>NC_045699.1:3761484-4361484 GCF_009834535.1 Camelus ferus
CAGAGTGAGTGTGCCGGACCCCGCGGAGAGGCCGGGTGCTGGGCACGTGTGGCAGCTGCAGCAGGCCCGGGAGTCCTTGTACCTGAGCGCCTCGTCCGCCGAGCTGCAGCAGCAGTGGCTGGAGGCCCTGAGCACAGCAGCCCGTGGGCCCTCGGCCCAGGCCCCAGAGGGCCCGTGAGCTGAGTCTCTGCTGCATCTCTGGCTGTACACCCACCACGACAGGGTCGGTACTCACCTGAGAGGTGGCGTCGAGGCCACATGCAGGCATGAAGGGAGCCTGGACTGCTAAGGGGCCAAAAGGTCACATGGCACTTGGCCCTGGAGGGTCCCTCCAAGTCAGAGAGGAGAAAACTGAGGCCCAGAGAGGGGCAGCCACCTGCCTAGGGTCACCCAGCACATTCCTCGAAGAGCCAGGCCTCTGTCCGCAGGCCCAGCACTGCGACTCAGAGTGGGGTGTGGGGTGACTGTCAAGTAACCCTGTCTGAATGGGCCAGGCAGGGTCACCTGGCACCGGAAGACTGAAGGAGCCTCCTGGGTGGTGTCCAGGGACACTTGGTGGATGTCAGCAGTCACGCCACCCCTCCTGACGGTTGCTCATCCATCTATACCGTCTACATCCATGTGAGCTGAACTGTAACTGGCCCGCCAGACTCAGGCCCCCTCCTCTTTCGTCTCCAGGCCACTAGGCACAGCCCTGTGCTGCCCCGTAGCTCACCACCCCATTTGCAGATGCCCACGGGGGCAAGTGGTGGGTTCCTGAAAACTACAGGGCGACCACACCGGTGTCGTGTGGGGGCCTGAGATTTGTGCCTGCGTTCCCTGGAGGGCAGTGGACAGTGCTTATCTGCATAAGTAAATGCTGGCAGCCAACAGGTGGACACAGCTTTGGCGCAGTCTCCGCATGGTGGGCCTGCTGGTGGTTGGATGGGGAACAAGGGTGACAGGGGCACAGCCAGTAGTGGGGGCCTAGACCCCCACCCAGGCCTGCAAGTTGCAAGTCACTCCTCCTGTGGGGACCCCAGGGCTCAGTGGCATTAGACAGCGGGGCCTCAGACAAGGTGCCATGCCTGGAGACCGGCTCTGCATCCCTGGTCCTGCTAATGAGGTGGACAGGGCCATTTGCTCCTGTAGCAGGGGGAGCCAGGCTTAGATATGGGACCACGGAGTGCTGGGCCATCAGAAAGGGCTATTTGCACCAGAGCCCTGAGGGCCTTGGGATACAGCACAGGGATTTAGGCACTAACAACTGAGGGATGTCCAGTCTCTTGAGACCTTTATCCCTCTAACATCCACAAGGCACTCTGCAGGGGTGCCTGTCACTGCCCACCTATGGGCAGACTTTCAAGGCCCTACCTGGGGGCTGAGAGGCCCATCGTGGGAGCCAGAAATGGGTGACTAGTCACAGATGAGGCAGGGGTGGGGCCCAGGTGAGGAGTGACAGGGCATAGGTGAGGTGGGGCACAGGTGAGGTGGGTGGGGTCCAAGTGAGGTACTCAGGGCACAGGTGAATTGAAGGTGAGACCCAGTTGAAGTGGGCAGGGCTCAGGTGAGGTGGGCGGGGCCCAGGTGAGGTGGGCAGGGCCCAGGCGAGGTGGGCGGGGCCCAGGTGAGCTTATGCGTGAGCCAGCACCGTCCTCCACGTGCCTGGGTGCTGCTGCAGCTGCATGCCTGCTGTGTACCTGGGCCCGAGTCCTGCACTTGAGAGAGCTCTCCACCCTGCAGTGGGTGTTCTGACCCTGCTTGACACAAGCAACCTGTCCACTGGGAAGGGGAGGCCAGGCCCTTCCAACTGTGCTTTTGCTCAAGGAAATGCAGCAAAGTCCCTGCCTTTGTCCCTGCCCAAGGGCAGGGACAGTGTGTGTCAGAGGCAGTGAAGGGACTTGGGGCCCAGCTGGCTGCTTTCCGCTGGTCCTGCCCCTTACCCCTGCTCCACCCTCTCTGTCTCATGCATTGACTGAGCACCTACTACATATGGTCGGGCCTAGTGGGGCTCCTTCTTAGGGTCAACTCTGCAATACTTCAGTCTCACCACAACCCCAGGGTGTTCCCACTCACAGCTGAGGGAACTGAATCACAGAAAGGATGCCCGCGAGAGTCCCACAGTTCCAGACCAAGTGGGCAGCTGAAATGGACCCGCTGGGCATGGTGGCACCCTGCTGGGGTCTCAGGGGGCAAGACTGGCATCCACACCCAGGGTCCCCACTGTGGGTTCCTGCCCAGGGTCCCATGGCTGGTTCCCCAGGGAGCTCCCTGTGCACCAGGGCAGAGCTGAGCCCTCTCCTCTCCTACCCAACAGCTGGGGGGGCCAGGCACACAGGTTCCCACAGTCATCTCAGGAGGATCCTGCCCTCACTCGGCACAAGGGAAGGTGGGTGAGGCGGGCATCCTGCCCCTAGCAGCTCGGGGTCCACCAGGACGTCATATTCCATCTCATGGTCCATCAGAGAGTGTCCTGGGCCAGCTGCAAGGGTGAAAGCAGGAGGTGTCCCACAGGCTGTGGCTGCAGCAGGATCGTGAAAAATGTCCTTGCCGCCCGTTTTGGACAGTGCTAGCCCCTGAGGACACAGAGGAAAGGAAATCCCTCCATTTGGAGCCTCCGTTCCCATTGAGAAGAAAACGTGCGGCCACAGGGGAGGAAGGGGAGGGGCATGATGGCCGGGAGGGAGGTCCCTGGGCACCCCACCTCTGACCGACGCCCTGGAGGAGGGGTTGCAGGAAGTGCGTGGGCCAAGGGCAGGACCACTGAGGCCTGGAGGAGCCAGGGGTGCACGGTGAAGGGCAGAGAGAGCCTCGGGGAGACAAGGCCTGGCTGTGGGGTCTCCTTTTGAGATGCTCTGGGAGGCGGGAGCCGGGGGGCAGGCTTGGGGACCTAGATCCAGCTGGCTGCGATGAAAACGACCAGGGCAGAGATGGAGACGGGGCCCAGTGTCCCCAGCAGGTCTCAGAACAGACCCCTGTGATGGGCACACCGAAGGCCAGCAGTAAGATGGGGGAGCCTCTGCCCAGTCTCCACACAAGGCATGGACCTGCGTGGCCAGAGCATCCAGCTTTTCAGGAGATGAAAGACACTTGGATGTTCTTGTGACATATCCTGAAAAATGTTAACAATTACTGTGCAGTCTTAAGTCATAGGGTGGGTGGCCAGTGCCTGGCTCCAGAAGGCAGGTCTGTCCCCAGGGACCCTTCCGACTGAGGGCATCTGGCCTGCCTACCCCCTCTGGATGCCCCAGTAAGGACTGTGAGACATGGGCCGCCTGCCCAGTCTCCACACCATGTGTCTGGGTGATCCTTGGGCCTGGCTTCTTCCCACCCCGCCTCTGGCTGCCCTCATCTTGCCCCCATAGCCCGGGGCCTGGGCACACTATACTGCCCATCCTCAGAGGGTGGAGGCTGGATGCACCCTGGCTTTCAGCCTCTCCACCACCCTTCCTTTTAGATCTGCTCCTCCTCCTCAAGTCCAGCCCCCAACCCTGCAGGACAGGAGGGCCATCCCCTGGATGGAGGGAGAAGGGAGTGCAGTGGGCTGAGCAGGAGGTAGCTCCTGGGCTCTCTAGGGTCCTAGAGAATGCCAGATGGGGCAGGAAAGGGTCTGAAGTACCCAATCATCACAGGAGCCAGAGGCCTGAGCTGAGGGTCTCCTGTGCCCCCAGGGGCTGCTGCCTGCTCAGCCTGGGGAACACCCATCCCCACTAGGTCCAGAGGGGGATGCTGGCCGTGTCCCTCACAGTCCTGGGAAGAGGAAGGAGCCAGCGTACACAAGCACCTGCTGCAGGCAGGCACCCAGCCCAGCCACTTCCTGAAAAGAATTAAAACTCAGGGGGCATCTTAGAGGTAGTGAAACCAAGGCCCAGAGAGGGAAATACACTTGCCCAAGGTCACACTGTGAGTTAGGGACCCAGCTGGGAGGCACTCATTCACTCTTCATCAATTTCTTCATGCAGCAGCCACAGCTGGCATACCTCCTGTGTGCTGGGCACTGGGGTGCTGGCTACTCGGATTTCTAGGACTGGGGGATCAGACAACACCCTGTAGCCTCTGGCCCTACCACACTTCCAGCCTCATTTTCTCCTGCCCACCTCTCCCCTCTACTGCTTCTTCCCCACCCCAGATCACCAGGCTCCAGCCACTGGGCCTTCAGAACACACCAGTCTCCTTCCTACCTCGGGGCCTTTGCACATGCTCTTCCCTCTGCCTGGGGGCTTCCTGCAGGACTTTGCAAGACTCTGCTCAATGTACCTCTGCAGAGAGCCCTCATCGCAGTCTCTCTACTTTTTTGTTTGGGTATTTTCTCTCTGTTTAACCTCTGTCTCCTCATCTAGAACTGAAGCTCCGAGGGCAGGATGAAGCACCTACAATAGTGCCTGGCACATAGTAGGTACTCAGTTAATATCTGCCAACAGCTTTCGTGGAAGCTCAGGGACTTTGTTCTTGTCATGCACTTTGGGTCTGGAATCCTCCTTTAACAGACACAAAAATTGAGGCTGATAGAGTGGCAGTGGCTACCTAAGGCTATAAAGGCCCAGTGCTCTCCTGCCTCCTCTGAGGTCCCCAGGTCTCCGGACATAGAGCCAATTCCTCTTCAGACATCTGGTCCCATTGCAGAGACCTGCACACTCAGACCCAGAGGGGCTGCCACACCCCAGGAAATCAGCAGAGGGGCATTTGGACCCAGGTGGGTCCGACTCACACCGGTGCCCATCCTTCACCACCCTCCCAGGGGACAGCAGGACACCGTGCACGTGGAAGTGGCAGGATCGGCCCCCGAAGCCCCAGCTTACCCTAAACGTCAGAGCCCAAGCCTTGGGGGGCTCCAGCCCTCATCCCCCAGATGCTCAAAGGGCCATCCCACCTCCTGGGGTCTGACAGGGCTCTGGAACCCAAGTCCCTCTGAGCAGCCAGTCCAGGTGCTGAGCATCTAGGGAGGAAGGTGGGCTCACCTCCCCAAAAGCCACTTACAGTGTGTCTGCAGATGAACTCTGTCTGAACAATCCTTCCGGGAGGCCCAGCTGATAACTGAGGGTGGCTGTGTTGTGGACCTCAACCACCCATTCCTTTCAGTCACCCCATCTCCTTGTGGGGTCTCCCACAAGGTGGTCCTGGGAGGTTCCAGGTGGTCACAGGGGGTTCTAGGTGGTCCTGAGGGCCCCAGGTGGTCCCTGAGGGGCTCCAGGTGGTCCTGAGGGGTTCCGGATGGTCCTGAGGGGCTTCGGGTGTATCTGAGGGGCTTAAGCTATCCCCAATGGGTTCCAGTTTGTCTCAAGTGGTCCCAGGGGATCCCAGGTGCTCCCAAGGGGCTCCAGGTGTTCCTAGGTATGCCAGACCAGAGGGACTCCAGGTGGTCCCAAGGCAGCCAGCTGTGACAAGAGGCCAGGCTGCTTCCTGGTCACAAACCCTCCCACACCCACCACTGCTCCCCCGTTTATGAGAGAGGAAACCGAGGGCCAGAGAAGTGGGTGGGACCAAGGCAGCCATGGGGAGCAGCCAAGTGCCCACCCCACATTCTGCACATTCCATCCTAGAAAGCTGGCCTTGCCTGCCCTCCTGGCCACAAGGCCCACCAGGCCCAGCCCTGCTGACCCAACGGATTTCTGGGCTTGGTGCCCTGCTCACAGGTGCAAAGGTCCGATGGAGGCCCTTGCAGCCCCAGGAAGGCTTTGTCCCCGGCTCACTCACACTATCTCCCAGCCTGCAGTTTCCTTTCCCTCAAAACCTGGCTGTGCTCAAGCCCCTGCCTGCTGGGCTTCAGTGACCCCTGATGGGAGCATCCTGAGGGTCCCTGAGCATGGTGGCACACCCACATTGCTCTCTCACCCCTGTCCCACCCTCCTGATGGCCCCTCTGTGCTGTCCCCAAGCCTGGACTCATTCCCCTCTGACCAGCAGGGTGACAAATACCAGATCGTGCCTAGGGAATTTTCTGCAGAGGAGAAGAGCTGCCAGCTTGGGTGGACCACCTGGCCCCCAGATCCTGGAAATGAAAGGTATATAGAGAAAGGACTCCATCTCGGCCTCCTGCAGCAGGGGCTCCCTGACCAGCTCTCCTGCTCCCTCAGCCAGGGTTGGTCCAGGATGGCCATGTGACCCAAGACAGCCCCCGACCTCAGGGGTGGAGGTGAGTCATCTTGGAATGGGACGTAAGGGCTTCCCGGGGAGCCCAAACCAGGATGGGAGACCAGGCAGGAAGGACCCCATCTCTGATATCACCTGACACAGCCATGAGAGAGGAAAGTTCATCTGGTGTCCAATTCCTACCACCCCGCAGCCCCCGTCTGCAGGGACCAGCCTGCATCCCTCTCCAGAATGTCCTGCCTTGACCCTATCTTCCCACCGGAGTCTAGGCTGGCAGTGTCCCTGGGAGGGACAGAACCCTCCCCTTTCCTGCAGGGCCGGGCGTCTGGCCTTCAGCTCTCCAGTTCTGCCCCCTGGAAATGCACAAGCCCCTGTCCTGTCAACGTTCATCCCGGAGACGGAGCTCTACTTCCCTGCGCCCTGTCAGAACTCAGGGAGCAGATCATAGCCTCTCGCAAACGGCATCTGAACCCCATAGGAGCACCGGAAACCTAGCAACGGAGCAGCCCACCCACCTCAAGGAAAATTATTGGGGTCATTCGCAAGGCATCCCACTTCCCAGAGGCAGGGAGTGGCCATTCCCTGAGTGCGGATCTAAGCCTAGAGCCCCACAGCATTCTTTCCTCTGTCCTCCCAAAACCTCTGAAGAAAGGGGCCATTATCATCCCCATTCACAGAGGGGTCACTGCAGCTCAGCACGGAGAGCCATGTCCTAAGTGGATTCCCGGTAGCTCAGAGAAGGGGGGCCGTGTCTTAGGTGGGGCCCCAGTAGCTCACAGCAGGGGGCCTGTGTCTTAGGTAGCTTTTTCCCCCGTAGCAGACCCTGCTATGCAGATTGAATGCAAGGAATTTACTTGGGAGGGAACTAGGAAAAATAGGGGGGGGGGGTGGAGAACGAGGCAGAGAAGGGAAGAAAGCAACACAAGTTGGCTTCCTGGGTTAAATGGTGCCCCCTCCCCCAAGTTCATGTCCACCTGGATCCTCAGAACATGATGTTATTTGGAAATAATTTCTTTGCAGATGTAGTTAATTAAAGTGAGGACAGAGCGGGCCCTAAATCCAATCAATGACTGGTGTCCTTAAAAGGCAGAGAGGACACACAGGGAGGGCCTCGTGATGGAGGCAGAGACTTGGCACTATGCAGCTGTGAGCCAAGGGACACCAGAGGCCACCAAGAGTGACCAGCAGCTGGAAGAGGCATGGGCGGATCCACTCCCAGAGCTTCTGGTGGGGAGCGCAGCCCTGCTGACACCTTGATTTCAGACTCCTGGCCCCCAGAACTTTGAGCGGATAAATTTTTGTTGTTTTAAGCCACCAAGTTTGTGGCCATTTGTACAACAGCTCTAGCAAACTAAAACAGGGTTTGCATCTGGAGGGGGTTCTCCTGTAACAGATACCTAAAAGTGTGGGTGTGGCTGTGGAACGGGGTCACATGTAGATGCTGGCAGAGTTTTGAGGCACATGATGAAAAAGGTCTAGATGTCCTTGAAGAGATTATTGGTAGAAAATGGACAATAAAGGAGATTCTGGTAAGAACTCAGAAAGAATTGAGAAAGAATGTAGAAAAAGGTTCTATTGTCTCAGAGAACGCATAGATGGTCATGAACATAATGCTAGTGTAAGTTTGAACATGTAAGGTGCTTCTGGTGAGGTTTCAGATGAAAATGGAGAACAGGTTACTGGAAACTGGAGGAAAGGCCATCCTTGCTGTGAAGCGGCATAAGCTTGGCTGAATTGTGTTCCAGGGTTGAGTGGAGAGTAGAAATTGTAACACTCAGACCTTACGGAATGAACTTGGATATTTAGCTGAGGAAATTTCTGAGCAAAATGTGGATGACATGGCCTGGTTTCTCCATGCTGTTTGTAGTAAACTCTGAGAGGAAAGAAAGAAATTGGGGAAGGAACTGTTAAGCAAAAAGGAACCAGCATTGATGATTTGGAAAGTCCTCAGCTTGTTAAAATTAGGAAATTCACTGTTTGGAAAGTTGTGGGCTAAAGAGAACACCAATGGTGCTGTGGGAGAACCTACCGTGGAAGAAGTTAGGTACATGACTTGTGGGTCCACTCGGCCATCTCAGTGGAATGCAGAAACAGAGATGGGGTTATTCAGGAAAGATCTGTGGCGCCTCTTATCTGACAGTGTGGCTCCCTGTGAATTACACAGAAGACCAACAAGGTTTTTGAGATTGTCACACCAGCAGAAACTCTGCCAGCCTGGAGTGAGAGGCCCAGAGGTGGAATGAAAGTAAAGGAAGGATGGCTTGGAGGGCAAAGCCACGAATGCAGAGGCAGAGACCAGAGAAGGCGGGGCCCAGAGAGCAGGGCCACCGTCATGCAGCCAAAGGACGGCGCTTCAAGCCACAAAGGAGTATTCTCAGGCCTTGAAATCTACTGGAACTTGCACCACTGGGCTTCAGACTTGCTTTGGACCAGTGACTCCTTCATTCCTTCCTTTTTCTCCCTTCAGCAATGGGTTAAGACTGTGAGAGATGTTGGGATGGAGTATTTTGAAAGTGGGACCAAAATAACTTTTGAGGGGGTCAGACTGTGATGGGTTGAAGAGTGCCCCCCCAAATTCATGTCCACCTGGAATGTCAGAATGTGACATTATTTGCAAGTAAGGTCTTTGCAGATGTAATTAGTAAAGAGGAGGTCATCCTGAACTAGGGTGGTCCCTAAATCCAGTGACTGGTCCTTGTAAGAAGAGGGAAAGGACACACAGAGATGTGATGGTGGAGGCAGGGATTGTAGTGGTGCAGCCACGAGCCAAGGAACACCAAGGAACACCAACATCTGTCTGTTGTCTTTAGCTTCCTGATTTGTGGTACTTTGTTGTGGTGGCCCCAGGACACGGATACACAGGGTGTGTTATCAAGCAACTTAGGTCTGGAGGAAACTGAAGCTTGGCTTCAGGGGAAGCCTGTGTGTCACTCACTCATCCCTCCCAGCAGAGACCCCAGGACAACACTGGCTTTTCAGACCTGCCAGCAGTGAGGGGAGGCGAAGCACTCACCACGGGAAACGGTGGGTCTTCTCAGTGCAAAGGTGTTAGGGAGGACTTGAGTAGGGTTTGGGCTCATGTAAGGCGATTTTGAAGAGGGCTCAGGGAAGCAGGGCTGGATTGGATGCTGTTAGGAAATGGGGCTTGGTCTATGCTTGAGTAGCAATGAATTTTATTAGAAAGTGGAAAGAATGAAGGGAAGCAAGAGATGTTGGTAACAGAGCAGTGGCCACTTATATGACCACGGTAGGGACAACTGACATTCTTATCATTTGCCCTGTGACTTTGTGTTTTTCATGCCTAGAGAAGGTTATGAAGTTGTACTGTTTCTTTGTCTCACAGAGTGACCTTGTCTGATGCTAATGTTCTGTGATTGTTTATATTCAACAGGAGAGCCCCCCTGGCCCAGCTTCCTCACAATGCAGAACCATCACCTCAGAGCTGTCCTGCCTGCCGAGGGGCCAGGGGGCTGGGAGCACAGTGCACCACGCAGGGCCACACGGGGAAGCACCAGGGTTGCTCATGGGGCAGGGGGAGAGGGGGAGATGTGGCAAGGGCCTTTATTGTGGTTTCCACAGGAAGGAACAAGTGAGCAGGGTGAGCAGGCTTAGGATTGGCCAGTTTGAATAATTTCAGTGGGCTCCTGGCCCTGGGGTGACTAGGGTGGGTGGACAGTGGCCCAGGGTGCGAGGTGGTTGAGGTGTGGGCTCCGTGTGGGTTGGCTTGCATACGAAAGATGTGCTGAAGGTAAGTCCTTTACTGTCTCTAGGAACTGGAGGCCATTCCTCCAGGGTCAGCATGGCCTGTGTCAAAGCATCAGAACACAGGAAATAAAAGACATGACTAACACAAGACCCCAGAGGGAGCCTCAGGAAGCTGGGAGCTGGGCTTAGCTGAGGAGACACAGTGGGAACAGGCAGCATCTGCCACAGAGGACCTGCCCAAAGTCACCACGGCAGCATCAGGGTTTGAGCTCAAGGTCATTGATGCCAAATTCCACAATCTGAGCCATAGCTTGATTTGGTAAGTGGAGAGAAAAGAAGAGCAGGAGATTGCCCAAGGCGGCACCAACATTTCCTACCTGGACCACCTCTCATTCTCAGATTCCTCAAACCATTAGCAGGTCTGGCTCCTGCACTCCAGGTGCAGTCTGTCTACTGCAGGGGGAAGGGGTGGACACAAGCCCATGGCCTGCCCCAAGCCAGCCTGGGTAAGCAGGGCGTCCTTCCTGGAAGCAGTGGCACTTGAGTGACGTGTGGAAGCAACAGCAGAGCCACAGGGCTGAGTAGAATGGGAGGAAATTCAGTTTTACTGAGAGCTTTACCCCTGGGCCCTGAGAACCGAGAGATCACAGAGGCTGGCAGCACGGGGCACAGAGCCAGGCAGGAGCAGGTATTCAACGACTGCGTGGAATGAAATAGGGAATCAAGAAAGAGCTGGGCAGGGACCTTTTAACCCAACCACCCTTTGAGTCTGGCTTTGATAGATGGTGACCGTCAGCAAAGGACCCGTGATAAAGGGGCACATTCCCCACCGAGGACAGCAGTGTTCAGTTGACAGGTTGTCCACTGCACAGGGGCCCCAGTGAGCACAGAGATGCACAGAGATCCAGCCCAGGCACTATCCAACCTCAGGGTCTTGGCCTTCACTGAATGGGCCCTCCTTGAGCCTCTCAGAGGAGCGAGAACCAAGTGGTCTCCAGGAGGGCTTGGGACCATGGGGGTACTGGGGGCAGAGGATTAAAGAGTGCAGCCATATCCGAGAGCCACGTGAGGCTGGACGTACCTGGGCTGAGCCGGGCCTCAGTGAGCGGGAAAACCCATGTATACTGTCATTGGGACTCCACACATGGGCTCCTTGAGAGATGACCTCATCTCTGGTTATGGGCTCAGCCTACCTGCCCCTAGAGAGCATCGTTATGGCCCCGGGCCAGACAAATCAAGTGTACACTCCTCTGAACAGTTCAGAAAATGCAGACAAGCATCAAAAACACAGACATCACCCGTATCCCTCATCAGCACTTAGCATGATGCACCTGTGTTTGGGTCGGCTTGTCCATGTCTGTGTTTTATCAGAACTCAGCAAGTTCACACATATATTTGAGGTCTGGATCTGATCTTAGTTCTTCCATTTGGAATGGCTTTCTAGTGTGCAGGTACCCGTCAGACACCCAAGAAGAGTCTGGGACAACCTGGCCTAGTGCTTGTGCCCCCGTGGTGGCCCTCAAGTTTGTCGAGGAGAGTCTGTCTCAACCTTGAACCTGAGCCCCACAGCTGCTTGATGAGTAATGTACAATGGCAGAGACATTCCGGACTAAGGCCCGAATGAACAGGCAGTTTCCACTCACTGTCTTCAGGAACGCTTGCCCCTGGAAGACAGTACCAAGCTGCCCTGTGGAGAGGGGTCGACACCCAGGGGTGAGCCCTCTCCAGTGGAATCTCACTGTGGAGCAGAGCCAAGGTGCTGAGCCCTGCCTGGACTGCAGATTCATGAGCAGAAATGACTGTTGCTGTTGTAAACAGTATCTGTGGTTATGCAGACACAGGTTCCCGGAACCCAGACCCATAGAACGCCTCTGCCTGGCACAGTGATTGGCCCAGGGATGAGCACATGGTCCCATCCATCTCTGGCATGACGTGATGGGATGCTGGGAGAGTTGCTCCCCTGCTCTGGGATCCTGGGCCTCAAGGGCTTCCCTCAGTATGCTGAAGCTGCCAGCAGCCATCTCCTCTGGGTTGACATTGGGTTTCTATCCCTTGCAGCTGACTAAAGCAGCTACTAAGCAAATGTGTGACTCACAGGCCTGAGACTCAGTTTATAATCTGTAAAATGGGGACAGCAAAGCGCTGATGATGATTACTGGAAAAGCACAGATGTCAGCATAGGGAGTGAGGGGGCGAGGGCAGGTATGCAGCCTATGGAGCTCAGAGCAGCACCTTCCTTCCTGCTCTCTGCTGTCCCACCCCTCCTGCCAGCCCTGACTATGGTCACACATGGACTCGCACTGTACATCACATCCTTCCTTTGGCCTCAGTGGGAGGAGTGCTAACATGCCCATCTTGCAGGTGGGAAAACTGAGAGGCACAGAGAGCGAGAATGTAAGGCCCCAGAGGCTGGGCCTTGGGGAGAAGGTTTGAAACAAGCTGTGTTGCTCGGGGCAGACCCTTCCCCCAGGCCTCAGTTTTCCCATCTGTGAAACAGGAGCCCTCCAAGCAGCTGGCCCAGGTCAGGTCTCTCCAATCTGTCCATTTGGATGGCCTTGGCCAGCCTTCCAGGCCTTGTGAGAGGCCACCCCTAGGAGGCCCAGGGAATGCCTCCGCACAAGGCGTGTGCCGGGCCCCAAGCCTGGGCCTCTGAGGTGCCCCTGAGCCATAGTCTTGGCAGGTATGGCTTGGGGAAGCTGGGGAGGAGACTGGAGCCCACAGAGAGGGAGCGGCGTACCCAAAGTCAACCAGCAGGGTGCAGAGGTAGCTAAGATAACCTGAGAGGCCACAGGGTCCGTGTTAGGCAGGGGGAGGTGGGTAGGGGAAGCTGGCAGGGAGCAGTGGGGACAAGGAGAGGGCGGAGTGGAGGACGCTCATTCTTCTGTGACTGGGGATTCCCTCCGTGCTGGCTGGGCAGGTGCGTGGTATTAAAGAAGCTTAACTGGCTCATAATCACTAAGCCTCCGGATTGCCCCAAACCTGCCTACGCACATCTTACTCCAGGCTCACCTAGGAACAGCTTCTGGCTGTGAAAACACACCCCTGTCTCCAGGGCAGGGGTGGGGAGGCTGCCCAAACCCTGTCATTATGACTGGGGCCTCAGGCCACAGTAACCGAGGCACCATCCAATCAGGCAAACAGCCTTCTATGGGAAA
The DNA here is from genome assembly GCF_009834535.1 of Camelus ferus. Classification (NCBI taxonomy): domain Eukaryota; kingdom Metazoa; phylum Chordata; class Mammalia; order Artiodactyla; family Camelidae; genus Camelus; species Camelus ferus. Next base: position 3,774,413 of record NC_045699.1, read on the forward strand.
GTTCTGCTCTTCTGAGCCTCAGTTTCCCCATCTGTAAATGAGGGGTCAGTCTATGTCATTTCTGCCAGGTAGAATTCAGAACTGTCCTGCAAATGTGTATAACCATTTCCATGTACCCCACCCTTAAACTCTTTTATTCATTTCCTGTTTTTTGATGAAAGAATGGATTCATGCTCATTGTAGAAAATTCAGGCAACACAGAGAAGAGTCAAGAGGCAGGAAAAAAATGATCCACAGTTTAGCTAACCAGAGGTGGAGGAGGAACTCTGGAAGCAGTGCATCAGGGTTTGTCCCTCCTGTGCCCACTGTCCTGACATCTGAGCAGGCCTGGCATGCAGGAGGGACTGATCCTATGTGTTCTGTGAATCCATCACCTGCTTTCATCCACCCTGGGAAGGTGCACAGCCTGTGGGCCTGCCCCCTCCCAGGTGCCTTGCTGCCCGTCTCCCAGCCATCACTGTGAACATGTGGGTGGCGGCTTGATGTCACCTGGGGTGACTCACCTGTCTCCCTCCGGAAAGCCAAGGAAAGACTCGCCTGTGCAGGCCTAAGGCCAGGGGGGACAGCCCAGCAGTCAGAGCCTGGGCCCTGACGGGGAGTGGGCTCCAGGCAAGGGCTCCCCTATAGAAGGGGACCGGCTCTTGCCTTCCTGTGGAGCAGACAGAGGACCGGTGTGCGCGAAGGATGCCAAACAGCCTGGCAGAAAACATTTTTGGGAAAATTCTTCTCTCCCGAAATACCCAGCTCATTGGAGCTACAAGTTTAGATTACTTTTAAAAATAATAGCTCTTAATTAAAAAGGGTAATTTTAAAAAAAAGAGGCAAAGTCCATGAGACTATCTTACTTCCCTGACTCTCATTTTGCGATGGAACTTTCTGGATTTGGTTGGTTATGAGAGATTTTAAGGATAAAAATCTCATTTTTCTATTGAGTGGGAGCAAAAGTGCAGAACATTTAAAGAAAAACAAGCATTTTACATTTCTACAGTTATTATCCGATTTGAGGAAAACAGATCAATAAACACCCCTACCTCCAAACAGGCTTATGCACCGTACCCCTCAGGCTACCACGCCCTGTGGTCCCTGTGTCCAGCAAGTCAGGCTGAGGAAGGCTCTCTGGGACAGCCAATACTCCACCTAAGCCCTGAGGGAAGAGGAGACCCTCAGGCCAGATCATCATCATCCCCTCAAAATCTCTGGCAGCTTGCATGTAAGCCAATTTTACAGAGTGGAACACTGAGACCCAGAGCTTTCAGACCCCTCTCCCTTCACCAGCCTCTCTGGTTCCTTCCTGCCAGTTCATTCGTTCAACAAATGTTTGCTTGAGTATACTATGTGCTCCTAGCTGCAAAGTGAGATGGGGAGCAGGTAATGGGGTGAGGCCTGGACCACCAAATGCAGAGAGGCCAAGGCTTGGATCAGTTCCTCAGGTGTCTGCTGGGTTCTCCTTGCCTCTTCTCCAGCTGCCCACGCATTTCCTCCACCAGAGGAGCCATATGTCCTCTCTGCTTCATAGGCCTTGAAGTCACATGGCACAGAACAGCTCTGTCTGGGCAGGGCATCAGGGAGGGCTCCCTGGAGGAGGTGGCTGAGGCCTGAGGGCAAGGAGATAACAGCCAGACAGGCCAGGACTTGGAGAGCTGGGGGGAATGTGGGTGTGGCAGCAAGTCCAAATACTGGTGGGGTGGAGAATGTGTGGCCCAGTCGATGCTGTATCCTCAGTCACATCACTGTCTCCCTCACCTTGGGAGGGTGGGAGGATTTTTTTCATTCCTCAGATGAGACTATTAAGGCTCAGGCACAGGATGCCTGTCAGAACTGCCATCCCTAACATGGATGGGGGGCGAGGTGGCGGTCCAGTCAGTCTGCATCTGTGGTGGGCTGAAGGCCTTCTTCCCTCCCTGGCCTCAGTTTCCCTCCCTGCACGTGGTCGTGTTGCTGGTGCTCTCCAGGAGCATGCCATTCCCCAGAAGCCCCAGAAAAGGTGGATGGGGAGGCCTAGATCAAGGTTCACACTGGCTGAGTTTCCTCCAGAACCAAGCCCAGTGCCTCCCACTGCTTCTGAAGATGACTCTGATACAAGTGGGTGTTCTGAGGCATGACAGGGTGTATGGTTTCCTACAGGCCACCCCCAGTTCCCTAATAGCACAAATGGAGGCCAGCACCACATGCTTGAACACCCAGAACATGAAACCATGCCCCAGATGGCCAAGAAAACATGCTGTCTCCCTCTTGATATGTTATGGGCTGTTACAGGCTGGACTGTGTCCTCCTCAAAATTCAAGTGATTAAGTTCTAACCCCTAGTATCTCAGAACATGATCTTATCTTGAGACAGGGTCTTTATAGAGACAATCAAATTAAAGAGAGGTCTTTAGGGTGGTCCAATGGGACTGACATCCCTACAAAAAGGGGAAATTAAACAATCTTATGGTTACTGGGGAAAGGTGGTGGGAAGGGATAAATTTGGGAGTTTGAGATTTACACATGTTAGCCACTATATATAAAAATAAATTTTTAAAAAGTTTCTTCTGTATAGCACAGGGAACCATGTTCAATATCTTATAATAACCTTTAATGAAAAAGATATGAAAACGAATACATGAATGTATATGCGTGACTGGGACATGTGCCGTACACCAGAAATTGACACACTGTAATTGACTATAATTAAAAATAAAAGCAAATATTGAACCCTTCCAAGATAAAGAAGTAAGGGGGGATCAGACAAAGGGACAAAAGAGCTGTGTGAAAACTGGAATGATGCTACCACAAGCCAAGGAACATTCAGAAGCTGGGGAGAGGCCTGGAACAGACCCTTTCCAGCGCCTTCAGAGGGGGCACAGCCCTGCCAGCACCTTGATCTCAGACTTCTGGCCTCCAGAACCCTGAGACTACACATTTGTGTAGTCCTAAGGTACCCAGATACGAACATGCTTGGCTCATATAAAGGGAAATAAAGTCATCATGTGTGACAAGCCTAAAATGGGAATTAGATACTATGGGGTGAAACAACTCTGACCCAGGAAAGGGGAGGGCCCTTATGTATCATCAGCTTCTACCAACATTTAGCTTGGTCAGCATTCCTACTCTGATGATGGAACCACATGTCTATCTTGGTCACCACTACCCAGTCTAATGGGGAATAAACTCAGTGATCCATCATTAAATGAGTGCAGACCAAGATGGACCCAGGGATTCTCTGTTTTACTAGGTAGTGGAGATCAAGTTAGATCCAGGAATCCACCATTAGACTAGGTAGTGTAGACCAAGATGGACATGAAGGATCCATTATTAGACCAAGATACACCCAGGAACGCTCCACTCACTTTCCCCCGGCTCTGCCAGGCTGGTCACCTGATCAGAGCCGCCCACAGATACCACGGCTGGGTCGTCGGTGTCTCACAGCTCCCTGGGCGGTTGCCTGGGCTGGGCGGGGTCCTAGGAAGAGGAAGGGGCGGGCCGAAGCGCTGAGCCTAGATGGGGGCTGCTGCAGTGGGAACTGAGTAGGAGGCTGAGGGCAAGGAGAGGGCCGGTCTCCCTCACCGGGTGTGCTCGTGTGAGCCCCGGGCTGGATCCTGGGGGTCTGAATCCTGCCCCTACGACCCGGGGGTCCCTCACTGAGGACTTACAACATGACACTCACCACAGAGGGGCTGACTCACAGTGACACAGATGGGGTCCATACGTGCTGCTCACTGAGAACACCTGGTCTGGAGGATCCGGGCCGTCGGAGGGGCTGAGGCAGAGGGCAACGCCTGCGCAAGGCCTTGGAGCGAGACTTAGCGCTCCGCGGGCTTTGCCCCTTGGGGATTTGGGCTCCCCTGGGGCCGGCCCCGCCCCCAGTCCTGGGAGGGCGTGTCCGGGCCGCCCCGCCCCCGCTGGCCCCTGCCCGGCAGTCCGGCGAGCGCCTCGGAGCGCGCAGGGATGCGCGGGGTGGCGGTGACCCTCCGCCGCAAGGCTAGGCCCCGGGGGCGCATGGGGGACGCCACGGCCGCCCCCGGGAACGGCACAGGTGAGGGCCAAGGCCACAGGCCTCGAGCGGGGCTCTGCGCCCATTTCACGGACGGGGAAGCTGAGGGGCAGGGCGCACAGCCCTGGGGGTGGGGGTGGCGCACGGCCGCCGGGAGGCGTACAGCCCGAGGACGAAACTCCTCGACCCTCTCTCTCCGCCCAACGGGCGCCCCAGCGGAGCCGAAGCGCGGCGGCGAGTTGCCAGAAACCAGGCGGCGGCGTCCAGCCTCCCACCAAGCCAGGTGCGCGCCCTTTCCTGATCGGGGCCGCCTCGGTGCGGGGAAGTCTGTGCGGCAGACGTGGGGAAATCGAAACTGGTCTCACATTGCGGGGAGGTGCCCCGGTTCCTTGGTTAGCTCCCCAGCCCCACTTCGCAGGTGGGGAAACTGCTCCTGGGAGCGGGGAGCGACTGCTTGAGGTCCCAGGGCAGCCGGGCCTGGGGCTGAGGCTCCAGGGTCTCTGGAAGGAGGGGAGGGTTGGTTGGTATCTTGAGTGTTTGATTTCGAGCTTATTCTGTAGGGGGTTCACCTTCCTGCCCAGCTCGGGTCTACGGAACGCGCCTGAAGCCCTGGGTTCGAATGTCAGTTCTGCTCTGCTCTGCTCTATGAATGCGTCTAAAATCTAACCCTTTTAGAAACACAACCAAACCCAGACCTTGTGCCCCAGTTGTTCTTGGAGGCTCATTTCATTGCACGCTGCTCCCTGCCCCTTAAGCCTGAGGGTCTCTGCACACCTGTGCCCCAGGCCAGGCGCCGGATTGCACAGGTGCAAGCTGGGCCTGGAAGCAGGCTGGCCACGTCACATCCCACCTGGGGTGCAACCAGTCATGCTTAAAACAGTGACACTTGCCATACTGGGAGAGTGCCGGCTCCCTCTCCATTGGAGAAACTAGGCCCAGGGAAGTAAGTCGCAGAGCAGAGGCCTGTGGCTTGGTGGTGTGGGAGCTGAGACCTGAGACCTGCCCCTGACCTGGTGGGGTGGATTTATTTTCTTTGACTCCCTTGGCCAGCCTGATGCCCAGTCCTGAATTCGTGTTTTGCCCCTGTGTGTGAAGAGGACTGTTTGTGCTGGTTGTGCAGTAATGCCTGGGGAGGTGAGTGTCCACTGAGAGGTGGAGGGATTTGCCCAAGGTCAGCCAAGAATGGGGAGGGGCTGCATACAAAAGGCGGTTTGCAGAAGACTCTCCTGGGGAAAGAGGGTCTTAGAGTCCAGTTTGCATACAAAAGGCTGTTTGCAGAGGGCTCTACTGGGGGAAAGAAGGTCCAAGAGTCCAGTTCCTACCACCTGGCCTGCCCAGCTTGGCCTCAGCCCTGCATCTGACTGGCTGCGGCTCGGCCTCCTCCCAGACATGAGCCCTGGGGGTCCCAGCCCTTCAGCCCTTCCCAGGAATTTGGGGTTGGAGCCCCCCCCCCCCGACCTGGGATACTTCTCTCTATCTCTGTGCCTCAGTTTCCCCATGTGCTAAGTGGTGGGCACTGAATACCTGCCCCAGGCTTGTGGACAGGCTAGGGGGAGCCAGGGAGGGCTCAGTGCACGCACGCTGGCCGTGGTTCTGCTCCAGGGTAAAGCTGTTGTTCGGACTCCTCCACTCCTCTGCCCCATGGCCCCAGTCTCTTGGACTGTGAAATGGGCACCCACATCTCCCTTTGGGGCTGTGAAGTGAAGGGATGGATGTGGGGGTCTTTGGAGACAGTTTGGCACTGTCTAAAACACAGCAATGGGATGGATGTTTCACCTACAATCTATAAAATGGGTACTTTAGTCTGCTGTTCCTAGAGGAGGTATGAAAGTCCAGCCAAACAGACACAGGGTCCTAGGATTCTCCCCTCATCTCCCGTGCACAGCCGGGGAAGGGCTGGTTGGGGGAGGCTGGCTCAGAGCAAGATCTTAAATCTTTATTGAATGGCTGACTGGGAGGCCACCCTCCCACTGCCCTCAGGCCCCTTTCCCAGGCAGCTCCAGCACTCCCTGATCGGGGAGAGTGTCCAGCAGCATGGTACTGCAGGAGGAGGAACTCAGGGTTCCAGTGGCCAGAGGCGACCCCCCTCCATACCCCTGAAAGGACTGTGAAGGAGGGGTCTGAAAAGGGGGCAGCAGGAACTGCCGGGTGGGTGAGGACGTGCTCTGTGGGCATCCCCTTAGCTTCACCCCTGCAGCCCAGCCACACAGCCAGCCTGGGCCCATTTCATGGAGGAGCAAGCAAAGCCCAGAGGGTGTGGGTGGGAATCTAAACATGGCCTCTGTGCCCCTAAGGCCCAGCTCTGGTCTCCTCCCAGGGATACAGGCAGAGCTGCTGGATGAAGGAGGCTCCCTGGAGCCTCAGTGTCCTCCCCTGAGAGATTTGGGGGGTCGGGGGGTGCCCTCTTCTTGGAGCCATGGCCAGCATAAAAGGTAACTTATTTACCCCCGTGAGCGAGGTCAGGGTTTGGGGGCCATGTGGGCTCCAGGAAGGAGGACGGGAGGAATGGGCCTATGGTCCAAGGTTCCAGATAAAAGATTAACAAACAAGGATTTTTCTCACCCCCACTGGCCTGGCAGGCTGGGGGCGGGATGGGCTGGGAGGACAAGCTGTCCAGGTCAGGCCGAGCGCCCCTCTGTGTGATAGGGGGTGGGAGGGAGCATTGCCCAGGGTGAGGGGGTGATGGGGCTGTTGGGCGCACGCCTGTTTTTGGTTTGTATCCTGTTTGTATCATATCCATTTCCTTTGTTTTTTTCTGTTGTTTTTCCTCTCCTTTGAGATTTATTTGTACATAGTTAAAAAGGTGGGGTCATCATCAAGGGTACAGAGAAAAAAATGCATCAAAGGTCGAGGGGTGCAGGGGTCCAGCCAAAGGAGGGCTGGGGGACACGCAGCATCCAGTGTCTGACCGGGGCTACAAGTGGGCGGGGTCAGGCACCAGGGCTGGACGGGGCTGGAAGCAAAGGACAGCTGGGGGTGTGGGGTGGTCCGCCGCAGGCACCAGGCCTAGGAAGGGGTATAGAGGCAGCTGGGTGTCTGTGCGGGTTTTCAGCAGGGAAGGGGGGATTTGCTTCTTAGACACCAAGTGTGGGGAGGGGCTACTGGGGGGCTGGCTAAGGAGTCCGGGGGTCCCCAGGCTGCGGAGGGGTCAGTGAGGAGTGTGAGCAGAGGCTCAATTTGCAGTGGTAGGGGAATGTGGTGTCTGGAGCCAGCTGGCCCACCTGCCAGACCTTGGTGCCTTCTCAGACTATCCTTGGAAGGTGGGTAGACTGAAGCCCTCGTAGCCCCCTGGCACCGGTCCACCTTCCTGCCCCATGTGGGGCACGTGTCACCAGTCCCGTAGAAAGGTCTGGTGGGGGCCCTGTTAATATATATGGAGCCTTCATGTGGAAAATGGGCCCAGCCCAGAGAAGTGTTCGCTGGTCTTCCAGGCCCAGAGAAGGGGTGCAGGAGATATTGGAGTTGGGGGGGTGGGTGGGGCAGGGGAATGGGTGGCAGGTAGAGGTGTCCTGGGTGTTGTGGACTTGGGGTGGGGGGCTCCTCTTAGGGGGTGTTCCTGAGTTCCCATCATGGCTTTAAGGTCTCCACCAGGTGATCCCACTCCTCCTGTGAGCCTGGGGGGCAGCTCGTCCTGATCTGCATGTTGGGGAATTGAGTCTGAGCAAGATGAGGACCAGGTCCAGGACCTGAGGCTGGGAGGTGATGCAGCAGGGTCAGACCCCTGGATGGGGGCTGTGGGGGGGGGGGTGTTCCTAGCAGAGCAGGCCCACCTGGCTTCTCTCCCTTCGCCTTTGAGCCCAGCCGGGCTCTGGGATCACTGGAGGTTGAGCTCCCCGCCTCCCGGGTAGGGGAAGGTTCTGTGAGGTACTCACTGCAGGGGGGCCATGGGCAAGGCTCCTCCTCCCCTTACCCTCCCTTACCAGAGTTATTTCCTCAGACCTTTCATTTTCATTTTTGAAAGAAGACCCATTCAAAAAAAAAAGAAAAAGAAAACAAAAAAGACACATTCAAACAACACACTTAGGCTGGGAGAAGGGGCTCCCTACCTCTGATGGGCACGAGACCCCTGTATCGGCTGGCGGGCAATGCAGAATGTAAGGCCACAGGTCTGGGGAGGGATGCCACAATTGCATTTAAGGCCCCCCATTCTGAGTCTCTTGGGGGCCCCTCCCACCCACAGCCCGCAGCCTGCATGGTTATGGGGCAACGGCGTTCTCACTGGGCCTGCGCTCCAAGTTCTCTTGTACCTTTCTCTTAAGTCTTCAGTTTGACGCCCACCGTGGGGGCATCTGTAGGTCAGGCCCGGTCCCTTTCTGTGGGACACCCCTCCCCCTCCCACCGTGATGAGGCTCCGGGAGGCAGGACAGGCTCTGGGCATCTTAGGGGGAGAGGTTACTTCTGCCCTTTAAGATGTGTGACATTCTTGGATGGTGAAACGGCCTTCAGTGCTGTCTCAGGACGGGCACCCTCGCTGCAGCGGAACCCAGCAACAGCACAGGATGTGGCTGTTGACAGCCAGGCCCTCTCCCCACGACAGTAGTGGTTTCCTCGCTGGGGCCGCGGCTAGGGCGGGGGCTGCACGTCATCTGTCAGCCCCCGCCCTGTCCTGCTCACTGCAGAGTTTACAGGTGGGTCACAGGGCTGGATGGGTGACCTGGTCACCCAGCTGGTAAGTGTGGCTTATACCCAGACACGTATGGCTGCAGGGCTGGCCTGCTGCCTCGGTTCCTGGAGCCTCTGCTCCCGTCTGTGACTCCCCACGCCAGGGCCATCGGAGCTAGTAATGCAGGGTCTGGGCTGGGCCCTGGGTACGGAGCTGGGCAGCCACCCATGGGGCCTGGCAGGCCAGCCGGGGCCCATCAGGCAGTCAGTTAAATTCAGCAGGGGTGCTTGAGCCTTTCTCCCCACATTTAAAATCTTTCCAAACATACCACAGAGTTGAAAGAATGTATAACCCCCTCTCTCCCAGCTCTAGCCTACCCTTAACATTTCACTAGGCCTGCTTCATCGCATCTCTTTGTCCATCCTTCAAGGCATCTGACTTTTTTTGATGAAGTTCTACTTGTATCTTTAAAGGATGAATACAAGTTTCTCCCTTCCGCCTTTCATTCCCCAGGCGCTGGTGCGGGTGCTGGGCCGGCAGCCACAAACCCCCAAAGCTCTTATCCTTTGCCGATCTCCCACCACAGGGGCCTCCCTTCCCTGAGGGTCACATGGGGCTGGGCAGAAAGAAGGTGCTTGGCCACAGAAGAATAGAGAAGTCACAGCTCTAAATTGGGGACTGGGAAGTGCTGGCTGCCCGGTGGCCCTGGGGAGGGGGCCACATGGCCAGCCCGTGGCTGCCCTGTTGCAGCTACCCGGTTCAAAAGCCCCAGTCCACTTCCCGGGCTGGAGGATAGCACGTGTCCAAGTCCACGGATCCCGAAAAAGAAAAGAGGTTCTTCCTGGGGGAGTGCTGGTCATAGCCCTCAGCTGTTAGGTCGTTCATTTATTCATTCTTGTATTCATGCATGCATGTGTTCATTCATTCATTCATTCCTGGTTTGGTGCCTGTGGAGACAGAGCTTGGTGATTAATGAAGGGCCGTACTCTGGAGTCAGAGTGACATCCCACTGTACCACCCGCTAAGTACTGGGTGACCCATGGCCAGTGAGGGTAGTCAGGAAATGTCCAGACTGAGGGCACAGGGTAGGTGCTGTGTCCTCCTCACCCTGCCTCCCTGGGGCTCCCCACTCCTTCCTGCCTGCAAGCACCTGCCTGTCCCCTGCTGCAGGGTGGGACAGCCTCCCAGGTCCTCCCTGCTGCGCCCTCTGTCGCAGGGGTTATGGATCCCTTCCCGCACACCCTCACCAACCTGGTGGGCTGGTCTTTTTCATCTTGACCAAGCTAAGAAACCAAAAGTATATCTTAGGCTGCAAATTTGCATTTCTTTGATTGACATAAATATTTCCGCTGAATTTTTCTAACAGCTTTATTGAGATACAACTCATGTGCCACATAATTCACACAGTCAAATTGTACATTTATGGTGTACAGCTTGATGGCTTTCAGTACATTCACAGATATGTGCAGCCATCGCCACAGTCAATTTTAGGACATTTTCATCACCCCAAAAGGAAGGCCCCCAGCCCTTAGAAGTTACCTCCCAACCCCCTCTCCCCCCAGCCTCAGATAGCCGCTGACCTATTTCTGTCTCTATGGATTTGCCTGTCCTAGACATTTCATACAATATCTGGGTTCTTATGACTGGCTTCATGCACTGAGCATAATTTTTTGAAAGTTCATCCACCTTGTAGAATGTGTCAGTGCTTCATTCCTTTTTACTTCCGGATGATATTCCACTGCATTGATGGACCACATTTTCTTTATCCATTCGACAGTTGATGGACACCTAGGTAGGTTCTGCTTTTTGGCTATTATGAATAATGCTGCTGTGAACATTTGTGTACAAGTTTTCACATGGATGTGTTTTCCTTTTCCTTCGGTATGCTGCTTGGAGGGGCATCGCGGCATCTTATGTATGCATATACATACTCTGTGTAACTGTCGAAGAAACTGCAAAGCACCTGCCCCGTTTACACTTCTCAGCTGCGGTGTGTGAGGGCACCAGTTTCTCCTCGTTCTTGGTACACCCGTTATCACCCGTCTATTTCATGTGTGATTTTCACGGTAGATGCGGCGTGCCTCCCTAAGGATTTGATTTGTATTCCCCTGAAGCTAATGATGTTGAGCATCTTTTCATGTGCTTGTTGGTGGCCATTGGTGTATCTCTTTAGAAAAATGTCTGTTCATATCTTTTACCTGTTTATAAGTTGAGTTGTCTTTTTATAATTCATTATAATAATTTATACATTACTGAATACAGTCTCTTATCAGATAGATGATGCAAATATTTACTCCCACTCCACAGGCTGTCTTTTCACTGTCTTGATAGTATCTGTTGAAGCATAAATTTTTTTCATTTTAATGAAGCCCAGGTTCTCTGTTTCTTTTGTTGTTCTTCTTGGTATCATTGAGGAATCATTGCCTAATCCAAGGTCAGAAAGATTTACCCCTATGTTTTCTTCTAAGAGTTTTATGTCTTATATTGAGGTCTTTGATTCATTTTAGGTTAATTATTGTATATGATGTGAGGAGAGATCCAACTTTCTTCTTTTGCATGTAGATATTGTCCCAGCGCCAATTGTTGAAAAACCATTCCCACTGAATTATATTGGCACCCTTGTCGAAAATCAATTGACTGTAAATATACGTTTATTCCTGGACTCTCAGCTCTTGCATTGGCCTATATGTCTGCCTTTTATGCCAGTACTGTTCTGTTTTGATCACTGTAGATTTGTGGTAAATTTTGAAATAGGGAAGTATGAGTCCTCCAACTTTGTTCTTCTTTTTCAAGGTTGTTTTCTATTCTGTTGGGCTATTCTGGGTCTTTGGCGTTTCCTTATGAATTTTAGGACCAGCTTGTGAATTTCTGCAAAGGTGGCAGCTGGGACCCTGATAGGGGTCACGTTGAACCTGTACATGAGCAAAATTGGACTATTGCCGTCTTAACTGTGTTAAGTCTTCTTCCCCATGAGCGAGTGAAGGATTTCCATTTATTTAGGTCTTCTTTAATTCCTCTCAACAATGCTTTGTAGTTTTCAGAGCTGAAGTTTTGCACTTCTTTTGTTAGATGTATTCCTAAATAATGTATTCTTTTTGATGCTTTTGTGAATGGAATTGTTTTCTTAATTGCATTTTCAGTCTGCTCATTGCCACTGTACTGAAATACAGTGGGGTTTTTTGTGTGTTTATCTTGTATCCTGCAACCTTGCTGGACTCCTTTATTAGTTCCCATCGATTTTTAGCAGATGCTTAGGGATTTTCTAGATGCAAGATCGTGTCATATAATAGAGAAGTTTTGCGTCTTCCTTTCTGATGCAGATACCGTTTAATTTTCTTAATTAATTGCTCTGCCCCCTGATTTGAGGCCATTTTTTTTTCCTTTCCTAACTTACCATTTTTTTCTCCTATGATTTTTATCATATCTTATTAATATGTAAGTGCTGTTTATGTAGGAAAGATGCTCTGTTACATGTATGTTGCAAATACCCACACTCCCTCATTCTGCTGTTAAGTGAGGTATCTTAAGCCCTGCCTCAGTCCTGTCTCTGGGTGCCCACTCTAGCTGTGGGTGCTGGGCAGGTCAGCCACCTCTCTAGGCTTGGTTCTTCGTGTTAAAATGAGGATAATAATGATTTCTTCCCTGCCGTCCTCTGCAGATGGCTGAGTGCTGCACAAGGTCAGGAATCGGGCCCCTTCTTGACCAGAAGATTCTATCAGACCTTCATTGCTGTTGTTAATGTGACACTAATGATGGACGTCTGGGGACTGGGAGGCCCGAACCCTCCCAGACGTGCAGTTCACATGGCGGCCACGGCCCAGCACAGCTCCACCCCTGCCACCCCAGCATGTCATCCAGCTTGCTGTGCTTGAGTTTCCCCGTCTGTGAGGTGGAGATGGACGGCCTTCCTCATGGCTGTAACTCTGTGGAGCAGCCGTTAGGTGCTCACTGTTGTTTGTGCTGATCCAGAAGTCAGTGCCCCCCTCCCTGCTAAGTGCACAAACCACAAGGGCCCCAGGCTCACGCTTCCCTTACCCAGCATTTCAGCCTGGTGAGGCCCCCCTAGGTTCTCCCTGGGGGCAGAGCTAGGGGGTGGACTAAATGCAGCTTGGCCACCCACAGCCAAACACTGTCCCTCGCTGTCCCTGCCCACAGAGAGGGTCTTAGGCAACCTTGGCCTCCCTGAGGACAGAGTGCAGGACTGAGGCTGAAGCCTGGCTCTGCCACCTTAACACCCTAACCCTAAGCGGGGCAGAGCCAGTGCGGCCGTGTGGTTGTGCCTTGCCCTCTGTGAGCCTCGGTTTCCACTCTGGATGGGGCTGGTTATGCACAAACGTGTGAGGTGCTATCTCGGGGCACGTGAGTGCACTTGTGGCCCTCCGAGTGACAGCCACTGTCCTTGGGCAGTCTTAGGCGTGCTCTGTGCCCACAGCCTATGTGAGTGGGGTACTGTGCATTCCATGTGGCTGCTTCCAGGCGGATGAAGATTTTGGAGGGCTCTCCAGCCCTCTGCAGGTGTCCTGGGTATGTATTTTGAAAACAGAACCTACAGGGTTTGTTGGGGAATTGGTTGTGGATTGAGAAAAAGAGTCCAGGCAGGTTCCAAGTTTTGGGGCTGGAGCAAGTAAAGGGTAGAGGGCCTGGTGGCTAACATCAAAGTTAGAATGGAGGTGGTCAAGTGATGAGCAGGTTGGCCAGTGCAGGAGCTAAGCTGGGTGCGGCAGGCCGAGTGGCCGCAGGACATGTGTGTGTGGTGCCCGGGGCAAGGTCCTGGCTGGAGGCATTGCGTGGCGGGCAGGGGGAAGGCTGTCTTGGGTGGTGTGGAATAAAGGGGTCCTCAGCCTGGGCAGTGCTGGCCTCTGTCCCAGCCCCCACCATTGCTCCCAGCTAGGCCCCTGTCTCTGTGGAGGGAGTTGGGCACGGATGCTGCCTCTGGTCAGTACTGCCCCAGGCACAGGCCAGACAAGCACCACAACCAGTCTCCCTGTTGTCTGCGACTGGCCATTCTATGTTGTACACAGTGCACAAAACCAGAAATTTCCAGAAAAGCAGAAGGAAGAGCCTCTTGCACTCAGGCACCGGGAGGCATGCTCCAGAGCATTGGAAGTAGCTTCATTCTGTATTCTGAACACCGGAGACAACTCACATGCCCATCAGCAGGGAACAGGGAAGCCAGCAGGGCCATTCATACAGCAGGACTCAGCTCCACCGGAAGCACGGACAGCTGCCGACACACGCAGCAGGGCACCTCTCCTGTCACTGTGCTGAGCACGGGGAGCCAGACACGACGGGCACGTTGTGTATCACACGTGTGTGTTGAGAAAGTAGGCCCAGAGCCTCCTGGCCTGGTTCCGAATCTCTGCCCTACAACATAGCTGCTGGGTGACTTCAGGAAGTGACTTAACCACCCTGTGCCTCAGTTTGCTCTCCTGTCAAAAGGGGGAAATCATGGTTCTCCCTCAGAAAGTGCTTTGTGGATTGATGAGCTGTTGTGTTTGGAACAGTGTCCAGCGCACAGTAAATTCTATATATGTGCCAGCTGTTGTCACAGTTACTACTGTATAAAACCACTTGTGATCGCCACTTTATCTGAGTGCCCCTCTGTGTCTTTGTATAAGGACATCATTGTCACACTTGGGGACAGCATTGCTGGCCTTTGCGTCAGATGTGCTTTGATTAACGGCACTGATCCCCACAGCTGGAGATGGAGGTGGTTTCCAGCTTCTAACTATTCGGCACAGCTCGGAAACAAACATCCTGGTGTAGAAATCCTGCCGGCAGATACCTATTTCCGTTGGCTAAATTCTCAGATGTATGCACAACAGAAATCTCTTAATGCACTTTACCAAACTGCACAGAAAGGTTTGGATCTGCGCCACCATCAGGGGAGTCGCTCCTGGCCCCTTAGTAACTTCACACGTGGTCTTTTTGCTTTTCCTTTCTGCCAAGTGGAGGAATGAAAGATGAGCTCCCACTTGAATTAGCATGTCTTAAGTTACCGTGAGGGCGAGCATTTTTTCATGTCTGCTGGCTACTTGTATCTCGTGATTTGCTTGTTCACACATTCATCCATACTCTGCTTTACTTGGATGTTCAGCTTTTATTGATATGTAAAACCCCTTTATAAATTAAGGGTGTTGGACCTTTGTCCTATGTTTTCCAAATATCTTTTCCTAATTTTTTTCACCTGAATTTGTTTGTTTTTCAATTATTAGGGAGGGAGTAACAAAAGTTTTTGTTTTTTTACTTCCCATGAAATCACATCTGTAGATCTCTCTGCCTCCTCCCCCCCCACCCCCGATTCTGCCTTTGGAGCCACACTTGGGTAATAATTGTCTTTTTGCTTTTGTTGTGCTCAGATGTGTATTTTATCAATCGCATGGTCTTCAGAACATCCAGAGTTCACTTAAAGTAGGGATCAGCTCCACTTTTGGGTCCAGGCCACTGGCCATATGGACACCACTCCCAGTTGCCTGGGTAGCTGTGTGACATTCTCCAGAGCATCGCGTGGTCACAGGGGCAGTGTTGCCCGTCCCAGGTGAGGGCTCCTGCCCAGCCCCTGCCCTGAAGGGTGGGGTCTTCATGCTGTCTCTCCTCTTTTCTCTCCTAGGCCTGTGTGTACAAGTGCAGCCACCCCCGCAGGGCACCTTCCAAGTGCTTCGTGGAGACGGCACTTCAGTGGGGACTGTCATTGTGTTCCACTGCCCCTCAGGCCACCAGATGGTGGGGTCAGGCCTCCTCACCTGTGCCTGGAAGGGGAGCGTCGCTCAGTGGTCTTCGGGAACCCCCATGTGCAAGAGTGAGGCCCACTCCCCGAGCTGCCCCCGGCTCAGCAGTGGCCCCTGGTTGGGGTGGGGGTTGCTGATCTTGTCACATGGATGACATGAGTGTCCATGGAGAAGGTGTCATGGGTGCCAAGTCTCAGTCGGGTTTCTGTGTAGGGTCCTGCTTCCGGTGCTGGTGGTCCCTCAGGGCTCCACGTTAGCAGTATAGACTCACGTCCTAGCAGCTGCTCCAGGTTCTAGCTTTGCCAACGACTTGGTCTGTCATCTGCAAGAGGTTCCTTGTGCTGTCTGAACTAGCACTTTATCTGTTAAGCAGAAAACTATGTTCATTCATTCATTCATTCTTTCTTTTGTACATGGCACGAGGCAAACCTTAATGGGAAATTCTATGCACTAAGAATTCTAGAACTGGGGATACCAAAGGCTAGGAATGTGCCTGGCCATAGCGCCCCACTCTCAGGGAGGAGATGGTTTTCTAGTTGGATTTGTTATACAAGGTGTTGAAGGCGAACACCCAGCACATCCTTTAGAACCTGGTAGAATTAGTTCTCAGTACTTGGCACACAGCTGATATGTGCCAAAGGCCCTTTGTTTTGACCCCAAAACTGGCATTTTCATGGCTTTTGTTCCTTCCTGGGAACTGACCTGTGACAGTACATAGGCCCCAGAAGGGTTTTGCCAGCTCAGAGCATTGTAAAAACAGACCATGGTGGATTGTCTGCTGTCCTCTGGTCTCGGGCCCAGGCTGCAGTGGGTGAGACCCAGGGGGACCACCACTGAACTCCCTGTCAGAGCTTCCCCCAGTGTGCCACCAAAAATTCCTGAACACCCTCCAAAACCCTGCTCAAACACCCCTTTTTGGGGGGTGGCAGGCTTACCTGATAGTCCCTCCCTTACACCAGTTTGCACAGACCTTCACCTCAGCTGCCAGCACCTCCCAGCCTCCCCCACGGAACAGGGCTTGCCAAGGGCGGGCTGGCCCACGGGTCTGGGTGAGCTAGCCGTGTCTCCCTCACAGCTGTGCCGCCCTACGAGACCTTCGGCTTCAAGGTGGCCGTGATCTCCTCCATCGTCAGCTGCGCCATCATCCTGCTCATGTCCGTGGGCTTCCTCACCTGCTGCCTCATGAAATGCGTGAAGAGGAGTAAGCAGCGGCAATCCGACAGGTACAGGGGCCCCGGCACGGCTGTGGGGCACCTGCTGCGGCCACTCCTGGCCTCCTGGGCGGCGGGGGGAGGGGGGGCGGTCAGGGAGCGGGGCTGCTGGGGGCTTCGCATCTTGCTGTCCACAGAGCACTGAGGCCGTGGAGGGCACATGGCGCACTCTCATGGTCTTTCCTAAGACGTGCTGCAGGTGTGGGTGTGGGTGTGGGTGTGGGTGTGGTGGGGGTGGTTTCAGGCTGTTGTCCGTGCGCATGCGCGGCTGGCTACTTGATGGTTAACTATGGCCTGCAGTGGGAGTCCCGCCTGCCTCTACTTTTCCTCCCTGAAACGTGTCCTTTTATTTTATTTTATTTTATTTTATTTTATTTTATTTTATTTTATTTTATTTTGTATGTTTTAAATTGTGGTAAAATATTTACAACGTAAAAGTTACCATTTTTAAAAATTTACTTATTTTTTGGAGGGAGGGGACAGGAGGTAATTAGGTTTATTTATTTATTGAGGAGGTACCGGGGATTGAACCCAGGACCTTGTGCCCATCTTTAAATGCACAGTTCAGGGGCATTAGTTACATCCACAATGTCGTGCCCCCCTCAGCTCAATTCATCTCTGGAACTGTCCACACAGCCTATCTTTGTGAGGAGAGTTTTCCTGGCACTTACTCCTCGTCCACGACTGCTTTCCCCCAACAGCAGCAGAGCTGAGAAGCTGCGACGGGAACCGTGTGGCCCTTAAATACTGACTGTTGGCCTTACAGAGACTTGCATGCAGTGTCCCGGACACGCGGACACCTGAATATCTTTCTCCCCGTCTCCCCTTAGGGCAGCCCAGCTGTGGCTCCAGCTGAGAGGCGAGGACTTGGAGACTGTGCAGGCCGCCTACCTCGGCCTCAAGGGCCTCAACAGCAGCGGCGTCGGCGGGGAGCCCAGGATCCAGCCCATCCAGGCGCATGACAACCACAGCTTCACCACGTGGGCATGGGCAGGGCGAGGGGGCAAGGGAGCAGCCTCGAGGGCGGGGGCCCTGGCTTGGTCAGGACACTGTGCCAGAGAACCTAGACCCTCACTGTCCCCACATACTGGGAGCCCAGGCTCTCCAGGGCCTCAACTCCCATCCCTAAGACAGGGGCTGGGGGTTCTTGTTGCATCCATGCCTGACCCTGCACCCTAGTGCGTAGGGCTGCCCCTCCACCCCATGTCTTGTCTCCCCATGACCAGAGAAGGAAGCTTCCAGGCACGAGTATTTCCCTTCTCCAGGACCCAGCAGGGTTCCACTGCTCTGTCAACTTGCTGTCCCCTGGTATTTCCCTCCCGGTTCCTCTGTCTCTCAGTCTCTTCTCTCCTTGTCTCTCTCTTTCAACACACACTGCACGTGCGCACGCGCACGCGCGCGCACACACACACACACACACACACACACACACAAGCACTTTTTTCTGAACCAATACAAGGACGTTCCCTTATGTACCTTTTTTTGACTCAAGGAGTCTAATCTTGGCTGAAGATGGACTACAGATAGAACATTTCCCAGTGTTGTTTCTAGCTTTGAGTGAGCACCCCTGACCCAAGATCACGCGGCTGCCTGGTCTCTGGGCTCCTTAAATGGGGTGACTATTTGTCTTTGGTGGCATTGCCTTTTGCAGGTTCCAGACCAGTCATCTCCTACAGACACTGTGTTCTGGACTCTGGTGTTCCCGCATGACTGCATTTGGGCAGCATTTCTGGTGCAGGTGCCCCGTGGGTGGTGCTGGTGTGAATTATAGAGGCGGGTCACGCTGTCCCCTTGCAGACGTGAGGACTGGGCCCTCTTGGCTGAGAGGAGCCCACGTCAGGTGACTGAAGAAGGGCCTCTGCTAAGGGTTGCTCTGCTCCCCCTGTGACCTCTGACCTTAGCATCCTGGGATGATCCAGCCAGAACCAGTTTGCGCCCTGGGGGTTACAGAATAATGATTTTAATTCTGTTGTGATTCTGTTAGTTTTTCTGTGAGGAATGAGGATGAGCTCTGTTTTTTTCTTCCTTTCCTTTTCATTTTGTTGTTGTCTTTGTATCAACTATGAACTCATGAGTATTCTTTTATAAAACTTTATTATGGGGAAATTCCACAAATATACAGAAGCAGAATAGTGTAATGGGTCTCCTGTCCCCACCTGCCACCCTCAGTGGTCACCATCCCCCTGTATCACGTGGACGCGTGTTTCCTGTGGGCTCCAGTCCATCCTTGGTGGGAGCCCTGCTCTGCTGCCTCCTGCTCGTGCCCTCTGTTCTCCGAGTGCGTCCTTTCTCGCACAAGATGTTTCAGCTCATTTAGTGCTTTCTCTGCCCTACCCTGGGATCGACTGCCCCTCCAGGGAGCGGAGTGGACAGCCAGCATCGCAGATGCAGTCTGCCCATTTCCTCAGCCCCTCCCCACAGGAAGCTCCCTGGGAGCCAAGCTTTTGCCCCAAGCCTGACGGCCTCACTGTGTGATGACTGTTCATGCCTCGGTTTCCTTGTTTGTGCGGTGATGATCATGGCAGTGCTCACCTCCTGGCCCTGTTGAGTTGTGAGTCAGTAACCTTGGCTGGGCTGGGAGCGCAGGCTCAGTGAGCACCAGTTGTAGTTAATTTCACTCTTGACCCTGTTGCACACGGGAGGAAACAGGCGAAGGAGGTGGCGGCCTGTGCAGTCTTGGCCAGGGTCTGTCTGGTCCCACGTCCACACTCATCACTCTGGGTCTGGCTGCCTCCTGGAATGGCCAGGCCTGCAAGAAGGAGTTGAGTCTCGGCCTCCTTCCCTTGAGCTTTGAACACAAGTAGGCTTACGTCATGGCAATTGTGGCCAATGGACATGCCCCCTTGCACCCTTCCCACCTAACCTGACATGTTGTCATGTTGCCATGGTAGTCCGAGGTCCCCAGAGCTTTGCTCCAAATAGTTCAACTACTATGCTCAGGTTTGAGTATGTCTAGAGCTGTTTTTCTTTCTCGAGATGACATTTTGGGGCGATCCTAGGAACAGACTGTCTAGGCCAAATAGACCAAGTATTTTTATTACCAAGTTCTTTCTCCAGGAACCCAGCACTAGCTGAGCCGTTTTTACAGCTGTACCATCACGTACCTTCGCTGAGTGTTTAGCGATTCGTTTTCCACCTGCTTACTCAGCTGGTGTGAGTTACATAGGTGGTTTTCATCGGCATTTCTTAAGAGTAACGTTGAGAAAGGATGTTTTCTCCATATCTTTGCTTACCAGTTGCATTGCTGGTTTTAGCCATTTTCCATTTGCTCTGCTGAATTGCTTGCTGGTGTGTTTTCTCATAAACACTGGGAGCTCTGTGTACACTGGGGAAGAGATCCCTACCTGTCGGCTGGCCGCAAGTGCCTTCCTTTTTGTTTCAGTTATGTTGGAGTTGTCTTGCTAGTGCATCTCCTATTCATACAGTCATATTTCCTTGGCAGGTTTCAGGGCTTCTCCATCGCTCCCTGCCCTGTGGCACCCCCTCCCCAGTATAGACCTGTGTCAGTCACATTGTCTTGTGTCTCAGTTGGGAAAAGCCCCAGTGGGATAGGGGAAGGAGTTGCTGCCTCTTAGGATGTGCCATCCGAGGCAAGTCCCAGATGCCCTGGTTCTCCCACTGATGGGTGGTGAAATCATCTTCAGTAGGGTGAGGTTTGCCCCCTGACCTTACTTTTATTTCATAAGCGCTTCCCAGCACACACATTGTGCCAGGCACTGTTCTAAGCTCTTCCAAGTATTGCCTGTTCTAATCTTAGGAGTGGGCACTATTTTATCCCATTTTAAGAAACTTGTCTGGAATCAGACGTAACTACTAAGCATGAAGTTAGGTTTAAACTCAGGCTGTCTGGCTTCAAAATCCACACACATGCTCACTAAGCTGACTTTCCATTCCAGTAATTAATTAATCCAATTCATTCACTTATTCACCAAACCAACAGATAACTTCTTAGTTTCTACTGCTTCCTAGAGCTTTTCTGAGAATTAAATGCAGGTGGGAACAGAGATCCGGGAAGGCTTCCTGGAAGAGGTGATGTCTGAAGTGAATAGACTGAGAAAGCCTGTGTTGCAGGGGAAGGATAGAGATGGCATCTCAGGGAGAGGGAAAAGCCAGGCAGCCTCAGGGAGCAGAGGCCAGTGTGAGTGGGAGGTGGGAGTGGGGCCAAGTGGACAAGGGTGGGGCCAGGGTCTGCTCAACCTGGAGAAGGGGTTGGTTTGTCGTTTGGAGGGTAGGGAAGGCCACAAGGGAACTGAAGAGATAGAAGTTGGGGGATCTGGTCCCAGACTGCCAGAGAAGAGCCTGGCAAGAGTGAAGGTGTCTTCCAGAATGTTCCTGGGGCCCCTGTGTCCCTTCTTTACGTAGGACATCCTGGTCCCCAAAGTTTTATGCACATTCTTAAAAAACTTCCTTTCTCTACAAAGCCCCAGGAAGCCCCTTCCCACCCTTGGAAGGTGGGTGTGCTGTTCCTCGGGTCACCCTTCTCATACAAGTGAGGGGCCTGAGGCCCAGGGAGGGACACTGATGGAGGGGACTCCTTGGGTGCATGGCAGCTCGAGCAGGAGGAAATGGGGTCCCCAACCTCAGGGCAGCAGTCTCTCCCAGGCCCACTGAAGGACTGGGGCCTGGGTACTTAGCATAGGGGCAGAGTTGGGATTAAACAGGGTCCCCAGTCTTCCCTGAGCTCACATCTCCTCTCCTTGCAGAGACCTTGGCGAGGGCACCAGAGAGCTGGCCAGCATGGCCCGAGGCATGGACAAGGACCCCTGGGCACCCAGTGGCCCCACCAGCTCATCCCACACCCAGGTGATGGTGCATACAGCGATGCCAGGGCAGAGCCTGCCTGCCTCCAGGCCGACTGTGAGAATGCTCAGACAGCCTGCAGCCTATGTCCCAGGGTGACTAAGGCGGAGGCCAGCGCCCACCTTCCGCACTGGGAAGGCCGGGCCAACCCCACCAGCCGGCCGCCTGCATCGCGACCTGTGTCCAGCTCAAGACTGGTCAGTGAAATCAACTTCCAGGTTTAGGGATCCCTCAGGGCATTGATCTGGGGACCCTCGCTGGGGTGTCCTGTCCCAGGGGAGCCCAGCTGTAGCAGTTTTTGTAGGTAGGCTTCCTTGAAACCACTGCTGAGGTTCACAGAACCAGCTGCAGCCTCCCTCAAGCCAGGCTCCCTTAAAAAGACTGGGGGACTTTTTAAGCATATCTAGTTTTGCATAACAGAGTCGAAAGATGGCAGCAGACTTCTCCACAACTGCAGCTGGCTGCCTTGTATCTTCCCCCATCGGACGTGCTGCCTGCCAGCAGGGAGCCAGCTGGGTGCTGCATCCATTAACTGTAAAGTTGCGGTAAGGGGTGTGAAATAAACATTCTTTGAAAAATAGCAAAGGTAAAAATCACTGCCTCACTTTTCAATCGCTGCGTAACAAAACCTCAAGCATAGTGACGTAAAACTACAGTCCCCTTAACATTCCAGCTCAGGGTTCCAGGCTCGCCAGGGCTCTGCTGGGCAGTTCTCACTGGGGCCCCTCCTGTGTGCTTGTGGTCGGATGGTGGCACACACTGGGTCATACTGAAGGCTGGCTGGGTTGTTGCCAGCTGTCAGCAGAGACCTCGTGAAGTGGTGGCCACCTCCAGTGCCTGGGCCTCCTCACATCATGGCAGCTGCATTCCATCCAATGAAGGGAGGCAGTCTGACCCCTTGTCTCTCCTGGGCCAGTGGAAATCCACCTTCCAGCCTTTTGAAATTTGACGTGTGACCTGTTGGCCATTGAGGAACCTCACTGAGGTTTGCCCTTTGACCCTTCCTGCTTCCTGGAGGCCCTGCAGCCTCTTGCAGCTGGGGTCATTGGGAGGACACCCTGACGAAGAAGAGCCGGTGGTCCTGAAGGAGCCTGTGCTGCCCCCTGAAGCCACGTCTGTCATGTTTTCCACCACTAACAAATACATCTTGGTACAGGCTACACAGGGCAGTCCATCTGTCCTCTGATTCACGTGGGAAGCCCCCAGCGAGGGACGCCTGGGTAGCCCCACGTTTTCAGCTGCCACACTGCTGCTGACGTCCTTTCTGTTCTGGGGTGCTGTTCCATCAGGTGAGTTCCAGAATGGAGTTGTGAGGCCCGAAGGTGTGTGCATTGCTCACTTTGGTATGTAGTGGTTTTTACATTGTGCCCCTCCTTGGGTTCAGTTAATTTGCTAGAGTAGCTCACAGAACTCATAGGAACACTGTACTTACTAGTTTACTGATTCATTATAAAAGGACGTAATTCAGGAACAGCCAGGTGGAAGAGATACACAGGGCAGGGTAATGAGAAAGGGGTGTGGAGTTTCCTCCAGGTGCACCAACCTGGAAGCTTTCTGAACCCTGTCCTTTTTGTGTTTTTATGAGGCTTTGTTATGTAGACAAGATGGATTAAATCATCGGCTATTGGTGATTGATTTCTACCTCCAGCCCCTCTGCCAGCACAGGTCAGAGGGTGGGACTAAAAATTCCAACCCTCTAATCACAGGGTTGGTTCCCAGTGGCAACCAGCCTCCATCCTTAGGTGACCTAGGGGCTTTCCCAAATTTACCTAATTAACATAACAAAGATACCTTTTTCTCTCTTACCACTTCGGAAATTCCTAGGGTTTTAGAAGCACTGTCCTAGAAACCAAGATGAAGAACAATATACACGTTTCTCCTTATAAATCATAATATCACACTTAGCTTAAGGTCTTTGAGGTTCATCCATGTTGTATCATGTGTCAGAATTTCTGCTCTTTCTAAAGGTGAATAATATTCCACTTTATGTATGTACGCCAAATTTGCTTATCTATTCATCCCTCGATGAACAGTCAGGTTGCTTCTACCTCTTGGCTACAGTGAATAAGGCTGTAGTAAATATGGGTGTGTGAACATCTCTTTGAGACCCTGCTTCCAATTCTGTGTGTTCAGTAGTTATTTTAAAAACATATAAATCAAAGCAGATCTCCATGCCCTCCCCTCAGCTCAAAACCCTCAGATCGTCAGCCTTCAGCTGCCTGTCCTGCAGGACCCTACGTGACCTGCCTGTCATCACCTGACCTCACCCGTCTGTTCGAAACAATCATCATCGTTTATTATCTCTCAGAGTTTCAGGTGAGGCTTGCCAGGTGGCTCTGGCTCTGGGTCTCTCTCGAGGCTGCAATCAGATGTTGGTCAGGGCTGCAGTCTCACCTGAAGGCTTGACTGGGGCAGGAGATCCACTTCCAAGGTGATTCACTCCCTCCTGGCAAGCTGGTGCCGGCTGTTGTCTGGGAGCCCAGCTCCTGCCCACACAGGGCTCTCCTCAGCACTGTTTGGGCATCCTCACGACATGGCAGCTGGCTCCCCCTGAGAGAGTGGTCTGGGAAAGGCAGAAACCAAAGGGCACTTTATGACCCAG
Source organism: Camelus ferus (assembly GCF_009834535.1). Classification (NCBI taxonomy): domain Eukaryota; kingdom Metazoa; phylum Chordata; class Mammalia; order Artiodactyla; family Camelidae; genus Camelus; species Camelus ferus. Next base: position 3,798,329 of record NC_045699.1, read on the forward strand.
CCACAGAAGTTAAACTCATCACCTCTGCCCATTTCACCAGTCGCAAAGAGTAGCCTGATTTGCCGGAGAGGAGACAGGAGAGGGGTGTGACCCAGGATGTGAGGGACCATCTTGGAGGCTGGCAACCTCCCAGGTAGCCTCTAGCCACCAGCTCTTCTCCACGCTGAGCATCTGCACTCAGATGTGTGTTTTGTTGCCCTTAGTGGATGCTCTGTGGAAGCTGGGCCCGTCTGCCTTCCCATTAATAATCTACCTTTGTCTTGGGCTCCTGGCAGGTGTTTAGGAGACATTTATTGTATAAATTAATGAGTGAATGAATGAATCGTGGCCCTTGGCCATGTGAGAACGTGAGAGGAGAGGGTCCTTTCACCTCAGTGTTCAGGCCCCTTATCACCCACCCCATCCCTTCACATGGTCACCTCTGACCAGGCAGGCTGCCTGTTAGCCCACAGGCATGCCTTGTTCCTTCTGCCTCTGGCCTGTACCCTCTTCTTCTTTTTTTTTTTTTCATCTAGTTAGGCTCTAAGTGCATTTACAGAAGCACCTGCTGTATGTCTGGCACTGTGACCAAAGTAGACATGGCCTTGTCCTCAGGAACTGACATTCTAGTAGGGAGATGGGTAGCAGGAAGTGCCTGAGAGGCAGGACTGCGAGCCTGTGGTGGTGTTACCAAAGCGCAGGTCTGGTGAAAGCCAATACAAAGATAGGCACATGTTGGTAGAAAGGAAAATTTGCTTTATTCCCAGAGGCCAGCAAACGTGTGGGGCAGACTCCTGTCCAGAGGCCAACCCCCACACCAGCCCCCTTCCCCCACTGACAATCAATGGACAAGTTTTTACAGGGCAGTTTCAGGGGTGTATAGACAGAGGGAGGGGCTACATGCAGAACAGCACAGTCAGTTGAGTATGTGGTGGTCTGATCAGTATCATCTTGATTGGTTTCTTCTTTTTTTGTGTGCCTATATATAGTCAGTTTACAATATTGTGTCAATTTTTGATTGTTCCAAGTACAGGTAATCTTCGGTTCCAGGGTCGGTGTGTTCCCAATTCTTTGAGGCCACTTCTGGGAATTGTGGCAGCTTCTGTAATGGCTACAGTCTGGTCATCATGTAGTTAACTTCTTGCACCTGGTGGGGGTTTCAGGATCTACAAAACAGCTCAAAGGATGTGGCTCAGAATATTATCTATAGCTCTTAAGGAGGAACTAAAGGTCCTTGGCTTTGTTTAATGACTGAATTATTGTTATTTTGTTTTGCTTGATTATTTTCCTTTGTTTCTGCAGTTTCTTATTTCTCTGATTAAACTTATTCTTTGACTAAAGTTTGTAGACAAGAGGCAGGTGGAGGAACGATGGGGGAGGAGTCTGTCCTGGGGAGGCCTCATTGGGTCCTGCTCTGTTTCAGTGGTGCCCTGTTGTGGGGTATTCCCACGGCCAGGCCCACAGAAAGCCTGACCAGGATCTTAAATTTGTGCTAGTTGGACCCATAAAACATGACATTCTGACTGTGAATGAAATTGAGCAGCTCCTTAGGCGTGTCTCCTATTTCTCTGAATATAGGAGTGGTGAACTCTTTTTTTCCAATTTCTCTGAGCTCTTTATTAATTAGGGAGATGAGCCCTTAGTGAAGTGAGCTGCCAGCATTTCCCAGTTTCTTGTTTGCTTTTTGATTTTGCCGACCTGTTGGAGGGGCGGGCCGCCCAGAGAGGATCAGGGGAGTGGCAAGTACAGACCCTGTGGAATGAGCTCTCCCTGCCTAATTTAAACTTGTATTTACTTTCTGATCAGATAAAGCATTGCCAGGATTACAAAAGTCAAAGGAAGCAAAAGTCAGAAGTGGAAGTGGTGGGGGTGAGGGTCAGGGCCAGTGCATCCTGGATGTTTAGGGACAGGTGGGGAGCGATGTCATTTTGCCACAAGGAGTCCACACAGCGCAATCTGTTTCCCTCTATGTGTGAGACCCACCGTGTTTGGCTGATCAGGTGACGGTCCCCAGGAGGCCTGCTCTCCCGTTACTGATGGCCCGGCCTCCTGCCCAAGTGCTCACCTTCAGTCCACATCGTGCAGTGGCAGTGGGGGCAGTGGGCAAGGAGGGAGACACTGCACCCCTAATCTGGGGAGAGGAGCGCTGAGGGCCTACCCTTTGATCATCCACCTGCCACTTGTAGGGTAGGGATCAGGCTGGTAGCCCCCAGCCCAGGCCACGGGCTTCCTCCCTTGCTGGCCTAGAGTACACAGCCTGAGGGAGACAGGGTCTATTCTGCCAGGGGGTGAGACCTTGTAGCAAATCCGGCACCTGGGAGGCCCTGTCCTGGCTGCTGGACTTTGGGTGAAGTCCAGAAGTCTGCTACTCTTGAGCCTGTTTCCCCATCTGTCCCTGGGTAGGAGTAGCCTGGAATGCTGGAAGGATTTGGGCCTCAGAGCACCCCCTTCCCCACTGTGTCCCTCGTCCATCCAGACCCCACCCTATGGTACTTCTAGAGAGTGAAAGGAACTGGGGGAAGCAAATGCTAGGAGCTGTTGTCTTTAAAAAAAACAAAAAAAACACAGCCTGAAAGTTGCCAGTTATGTTTTATTCAAGGACCTTGCTAAGAACTATAGCTGGGGAGACAGTCTCTTAGGTAGCTCTAAGGAACTGTTCCAAAGAGGTAAAGGAGGAGCCAGGATATATAGGAGCTTTTGCTGGGAAAAAAAAGTATTCAAATACCAAAAGGTTATGCTAATCACAAAAGCAGTTATCTAAAATTAATGATCTTAGTGCTTTTCCACATTCGGTAAGATGCAAAAATCTGGGCTCACTGAAATTACTCTTTAGATACGCATCTTAACTAAGGCCAAAATCCTGTTTCTCCATCCTGAATTCCCCTCAAGGAAGGTGCTGCAGTGGCTGATGGCTTGATGGTGGGCAACATTTTTTTAACTGCAGAGACGTGACACAGCATGAAGGATGCTGAGTAATGGGCGTCAGACCATGATCCACTGGTGGGCTGGAGGAGACTCCCCCACCCCTCCAGAAAGGTCCTGTGTGGCCTGTGCACAGCTCCCAGAGGAGAGAGCCTCGGGGATCTACAGCTGACTTGGACTTGCCCTAGTGCACCCCCAGGTCAGGCTACACAGCCCTACTGTCCTAGGGAGGGAGGCCCTGCCTGTTGTTATCCTAAGACTTGGTGAAGGCCCGTGCTGGGCCTCCCAGGCAAGCCAGTGCAGGCTCACTCTCAGTATCTGGGGAGGGGATGGCTTCCGTGTAGTGACCACTATGACTCGGCCCGAAAATCTTAGGATTTCCAGCCAACAACTGCACCCATTCTCCAGTTCCCTCATTCCGAGAAGTGGGCTCAATGGCAAGATGGACTGTGCCCGGAAGTGCTCAGCAGGATGAGGCCAAGACAGGGAGGGGTCGGCGAGGAGCCGGTAGACTACAGCGGAGGGTGCACCGGGAGCTGGGCGTGAGGCTCGAGTGAGGGGCGGGGCTCAGGGCGGCGGCGGCGACGTAGCGGGAGCTGAAAGGGGAGGGCCTAGGATGGGAGCGGTGTTTAGAGCCGTCTCGGAGACGCAGGAAACGCCGGCGGGGGCGGGGCCGCGTGGGAGAGGGCGGGACTCAGAGCCTTGGTGGTGACGGCAGGGGCGGGACTCAGTGAGGGGCGGAGCTCCGGGCTCCCCAAGCCTGCGGGAGCGAGGCTCAAGGCTACTGGAGGCCGGTAGCTGATGAGGGCGGGGCTCAGCGAGGGGCGGGTCCAGGGCTGCGGCCGTGACTTAGCGGAGGTCAGCGGGGGGCGGGGCTAAGGGCTCTCGGCGCCGTCCGTAGCCCACGCATTAGGAAGTGGGCCTCGAGTGAGGGATGAAACCCTCGCTGCTACGCCGCCTACGCCTCGGGCGGGGCCTAACGGGAAGGGGTGGGCCCCGTGAGGGCGGGGTTAGAGCTTAGTAGCGCCGATGCCGGGGGCGGGGCCCGCCGGGAGAAAGCTCGTCGTAGCGGGTGGCGGTCGCTGGGGCCGACCGGCAGCGGACGGACAACCGGACAGAGGGACGGCTGCAGGGGGACGGGCCGGGCCGGCTCGGTGCACGCCGTGCCGCCGCCATGACAGGTGAGCGCGGTCCAGCGTCGTGCCTGCCCTACGGGACGGGCTCGCGGCCACGGTGGCCCATGGTGTACGGGTGCCCCAGTGCCACCCCGGGGGCCCCTCCTCGATGCAGTGCGAGTGACCTTGCCCGTGACTGCGTGTCCTGTCGGCGGCACGATGGCAGAGCGGCGCGCGGCTGGGGCCGGGTTCTTGAGGGGCGAGGCCAGGCCAGGTCCTGGAAAGTTCTGGGGGGCGGGGGTCATGGGCAGGCCCTGGAGGGTGCTGGGGGTTGAGGCCAGGTCAGACCATGGGAGGTTCTAGTGGCTGGGGGGCAGGTCTTGGAGGGTTCTTGGAGGGCAGGGGCCAATGCACGTCTGTAGGTGGGGAGATGCTGGAGTGGGGATGCAGCCTGACAGCGGGAGGTGAAAGTAAAGATGGCCCCAGGAATACTCTCTGAGGTTCTACTATGCTTCTATCAGGAGATACAGACACTCCATTCTCACAGCCACCCTAGTAGAATGTCCAACAGGTGGTGCATTCCTGGGCAGTCTGTGGTACCCATGGGATTCTGCGGCACCTCTCACGGTGCACCGCCTGCCCAGGGACAGACTCGGGGGAATCATGGACACAGACTCAGTTCTCAAGGCATTGTGTCCCATACTGGACTACTCCAGCCCCTCCATCCTCTTTTCCCGGGATGGGATCTCCAGCTAAGCCATCCCACCCAGGGCCTCTCTGGAATGGGGACCTGCCTGCCACCTTCCTGATTCTAACTGAGCCTAAGGGTGGCCTTTCTCTGTGGACCTTCCGTTGTAGGAGATGCTCCATGAGGGTGGTAGGCTGGTGACGACCCGCATGATAGCATGGTCAGGGAATGTGGTGGCTTCCAGAAGCCATAGCTCATTTAAAGGGCCACACTCTTCTGTTTCATGAGGCATAAGTCACCTAGGAGGGGACCACGGAGGCCCCAGAAGTCCCAGTTCTCTCCCCAGCCCTCACTGGAGTCCCAGCCTGAGTCCTGCACACAAATAGGGTTTCATGGGCAGGAACCTGGTGATTTCCAAGACACCAGTGTCCCAGCCTAAGCCAGAAGAGACCCCAGCTGCCACCCACTCCCCTGTCATCGCTCTGAACCCTTTTTATCTGTGGCTGCTGTTTCTGAGCACAGTTGACCGTTGAACAACTGGGGTTGCAACTGTGAGGGTCCACTTATATCCAGATTGGGTTTTTTTTGATACTTAAAGATACCATAGTACTACAAAGTCCGAGGTTGGTGGAATCCCCGCATGCAGAATCATGGATACGGAGAGCTGACTGTAAAGTTACGTGCGGCTTTTCAACTGCTCAGGGGTTCGTGCCCCAACCCCCGACATTGTTCAGGCGTCTCTTGTACCTACTATGCACCTGGCCCTATGTCGGGCATCTCCCACTCAGAACTGCTGTATGGGGGAAACGTGGAATATCCTTCCTATACGTGGATGAGGAAGCAAAGTTTGGGCAAGTGCCAAGCCCCAGGCCGCTTGGGCAGGCAGTGGCAGAGCCAGGACCAGACCCTGTCCAGGTCCACGTCTCTGTTTCTCCCTGCTGTCTCTGTGTCCTGGGCCTCTGGAGAGCTCTCCCCTCAGAGCCCTTCAGTTTTGGGATGGGGAACCAGGACCCAGAGAGTGCAGGGGTAGGAGGGTCAAATGGGCAGGCCTGCAAGGCTGCAAGCCCCAAGTTCCTGGCTCACCATCTCCATGCACCAGGAGGCACCTGCCTCGTGTTGGTTCTGGGGCCTCTGTGGTGGGTTGCAGGGTGAGTGTGTGGGGCCCGATGTGGGCTCACAGGGTTAACGCTGGCCAGGTGTCACTGCAGCAATTGCTGTAGCTGCAGAACCAGGCCCTGCCTTGTGGTGTGCTGGGGACTGAGGCTTCTCAGCCCCGTGCCTGAGGCCAGGTTGGGCACTGGGACAGGAGGGGATTCAATTCTGGAAGGGAGGTTGAGGCCCAAGCACCTGGACTTTGGTGGGGCGGGGGCCAGGGAACTCAGGAAGGGCTCTTGTGGTGAGGACAGTGAACTGAGCACGAGTTAGCCAGGCGGGAACCACAGGGACAGGTGTTCTTGTCCCAAGGGTGGGGGTCCTGGGCAGTATGACACAGTTGGGGGCTGCTGTGCAGGGATGGCTCTGGGGGCCTGGGAGGGCAAATGGAGCCAGCTCCCCCAGGGCCTCGAGTGCCAGGCCGGGGTAACAGGTTGGGGGCGTCCATGGTTGTGGTGCCAGCTGGGCAAGAAGATAGGGGAGGTAGGGCTTAGCAAAGGTTGCTGGCCAAGGTCTGCTGAGTTTTGTGCCAGAGCATTCCTCTTCTTTGTTGCATTGAAAACTGTCTGGGACTGTTTATCAGCACCTGGGACCAAAGTGGTTTCCTTTCCTGTACTTTCTCCCGCCTCTGGGTGGCCACCGGGGTGTGGTTTGCGAGCACAGCTCACAACCACCGCAGGAAGCACAGGGCATGGCAGAGCCCGGAGCTTCGGCCCCCCAGGCTATGCCATCGTGCCAAGTGACTCACAGCTCGAGGCAATGGAGGCCCCACCTGGCTAGCAGCCTGCAGTGTAGGAGGAGCCACTGCAAGGTGCTAGCCACTGTCTCCTGACAGCCCTCACCCTTGAGCCTTGGACCTATATCCATGCATTTCAAAACTCCGCAGTAAGTGCTTACTGTGTGCCCGCCCTGTGCACAGGTGCACACACGGGCAGTGCTGGGCAAGACTATGGCTTGACCAGGAGCAGACATGATACAGCTAACTGCATAGTTAATTAGCATGCCAATTAGAGAGGCAGAAAATCTGGATGTCCCATGCCTGGGTCCTGACCTCGATCCATCACTCCCTAGCAGGTTGAGGTGTTAGGCAGGTGAGTACCTTATCAACTTGCCGTGCCTCAGTGTCCCCTTCTGAAAATGGGGGTGGTTGCAAAGCTGATGAAATTATCTATATGCACAGAATGCCCAAGCAGGGGGCACACACCATGAACTATGGCCAGTATTCTTAACTCTTTAATCACAGAGTCTGTAGGCGCTGAAGTCAGAGGCCAGGAGGGTCCTGCCATGTGGTGATGGCAGGTCTTTCTGCATCGCTGTCTGTGGCTTCCTCACCATGTTGGGGCTGTTGGCGACTCTGACTTCAAGGTAGACTTTCAGAGGCTGGGAGAATCAGAAATTAGAAATTCACATTCTGGGGGGAAAAACCATCCAGGACGAGGTGGCATCAGGAAAGAGCGATGAGGAAGACAAATGGCCTGTTGAGTTGGGCCCATGGAAGAAATTGGGGGGAGACCCCTCTTGTTCCAACACAATGACCTCGTTTAAAAAAATCAGTTTTATTGTGGTATTATTTACTTCAAGTACACTTATTTTTAGTGAATAATTCTGTAAGTTTTGACACATGTCTGCACCCATGAAACAACCAGTCCAGGCCCAAGTGACACAGAACATTTCTGTCACTTCAGAAAGTTTCTTATTGCTCCTTCCTGGGGAACCCCACCCAGCCCAACAATTCATCTGCTTCCTGTAACTACCATTTTTTTTTTCCCTAAAAATTCAACAGTGGAATTTCCAAATAGGATTTCTTTTTAATTAGTAGATTTTATTTTTAGAGCCTTTTTAGTTTACAGAAAATTGAGTAGGTAGCCCGGAGGGTCCCTCCATCCTGTTTCCTCTATTATTAATACCTTGCATTAGTTTGGTGTGTTTGTTTGCACTTGATGAACCAATGTTGATACATTATTACTAACTGAAGTCCATAGTTTACATGATGCTTCACTCCTTGTGCTGTGTATTCTATGAGTTTTGAAAGATGCATAATGTGTTGTGTGCACCGTTAGAGTATCATTAGAGTAGTTGCCCTGGGCTCCACCTGTTCATCCCTCCCTCTTCCCTAACCCTTGGAAACCACTGATTTTTTTTTTTTTTTTTTTTTACTGTCTCCATAGTTTTGCATTTTCTGGAGTACTTGGAATCATTTAATTTGTAGCCTTTTCAAACCAACTTCTTTAACCTTTAGCAAAATGCATTCGTTTCCTCCATGTCTTTTTGTGACTTCATAGGTCTTTTTATCACTGAATTATATTCCATTATAATTTACTAAACTGAACCACAGTTTAATTATCCATTCACTTTTATGTGTATAGTAAAAATATATAGCCATAAAATTTACCATTATAACCATTTCAGTGGCATTAAATACATCCACAGTGTTGTGAAACTGTCACCACCATGCACTTTCCATCACTGTCCCAAACAGAAACTGTCTCCTTTAGACAATCACTTCTCTTTCTCCCCTGTCCCCAGCTCCTGGTGATCACTCTTCTGTTTTCTGTCTTTAGAATTTGCCTACTCTAGATAGTTCGTGTAAGTGGAATCATAAAATGTTTGTCCTTTTGTATCAGATGTATTTCACTGAGCATAATGTTTTCAAGGTCCGTCCGTGTTGTCAAATCCACGCATTAAACTTCCATTCCTTTTTATGGCTGTATAATATCCCATTGTATGTGTATACCACATTTTGTTTATCTGTTCATCTGACCGTGGACACTTAGGTTGTTTCTACCTTTGAGCTTTTGTGAATACTTCTACTCTGAACTTGATGTGCATGTATCTGTTTGAGTCTCTGCTTTCAATTCTTTTGGGTGTGTATGCAGGAGTGGAACGGCTGAATCTTATGGTAAGTATGTGTTTAACTTTTTGAGGACCTAGGGTACTGTTTTCCATAGTGGTTGCACCATTTTACATGCCCACCAGTAATGCATGAGAGTTCCAGTTTCTCCTCATCATCATATTCATCTTCCTCTCTCTCCATATATTTATTTCACCTCAATAAGTATGAAGTGGTATCTCATTGTAGTTTGATTTGCATTCCTTAATGAGTAGTGATGTTGAGCATCCTTTCACATGCTTAGCTGTCATTTATACATCTTCTTTGGAGAAATACCTATTTCAGTCTTTTGCTCATTTTTGTATGGGTTGTTTTATGGGATTTTTGTTGTTGTTGAGTTGTAGGACTTTTTATATTTTCTCTATATATATATTAATCCCTAATCAGATATATGCTTTGCAAATATTTTCTCCCATTCTGTGGGTTGTCTTTTTGCTCTTTTTTTCCCCCTGCTCAAATTAGGGTTTATTTCTGGACTCTCTAGTCTATTACATTGGTCTGTATGTCTGTCCTTAATGTCAGTACCACAGTTTTGATTCCTGTAGCTTTGTAGTAAGATTTAAATCAGGAAGTGTGAGTCATCCACCTTTGTTCTTCCTTTTCAGGACTGTTTTGGCTATAAAAGTCTCTTGAGATTCTATATGAATTTTTAGGATGAAAAACAAACAAAAAACATTTAATAAGTTTTGGATTGGGATTCCATTGAATTCCTAGATCACTTTGGGTAGTACTGTCATCTTCACAATGTTAAGTCTCAACCCATGAACATGGGATGTCTTTCCATTTGTTTGTGTCTTTTAAAGTTTCTCTCAGTAATGTTTTATAGATTCAGTGTACAAATCCTCCACCTCCTTGGTTAAATTTATTTCTAAGTATTTTATTCTTTTTTGATGCCATTGTAAATGGAATAATTTTCTTATTTTCCTTTTCAGTTTGTTTATTGTTAGTGTATAAAAATGCAACTGATTTTTGTGTGTTGATTTTATATCCTGCAGCTTTTTGAATTTGTTGGTTATTTCTAACAGTTTTTTTAATCTTTAGAATTTTCTGTGTATAAGATCATGTCATCTGCAGAGATATTTTTACTTCTTCCTTTCCATTGAAATGCCTTTTATTTCCTTTTTTCCCCCCCTAATTGTTCTGGCTAGAACTTTCAGTGCTGTGTTGAATAGACATGGTGAGAGTGGACATACTTGCCTTGTTTCTGACCTCAGGGGAAAAGCTCTCAGCCTTTCACCATCGAGTATGACGTTTGCTGTGGGCTTCATCGTGTTGAGGAGGTTTCCTTCTATTCCTAATTTATTGATTTTTTTTTTTTAATTAGGAAAGGGTGTTGAATTTTGTTGACTGCTTTTTCTGCATCACTTGAAATGATCATGTGGGTTTTCTTTTTCACTTCATGCTATGAATGTAATATTTGATGGATTTTCATATGTTAAACTATACTTGCATTCCAGGAATAAATCCCACTTGGCCATGGTGTCTAGTCCTTTTACTACGCTGCTGAATTCAGTTTACTGGTATTTTGTTGATGATTTTTACATCAGTATTCATGATGAATATTGGTCTCTAGTTTCCTTGTAGCATCCTTGTCTGGTTTTGGTATCAGGGTAATGTTGGCCTCATAGAATGCGTTAGGAAGTTTTCCCTCCTCTCCTAGAGTTTGAGAAGGGTTTGTATTAGTTCTTTAAATGTTTGGTAGAATCCACCAGTGAAACCATCTGGTTCTGGGCTTTATTTTTTGGGACAGTCTTGATTACTGATTGAATCTCCTTACGGGCTATAGGTCTATTCATATTTTCTACTTCTTCATGATTCAGTTTTGGGAGATTGTGCGTTTTTAGGTTTTTGTCCATTTCATCTAGATTGTCCAGTTTGTTGACATGCAAATGTCATAGTATTCTTTCATAATCCTTTTTATTTCTGTAAAACTTTTAGTAATATTCCTGATACTAGTAATTTGATAGAAAAAAAATTTTGTCAGTCTAGCTAAAGATTTGCTAATTTTGTCGATCTTTCCAAAGAACCAATTTTTGGTTTTGTTTTTCTAGTTTTTTTCTGTTTTTCTATTGTTTTTCTATTTCATTTATCTTCATTCTAATCTTCATCATTTCCTTCCTTCTGTAAGCTTTGGGTTTAGTTTGCGCTTCCTTTTCTAGTTCCTCAAGATGTAACGTTACGTTATTGATTTGAAATCTTTCTTTTATTTTACTGTGTGCATTTACAGCTGTAAAATTCCCTCTTGGTACAGCTTTTACTGCATCCCTTAGATTTTGATGGGCTATATTTTTATTTTTCTCAAGATATTTTCTGACTTCCCGTGTGATTTCCCCTTTGATGCATTGGTTGTTTAATTTCCACATAATTGTGAATTTTCCAGTTTTTTGTTTTTTACTGTTACTGATTTCTAGCTTTATTCCATGTGATCAGAAAAGATCTTTTTATGATTTCAGTCTTTTTAAATATATTAAAACTTACTTTGTAGCCAAATGTGTTTTGTGATCTATTTTGGAAAATGTTCCCTGTGCACTTGAGAAGAATGTGTGTCCTGCTCTGTTGGATGGAGCATTGTGTCTGTGTCTGTGTCTGTTAGGTATCATCAGTTTCAGGCTGTTCCCCTCCTCTATTTCCTTCCTGATCTTCTGTCTCGTTATTCTATTACTGAAAGTGGTCTATTGAAGCCTCCAACTATTATTATAAAGCTTTCTCTTCCTCCCTTCAATTCTGCCAACATTTGCTTCATATATTTTGGGGCTCTGATACTTGGTGCATATATGTTATTACTTCTTGGTGAATTGATCCCTTTGTTAATATACAGTGTACTTTTTTTGTCTCATAACAGCTTTTGACTTAAAGTCTATTTTTTTCTCATATTAATATAGCCACCTAAGTTCTCTTTTGGTTACTGTTTGCATGGGATATCTTTTTCCATTCTTCTTCCTTCAACCTGTTTCTGTCTTTAGATCTGAAGTGAGTCTTTTGAAGACGGCATATTGTTGAATCATATCTTATTTTAATTCTGAGAGGAAAAAAGCTCTGTTTCTCTTCTACTCCTACACACAATGCTCATATTTCCCAGTACTTCTGACACTTCTGGTCACCAAATGTTTGGATTTTCCCTGCCAAGCAATTCTTCAGTTCTTTGGTGGACACCAACGGGGTGTCCTAAAATTTAACTCAGCTCTGACACCAGCTGTCCATGGACAGTGTCAGACCCCACAGGTTCGGTTTAGGCTGAGTCCCACAAGGTTGCCCCTGCTTGAGATGCCAGTCACAGGTCCAGGTTGTTGTCACCTGTGCTTCTAACAGGCTGGCTATAAATTGAACACAACCCTCTCCTAAGTTTGATCATTTGCTGAAACAGGTCATAGAACCCAGGAAAACACTTACTACTGCCAGTTTATCACAAAGGATATTTCAAAAGCTAGAGATGAACATCCAGATGGAAGAGATGCATAGAACAAAGCGTGTGACAAGGGACATAAAGCTTCCGTGCCTCTCCCAGGCAGACCACCCTCCCAGCTCCTACACTTGTTCAGTAACTTGCAAGTGCTCCAAACCCTGTCCTTTGGGGGTTTTTGGAGGCTTCATTAGGCGGACATGATTGATTAAATCAGTGGCCATCAGTGATTGATTCAGCCTCCAGCCCCTCTCCCCTCCCCAGATGTTTCGGGGGCAAGGGGAATGGGGAGGGCTGAAAGTTCCATCCCTCTAATTTTGTGGTTTGGCCTCCCTGGCAGTCAGCTCCCACCCTGTGGTTAATTTAGGGGCTTTCCCAAAATCACCTCGTTAACACAAAGTCAGATGAGGTGGAAAGAGGCTTGTTATTGTAACAAAAGATATCCTTTCACTTTTCATGGCTCTCATCACTTAGGAAATTCCCTGGGTTTAAGGCACCATGTGCCAGGAATTGGGACAAAGACCAAACACATATTTCTTATCATAAGTCATCATATCACAAATCCATTTTGCCAATCTGTGTCTTTTGATTAGAGAGTTTAATCCATTTACATTTAAACTGATTACCTGTAAGGGACAACTTGTTTCTGCCTTTTTGTTATTTTTTTCTGTATGTCTTAAAGCTTTTTTGGTCCTTCATATCTTCCATCACTGCCTTCTTTTGCGTTGATTTTTCTGTAGTAACACATTTTGACTTCCTTTTGTGTATTTTCTATGGACATTTTCTCTGTGGTCACCGTGAGGCTTATACATAACATCCTAAAGTTAAAACTGTCTGATTTGAATTGATACCAACTTAACTTCAGTCACATACAGCAACTCTCCCCCTGCACAGCTCCGCCTGCCCCCCATCCCCTGGGTCCACCAGGAGACGAGACAAGCCGCCGCAGGTGGGTAGGGTGGTACACCTGGTCAGGCAGCTGGTGCTGCAGAGACTCGGGACCCTCCCTCAGAGATCCCTTGGCCCCGGCCCACCAACCTCTCCCCACCCCTTGTCTTTAAAGGCTTGCCATTCTAAGGGATGCTCTTAATGGGAAAGATAGTGCAACAGTGATGCTTTAATGCGGATTCTGAAAGAAAAGACAAAAGGCTGTCCCCAGCCTCCTGGGAAGCAGGATGCTGGTCTCCCTTGATGGCAGCTTCTCAAGGCCTATTTCTGGCAGCCATGCCAGCACAGGCCACCCCAAACCCTGTGTTCCTGTCTGCGCATCTCCTGTCCCCGTGACAACAGCGGCCGTGGGAGCTTGGGGCTCAGGCCTTCTCCAGGCTGCCTGTGCCCTTCCTCAGGCCTGGCTGTTTCCCGAGGGTGCTGGGAGGCCCCACAAACAGCAGACTCTTCGCCCTTCTGAGTTTTTTGCCCGAGTTTTTCAGGCACAGAAGAGAGGAGCCAGAGGCTCTGTTCTGCTTTTGAGCACTCTGTACCTTTCTCACTGCGCCCACCCACTCCATTTTCTGGCAAGGGTGCTGGCAGGACACGAGGGGAGCTCTGGGCTGTGCACGAGCTGGGATGTTGGCAGCGGTCCAGATCCTTACAGCTCGTGCACCTCCCAGCGGGCGTGGGGACCTTGCCGTGAAGGGTTCCTGCCATGGCTGCGTCGTGGTGTGTGGGACTCACCACCCCCTCCTCAGGCCACGCAGGCTCACATGTTCTCTGCTTCTGTTTCAGAGCAGACCTACTGCGACCGCCTGGTCCAGGACACACCCTTCCTCACAGGTCTCGGGCGCCTGAGTGAGCAGCAAGTGGACAGGATTATCCTCCAGCTGAATCGCTACTACCCCCAAATCCTCAGCAACAAGGACGCGGAAAAGGTGCCGGGGGCCTGAGGGTGCGCGCCCATCCCTTCCTTTGTGGGCTGGGAGAAGCGGGAACAGGACAGCTTGGAGGTGAAAACCTGTATCCTTGGGGTGACCTTGGGTCCAGAACATCAGCTCTTTGTGCCTTAGTCTCTTTATATGTCATCAGGCCTGCTGGCCCCTTCCAGAGGTGCTGGGAGGATCACAGGAGATGTGTGACAACGTGCCACAACATGAGACAGGCCTGGGAAAGGGGGGGGCCTAGGGGAGAGGGGGGCACCGGGACACCAGACAGGCGCTACCCCGTGCCATAGGGCTCTTCACTCTGCACCTTCCAGAAGCTCAAGATGGCAAGCAGTTTGGGTGTAATCTGGCCCGTCCTGTTCAGGAACACTGGGTGAGAGCTGGCGCACCTTGCCCACCACACCCACTTCTCTGGTTCCCCCATGGGGCTGGGGGTGGGTACCAGAGACCAGCCTGGTCTTTGGGGTGCAGGACCTGCCTCCCATCTGGATAGCTGCTTGAGCCCTTCTCTTGGAGCTGCAGCGCCCTGCCTTGGTGCAGGGCTGTCTGGAGGATCGGGCCTCTCCTGGGGACAGGTGAGATTGATTCCCCGACGGAACTAGAATCCACATGGACCCTGCTAATGGCCCAGATGCTTCTTAAGTTACGAAAGTTGTACAGTGAGTTACAAAGTAGGGGCTCAAATTTATATCTCGTAATTAAAAGTCTAATAAACATTCATTGTGAAGAAAAATTTGAAAAGCTTAATACATTTGTACAAGGAAAAGGAAAGTCCCCTGCAGCCCCCCCACCCCCTGGGTCCTTTCCTCATAGGCCGGGGCTGCGCACTTGTCTTCGTTTTGCAGTTTCTGTACTTTCAAGGTTCAACTCTTGTTCTTTGTAGGATGGTACACTGCCACCAGGTGGCAGCACCGGGCCATAGCCTCCAGGTGCTGGGGGTTCTCCATGCTAAGTACTCTGCCCACCGATCTTTAGAACCACACATTTCTCCATCAGCCACACCAAAAAGCCAACTTCTTCTCCTTAACCCTCTATTTATTTTCTAAAACTTGAATCATATTCCTCGAAATTATCACTTACGCTATCATCAAGCCACTGAATTCCCTCACTTGGGGTAATGTCGCCCCATCTTTCGTGGTGACCTGTCCCGGCCCCCACTGGGAGTGTAAGGATTAGCGGCTGTGCCGCATAGCCTTAGGTGCCACGTGGGGATGGATGAGGCTGTGGTGGCGATTGCTACCTCTCCATGGGTGTTCTGAGCACCTAGGTGCGGAAGCTGGGGCTGGGGGCTGAGCCCGGGCTCCTCCAGCCTGACCTTCTCTTGTGTGCCTTCCACCCCTAGTTCCGGAACCCCAAAGTATCTCTGCGAGTGCGGCTCTGTGACCTCTTGGGCCACCTGCAGCGGAGCGGTGAGCGGGACTGCCAGGAGTTCTACCGGGCCCTGTACATCCACGCCCAGCCGCTGCACAGCTGCCTGCCTAGCCGCCACGCCCTGCGTAAGTGTGTGTCCCGGTCCCCAGGCCTTGGCGTCTCCCTGCTCAGCCCTTTGCCAGAGATCGCCCTCTGGCTGCATCTCGTACGGCCCCTGGAGAGAGGAGAGATACTATTTCAGGCAATACGGATATCTATGTCTCCCCTTCTCCCTCTCTTTGTCTCTCCATGTCTCTGCATGTCTCTGTCCTTCTGTCCCTCTGTAGCCCTTTTTCCTGTGCCAATTTTTACACATAAGGTAGCACCTCATGCACACAGCTCTGCCCCTTCCCTCCGTAATCTAGTGAATCTGGGAATCCTTACGCTTCTGATCAGAAGTAGCTGGTGGCCGTGGGCGGTACCAGCCTTGAGTGAAGTGACCCCTGCGGCAGACGCTGAGCCCGTGTCAGCAGGTGGATCCCCGTGGCGTGGGCATTTCTGTAGAACAGTGTCCAGCACAGATAGCTGGTCAGAGACACGTGTGTTTCGGTTTCAAGGGTCCTGCCTATGGGCCCAGGAGGCTTGTGAGCCCAGAGGGATGCTCTGAGCTGCCAGGATGGGTACAGTGGAGGCACAGGTGTGGATGGCAGCTTCGTCCTGAGGCATCTGCACCTGGGTCTCCAGGACGAGTGGCTGGGGAGGCCCGGAGGAAGAAGGTATCTCCCCTCAGGCCGCTCAGCTGGACCTGGGACGGTGTCTCTGGCCGCAAGGACAGGCTGGCAGGACTGGGCCCTGAGCTTCAGCATGGGATGGTTCTGTCACCCCAGCCGTCCGGGGCCCACAGCCCTGCGTGGAGTCAGGCAACCTTCCAGGGGGCCCTGCCAGGGCTGTCTGGCACCTGGCTGGCTGGGGAGCCACACGGAGGTCTGGGGAAAGAGAAAGCGCCCTCCCCTCATGTCAGCATCATCAGACTTGGGACAGGCAGGTGTTCATGCTGCCTTTGGTGCCTTGTGTTTACCCAGGAACCATGACCCCCCACCCCAGGGTCCTCAAGGTCCGTGAAGGAGAAGACCCCAAACCGTGGCGCTGACTCCCCTGAACACAGCCTGGAGGGCTCAGTGCCCTCAAGCCTGAGGGCCCTGGGTGGTCGGGGGGCGGGGCCTCGGCAAGCCCCTCGGCTCCCCAGGGGCAGGGCGGTCACCTTCCCCTCCAGTCCACCCACACCCACGACTAACTGTGCCCTGTGATTTTGTTTCCAGAGAACTCAGATTGCACAGAGCTAGACTCGGGCACCGCAAGCCGTGAGCTCAGTGACAGGGGTAACCGCCTCCCATGTCCCTTCTCTCTGTCCCCCTACCCAGGGCTCCATCTCTGCCTCGGGGGCTTCTCCATTCCAAGTCGGGTTCCGTTCCTGGCTTCTCACTGGACAGAACCCCCCCCCCAGGGTGCTCACTGAGGGCGTCCCTGCCCGGCTGACCCTGGCACAGGGCGTAAGCCTGTCCCTTAGGCCTCTGGACCCCTCCCCACCCTCCGGGGCTCGGGGAGCTGCTCATGTGCGTTTCTCCCCAGGACCCATGGCCTTCTTGACCTGCCTCGGCCTGGCCGCAGGGCTGGCCCTCCTGCTCTACTGCTGCCCTCCAGGTGGGTGCTGCCTGGCCGGGCCTCGGCCAGTCCTCTCCAGACCCTGGGGCAGAGCCCTGACGGATGGGCGGAGGCTCCCTCCTTGTGGCCAGCTTGGCGGCCCCGCTGTCCCTTTCCTGCCATGCTGAGCTTGGCGAGGTCACATGGGGGGAGCCAGTGCCAGGCAGGCCCCCTGGGCAGGGGGACCGCACATCACTCAGGTGTGGGGCTGGTGAGATGCTGTGAGGTTTCGGGCAGGTGCCCTCTCGTTGAGTTCTGAGATCCCTCGTCTTGCAGACCCCAAGGTGCTGCCAGGGGCCCGGCGCGTCCTGGGCTTCTCCCCCGTCATCGTTGACAGACACGTCAGCCGCTTCCTGCTGGCCTTCCTCACAGACGACCTGGGGGGGCTCTGACGCACCCCAGCCCTGCCACTTGCCCGCTTGCCGCCCCGGGGACTTCCTTCTTTTCTAAGTGTTTCTTTCTCACTATTTATAATTTCTGTAACAAGCACTTTACCTTCACTGTACAAAGGTGCTCAGCAATATTAAATGTTTGAGTCTCAACCCTTCTCTTAAGAGTGTTTTCTAGATGATTCCAACTCAAGCCATAATAGCATCTCTATCTGGGGCTGACCCTGGGAGCTCTCGGCTTCCTGAGTCCAACCCGAAGCTCAGGTCCTGCGCGGGCCGCCTTCCCGGACCCCTGTGGGCCTGGGCCTCTCCCCTCCACAGGAGCCACCTGCCCCACATGTCCCCCTGCCTCACTGTCTCTCCCAGTTGTCCCCCTGCCGTATGTCCCCTTCCCTCCCACCTTCAGCCCCTCCTGCCATCCCCTGCCTGGGGTATGACTGGTCCCCACAGCCACCCTTGCCCATCTCCCCTCCCTCCCCAGCCCCCAGCCCCAGCCCCCTGCCCCAGGTGGGGAGGATGGGCAGGGACCACTGGGCTGCCCTGTTATCCAAGCTCTGGGCCGCATGCCCAGTGATGCATTAGTGCCCATGTGTGTTCATTTGGTTCCTCCCAGTGGCCCCAGGAGGTGGGGCTGTTGTCCCTGCATCCCTGCTGAAGAAACAGGCCGAAAGGGGCGGTCTCTCGGCAAGGAAAGGGGGGACCTGGCACATGAGGGCTCTGCCACTGTCTTCATTCCCTTCCTGTGATATGTCCCAAGGAGACCCTGTCTCAGCCCCCTTGTCACCAGGCCAACACCCAGGTCCTGGGCCCCTTGAGGCCCCTCAGACCATCATCCTAGGAATGGAGACCCCCCCCCCCCCGCCTAGGAGGCAGTGACCTGGGCTTGGTGGGTCTGGGGGGGCTTCAGTGGACACAGATACGGTCAGAGCCTAGAAATGAACACCTTGATCCCAGGTGGAGAGGGTGTTGAGACTGAGAACAAAAGAGTTCACGGAACCTTCTAGAACATTTAGAGATGAAAAATGTAATTGTGCCGTCTGAGGTCTTGGGCTCTGGCTCCTCACGCCCTCCCCCAGCAGCCTGGGCTTTGGCCGCACCCAGCTCCTTGTCCTTCTCAGAGCCAAGCCCCTGTCTTTGTTTTGGGGACATGGGCCTGCTCCCTTGACCAGGGTGTTTGTAGCCATCTGGCTCACCTGCCGGCCTCAGGCTCAGGACCTGCTCATGGAAATGTCCCTCATGGACACAAGAGGCCTGGTGCTCTGCCCTTGGTGTCCACTGTCAGACCTCTGGTCAGACCTCCGGGGGCCCTGTGAGCTGACGAAGTCCTCGGTGCTAGGCCCGTGGACACCCACTACCCTCCTGCAGGCTGTGACTGTGTGGCTCCCACCTTCTCTGTGGAGCCGTCACCGCCCTAGTTACAGATGAGGAGGTGGAGCTCGGAGCCCAGGACCACACAGCTGCCGAGAGTGGGGTTCTACCTGCCCCCCACCTTCCACACACACACACACACACACACACACACACACACCCCCTCTCATACATGCAAGCGCACATCCGCACGTGCACACATATGTGAAAACAAGTTTGCACAGGTACCCGTGTGCACGCACGAGGCATGGGCTGCTGCGGCCTGGGCCTGGCCCCTGCTGGGTTCCTCTCTGCACGGCCTCCCCTGTCAGCTTCTCCGCCTCCAGCCTCTTTCTGGGAAAACAGAAGTATATTTGTCAACCCGAGAATTAATCATGAGCTTGCATTTTCCACGGTGGGTTTCCGGAGGTGCCAGGGCATGCTGACTCCAGGAATGACACCGCCACTGGGCGCCCAGGAGGGGTTCCACTCCCGGGTCTCAGTCTCTCAGAGCACGTGGGACGGAAACACGATGGGGGGCAGAGGAGGCAGCTTTGGGACATAGTGTTTGGCCCCCATTCAGCCAGTTTGTGGGCTGATTCATTCATCTGTGTGCCTGGTCATTGAAGTGAGGGCCGGGCACGGGAGCCCTCCATCCTGCCCTGAAGCCCGAGACGGCACGGCTTCCCGCTCGCCCCTCCACGCCCGCACTGCGGGCCCTGGGCGTGTGTTTCCAAACTCTGAACCTTAGTTTGCCCGTCTGTAAAAAGGGACGCACCCTTGGGGACCCCTCCTTGAGCACGGATGTCCTGAGCTGGATAGTACCTCTCAGACTGCTGTTCACTGGAAATTGCTTCATGAATTTACTACTTTGCTGGAAGGCGAAGCCCATGCACGTTTCTCTCTGGGACAGACCCTCCGTTGGGTGGAGTGAGCGCCGTTGCCGGTGGTCAGTGGTGAGGACACAAATGCCACAACAGAGCCCCCCGTGGCTGTGCCCCCCGTGAAGGTTCTTCACCTTGCTCACGGTCCAGGGTGAGGGGGGTGTGAGCGCGCACCACGCTCCAGATCTCCTGCAGACAAGCCCCATGGCTCTCACCGGCTGCAGAGACTGACCAGAGGCCACCTTCCTGGCTGGCCAGCCAGACCAGGGGACTAGTCCCTGCACCCTCTCTGGACTCCAAACTCGGGGTGGCAGGGGTTCTCCAGGTCAGCGCACCCCCGAGGCCCAGCCCAGCATGTCCTGTCCGGTCTGCAGCCCCTCCAGCCATCGTGAGCGGGGAAGACCCTGATTCGCAGGGTAAATTTCTTCCTGGGCAGATGCCCGGGCACTCTTGCTGCTTGTCCTGCCCTCTGACAGACATGCCCGGGTGAAGGCAGACACCTGGGGAAAGTGACAGACGCAGCGAGGTAAAGGGCACTTCTGGGTGACGGTGATGCCCGACTAGAGGTGCTGGAGTCGCCAGGTAAACGGAAATGAGGCCACTGTGCGAAGGTCACAGGTGTAGCAACACCGAGTAAGCCGGTGCCCGGGGGTCAGACTTCCAACCTCCCGAAGTAAGTGTTGTTTATAAGCCACCCAGTCTCTGGGCCTTCGTTGGAGCAGTCCCGAACTAAAACGGCACCTCTGAGGGAACATCCCGGCGACAAGCGGGCCCAGCAGGCCTGTGGTGGGGGAGGGCCCTGGGACCGTCCGCCATGTGAGACTTGTAAGGCCAGGACACCCCGGAGCCCTGAGGCAGGATTCCGTCCCCTGAGCAAGGGGCGGTCAGTGCCTGTCCCAGGTCTCATGACCCGCCTGGTGAGCTGTGATCGTCCGAGGCACATGTTCGCTTGGCTTGAGCTGGGTCACTTCTTGTGACTACAAACTTTCACTTCCTATCCGTGACCCACCAAGGCCTGGCCCTGGAGGTCCAAAGCAAACTCTGGGCCCAGGCTGTTCTTGGACCCTTCCTGGGAGCCCAGCCTCAAGGGCCCCTTCCCTGACTTTGCCTGTGCTATGTGCCTGTGACAGCAGCGCAGGCCACCAGCCAGCCCCTCTCCCATCGGTCTGCCCTGGCTGGTGGCCTCCACTCCTAGGCCGGGGCTGAGGCAGGTGGAGCGATGGGGCCTCTGTTTCTAGGCACAGCCCCTCCCGCCATGAGGCCAGGCCCTGCCAAACACCTGATCAGCCAGTGACCATGACCCCGGATGAACTGAGTCCATCAGGGCGTGAAAGGGACCACAGGCCACAGCCTCCCCTGCTGGCCCCCTGGGCACTGAGGCCCTCATCCTCTGTCCCCAGTCCCCACCCCACTACCTCCACAACTGGAACTGAGAGAGGTGATCAGTCAGGCTCACTGACGCTGGCTGATTAACGACAAGAGTTGAAAGTGCCAGGCTGTTTAAAAAAAAACAAAATACAAACAGATCATTTCTCTTATCCTGCAACTGGCTCCTTAATTCCAAGGACATAGTCACACAGGACAATTGATGTTCCACAATGGCTACGTTAATTCCAAGAACATACCCCAGTATCTTCTCTGTTCTCCTTTCCGCCAAAGTTTCTGTTTCAGGGCCAAGCTCCACGGGAGGAAAGAGTCAGTAATAAAAGTTGACATCACTGGAGTGTAGATAACCATGGCAGAGCCTTTCAATAAAAGGGCCTGTGGCCCGATCAGGAGCTGGAGCTGTCTCCACTGGTTACCTGGCTGGCGGCTCCCCTCTCAAAGCCTTTTCTTTTCTCTCTCTGAGCAATAAAAACTGTTCCTTTTTTACTATGTCCCTCTGCCTCCATTTGAGAATTCTTTCTCCCATCAGTGGGCAAGGGACGACACATTTGGGGGGATTGCCTGCCCACCCTTTAGTGGGCTTTCCAACTTGGGGGTGCCTCTCTCTGCCAACAGAACTGCTCGTGATCCATGCCTCTGGACCTTTGCACATGCTCTTCCCTCTGCGGGAACGCTCTTTACTAACCACCCGCCCCCCAGCCTTCCACCAGCTACTCAACCTGCAGGTCTTTGGTAAAACTGTTGGGGGAGAATAGATTCTTGCCTCATGCAGGAAAGAATTCAAGAGCAAGGCGTGGTAATGCGAAAGCAAGTTTATTTAGAGAGATACACACTCCATAGACAGAGTGTGGGACCTTTCAGGTGAGAGGGACCACGAGGTGTGGAGTTGTTAGGTTTTATAGGCTCGGTAATTTCATATCCTAATGAGCAGGATTATTCCAACCACTTTGAGGAAGGGGCGAGGATTTCCAGGAAACACCTTCCCACCCACTTTTTGACCTTTTATGGTCAGGCTGGGAACTGTCATAGGGCCTGTGGGTGCGCCATGAGGCTCAAGGTCTCCAGGAATTCGAATCTTCTGCCATCTTGGTTCTAACCAGATGGTCCTGTCCTCAATGGCTGTGTCACTTCTTCAGTGGTTGTGCCCTGCCCCCTTCCTTCCCACTTCAAAATGCCACTTCCACCAGGAAGCCCCCCCCCCATCCTGCCAACACTTCAGTAAGAATAGTAGTTCCTCATCCAGTGCTGGGATGACTGTCCCGTGTTCAGGCTGCCTGGGGAGGGGAAGCACTCCCGTATGCAGGGCGGGGAGTGAGGCAGGGTGTGAGGAGGATGGGAGGGAGGGAGGTGACGGGGGTGCTGGGGAGAGGTGTGTCTGTCAGGAGGTGTGTGTGCGAAGTGTGGTGGTCCCATGACACAGGGAGTTAGGGCCCTAGATGCTTCGGCCAGCAGTGGTGTGGTTACAGGCCGGTGAGGTCACAGACGGGAAATCCAACTGTAATTTGCACAACCTCTGGAGAGAGGGCGTAGGGGCCAGGTGCGGCTGCTGACACTGTTGGAATCAGCATTGTTATTTCCAGTTCCTGCCTCAGGTCAGTGCTCTGTGGATTCTCTCAGAGAGGACCTTGCCCACCCCTTGCCCCTCAAAACCTCTGCACAAGCCCCGGGACACACCGACCTGCAGGAGAGGCCCTGGGACCCCAATCTCATAGACTGGATGAGGGTTTCAGTGCAGGGAGCAGGGGCCCTTCCTCTGCACTGGCCAGGTGGCAGCTGAGACCTGAGTCTCAGCCCAGCTGGAGCAGGACTAGAGCCCCGTCTCCCCTCTGAGGGCACCGAGGGCTGGGGCAGGGTCTAGGGGCGCCCTTGGGCAGGCTGCACAGATCCAACAGCTTAGTTAGCTTAGTTTCCCCTGAAATAAATACTTGAAAGGGAAGAAAAATGTTAAAGCGTTCAGCTCCATGATTTTTAAGAGTCATGCGGTGAGAGAAGAGAAATTAAATTAAAGGCAGTGGGGAGAGAAGGCACCTGAGAGCAAGGGGAGGAAGGAAGTGGGTGGGTGGGTGCGGCAGGTGTGCAAAGCAGGAATGACCCAATCCTGCAGCAAAAGTCCACCTTCTCAGTCCACGGACCCCCAAGCCATCCTGGCCTGCCTTCCTCAGAGCCCCTCACTTACCCTGCCTTTCCTCCGCTCAGGTCGGGTAGGCTGGGGCCTTGAGGGGTGGACAGTGGGGATGGGGAAGGAGGACCTGTAGGAGGAACTCAACCTAGAACACACTCAGGGGTCTAGCCAGGCAGGAATAAACGCGTGTCCTTGGACACATTCAGGGAAACTGAGAGACGAGGAGACGGAGGGGCAAGGACCGCCCCCTCCCCCACACTGACCACCCTACACCCCTCAAGGCCAGCCCCAGCTCATGCAGCCTCAGGGCTCATGCACCACAGGCTGTCCTTCCAAAGGGTCCCCTTGGTCCTGGAGCATCGGCCTTGGGACCTCCCACACCCCTTTACTTCCCTGTGTGTGTCTCTCTGTGGAGGCCCCCCAACTCGGCATGTACACTTCCTTGCTTATTACTCCCTAAGCCTCTCACTCACTCTCAGGGTCTCGCCATCCCCAGGGAGGGCAGAGGTGGGGTCCCTGGGGAGGGCAGCCGCACAGCAGGGCAGAGGGGGTAGTCAGCAGGCAGTGAGCCTGTTAGAGGCTTGGAGGACCCCCCACGGGTTATCACACCTGCCTGGGGGCTGGCTTGGCCCTGACTAGCTCTCTGGGTCTTGGTCTGTCCCTTGGCCACTGTGACACATGCACAGGGCTCAGGACTCGTGGAAGAGTGAGTGGGTCTACTCAGATATTTACTAAGCACCTACTGTATGCCAGACAGTGTCCTGGGGACACAGGCTGTGGCTGGTGGCGTCCTGTGGGAGAGCTGGGTCAGACCAAATAGAAGTGTAGGCATGAGTAGGGGGTCCACCTCCTCCCACAGCTCAGGTAGAGCCCCCCAGCCTTCAGGGAGACAGTGGGCACAACCTTCCTCAGGAGGCAGCCCTGTCTTGGGCCAGGCGGTGCAGGGATGGGAAGTGCTCAGATATGGGCCCGAGCAGGACATTGTGGACAGCGACGCTAGCCCATGGCACCTAAGGCAGAGTAAAGCCAAATGGCCCACCATGACCGTGACCAGCAGAAGTGGTTAGGAGGGCCTCAGCCAGAGCCCTGACCCTAGGGAGCAGCAGCATGTGCCAAGGTCCTGAGACAGGTCCTGAGACAGGAGTGCATCTGGAGTGAGGGTCAGGGGTCCAGAACAGCTGTGGAGACATGAGCCTGAGTGCTGGTGGGTGGGGAGGTGAGGGGCTGTCATGTGTACTGTGTGTAAAGGGTGGGGCAGCTGGGGCAGGCGCCGTAGGGGCCAAGATGCGCCCCGTCCCCAATGCCCCTAGCATCGGTGGAGGCCAGCCTGGCTTGGTGACCTGGGCCCCAGTCCAGCCATCTGGGGCTTACCATCTCTGGCCACGTTTAGGGGAACTTCCTGTCCTGGCCAGAGGATGAACTAGGCCATCTGCTGACCACGTCCATGGTGCACAGAGGCTAGCACCCCTCTGGTGAGGCTGCCAGTCAGCTCACACCACAGGCCACGGGCTGCTCCAGGCCACCCCAGGGACACAGCACTGGGTGGCGTCCACTTGTGCCGGGCCCTGGGCAGGGCTGGATCTGGAGGCACAGCCCCAGCCACCATTCTGGACACACCACGAGGGCCAGGTGGTAGGGGCAGTTCAGACCCAGGAGCCTAACCTCTGCAGCTTCCTGGCAAAAATGAGACAATGAAAGTAAGACATGCTCACAGTGACCGGCAGGAGGGGTAGTCCTCTGTATCACTCGCCCCCCAGGGCCAGGCCACCCGCACAGCTCTGCATCGGCCCCTCCCGGGCACGGTGGCCCCATGCACATTGGCTCCTTTGGGAACATGTGTCCACCCACTGCCCACCTGCTGGTCTTCCTTTATGGACCTTGTCCCACGTGTGGATCACCTTTTAAAACCTTTATGGGACATTCAGATGCTCAGAAGAGCAGAGAGCTGGTGCTGTGGCCCCAGCTCTGCAGTTACCAGCACTCTCAATCTTGTTTCATCCATCTGCCTACACTAGTTTCTGGAGCATTTATTTTAAAGCAAAGTCCAGGATTAGATTCATCTCCCCCATAAGGACTCCTGTTTATTGATCATTTTCTTTGGAGCTGATCATTCAGCCCCACAGAAGAGTCCGAATGTCTCAAGGGAACGAGGTGTTGGAGCTGCCCCAGACTTAGAGCAGGAAGGGGAAGAGAGGTGATGGGAGAGGGACCTTGTGAGCTCCTGGGGGCTGCATCCCCACCTGGGGCTCCAGCTGCCTGGAGGAGGGGTTCCTGGGTATCCTGCCTGCAGAAGACCACATAGGGGCATTGCCGCATAAGGAGATGAGGGAGTGGGGGCAGCAGGGCTCAGAAGGGAGGTGACAAGGGGGCAGAGAGTGAAGACTCAGGCCCTAGAGGCCACTGAGTGGACCGAGGGAGCTGGGGTCCCAGTCAAGCGATCTGTGGCCCCAGAGACAGCGCCTGGCCCTTGCTGGTCTCCACAGGGTTGGGGCTTGCTCAGCACCAGCCCCACCCTCCTCGGTCCCCTTGGCCTGACTGATCAGAACCACCGCCGGGTGGGCCAGGACTGCGGGTGTGGAGGGGAGATGTGCAGACATGCAAGATGCAGGAAATGTGAGTGTGCTGGAACTTTCCATGAGGGGCTGGTCAGGGGTCACCAGGCTGAATGCCCCGAGGACACATGGGGTGACATCTGGAGATGCCAACAGAGGCTGCCCCCTACAAAGGTCACAGGCAGGTGGGGGGGCAGCATGGGCTGGGGGCTCTGAGGGGCAGAGTGCAGCACCCAGGCCTGGGGTGGGGGGAGGGATAATGCTGGGAGCCACACGAAGAGAAGCATCAGCTTTATTGTTCATCTGTACTTAGAAAAGTGGGGGCCCAGACCCCCAGGGAGGTGCTACGGCCCTGCCCAGCCCCTGCTGGTGGAGGATGAGAAGCCTGGGTCAGTGGCCACGGCAGGCGGCCCACAGGGTCGCTGGTGTCGACTGTCCCGGGTTAGGCAGCACAGAGGTTGTGGGTCACCCAAGGTGGGCAGCACATAGGCCAGGATGCTGCTGTGCTGGCGGAGGACAGGCATCTCCTCAGCCCTCTGGAAACGTCCTGAGGTGGCCTCAGGCCCTTGCCCCCCATCCTCGGGCCTGCCACATGTCCATGGTGGCAATGACTCCACTGAGGGCTCTCCCGTTCTGCCTCCCTGGCCTCGCCACTCCACGCTCCAGGAAGAGGAGCAGCTGAGGACAGAGCAGGCCCTGTGCTGGCCAGAGTGGCCTGACCACGTACGGCTCATCCGGATGCGGTACAGTGTGGCCAGCCGGGGCTCTGGCGGTTTCGGGGAGCACCGCGCACAGTGGGGTGGGCCTCAAGGGCGAGGCGGCTCCTAGGTCTGGGCAGCTGCGGCCAGGCACGATCCAGGGACATCTGCTAAGAAGGGAGAGGAGAGACGTGAGGGCCGCCAAAGCCGGAGGGGCCTCCAGTCCCATCTTGGTGACCTGGCCTCAGTGTTGTGTCTGGCGACCAGCCCCTGAGCACTGGTGCCACTCCGACTCCAGAATCAGACAGCCCCACTCTGACCTGGGAGAGCCTCAGTTCCCCCTCCTGGGTCCCTGTCAGGATTAGAGGCCTGCCCCAGCACGCTCTGACAGGGGGCCTCGAGAGCAAGGGCTGGCGGGTGGACATGTGCCGTGGGGCCCGCAAGGTCTCCTCGCTAAGGCTGATGTTTGGGGAGAGTCAGGACTGTTTGGGGCACACAGCAGGTGATTAATGGCCCAGTCGTCATGCCATGAGTGAGGGAGCAAGCTGGCACCTCGACGGTTCCACGGAGGACAGAGCTAACGACAAACTGGGGCCAGCAGCTGGGCACCAAATTGGACACCAGGCGGAGTCAACAGCAGTGGTGTGTGGGCTAGTGGAGGCCTGACGCTCCGGCTGGGCCACACGAAGGCCTGTTCCCAGCACCCTGCCTCACTGCCCACGTGGTCAGTCTGGAAGGCCTCATATGTCCCTGACACATGGGTGCTTGCTGTGCAGGGACAGCCTCCTGTCCACTCTGCTGTGCTGGTAGACGGACAGCGGTCTGATTGTGGCACCCAGTTCTCCTCTGGGGCAGGCCTGAGGACCGCTGTGTCGTGCAGCCCCGGCCAAGGCTCCAGACACCGGACACACGACACACGTGAGATCCGCTGACCTTCTGCATCTGACTGGGAGAGCCTCAGTTTCCCATCAGGCTTGCCTGTATCTGACCCCCGACCAGGCTGCATACAGTAGGAGCCTACTGAGTGTGTTACAAGGGTCACTCGACCTCCTTGCAGTTCCTGCTCCCAAGCAGGGCGACCTTGGGCAAGTGCTGGGTCTCTCTGAGCAGGGGCAGAGGGCTGAGTGTGGTGTACGGGTGCACGCGACCGGGGTGCCCACCCTGCGAGGCCTGGGTGAGGGCAGATGCAAAGTCTCGGGGGTGCTGCACGAAAGGTCCCGAGTCCCCCAGGCTGGGTCCGCAGCCAAGCGGGGTGAGCGGGTGGGCTTGTAGTGGTGCAGACCCTGCCGGGGCCAGCCCTCCCGGCTCACCTGAGCCCCTACTGCCGGGGCGCCATGTCCATGACGGGCTTCTGGACACCAAAGGCAGTGATGAAGATGTTGACCACGACGATAATGAAGACCAGGCCGGTGGCCAGATTGTTCAGGAAGTCCAGCTTGGCGTGCTTGGCAGGGTTGTTGAGGTCGTACCTGACTGTGGGCAAGAAGGAGCAGACGCTGCCCAGGGCTGCGACACTGGGGGGCCCTCTTCTGTCCCCCAGAGAGAGACATGCCTGCTTTAATACACTACAGACAATGGGCCCTGGCCGGGGCCGTCTGCTCTCTGTGGCCTGACTGCTGCAGCCCCCATTCACTCCAGGGACAGAAGCGCAGGGGGGCCCGGCACCTGGCCACCAAGGGACCGGCTTGGATTTTAAAGCACAGTGTGCTGAATGGGCACAAGCAAGCACCTTTCTGAGCACTGGTGCATGTGCGTGGTGATCTAGTCCCCCGCACACCTACCGAAGGCCATCCTTATGCCCACTTTATAGGCAGGGAAACAACAGGTCACGCATCCTGCCCAAGACCTCACAGCCAGGCAGAGGTGGGGGTGAGCCCAAAGCTCTCGCTGCTCCTAGCCCTGACCCTCCCCTGGGGGCAAGGGTGCAGGAGGGGGCAGGGCCACCATCTAGTCCCTGCAGACCGCCGTAAGGACTAGAGGGTACACAGTAGGTGCCCAATACTTGTCAACACTTAGTATGGTTATGAGTTAGCTTCCTGTGCCCTCAGCCTGGGTGAGTGGAAGGATAAGACGCAGGGGGACCTCTGGGGGGCCATGGTGGGAGCTACAATTTGGACCATGTGTCCCAGTCGGGAGAGCCGGGGCTCCCGTGCAAACCTGCTCAGAACTGTCACGGGGTAAGTGACCCATCCCAGGGGGTGAGCAAGCAGAGTCGGCTGACCGTGGGGCCGGGGAGCCCCGGGGCCCTCCCACCACGGGGCCTCCCGCCCGGGCGCGCACCGAGGAAGATGAGCAGCACGCCCACGCTGATCTGCAGCGCCAGGGAGATGGAGATGAGGACCACCATGGGGATGAAGAAGGCGAAGCCGGGGCCCTGCTCCACGACCGCCTTCAGCTGGGAGGCGTTGGCCATCAGCAGCGCGACGTCCAGCATGCTCTCGGCCGCGCTCTTCTTGTTGGCATAATGGTTCATGTTGATGGGCCGGTTCCTGCCCCAGAGGGACGGCTGCGGGGAGGGAGGTGGTCAGCCCAGGCTCTGTGGCAGTGGGGCAACAGGCCTGGGCCCACCCTGGTGTCCCCT
The DNA here is from genome assembly GCF_009834535.1 of Camelus ferus. Taxonomy (NCBI): domain Eukaryota; kingdom Metazoa; phylum Chordata; class Mammalia; order Artiodactyla; family Camelidae; genus Camelus; species Camelus ferus. The sequence goes on from NC_045699.1 coordinate 3,827,362, forward strand.
CCACTTTGAGCTTGGTCTCCTTCCCAGGTACTGGCAGGGATGTGGGGGTTGATGGGGTCAGCAGGTGGGGGCCCCAATGAGGGAAAGGGACGTGCTTATTAATAGAATACGAGGCCCACAGAAGGCTGTGCAGCCCCTGCAAAACCCACCCTAGGAATCGAGCCCTGGAGAAAGGAGACGAAGCACGTTAGCACGCCCTCTGGTTTTAGATGGGAAATACGCTGATCGTCCGCCTGCCACGGGCGGAGCCGTCGGGCAGCCTTCCCTGCGTGCCACTGCCTGCCCTCTCCTCCAGGAGGTGACTGGTGCCAGGCTGGGAGCTGGATCCCGGGTTCCTGCACACTCGCCCAGACGTGAAACACGCCTTCCTGGGGGGCCGATGCCTTCCAGCCGCCTCTCTGCTGTGCAGGCACACAGCCGGCTGGAGTCTACACTGGAGCTTAGCTTCTTCCTTCATTTTCATTAAAATTTTTTTAAAAACCACTTTGCTGAGGTGTGACTGACTCACAAAATCTGCACGTAACCAACGTGAACAACTTAAAGCGTTCGGCGCTAAGTGTGCCTCATGCCACCATCACCACAGCCAAGCCATCACACCTCCGAAGTCTCCTCCCACCCTCGTAGTATCATTATCTGTGACTAAGAACACGTGAGGTCACCCCTGCTGTGCCACACTGGCCACGACATGTCGCACAGTGGATCTTCAGGGCTCACTCTGCCTTCATTTCATGTTGATAAAACAGGAACACAAGTCACCTCCTCCCTTACCTCTGCCTGAGAACATCCCCAGATCGCAACGCCAGGCCCCTGTCACTCCCAAGTGCCCCCCGTGCCCCGAGGCTCCACCCAGAGGTGACTTCCCCGGCAGGACAGGCCCTCCTCTCCTGGGGCAGAGGCTGGGAGGGTAGGTAGACAGGAGAAGGCCTGCCTCCGAGGCTGGGGTCCAGGCCACAGAGACCCATCCTGGGTCGGGAGTTTGCCTCTCGGGGTGGCGGCTTCACTTGAAGGCAGTTGCTCTAAGCTGCCAGGCCTCCTCTGTCTACTGAGCCCATCCGCCCTCTGCAACCTGCCCTTGGCCAGGCCCCTCCCCAGCCTCCCAAGACAAACCTGTAACCCTCAGCCCTGGCCACGTGTCCACCGGTGTCCCTGAGCCACCGGGCCTCCTGGGGCCACCCAGGAGATCTTGTTTCTAGACTCATGAAAGATGCAGGGATGGGAGGTGGGGGTTTGAGGCGGGTAAGCCTCTAATTTCTGCAGCTGAAGATATTTCACCGTAGAAATTACACAGAAGCACAGTAGGGTGGGGTCTTCACTTTTACACTGCGTCTTTTTGTTGTTGTATGCACATAATGATTTAATGTTAGAATGGTTTCTTTGTTTTTAATTTTTCTGAAGTCTAGTCAGTTTACAATGTGTCAATTTCTGGTGTGCAACACAATGCTTCAGTCATACATGAATATATATATATATTCGTATTTCAATTCTTTTTCACTGTAAGCTACTACAAGATAATGAATATAGTTTCCTGTGCTATATAGTAAAAACTTGTTGTTGATTGGATTTTGTGAGAATCCTCCTATATTTTGAAGCGAGAAACACTCTGCCAGAGTTCAGTAGGTGTTCTGTGCGATTCAGTGGGTTTGGAGATGTAATTCTTGGTGTATTTGTGGCAGGGGGCGAGCTGTGAGTCTCTCTACTCCCCCATCTTGGCTCAGCCCCCTAGAATTACACTGTGTCTTTTAAAGTTTAATCTATAATAACGCCCAGGATGGAGGATGGGGACACAGGCAGCTCTGCTATCTGCTCTGCCTCCCCTCAGTGTCAGTTCTTAAGTAGCAAATCCACTTGGTTTAAAATTCTAGACCCAAGAGCCCACAGGGAAAGCTGCCTCCATCAGATCCAGGGCCTTGGCCCTGCTCTCTGGGAAGTTCCATGTGCAGCCCGGAGTCTCCTCTTTCTTTCTCCAAGTGGGGTCTCCCTTTTGCCTCTCCACACCAGGCCTACAGCTGCACTCACAGCTGGGTGGGCCGCTCCCCAGACCCCAAATGCCCAGGGCACACCGCTCCCTCAAAAGCACACAGGTTCTTACAAAGCAGCCCAGCTGGCCAGGCTCCCTCATGCGTGTGCTCCTCTGGGTGCAGCATCCTGGGGGCGCTGGCCCAGTGGTCACGTGCCCCTAAGTTTCATAACCCAGAAGTGCCAAATGTCTCCCCTTGAGGCTCATCCCTGTCCCCAGTCCCAGAGAAAAAGCCAGGTGCAGACCAAGTGAGAAGTTCCCGCCTTCTGGGGGCAGGGGAGCCATATAGACAAACATACACGAGCATAAACACACATATACACACCATACAACCCCCCATACACATAAATACCTAATACATATCTACACACACAAGCACACATGCAGATATGCATGTGTTAACATACCCACAAACATGCACACACCAGCACTTACACACAGATGTATGAGCACACATGCAGACACATGTATACACACACGGACATACATATATACAAAACACATGCACACATATACACACGTACATATTCATTAACACACATCCACACGTATGTATACACCCAGACGAACTGTGGTGGCTTCTGTGCAGGAGGGAGAATTCCTTTTTAATTCTGTGCTCTCTTGAACTGTTTAAATATTTTACGCCCATGCAGCCACGCGAGCCCTGAAATACAGAGTGACACCATCACGGCAGCGCCCCCAGCACAGGGAGCCTGTGCTGCGCTGTCCTCCACCTCGGGCGGTGCCCAGGGCTCAGCCCATCATCTTACTCACCATTCTGCTGGGTGCTTTCCTATAGGAAGTCCCCCTGACCTCACACCCACTTACTGTGGGTAAATTGAAGCGATATGGGGAGGGACCTCGTTCAAAGCCAATAGCAAGTGAGGGCTGCACTGGGATTTGAATCCAGGTTCCCGTGCTCAGAAGCCCTGGCAGCTGACACCACAGTCCCCTCGGGCCATGCAGAGGGGGGCTGGGGTCGGGCCCACCCTGTGGGGGCTGCGTGCTCAGAGGTTCCCCAGCCCCTGGGTCTAGCTGTGGGACTCCAGGATGGCCAGACCCCTCTGGGGCTCAGTCTCCCTCAAGTGCAACGAGGCCATGGAGCAAGCATGCCAGGGAGCCCTGGCGGGGTCTCGCTGCTGTCTCAGGGCCCTGAGTAGCAAGCAAGGGCCCCAGCCCTTGGGCCCCTCCTGGTGCAGGGTGCTTCCTGCCCGCAGATATAACTGCTTCCTGTTCCACCTGTGTAGCAATCAGGAGCACTGGCCAGAGCTTGCAGGCCAGGGGGTTGGTGGGGGTGCTCTGGTCGAGCCCCAGCGCACCACAGCCTGGTGGTGTGGCCTTGACAAGATGCCCCCCACCAGACCGGGCCTCAGTTTTCCCATCTGTATGCGCCAGGTCGCAGCCTGGGAAGCTCTACCACCCAGCAAGCACCCCCACTAACAGCGAGAAGGAGCACTGTCTTCCTAGTGTGCAGAGAGGGAGACAAAGGCTCCGTGGGGCTTGTCCAGTGGCAGAGCTGTGGGTGGGGAGCGGGCTACAGGGCTCACCTGCTTCCCCCAGGCCTGATCTTGGTGCCTCAGGCCTCCTGGGAAGGGGCTCTAAGCTGCGGGGGGAGCTCTGAACCCCACAAGTGACCACTGCATGGGTGAGCCCCGGAGGCTGCTGCCTTGAGAAGGCCACCTGGGTTGGAGGGCAGTTGAAGCCCACCTCTCACAGGTGTGGAGCCCGGTGGGTCCGGACAGGCCACCTGCCTGCCCAGCTGCCAGGAGCCATGCTGGGACCCTCCCACGGAGACCTCTGCCCATGACCTGGGCAATGCCCTGTTTAATGTGTCCCTGGGGCCAAGAGGACGTCCCTAAAGCCTCTCTGGTGGTCCCAGGAGTGCGTGAGCTCGAGGCTGCCAAATTTTTTTCTCCTAAAACCAGGAAGGAGCCTGTGTGGAGGAAGCTGGCTTCGTGCCCACTGGAGCCCACTCTCCGTGGGCAGGAGGCCTCATCCCAGCCATCCACAGGCAGCTTGCGGGTACCCAGGCCACCTGGACCAGGGTCACACTGCTGTGCAACCTGAGCTTGGACACGGGAGGGGAGTTGGGACAGAAGCAGGATTTGAAGCAGGCAGTCTGTGGCACCCAGAGCACCCAGTTCTGACATAACACATCCTCCAGTCCACTCCAGGCTTGGATGGGAGGAAACAGGGGCTGCCCATGGCCTCCAGCTGGGCCCAGGAGGTCTGGCCCACTCCCAGCCTCCTGCCTGCACACCCTCTGCTCCCCTGGTAGACAAGGGCTGGCCAGGGCTGTGGCCCACTGAAGCCCTGCAGGACCTCAGGGTTTTGGTTACAGATTGTGTCCAAACCTGCCTGCCCCTAATTGCACCACTGACTCCAAGCCCCATGTACAAGTACAGAATGAGGAGCCCACGTGGGAATTCCTGCCTGCCCTCCCCGAGCCCAATTTCACATCTGCAAGAGGAGGGACCAAGGCCTCCAACAAATCTGTAAGGGTCATCAGCTGCCCTGGGAGGACCTGGGGTGCAGGGCTTCCATCGGCACCACCCCTCTAGCATCCTCATGCCACACCACAGACCAGCAGAATGACTGGTCTGTGCCTCAGTTTCCTCATCTGTAAAATGGGCAGACGGGGACATAAAGGGGCACAAACAAAGGGCTCGGGGGCCCAGTGGCTGATCAGAGCCCAGCTGGTGCAAGGCAGGACTGGATGTTCTGCGCCACTTTGAAAGACTGCCTCCCAGAAGAACTGTACCAATTTGTAATTAATTCCATTAAAAAAATCCCTAAGAAGGAATAGAAAGTACTAGTCTCAGAAGCAGGGCTGCGTGAGCTGAGTGGGAGCCGGGGTGTGGTGGGGTGCTGGCCCACCGTAGCCACCCCTGCACAGGGCTCCTCCCCTTGGCTTCAGCGGGCACCAGCAGATGTGGGAGTGCTGGCGTCCTCACCTCTGGGCTGGGACCTGAGAACGCAGTGAGATCTGTTGTGGTCTGGGATGTCTGCTGCCTGATCCACCAGCGCGGGGAATGAGCTGCTACTGTGCTAGGCGTGAAGGCACCTGCCCCAGGCCATGCTGCCTTACACCTGCACCGCCCTCGCACCCTCTGCACCCCTGCCAGCCCGGAGAGGCCTCCCACTCCATGCCTGAGTTCCTGGCAGGAAGTCTCCCGTGGCGGGGCAGGCTTCCCTGCAGCAGCTGGGCTGGGCAGTCCCACTTCCTGTGGGCTCAGCACTGGCCAGCAATGACCCCGCAGCCACGTCAATGTTGCCTTTTAGAACGTAACCAAGACCCCGCTGGCCTTGGGATCTGCTGGGAAAGCAGAAATGAGGGGGAAAAAGCAAACTTCCCCTGGCAGCTGAGGCTGTGTACACACTCCTCCCTCTCAGGACCCAGCTTCCGGGCCCAGATGCAGGCCCCAGAAGCCTCATCCCACCCTATCCTGTCAGCTCCCTTCTGTGTCCGCCACTGGCTGCAGGGTCCAACCTGGCTGCCCCCCTGGCTGAGATACACCCTTGGGGGTGCCACATTTATTTTCACAATAAAACTGATGTTTACTATTCCTTCTGCTGCCAGCCAAAAGTGAGTTGACTTAGCAAAGACGCCAACTGACTTCTGCAGGGGCCCTAGAGCAGACTGGCCTTGCATGGAGGCCATGGTGGACGGGGCATGCCGTGGGGGACATCTGCAGAGCTCCCCCATTGCCCCGGCCCAACAGGGCTCATCTGCCCATGGGTCACACAAACACCTCTTCCCTGAGCCTGGCCACTGTGGGAGGTGAGTGATTCTGCCCCACTTCCCTGAAGAGGAAATGGAGGTTCAGAGAGGGTCTGAACTTGCCCGCGGCAATGACAGGGGCTCTGAGCCTGGGCCTCCCAGTCAGTCCTCCCGTGGCCAGGGGCACGCTGAGGACATAGCAGTGACCCAGCCCACACACTCAGCTGTCTGGGGCTCTTGCTCAAGTAGGGACACATTTGAAGACCCTGGGGTTTGCCCCTCTTCCCAGCAAGCCTTTCTTCCCGCCCTCAAGCAGGTGCCGGGAGCTCAGATTCAGGCCGGGGCAACCAGGAGGGAAGGCTGCAGAAGAGCCAGGTGAGGCACAGTGGGAGGGCCGCAGTGCCCTTTCCCAGCCCCTGTCTGGGCATCACCTTTGGGAGAGGGTCTCCTGTGGTAGGTGGGAATATTAACAATACTGTGTCCAGTCTCCAACACTTCACGCACATCAGCCCATTTAATCCTCGGCACAACCCTCTGAGGGAAGCACTGCTCTCATCCCATTTCACAGATGAGAAACTGAGGCACAGAATGATGTGCCCAAGAACACAGTGAGGCAGGTCCTGAGGGTGGGAAGGGGAAGGCGGAGGCTGGAGAGCAGTGTTGGGTGGGCCTGGGCCCCAGGCAGGGTGAGCAAGGCGGCCTTCAGTACTGACTATCTCTCCCCAGGCCTCCCTGCCTGTGACTGGAGTCCCCCTGGAAAAACGCGTTCACTCTCACACAGGCCCCCAGCCCCTCCATGGCCTCCACGCTTCCCAAGGCACAACCTCACATACCTCCTCCTCCCCAGCCCCGGGGTGCTTGATGGTCCAGCCCCTGGGCCTTTCTCCCACTGTTCCCGCTGCCTGGGATGCCCTTTCACACAGCGCAGGGGCCATACCCACACCTCATTCCAGTCCTCCAGGGCTCAGTGCCAAGGCTGGTCTTAGCTCTCAGATGGAGTCTGAGTGTTATAGAGCTGCGTTGCGCACAACCAGTCCCAAAGCCAATGCATTGAGCAGAGCAGGCATGGAGTGGAGGGTGCAGCCAAAGGCTGGGAGGTGAGCAGGATCCCTTCCTTTCAAACCAGCTTCCAAGCCACTAGGCCCATGTGTAACCTGATGTGCAACCCCCATATCTCCGAATGCAGGCCCGGGTCATCTGCTCTTCCTTTTCAGATCACGGATAGGAGAGAGAGAGCAGAGAGGTGAAGCAGCCTCCCCAAGGACACACAGCTCACTATTCCAAAGTGCTCACAAACCAGGGAAAGGCCACACAAAGGCTCTTCTTAGTTCTCAGTTTCCTCATCTCTAACCCAGGGATAAACCCGGGGCTGTCAGGCTTTACTGAAGGGCGGGCACGATGGCTGGGGCCCTGGAAAAGCAGTGCTCGGCATAGAGAAGAATGGAGAGGATTATTCAGTAGGGCCAGGGACACATGGGAGGGCCCGTTCCCCCAGTCCAGGGCCTGCCTTCCCCACCTGTTCTTCCCCACCCCCTAAGTATGGCCTGACACCACAGCATCGCCGAGGACTGGTCACCCACACCTAGGCAGTCTCTGCCCAAGTCTGGCTCACATGGCTGAGAGGCCATGGTCCCTGCCCCCACCCCCAGGGGGTCAGAAACTGAAGGAATGTCCAAAGTCAACAAGTTACCAGAGGGCGGTGCCCAGGACCGCACCACAAACAGAGGCCCTGGGGAAGTGCTGGTCCCAGGCAAAGCCAGTTAGGAACCGCTATTTTGGCCCTGTCCCAGCAGTGGGACAGGACCCCAGGGCAGAAGGGTACTAGCTCTAATATGGGACCGTTGCCGGGACCTGCCCCATGCCCATGATGCTCTGAGGCCAGCAGGGCAGGCTCTGGACAGGCCGCGGGGACCTGCGAGTGGAGAGAGGAGAGGGGGCCACAGCGGCCCCAGGTTTCCCCATCAGGGCATGCACAAGATTGTGCGGTCGCCGTGGACACCGTGGGTGACGTAACTGTCTGCCCGCTGCTGGCCCGGGGCCCAGAAGCCGGGATCCTCTCCACCCAGTCCAGGCGCACAACGAACCGGAGGAGATGCAGAGTTGGAAGGTGGTGTGGGAGTCCCGGAAGGCAGGGGCCCGCCGAGGGGCGGGGAAAGGTGGCGCCCAAGCCCCTTGGCTGTGCAGCTCGGTGTGGGCAGTACCTACCCCGGCCCGCGCAGGGCAGCCCGCCAACCCGCCCGCGCCCCCGCTCACCTGTCAGGGTGGCCGGCGTCCCCAGCGGCACCGCTGGGTCCTCCAACCCCGCAGGTAGGGGGCGGGACGCACAGGCAGCGGTGACCACCGCCACCCTCAGGGCGGACGCTGCGCCCGGTTGGCGCCCATAGGTGCCCGGGAGCCTCCGGCGCGGGGCCCAGAGAAGGCGGGCGCCGGCCAAGGTCGCACAGCGGCGCAGGGGGAAGGAGGTGCTTACCGAGGCATCAGGGGGGCCGGGCGAGCCCGGGTGCAGGTCGCCGTTGAGCTCGTACTCCTCTGGGCGCGAGTCCATGGTGCGGCCGCCGGGCAGCCTCACTCGGGGTCTCAACTCGGCTGGCGCCTCAGCTACCGAGACTCCGCTGCGCGCCCGGCCGGCCCCGCCCCCGGCCGGCCCCCACCACGCCCCCGGCCCGCCCTGCGCGCGCAGCGCCCTCAGGCCCCGCCCCCAGCCGGGGCCCGTAGACCCCGCCAGCCGGACGTCGAAGTCAGGTCTCTCTTCCCGCACGGACTGCGGGGGCCGCAGGACCCCGCGCTGCATCTCGGCTCTCTCACACCCCAGACCTCGCGTGTTCGTGGGCAAGGCACGTCGCCCTCTGTGCTCCTGTCCTGGACACTTTTAATCTATAAAACGAGGCCAAGAACCAGCCTTTGCCTGGCTGCTTTGCTAATTGACGCACCAGGAAGGCGAACGGGCGCTGCCGCGGGTGTGGACTTTTTTTTTTTACCAGGCGCTTGTCACCCGGGGGCCCAGCTGCAGGCGTCGCCAACGTGTTGCCGGACCCGCACACCGTAGCTGAGTCAGCGAGTAGTCTGGGTCTCACACTCTGAGCCTCGGTCTTTTCGCCTTGGAAATGGGGGCCTGAAGGCCTCCCACGCACTCAGGACGGGAGGGAGCGGGGAGGCAGAGGCGGATCACCGCGGCCTGGGCCAGCTTTGTGCCAGTGCCCCGTCTCCCGCGCCCCTCATGAAGCAGCCTCCGGGTCTTCAGACGGGAGGCAGGGCCCCCTTGCCTGGGGTGGCACCTTGTGCCCATGCCAGCCCCTCGGGGCGGCCTCTAGCCCTTGGTTCAGTTGGCCCTTGTTTCCCAGACGCGAGCCTCTCCCAGAAGCCATGCGGGTGCGAAGGGGCCGGGCGTTAGCTCCCCAGGCTGGTATGCAAAGTCCAGGCCACTGTGTTCTCCTGTCCAGACCCTGACCAGGCTCCTGGGCGCAGCTTCTTTTTACTCCACCAAGTCACACCCACCCCCTCTCCATTTCTTCCTTCTCTCACGGTGTCTGCTGATGTCTCCAGAAGAGCCACTGGCCCCCTCCTCGATCATTCCAGCCACCCTGGGGAGGTGTTAATGGCCCTTGTAAGAACTCTACATCTTGGCCACTGTCGGACTCTATGACCTAGAACTGCCACCAGTCGATGTGTGGCCTCAGGCAGGTGGTTTGACCTCTCTGTGCATCAGCTTCCCCATCTGTGAAGGGGGACATCTTGCTCTTAGCCCAAGGCATTTGATCAAGGCCATGTGGGTGGGCTGTGATGTTTTCCCCCTCGACATAAACTGAAGATCAAAGACCATAAGCAGCAGTGCCCAAGGTCAGGAAGCAGTGAGTGACATCTGCCTGGGACTGGAGGCTCATTCATTCATCCTGTAATCACAGGATGCCTTCTATAACCAGGCCCTGTTCTAGTGCTGTGGGGCTGGAACAGGGCAGCCAGAGTGGGGCTTCTGGGGCCATACATGGGGCCAGGTGCATCACTTTTTGTCTTACAGCCCTGGCAAGGAGGTATTACCCTCTCATCTGACAGGGGAGGACGCTGAGGCCCAGTTGGGAAGACAACCAGGAGGCCGTGCTCAGAACTCTGGAGGGAGACTGTGCGGTCCTGTAAGCAGTGGACTGGATGCTCCCCTAGCGAGTATGCCCTGCCAGGAGGTAGGCACCTGTGGCTGTTAGAACCTAGAGCCTGCATCTCTTGTGATTACCCCCGACACTGGGACCTCCTTGTCCCCTCTGCCCAGTGCCTCACCCCCACTGCTCGGGAGTTTTGTAAGTGAAACCAAAGGCATGGAAAATGCAAGTCATCCTGGGGATTTAGCAAAAAAAGGAATTTCCCACTAAACCGTGCTCTAGGCCCTCCCTCCTGACCTGCTGGCGTGCTTACACCGCCTTTGGAGGGGGGACAGGCTGGGGGCTGCAGGGTGCTCCCAGCCCTGGCTGAACTCAGCTGGGCCCTCGCCCACTGGAAGATGTGGCTGGTTTCCCCTTCTTCTCAGCAAGGTGTTTGGACTTGATTCCTCAGTGCTCTGCCCATCTAGTGGGCCTGGGTTTGGGGTCTGTGTGTGCTGCCGCGAGTGGGGACACAGCAGTGCCTGGGGGTCTGGGCAGGCCTGGGCATGGTGGCCATTACAGTACCAGTTACTGTTATTTTGACATAACCTAGCTATTCATGTTTAAGTTGGCACTGTTCACACAAAAGCACTCACCTCTCTGCCTTGGGGGTGGCACTGGCCCCTGGAGGGGCTAGGGAGAGGGTAGCCAGGAGAAAGGGCCCTGAGTGTACAGGGGAGGCCCCAGGTTGGGGGTAGGGCAGGAGGGAGGCCAGACAAAGGGGCTTGAGAGGGCTTCATCCCTGCCCATCTGCTGGATGAGAGAGTTTGCATGGGTGGCGTGGAAGTCTCCCGTGTGGGTCCCACGGTAGCTCTCCATCCAAAAAGAGGAAGCCAGGAAATATCATGGTGGAACAACTGGGCGTTTAGACTTGGGTTTGTAAGGCTGCTCTGACCACGTTAGGGACTCAGGCAGGCACTTCAGCTTTCCAGGGGTGAGCTGTGGGGGTGTAGTCAACCCTCAGCAGAGTCTCATCCTCTAGGCCTGCCTGTTCTCAGGGAGGGACTTCCCCAGTCTGCCGTGTCATCCTTATTTGCCTGCGCGTGTCTGTTTACCAGATTGTCCCCAGTACAGACTGAAAGGGGCAGTGCCCTCAGTGTGTTCCCATGTCTGGTTTCAAATTCTGGAAAGACCAGCATGAGTGTCCAAGGCCAGTTCCTAGGTGCTGACCCTGAGGTTCAGGTCCATGGGGAAGTGACTGTTGGGAAAGTAACCACTGGGGAATGTCCCAGGAGATGGGGTGGGCTGGGGAGGTACAGGGCCAGCGGCCGTGCTCCAGCAAAGAGACACAGGGACATGGTGGAGGGGCTGCGTGTGCAGTCAGGGCACACATGCAGACACACTCACACACATGCAGGATGCATTTCCTGTGAGGATGCCATGAAGATGAAATGACCCAGCCCAGGTGAAGCCGGAACCAGCTCCCAGCAGTGAGGGTGATGGTGGCCTTGACCCCAGCCCCCTCCTCATGCTGATACCTTGAGCAGGTAATGAAATCCTGCCCACAAGTGATCGACAAGGGCCATGTTGCCCAGAGCAGACCTCAGAAGTGGGTGGCTTTTGGGGTGGTGGCTTCCTGCCCTGGGTTGAGCAGAGACCGGAATGCCGGAGCAGCTTCGCTCTTCATCGGGGGAACCCGGGGTCTCATGACTAGTAGGGCCTGGTCTCCACTCTGCTGAACACAGCTCCAGAGGCGGGGAGGAGCATTGCCTACGCACCTGAATTACTGTGGGGGGAGCATGGATATGTCACTTGGGATCTGGGAAGATGTATGTTCAGACAGATCACATTTCATGAACAGGAGCCTCTGAAAATGGCCAAATCCCTGGCCCTCTCTTAGAGGCCTGGAGGCAGGGATGGGGTTTCCAGTTTACAGAGGGAAACACCGAGGTTGGAAAGGTGGTGTTGCATACCTGGGGTGCTCCAGGCTGAGTGAGGCAGGCCTGGGCCCGGTCCTGCTCTGGGAGGCTGGTTTCGCAGCTGCAGCTCCTGCCTCTGCCAGGGCCCAGGCTGGTCCACACATGCCCACCACCAGGGAGAGCAGGAGGGGGAGGACAGGCTGGCTGTCAGCCTGGGGCGATAGGCACTCCCTGGGTGCTGGTGGCCCACCTGCTCGTCACCCTCCCGAGGGGAACCATCTCATGGCAGTGGAGTGGGCCCAAGATTCTGCATTTCTGTTAGGCACTTCCAGGCACCACAGCTTCCACCAGCTCAGAGCGCAGAGCTGGAAGGCAGGGCAGGCCTGCCGCCCCATTTCCAGAAGGGACAGAGGAGGAGGCCAGGCCTGCGAGGAGGTGCTGTGTCATCACTCACACTTTAAAGACAGGGGTGGGCACTTGCCCAGGTTGGGCCTGGGTCAATCATGGGAACGGGCCAGGTAGCATAAAGAGGTATGGGGTATGCATCACCTCCCGTGGTCCTCCAGCAAGTCGTGATGTGCCCAAGGCCACACAGTAAGGTGTAACCCCCCTAGAAGGCCCTCAACCCCGGAAGCAAAGTGGGTGCTTCCCCACAAGGGTGTTGCTGACTTATGCTCATCACTGTCCGGAATACAATGCAGCATCGACAGAGTGAGTGAGAGGCAGGCTGACTGGCTTGGTGGTGCCCACCTGGTGCTGCGGAGAGACAACAGTGAGATGCAGCTTCCTCTGTGGGGGCCTGACCCACCTGTCTGTCCTGCTCATTTGTGCATTGATGCGTCCCCAGACCCCATAGAGATGACTCCACTTGCCATCTATGGGTGTCTTGCCTTAGCAAAGTCCTTGTCCCTAGCAGCCAGGGCAAAGGTGGCAGGGACAGTGGTCACCCTGACTGTCGGTTCTCCCCTTCTCCTTCATTCAGACTCCTGATTTTTAGCTCAACAAATGGCTTCCCAGAACAGGGGCCTTCATGCATTTCCTAGCCTCTCCTGTAGCTAGTGCGGCCATCTGGCTACATGCTGACAACGGAAAGGGTGTGCAACATTAGGGAGGGACCTTAAATGAAGGGGTGTCCATTCTCTATTACTTCCTCCTTCCTACTGGCTGGAACGTGGATGTAATGGCTGGACCTCCAGCAGCTGTATTGGACCATGAAAGAGATCTTGGGCATAGGAGTCTCACACAGCAGAGCCGACGACAGAAGGAGCCTGTGTCTCCAGTTCTCGGAACACAGACCCTCCCTGGGCTGCCCATCTCAATACTACTTTTTTTTTTTTCTAATTTCACTTTTTTTTTGGTGTATATATATATATATATATATATATTTCTTATTGAAGCATAGTCAGTTTACAAAGTTGTGTCATCAATACTTAAATGTAAAAAAACTATCTTGTTTTAGGGTGCTGTAATTTTGTAGGTTTTTTTCTCATAACAGCTGATCTCGATTCTATTTTTTGTGTTACATATTTCATTAATAAATAGGTTTTTGCCTTAAGCACAGACTGTGTAACAGACTGAAACACTCACCCCTCCCCCTAAATTCTATTTTGAAAGAGTAAATCAGATTATATCACTGATCAGCTTAAATCAGTCTTCTCATGAAAATCCTCACTCCTGGATCCTGCACACCTGAGACTCCTGCATCCTCCCTTCCCTTCACCCTCCCCATTGCCCTTCTGTTTGTTCCATGGACTCCTCTCTACCTCAGGGCCTTTGCACTCCCCACTTCCCTCACTTGAAGATCCTGCCCCCAGAATGCGTGGCCAGCTCCTCTGTATCACCTGATTGCAGACCGCCTGTTTGCAGTAGCCCCTGGCCCCCTCACCTGGTGCCCTGAGGCAGCCCTTGAAAGAACTGTGCTTGTTGTGTGTGTGTGGACTGCCCCCTCCCCCACAGACACAAAGCCCCAGGTACTGCTGACCCTCAGCCCACACCTGGTGGCTGCCCAGGGCATACCCTGGCCATGTCCACTTTGTCCAGCCTCCAGGTGTCCCTCAGCCTAGCCAGCTCAGCCCAGCCTGTGGTTAGCAAACCGCTAATGATGGGGCTCCATATTCTTGGCCCTTACGTTGACCGCTGACTCAGACCACGAAGCCACTGGGCCACAGGTGAGTGTGGGAGTGAGGATAGGCATCTGGCGCTCAGGTGGGGCCAGTGGCCTGTGGTTTGGCAAAGAGGGATCTGGTGGCAGGTCAGGTCTAGTCTAGGTACCCCCTTCCTTTCCCAAAGGCTGGCCTTGGCCTGTCCAGGGAGCCAGCTGGACTGAGGGCCCAAACTTGAGCCATGAGGAGGCCCTGTGGACAGGTGATGTCTCCTCCATAGTAAACTGTGTCTGAAATCTCCACACCAGGTGCTCAGAGAACAGTTGCTGAGGGATGGGTGGGGCCCAAGCTCACCTGGCCTGCAGTGCCCACTTCCTGCCTTTTCCTACCCAGGGTCAGAGTCTCCTCATTATCCAAGCCTGGGGGCTACCACATCCAGGAAGCCCCCAGATGCCCCTGAGGGCACGCTCTCTACACCCCTAGGTCTCTCCCATCCCCTTCCAGGACCCCCACTCCCATTGAGGCTCTGGAGGCTCAGGGTAGGGGCTGTCTCCTTTAGCACCCACAGCTTTCCATGGGTTATGGTCAAGTGGAAACACCGCCACTGAGAGGCCAAGGATGGAACTAGCAGGCGTTGCTAAGGGACCCTGGTCTGGGGCTTTGGTGTGCACTAGCTCACTATGCACCCATTCTACAGGTGGGAATACTAAGGCTCCAGAGCTAAGATTTGAACCCAAGTTTCCTGAGCCCACCCCACCTGTCTCAGATGGATGCTGGGGGCTACCATGGGGCTGTAGTGAGTCCCACAGGAGCACTTAGGCACCTCAGGGCCTTTTCTCTCTTCCCTGGAGAAACGTGGGCCACGTCAGGTCCCAGGCTCTCCCTCGGCTTCAGTATCCTTGAGGAGACCTCTGCAGATGCCCGAGGAGCCACAGCAGGGCGAGGGCTTCGGGTCAGGCGTAGATCTCTCCTGTCCCCTGTCCCTGCTTTGAGGCAGGGACAGGGGACAGTGGCCGGCCCCTGTGCCAGCTGGATGCCATGCAGTGCCAGCCATCCAAAGGGTTGTCCTTGCCCTGATCCTGGTTGAGCCAGCATCAGAACCACCGAGGGACGTTGCTTGCCGGCCCATCCCCTGCATTTCTACCCAGGTCCTGGGGAGGCTGATGTGGCTGCTCCGGGGACCCCACTCTGAGCCCCAAGGTGGGAATTTGGGTCAAGTTGTGGGTTTGACTGAGGAGTGCAGTGGGCGGGGGCGGGGTGTGTGTGTGCAGAACTCTACTTCTGAGCACCTGCTGTGGCTCCAGCACCTTTACACAGATGCTACCGCTAATCGCCCCTCAGCGCGGGGCACGTGTCCCTCTGCTGTGGAAAAGCTTAGACTTGTCAGTGCAGCGTGCTGGAAATCACTACACTGCAAAGCACCATCTTTAGTTATTTTACTTGCATAAACCCATGAAGGGAAGAGCCCTAAAGAGGGACCCTCTACAGAGGGGTCCTTATCCAGGGGTTCTAGGGTCAGCCGACAGGCTTTTCCTGCTGGCTGGGATCCCCATGACCAGATGATGTCCTGTCACTGGTCACGTCTCACAATTGATGAGCAAATTCAGTCCAACAGATGGCAAGGCTGCGTTCATCCAGGTAAAGCCTGTTTTGTCGAAAAGCAGGGGTCCCAGAGGATCTTGTTTGCTGAGAACAACAAACAGCAGGGCAGCCAGGTGAGGGAGCAGGGTGTCTCCATGTCAACTCGCCCTTTGCCCTCTGGCTGCTGCTTGCAGGCTGTAATGCCTGATCTGTGCTTCTCAGTCTGGCGTTGGTCTCCACACCCTCTTCTTTTAAGCTTTTCTTGAATCCTGTTCAGTCAGCTAGCCTTGGTTCTTTCCTTGCTTTTAGCCAAGGCTGATCGGAAGAATTTGGAAGCTGAGACATTCCATTTTGTCTTCACAGCTGCTCCCTCCCATCTGAGGAAGGGGGTGCGGAGGTTTGGGGGTGAATTGCCTGCCCAGGAAAGGACC
This sequence comes from Camelus ferus, assembly GCF_009834535.1. Taxonomy (NCBI): domain Eukaryota; kingdom Metazoa; phylum Chordata; class Mammalia; order Artiodactyla; family Camelidae; genus Camelus; species Camelus ferus. Next base: position 3,843,203 of record NC_045699.1, read on the forward strand.
CTCACCTGGCTCCTTTAGGAGCAGGGAGGAGATATGTCCTCCTGGTTGGGCATGGAGTAGGTTGGGGGCTGTTTGATCCCAGGGGCTGTTTTTTGGGGCCGTGGCTGTTCGGGGGCTGAGCCATCAGACCACTGGGGCTCCCGGCACACATTCAAGGCAGGTCCAAGAGCCCGGCCCTGTATGTGGGACTGGTTACCTGTCTGGCCCTGGATGTCTGTGCTGTGCAGGGGGTGAAGTCTTTGGGGTGTCTCCCTTAAAGGCCACATCTGTTCCTGGCTCTGATGGTGTCCAGGTTGGCAGGCCTGTTGCTGTGCGGAGGACACGGCAGCATACAGCCGGCTCTCAGTTAAGGGCATCTCATGAGTTGATGGAAACCCATTCAGCACAAAGGGGCATTTATTGGACTGGATGGGGTGTCTCTGTCTGAATGCAGGGAGGACAGAAATAGCCTTTCACAGAGTGCCAGCAGGGCGGGGCTCTCCTGCTCTGAGGGTGTCAGTTTTCCAGCTCCTTCTCCAAGTTGTGCAACCTCTCCATCCTGGGCCGGGGACTCTCCGATTCCTCTCCTGCCAAAACTGTTAGAGAGAGAGGGCAAACGGGGGAGGGGGAGAAACAGAGAGGGGAGTGGGGAGGGGAGAAGGAGAGAGAGAGATTGGAAACGTGGAAACACAGCCTGTTTCCCTTGGGATGCTCTGTCTCAGTGGCTCTCCATGACAGGAGTGACATGCATTTAGGTCTCACCTGACACCCTCCCAGTAAGATGAGAGCACATGGTGTCACGCTCCAGGAAGTGGCTCCTAGGTCCCTGAAAATGGTTGTCCTTCCCAGTGTACACAGTTTTGTTTGTGTTACTTCTTCTGTCCGTAATATCCCTCCCAAAATGTGCAATTAAGCAACAAGTCTCACTTGACATCTATACCTAATTAGAACATTTTTAATGTGCTAAAACCAGTGTTAGGAATGTTCTGGAGAGTTGAAGAAGTAGCTCAGTTGCTAGTAATAAAGATCTAAAATTGAAAGACTTAGCTAACACCAGATTTATTTTTCTCTCACATTGAAACAAACTTGGAGATAGGAAATCTAAGGCTGGCGTGGCTCCACTACAGTATTTTGGGGGATCTTTCTTCTCTGCCTCACATAGTGTGGGGCTTCCATCCTCAAAGTCATCTCATGATGCAATATGGCTGCTGGAGATCCAACCATCACTTCAAAAGGCAGGCATAGGGAGCAAAAAGGGGCTCATTTCCAGTTGTCTGTCCCCTTCTAAGGAGCTTTCCAGATGACCGACTCCATAAATTCTGCTTATATCTTCTTAGCTACCCCTGGATACAGAGTGGGATGGGCAAATTGCTCCTCTAGAATAAAATCAGGGCTTATTTCCTGAGGGAGTTGGGTTTGGGTGATTTGTGGTGTCTTCTGCAGGCTGGCACCTGTGAGTACAGCCGGTGGAGAGATGCAGTGGCTGATTCCTTCTGGAACCAAAGGTGAACTTTTAAATATATATCAAGAAGGAATGAAATATTTATTCCCTCCTGTGTAGTCCCAAGTCTGTGACTTTATTTTGAGGAAGCAAAGGGAAAAACAAAATGCACTTGCATGAGTATATTCATGGTCTCATATTCACGGAGCACGACAATTCCAAAATACGGACATTCTCAGAGATATTGTAGGTTCAGTTCCAGACCACTGCAATAAAGTGAATATAGCAGTAAGTGAGTCACAGAAATTTTTTGGTTTCCCAGAGCAAATTAAAAATATGCCTACATTATACTGTTATCTATTAAGTGAGTGATAGTATTATGCATTTAAAAAACAGTGTACATACCTTAATTAAAAAATACTTTATTGCTAAAAGTGCATCGTCAGGTGCAAGGTTGCAACAAGGTTGTTACAAACCTTCAATTTGTAAAAAAAAAAAAAAAAAAATGTAGTATCTGCAAAGCACAATAAAACAAACTGTAACTTAACTGTAACTTCCCAGCAGGGGAAACATAGGAACATAAGCTATATTATATTCACTTGGTGGGATATTCTGTCAGTCACCGTAGATGTTTCTTGTGAAGGACACGTAGTAACAAAAAGAGTGTTTATGCTGTAACTTCAGAGAAAAGACAGGATAACAAAATGTGCATTGTGATTATCACTAGATACCATGCGTCTGTAGGAGGCTGGGAACAGAGAGATGGGGTAAGGTGAATCAAAAGAAGTATAAATGGCTATTACACATTTAGAAAAATAGCCTCAGAACTGGAGACCTATATATTGAAACCCTGATTCACAATAAGCAACAGACCCTGAAATGTATTCAAACTTCCGTAGTTGCTACATGACAAACACCTGCAAACACAGCGACTCTTCCACACAACAATGTGGCAAATGTATACCAAGAGCCTTTAAAATATTTATATCCTCTGACCCAAGTAATTTAGCTGCTGGGAACCTATTCTACAGAGGTATTCTTTACTACGCTAAAAGCGTTATGTATAATTCACCACAGTGTTATATGAAGTAATGAAAAATTATAGGCGACTTAAATGTATGCCGGGGAAAGGATAATTTATGGCCCTTCCATGATAGGGCATCATGTAACCATCACAAGGGATGCTGGCTGCGCAGCTCATCAGAGCTGACACGAGAGTGTTATGGGGAGAGGCTGCAAAAGTAAATAATTTCAATGTTGTAAACATGCTTGTTTAGAAAAGAGACACTGAGATGTGAATGATGGTTTCCCCTGGATGGTGGGATGTGGTCTTCCTCCTGATCACCTTTGCTGCCTTACTAGTCTTCCTCCAGTAGGCACATGGCACCTTGTAAGCCCACCGGCTTCTTTATTCATCCATCTGTTCCCACCGGCTTCTTTATTCATCCATCTGTATGTTGGATGACAAAAATGCCTTTCTTTAGAGGACTTGCCTCTGTCAGGCACAGTTCTGTGTGTGTACTGCCTACATTATTTTATAGACAGACAAAAAAGTTAAAAGAACCAACTTAAAAAATGTTGCTGGTGTTTTTGACCCCTAATCAAAGGTATGTCCGTTGGCTTCCCTGTCCCATCTCAGGTGACATCTTCCCAGCATTCCCTAAGCTTCCGCAGGAGTGGATGAATTTGGCGGCACGGGCAGGAATGGGGATGCTTCAGAGAGCACCAGGTCCTGGTCCTGCATCCCCAGGGATGGGGCAGGATAATCCTGGGCTCCTGGGCACCACCCACTCAGGCCAAAATGACAGCCTGACCTCAGTCTGGGGACATCTCCCACCTCACTGCCCCTCCCTTGATGCTTCTGGCCCCCCATGGTGCCCACAGCCCCCACACTACATATGGCTCCCATGATATGTCCATGTCCCCAGTGATGTTCACGGCCCCCATGATGGTTATGACCCTCATGATGTCTGAGGCCCCCAAGGCGATCACAGCCCACCAGTGACACTGAGGGATGCCCTCAAAGGTGGCCTTTGCTCCCAACCCATACCCCACTAACTGCATTGTCCATCACATACTCCTCAGGGAAAGCCCTGTGTCAGCTGAGTGGCCAGAAGAGGGAGGCCTGAGGATGCTCCTAGATCCAGAAGTTAGGGCTGGGCTGGGCAGAGAGAACCCGAAGGGCCCACTCATCTCAAGACTGGCCTCTGCCCTCTGGCAGGGTGGCCTCAGCCCTTGGTCTTGCTTCCCCCAACCTTGCAGGAAGAGCCCATGTTGGAGCTGACTCCCCAGGCCTGTGTTCTGAGGAGCATTGACCTGTGGTCCTGGTGAATGGCATCCTGGAGTGGGGGGACTGGCCTACACACATCCCTCACAATAAGCCAAACCATAGGTACTATTATCCCATTCTGTAGATGAGGAAACTTGAGGCCCAGAGGGTGGCAGAGCTAATGGGTAGAAGAGAGGGCTTGAGAGCTCAGAGTCCTGCCCAGAACTTGCAGCTCCATGCTGGTGCAGGCCAGGCTCGTGGGGACAGGAACATAGGATGGAGGTTGGCCCTGGTCACAATAGGGGCCACCATCAAAGCTCAGACTGCAGAGAGTCGCTGTGCCACGGCCATGGGCTGTGTCTGAGAGCTGAGTGGCAGGATGGGAGGAGGATGGCCAGGCCTAGGTGTGCCCAACATCCCCCTGAGGCACTTGGCCTTGGCTCAGGTCCTGCGCGAGACCAAGGCAGGTCCGGGCAGCCAGAGGACTAAAAGAGACAGACTTCGTGTGAGCCAAGCGCTGCGATGAGATTATTGGGAGCCGAGCAAACCCTGGACCTGTGGGCATTTTGCAAATGTCTGCATGCGATTGTGCGTCTGGTTCCCTGCCACAGACAGGACCCCAGGCTGAGGAGACTCCTTGCTCATGGTCACACGGCCAGGACGAGGGGGTGGAGAAACGGGGTTCCTTCTAACACGGAGCCCAGGGAGGGAGGGCATGTGGTCACTGCCTCACTCCTCTGCCTGCATTTGCTGTCAGGATGCTGAGAAAACAGGGCTTTAAAAGGGTGGAGTTCTTGTAAAGTTTCTCAGGGATGGACCAAAATGAGATGGAGTGGTGAGAGAGAAAGAAATGTGAGGAGGTGGGACAGAGTTGGGAGGGGGAGTGAGATGGAGAGAAAGAGAGAGAGGAAGGAGACGGCTGGAGTGAGGGGAGGGTGGGTCGGCCTCTTGGCCCCTCAGGCTCATGGGCTCGTCTCATTGCCCCCTGAAGCTGCTGCCCACCTCCCTCTGACTTTGCACCCGTGCACGGTGGCTCTGAGCTCCTCCGGGGATGGATCCCGCCGGGAGCCCGCCGTTCAGCGATTGGCTTGGGGATGGGCGTGTCCCGCAGCTCCAGCCCCAGAGAAAACGGGGCTCCTGCAGGTGGTCCCGCGACATTCCTTGACCTGGGATCCACCGTCTCCCCCGTGGCCTTGGACCCTGGTGCCCAGTCCCCCACTGGGGTGGCAGTTCCTCTTTCTGTACAGCTGTCACCAAGGCCAGCAATCGTGGTATTCCCCACCGTGCTGAGGCTGAGACGGGGCGGCCCTGGGGTGACACCCAGCTCCACAGAGGTCAGGCATGGGTCCTAACAGCTGCCCTCACTCCCTCAGGCTCGGGCTCAGCTCGATGCTAACCCCTGGGCTGCGGTGAGCCGCAGGGGGCAATTACTGGACTCTAGGTCGACCTGTGCTGTCCACCTAGGCCTTGTGTATCTAAAAGACATTAGCACTGAGGACTTCAGAGGCCCTTTCTTCTTTTAAAAATTCCAGCCATATTTGCAAGTGGAAACACTTGTTTTTCTGCCTTGTTTCTTATGTTTTCCAGAGGCTGCTTAAAAAGCATGGGTTTATGAGAGTCGATTCAGATGAGTTTTTTCTCCTTCCCTCCACAATGGGCTCCTGGCCCAGCCCAGCTGAGGATGGAGGGAGGCACCTGACTCTGTGGAGGTGGGTTCCAGGAACAACGCAGACCCGTGGTCATGGCAACATCAAGGTGGGTGAGAGGCTCACTCTTCACCCTGAGACTGGGGTATCAGGAAAAGCGACCCAAGGCTGTGTGAGTGAGTTTTTAGGCGGCATTGCAAATTGTGCCACTAAAAGTATATCCTTCCCTCTGCTCTGCAGTCTGACCTGGGAGACGGTGGCCAGGGAACACACAGCACCCACCAAGTGCCCAAACTCATCCTTGGGGGAAGATGTCAGAGCTGGTTTATAAGCGAAATCTCGTCTACCCATTAGGAACTGATGGGGTGTCATGCCATAGAAATGGTTTTTTCCCCTCCCATCACCTGGGCATTGCTGCCTTGCTCAGAAGCTGGATGTCCAGACAGTAACCCTGCGTGCCCTTGGCCTTCTCCTCAGGGCTGTTCCCTCATGGTCACAACTTCGTTGCCACAGCATCAAGCATCACCTGGTCTGCGTGCAGGCCAGGGAGAAACAGGGAGGGCCCACCAGCCACCTCTGCTCTCTTTTATCATGAGAGCAAAAGCCCCGCGTTTCCCTGGCAGACTGCCCTTTAGGTCTGAGGGCCACCTCTCCCTGCAAGGGAGGCTGGGGAATATGCAACAGAGTGGGGCCAGACACCTGTCACCTGGGCTGAATACGCTGTCCCCGGGGCCAAGACTGCCACCCGTATCCATTCTTCCCCTCTTGATTTTTGGTAGCTGAACCCCCAGATTTTTAACTGGATCAGCCTGAAGACCACATCTTCCTGTCTTTTTAACAGCCAGGTGACTGAATTCCACTCCATCACCTCAACACACTGGAGCTGTGTTCATCAGAAAGAAGGGAGCAGGGGTTGTGGGGAGGTGTCGATGCAGGGAGACCGCTGCCCTGGCTTTCTGCTCAGCCCAGTGAAATCCCATCCCAGAGCTTGATCCGTGACTTGTCCATCAGATGAGGCTGCTTCTCCTCTCCAGGCAAAACCTTCTCACCATCTCTAGCCTTTCCCTCTGCATGGCTGTGAGTCCCCCTCTGTCTCTAGATCTTAGCAGTGAATGATAACTCACACCAAGAAAGCACCCATCTTGGGGATCCAGACTGATGCGTTTTGAGAACTGTGTAGATGGACCATCATGAATATCAAGTCTTAGAACATTGCTGTCCCCAGGAAAGTTCCCTCCTGCCCCTGTGCAGTCAAGCCTCCACCCCCCCCCCCCCAACACGGAGAGGCCACCAGTATCCTGGTTCATTTTGCCTGCTCTGGAACCACAAACAAACGGATGCATTTGTTACACGCCTGGCTTTCTTTACTCACAAAATGTTTCTGAGACTCACCAGTGCTGTTTGTGTACTAGCAGCCACTCTTAGCACTCCGTGTAAGGACTTGTGTAAACATATGTTTTCATTTCTCTTGGGCAAATGGAGTGGAATTTCTTGTGTGTATTTAGTTTTATAAGAAAGCACCCAACCATTTGCAAAGTGGCTGTAGCATTTCATACCAGCCAAGTATGAGGCCCAGTTGCTCTGTGCCCTCCCTAACACTGGGTGTTTTCTGGCTTTCAAATTTTTAGCCATTGAAATGACTTGGAGAGGTACTTTACTGATGCTTTAATACATCAATGCAGCCTCCTTGATGACTCACGGCACTGAGCACACTTTCAGGTGCTCAGCCATTCATACATCTTCTTTCGTGAAGTGTCTATTCAGGTCTGTGGCTCATTTGAAAATTTGGGCTATTCCTCTTTTTAGCCTTGATTTTTTAAAGGAGTTCTTTATGTATTATGGATACATGTGTTTTTTTCAGATAGAGGGAGGTGTTAAACATGTTTTTTCCACGGCTGTGTCTTATCTATAATTTTCTCAATGGTATCTTTTCATAAGCAGAAGTTTTAAATTTTAAGAAGACCAGTTTTGCAGACGTTATGGTTATTTCTTTTGGCATCCTGTCTTAGAAGTCTGTTTCTCCCCCCGAGGTCACTGTACCAGTTCCTTGCCTCTGAGCCCCAAACATCCTTGGACATTCCTCCTTCCCAGTGAGCAAAATGTCAGGTTCTCCCAGTACAGGGTGCTGGGGGGATGGACGCTGCAGACAAAGGGGCTCTGATGCCTGGCGGTCCCAGGGATGGGGAGGTGAGGACATTTGGTGTCCAGCCACGCACTCCAAAGGACATTCCCTTGTGACCTTGCAGCCTCACTCTGGTGATTACCTTCCCTGGGCCTCTTAATCCAGGTTGCCCGCTCCGGGCCTCCACCTGAGTCCTAATAGCTCAGTCATATGTAAACAAACATATATTCCTTTTCATATTCTTTTTAAAAAATCATTTTTAGAACAGCTTTATTGAGGTGTAATTGACATATAACAAATTAAGTGTATTTAAAGTGTACACTTGTGAAACCTCATGAAACTAACTGAGGTAATGAACATATCCCATGTCCTCCCCCTCCAAGACTCTTGCCCCTTTCTATCCCTCCCTTCTGCCCTTCCCTGCCTCCCCGCCCATCCCTGGGCAACCGCAGATCTTTCTGTTACTGTGGATTAATCTGCAGTTTCCAGAATGTTTCATAAGTGGAATCATATAGTACGTACTCTCTTTTGTCTGGCTTCTTTCACGCAGCAGAATTATCTTAAGATTGATATATGTTGCATTTATCCCTAGTCCATATTGCTGAGTGGTATTCCATTGTATGCATGTATCGTAATTTGTTTATCTAGTCAACTCTTTTTTTATTTAATTAAAGTACAGTTGATTTACAATGCTGTGTTAGTTCCTGGTATACAGGACACCGATTCATTCACACACACATACACACACACATGTACAAAATACATATTCTTTTTTATTATAGGTTATTGTAAGCTATTGAATATAGTTCCCTGTGCTATACAGTAGAAACTTGTTGTTTATCTATTTTATATATAGCAGTTAGTATCTGCAAATCTTGAACTCCCAATTTATCCCTTCCCTCCCCTTTCCCCCCTGTAACCATAAGTTGGTTTTCTATGTCTGTGAGTCTGTTTCGGTTTTGTAGATGAGCTCACTGCGTCCCTTTTTTTTAGATTCCACGTATAGGCGATATCATATGGTATTTTTCTTTCTCTTTCTGATTTACTTACCACTTAATCATTTTAAGTGTACAGTGCAGTGGTGTTAAATGTTATTCACATTGTTATGCAAAAGTTCTCTAGAGCATTTTCATCATTCCAAACAGTAACTAACCCCCTTAAGCACTAATTCTCCATTCCCCTTCCCTCAGCCCCTGACACCCACCATCCTACCATTTTTTTTTATGGTTTGATGACTGTAGGTGCGTCATCTAAATGGAATCGTGAATCGTACAGTATCTGTCCTTTTGTGACTGGCTTATTTCACTTAGCAAGGTTCAACCCTGTTCTAGCACGGGTCAGAATTCCCTTCTTTTTTGAACTGAGTGTCTGGAGTGGGAGGGGCTCTGGACGCAGGCTCAGACCCTGGGCTGGCAGCGCCTGAGCTCCCGCGTGCGCGCGGCTGTCGGGGCCTCCCTGGGCGCCCCGCCCTCAGCCCCCCTGCTCCTGAGGCGTCCGTGGGGCGTGTTCAATCTGTGCTGCTTCTCCGCTGGCACTCAGAGGACTTTCCTGCCACCCAAACAGCAGATGGTCAGGAAATGATGATTCACTCCAGTATCAACCAGAGGAAAATCTAATTGAATTGGCAAAATGTACAGTCAGAAAAGCACGTGGCTTAACACATGTCGTCTTGTTAGGTAGGTCGGCCTTTGGAGACCAAGGACCAATGACCAGCAGCTGGGCCAGGGCTGGGAGGGGCAGTGGAATTTCCTGGTCTTCTCTATGTCAGTTTCCCTCCCAGATTCACAGGCCTGGGTTCCTTTCTACCCCACCCCAGTCATAGCTGGCTTGGATCCTCAGCTGGGGTGCCGTTGACAGGCCAGATGCTGTGCAAGGTCCTTTATGTGTTGTGTCACTCAGGGTGAGTGTGACTGTGAGTGACACAAACCCCAAAATACCAGTTGCTTAATCAAGAAATACTTTCTTATCACATAGAGGATGTCCTGAAGCAAGCAGGGCGGGGCTGGGGTGGCAGCTCCAAGCTGTCAGGAGTCCAGGTTCCTCCTAGCTTCCTGCTCTGCTGTTCTATTGAGAGTGGTTCCTCCATCTCATAGCCTAAGATAGCTTCTTGAGTTCCAGCCATCGTGTTTGTATCCCAGTCAGCAGGAGAGAGGAAGAGAGAAAGAAGGGTGCATTCTTAGAAGTCTCTGGACACTTCCACTCACATCAATGGTCAGAAGTTGCCATATGGCTATACCTAGATGGAAGGGAGGCAGGGACACGTGCTTTCTTTTCCAGGCATCCATATTCCCAACTACAGGTCAGGGTTTCCATGATGGAGGAAGAAAATGGAAAGTGGACACTTAGCCGTCTCTGCTACACACACCTAGTTCTAATAAGTTCTAATAATTGTCAGTTTAAATCTTATTTACGTACTTTTTGTTAAGTAGCCTGATCACACAGTATGAAATTCAGAACAGCGTGTGGTGAAGCCTCTCCCTCTCGTTCCTGTCCCCAGAGGTACTCGGTACCACCAGAGGTTGTCTGGGCAGTTCTCAAAGTGGGTCCCAGGACCAGCCCAGTGTCATCCGGAGCCTTAAGAAATGCAGATTCTCAAGACCCTGCCCCAGACCTGTTGAGCTGGATGGTCTGGGAGAGAGCCAGGAATTTGTTTCAGCCACCCCATGGGGGTCCTGAGTCTGCAAATACACCTATGTCTGGAGGTGCGCCAGCCCGTGTGTGCCAGTGGAAACCAGCAGTCCTGCTGTCCTTCCTCTGATTCACTGAGCAACAGTCAGACCACAGACAATTTCCCGTTTTTTAACAGCTTGATTGAGATGTGATCCACACTCCGTACATTTCACCCACTTAAAGTGGTTTTAGTATGTTCAGAATTGTGTATCAATGCCCGCAATCGATTCTAGGACACTTAGATCATTATTTTTAATTTAAAATATAATTTTTGAAAAGTCATCGAAGTGACTCAGACATTTTAAGAAGGTCTCCCCTCCATGCCTGCCCACCCCACTCAGTGCCCCCACACCCTGGAAACCACTGCCTTTGGGTCTTCTGTTTCCTTTGGAATCTCAGAAGGAGCAGTCAGATACAGACCAATGATCTTTGTCTACACACACAGATGAGGGCAGGGCCGCATTCTCACAGTCCCGCACTTTGCACTTTTCCTCGACTTTTCTGTCTGGTGATGGAGTCTCCAGGAGGGCTCAGGAGCACCGTGGGCAACGGGTCCCACTCACAGCAGGAGCAGGAGCAATGAGGCCTCTGACATCTCCTTTCCTCAGTCAGCAGTCAGCTCTGGGCTGCCAGGCTGGGAACGATGCCATCCCTTCTCCAACGCTTGCCCCTGACCCTGACCCCAGGCCCTAGGCTGGGCTCCTTGGGGTCCTGAGCTGAACTTCCCTATGGCCTTGACCCTGTGAGGTCTATCTCATGAGACTGAGTTGGCCAGGGCTCAGCGGGGGTCTGTGTAGGAGGGCATCCTCACGAATGTTTGTTGAATGAATGAATGAATGAATGAATGATCAGTCCATCCCTGCAGCTCCATCAGTAACTCTGGACTTTGGGCACTTACTACACTTCCCCAGGCCTCAGTTTCCTCCTCTGTAGAATGGGGGCAGGAATCTTCCTCTCACAGTATGGTAGGAGGCTACAAAGAGAGATGGCCAGTGGTCAGCTGCACCTGGGACTCGGGAAGTGGCAATGTTTTCCTCTTTCTCTCTTCCCAGAGGAGGAAAAGTAGCCTTGAGCACAGATATTGCTTTGTCAAATAAACATTCTTCACCCAGGTGCCCTCAGAGCCTGATTGAGCACGTGTCCTGCACGGCCAGGGGCCAGTAGGGGGCGCAGTGCACCAGGATCTGCAAACGGACCTGCCGTCCAGGACACTGAGCCCGGCAGGAGTAGGCACAGGGCTTGACCAGAGGAGTGTGGAGAATTTAGTCAAAGATTTTGTTGGGCACAGGCAACCAAGGGAAAAACAGATAATGCTTCATCAAAATTAAACACTTTGTGAATCAAAGGACACTCTCAAGAGAGTAAAAAGACTAACCACACAATGGGAAAAAATATTTGCCAATCACAGATCTGAGCAGGATCTAGTGTCCAGAATACGTAGAGAACTCCTAAAACTCAACAACAAAAACCCCAAACAACTCATTTCAAAGACGAGCAAAGGATCTGAATAGACATTTCTTCCAAGAAGATACACAAATGGTCAATAAACACATGAAAAGATGCTCAACGTCACTAACCATCAGGGAGATGTTAATCAAAACCACAATAAGATATCACTTCACACCCATTAAGATGGTTAGAATAGAAAAAATGGAAAATGTTGGCGAGGACACGGAGAAATTGGAGAACTTATCCTCTGCTGGTGGGAAAGTAAAATTCATGCAGCTGCTGTAGGAAACAGTTTGGTGGTTCCTCAGATGGTTAACACAGAATCGCCTTATGACCCAGAAACTCCACTTAGGTGTATATAAAAATGTGTACATGGATGTTCATCACAGCCAAGAAGTGGAACCAACCCAAATATCTATCACTAGGTGATGGATAAACAAAATGTGGTATATCTCAACAATGAAATATTAATTTTTATACAATTTTAAAGTTACATTCCGTTTATAGTTATTATAAACTATTGTCTATATTCCCCGTGTTGTACAATACATCCTTGTAGCCTATCTGACACCCAGTAGTTTATACCCCTCCCCCACCCCTCACTGCCCCTCCCCACCCCCCACTGATAACCACTAGTCTGTCCACTGTATCTGTGAGTTCACTTCTTTTTTTGTTATATTCACTAGTTTGTTGTATTTTTTAGATTCCACATGTAAGTGATATCGTAAGTGGTTTTTTTCTCTGTCTGAGAAACCACTTATTTCACTTAGCATAATGCTCTCCAAGTCAAACAATGGAGTGTTAATCACCCGTAAAGGATGCTACATGCTACAACGTGGACAAACCTGGAAAACATGCTGAGTGCAAGAAGCCAGACACAAAAGGTCACACATGGTATGGTTCTCTTTGTATAAAATGTCCTGAGTAGGCAGATCCAGAGGCAGAAAATGGATTAGCGGCTTTTGGAGTCGGCGGGGTGGGGTGGGTCCTGAGTGGGGACTAATGGCCTGGTGGGCACGGGTCTCTTTTGCTTTCCACTTTCACAAACTTTATGAAGGAAAAAGCAATCATGGGAGGTCTCTAGAACATAGTCAAATCTGGGGGCATTCCTCCATCGAAAATGAGGCATTTAATTCCCAAACATATGCCAGAGGAGGCACACTAGGTAGGGGAGAAGCTAAAATCCTGACACACCAGGCAAGCCCTCATCTGTTAGATCTGTGTTAGCAGCCGCATTCTGTGTCAGGGCTCCGGGACCAGATGCTAACTGCTTGAAGCACTGCAGGTGATCATCGCGAGCTGACCCCAAAAGTTAGCCTGAGCCACGACACCGGCTTTAAAATTAGGACCATTTACATCCAGATTTTTTTTTCCTTTTTCAGTTTTATTAGGTAGAATTATTACAGTTTGACTGCACACACACATTATATTGCATGTAAGTACATATATTCAGTATACTGCACAGTTTTTTAGTTTATGTATATGTACTGATCATTGTTTCTAAGAACAGATTAGAGCATTAGCTTTTTATTTTTTTATTTTATCTATTTACTTTTTAAATTTATTTATTTTATTTATTTTACTGGGGATTGAACGCAGGGCCTCATGCATGCTAAGCACACACTCTACCACTGAGCTATCCCCTCCTCAGAGCTTTAGCTTTTAAACTTACATGGTTATCAAAGAAATAAAGCCAACTACAAAACAAGAATCAACAGAAGGCCGTAATCCAATCATAAAGGACAGTCAGATGTGCTTACATGTATTCAAGAAATCAAAATAATAATTAGTTCATTTGTGGCCTTATTATTATTATCATTTTTTTTAAGATTCCTCACATAAGTGATGTCACATGGCATTATTCTTTCTCTTTCTGGCCCACTTCACTTAGCATCCATATTGTGGCAAATCACATTATTTCATTCTTTTTTATGGCTAAATAGTATTCCATTGTATAAATATACCACATCTTTATCCAGTCATCTGTTGATGGGCATTTAGGTTGCCTCCATGTCTTGGCTATTATAAATAGTGCTGCTATGAACATTGGGGTGCATGTGTCTTTTTGAATTTTATTTTTCTCCAGATATATGGCCAGGAGTGGGATTGCTGGATCACATGGTAGGTTTATTTTCAGGTTTTTAAGGAGCCTCCATACTGTCCTCCATAGTGGCTGCACCAACTACACTCCCACCAGCAGTGTAGGAGGGCTCCCTTTTCTCCACACCCTCCCCAGCACCTATCATTTGTAGACTTTTCAATATTTACATCCAGATTGATCATGGGCCCTGCATTTTTAGTTCCACTGCTGGCATGTTTTGCATTATCAGGTACCAAGTCCTTGCATTTTCAGCATTATCTCCCTATTCAAGTCTAACAGCTAAATCAAGAAGCCAGTCAATTGCTTCTCATCCATCTTGAATCTTGAAAGGACACTCAACAGCACTGAGATACTTTTCAAAGAACTTGGGCTGGTCACAGCTGTGGCATTTCTTAGATTCCCTCTGTCTTCAGTTTTGTAGTGCCTGATTTTCTGGTCTTCAAGCCAAACAGTAAGTTTTTAAATTTTGTTTCATCTCTGCAGTCGAAGTAGCAGGTTATGGTCGTCAAGGGCCATCATGTTCCCTGCTTCAGCCGGGAGGGCCGGGTCTTCTCTTGGGGTGATAAGTATGTTCTGCTTATGTGATGATGGTTGCACAAGACTGCGAATGTGCAAACAACCATTGAATCGTACGCTTTAAATGGGGGATTTTATGGTATGTGAATTATGTCTCAAGTAAAATAAAAGACTTTCTCGGTCAGTGTGAAATGTAGTGGCTGAGGGTTGGTCGTGGCCTTGCAACTCTGGCCCCATCACCTGCCCCTCCTCCCTGGCCAGGACACGGTTAAAGATTTCTGTGAGTTTCCAGACACGCCCAGCTTTCTGTCAAATTTAAGTCCTCATTCATTTCACCCCATAATTCTTTCTTGGGAGGATGTGATGGAAAACTGTGATGCGGCAGACAGGAACACAGCTGGGGGCCAGCTCTGCACGTGGGGTGGGGATGTTCACCGTCCCTGGGACCCTGCTTGGCTGTCCCAGGGCAGCGACAGCAGAGTGTCAGGTCTGCAGTAAATCTGCGCACCTTAAAGGCCGTGCACTCCCATCCTGGAGAGATGCTAGCAGGGCCGGCCGTCACCCCTCAGGTCCTAGGATGCACGAATTTTAAAAGCAGCCCCAGTTACAAACGGTACCTCAGGGCAGATTAAATTATTCAGCTAAATAGCAAACAAATGCTGTTTTACAATAGGTCCAAAAGGTGCGTCTGTGTCAGTGACCTCAGGGTTTTGCCCAGTTGCCAGTGATGCCCTCTTACCTCTCAGACCTGTGATGAGGTTGGGGTGAGGCCAGACAGAGCCAACACCGCCCCCCTCCCCGACCCCGACCCTGAGGAGCCCAGCACAGCGGGGTGTATATATGAGTGACCCATGACTGTGTGCTGAGCACAGCGCTGTGCTCCTTAAAGGGCACAGCCAAGAAAAGTGCCAGAACAATGCTGGGCTGGCAGCCCCAGGTGTTGGGAATCCCAGACAAGCCATCTTTCCCTCGATTAGAATGGTTTCTATTCTGCAGGTCACCAAGGTGAGCTCAGAGAGGTCAGCAAACCCGCCCAGGGCTTCATAGCTGACCCTATGGGTCAGCAAACTTTCTAGTTTTATCTTAATAGATCGTTATCCTGTCATTTCCCCTGTTTATCTTCCCTCCCTTCCCTCCCGCCCTCCTTCCCTTTCCTTCTTTCCAGCCTGCAATCATTTGAGCAGACACTACCATCCATTCACTCATTTGTTCGCCCATCCTCCTCATCTTGCAGGGGGGGAAACGGGATGGGGAGGGTCACCAACATCCTCTCAAGGCCACTGAGCCTCCTGGCTGCCTCTGTCTGTGTCTGCAGGGCCTCGTGCCATTGGCATTCAACTCTTGCAGAAGAAGGTGAGGGTGCAAGGCTGCAGGCTGGACCTCGGCAGGGAAACAATTCACTCCACAAGCCTGTCTGTGGGGGACCTGCCGAGTCGGGGATGAGCCTGGACACTAGGGTCATGCAGGACTTGATCAGTGCACCTGTCCAGGGACTAGATTGTTCTGGGACCTGTCAGTGTGCTGGCCCCACTCACAAAGACCCAGTGAGGGTTTGCTGAAGGAATGAACAAACACACTTTGAAACGTGTGTGCCCACGAACAGTCTAGAGGGGACACACTGCGGCATGGTGGCTGTCGAGTTCTGGGTCAAGTCCCCTTCTCAGAGAAGAACTCTGTGATAGCACATTGCTTCAGTCAAGTCATCAAAGAAAAAGTGCACGTGTTCATGAGATGAAGGCACTTATCTCAAAGAACACACCTTCTGTAGTGGACAGGAGGGTGTGAAATGAGGGATTCCCGAGGACGGGAGCCCCGTCCGTGAGGGAGTTCATGGGGCTGGTCTGGCCTCCATGCTGCCAGGGGTCTGATGTGAAGGCCTGAGGAACTGAGGTGTGGCCGCCCGTCCCAGGGGGAGGGCTGGGGAATCTAAGAGGAAGGGGTTTGTTAGTGACACTGAGTCTGGGGACCTGGATGGGTCCTCAGTGTGTATGGGGGGGGCAAGCTGACTCCACGTCTAGGAATTTACCTCACAAGCTGCATATCCACGTGGGCACAAGTTATTCTGCGTTTGTGAAAGCAAAAGGATGGAAACACCAAAACGCCCACAACACGGCTTGGGAAGATGAACACAGCACATCACGCAACAAAACGCCTCGGGGCCGTCCGCAGAGGAAGACGAACTGGGAGCGATGGTGTTCGATGAGTGTCAATACAGCAAGGTCCACTGGCCCATCGGCTAGGCTGGGTCACCTGGGGAGGACCGAGGGGAGCCCCCAGGACCGCCCACCACGAAAGCAGTTTCACGGCTGGCACCTGCCCAAGAAAAGCGTGAGAAACCTCGCCAGGATGCTCTGAGCAGTCTTCCCCAGCATCACCCGAGTGACGGAGTATCCGGCCGTGGTCCTCTGCGCAGCTGGTACCCACACGCTGACCATGGGCTTCTGGGCGTGGGGCCCTGCTCTGTGACCTTCCATACAGAGCGTTCAGGCTCGGGCTGGGCTCCTTGAGCCCTTGGGCCACATTTGAGGTTGGAAAGGCTCACCCAGTGCCTCTCCTGCCCTGAAAGTCATCTGCAGGGCTCGAGGGTGCTCACCGGGCAGCAAAATTGTAGACAACATAATAGCGTCTGGGCTGTGCGTGCTATGAAGGCAGGGTTGGGGCTATTTCTGGAGTGTCAAGACGGGAGCACAGAGTTCTGGGGTCCCAGGGTGTCATGTGAGTGTGCACTTTGTAGTCATCTTCTAAGCTGTTTAATGCACTTTTCTGGGTTCACATTGTAGTTTGCAGTAAAGTGTTTACAGTATAAACAGATGAGCCAAGAAAAGGATCAGAATTTTGAGGAAAGTGAGGCAGCAGTGTGCTTGGCCCACCCTGACTTGGGCAAATCTAACAGTGAAAGGGTCCATGTGCAGAAAATGCCTTTGAGGACGCGGAAGCCGGCACCTCCTGTGGGCCACGTGGAGGGAAACAGGGCGGGGATGGGGATGGGAGAGACCTGCTCGTGCCCCAGAATGCTAAGTCCTGTGCTGTCCTCCTGTTGGAAAAATGAAGGTTAAAATGCCACAATGAATGGACTCCCAAGCTGTTGCTCTGAGTGGCAAGAGTTATTGCCCTGGCCTGCCTGGGCTGCGGGGAGGGAGGGGCTGATGGGGGTGGGCTCAGTCTGAGGAGAGCAGGATGCAGCCTCATGGGGCCTGGCTGAGGTGAGCTGATGGATGTCTCTGCCCTTTGGGAGATCAGCCCTCCTTTAGGTGGGGGTGGGGGTGGGTGGGCAATGGCCCAGGCTGCCTTGGGACCCTGTGAGTGAATGCTGGTGTTGGTGCTTCATGAGCAGCAAACCCGCTGTGCACCTTTGGGCCACGCTAGCCCCTCCCCAGGTGCCACCCTGAGAACACCCTGGACTCCAGGTAGCACTGCCCACGTGGTGTGGGGGACCTCGAGCACCAGCACCAGCCATGGGCTGCAGGCAGGCATAGGGACCACGGGGTCGGGGGTTCTGGCTGGCAGGAACCAGGCATGGACTAAGCAGTCATTCCAGCAGCCCCCACCCAGCCCTGGCACAGGCCGACAGGGGGCCTTGGGTGGGGAGACGCTGACCCAGCCCCAGCCCCAGCGTAATCTGAGACCGGAAGCGGGTGCTCAGGGGCGCGTGTCTGGACCAATCCTCTTACACCCTGGCCTGAGCTGCCTGCTGGAAGCCCTGCAGGCACCTGTTCTGTCACACTCACGGTGACCTTGGGGAGTCAGCAGGGCCAGGAGACACCAGCCCCTATGTGGGCGATTCAAAGAAAAGAGAATTGGATCTGTGCTGCAGAGGCTGAACTCACCTGTAACAGGAGACACGGAAATTAAAGCCTTGCTGGGGTACCACATTTCTCCTAATGCAAAAGCCAATTAGCGTGCTCTGTGGGCAAGGCTACGTTGCTGGTGGAAGTGTAAATTGGTTCAACCTCTCCTGAGGACAATTTGGCAAAATTGATCACAACTTCTGACCCAGCAGCTGGTTCAGGGCTGGCCGAGCAGGTGGGCGCATGATACAGCCATGGGACGGACAGCTGTGACTGCCGTTGGAAAACACTAGAATAGCACAAATTGAAAAAAAAAAAATTGGAATTAACCTAAGCGGAAGTCCACTGCTGATAGCCGGTGTACTTTCTTTGAGGTCATTCTTTTATTTGCTGATTTAACAATTGTTCTTTGAGCTTCCAGGATACATCAAGCTTTCTTGTGCCAGGGACTCAGTGCCGAGTGTATGAGTCCACGTTTGCTGCAGCAACAGGTGATGGCAAACCCGTTGGCTTTGGATAATGAAGGGTTACCCAGCCTTCCTGCTGGAACCTGATCATTTCCAATCTTTCGGCATCTATAGTAACTATATGAGAGAAACAACTCTAGGTCCAAATCTTTGCTTTCCTCAGGGTAGGTCCTCAAAGTGAATCAGGGTAAGTAAGCAGGAAGCCTTTCCAAGCTGCTTTCCTGAAAGGCTGGACCAACGGACTTGCCCACGGCTTGCCTGTCTGCGCCCCTCCGCCAGCACCGGGCCTTAGTATTAAACCGGGTCCGCTCATCTCCATGTGCGGATGCCCGTTTGTCTCACTTGCCTCGCGACAGTTCCCAGTGAGACCAAACTGTGGCTCTACACATTCTGTGACCTTCTGTGCTTGTCTGAGCCCGGCTTCTGTTCCCTTTTCTTTTGGGAGTCTGGTCTTTTCCACTCAGATTGAACCCATAATGACTCAAATGAGCTTCTGCATATTAACGATACCTTATTTTTCATATCTGCTTTGAGTCTTTTTCCTCAAGGAAATGCCTGCCTTTCGATCTTGTTTCTTGATATTTTAAAATTTAGCCAGTTTTAGCTTTCCTTTGAAAATCTCCCTGCCCGCCCTCCCCGCCTCCCTTTGCTCTTGTGCCTGGAAGTCTGCACACACGCCTGTTGAATGTTCACGGAATGCTCTCTCTGGCTGGGACGAGAACTTGTAGAACTTTTGAACTTGTAGATCTGGTTCTGAGGCCTGCTCACTGTGTGCCCTTGGGTGGCTCCCCTTCCCTCTCTGGGTTAAGAGACCTGCTTTGGTCTCGCTGGTGTCTGCGCTGGCCTCCGCCCCTCAGCGTCAGGCCCAAGGCACCTCTTCCCCGCCACTCCCACCGCAGCCCTCACATCCTCAAAGACACAGACCAGAACCATGTCACACCCCACATCGCACATGCTGCTCTGTCACATCCTTATCCTGTGGGCTCCAGGGCTCGGCCCCAGCCTGGGCGCCCCTGTGATGCTGCTGCAGAAATCTCCCCAGGGCCCGAGGCTGCCTGCAGGACCCTGCTGATGCCCTGTGGGTGCCAGTCATATTTCAGATCTTTATTCAAAAGCAGAGTATGCTTCTGGTCCTTGGTGCCAAATTATCTTGCAAAATGGCAATTCTGTCTCTAAGATCAATAAGGGTTTGTTAATCGAGGGGTCACTGCTGTGGTTTATCGATCGGTGACTTCATTCCTGGATGCACTTCACATAAAACCTTCTAGAAAAACATGCTGCGGCCTGACGGCCCCAGAGGCTGTGATCCACTCCCTTGGCAGGTATGTGCAGAGTGCTGACTCCAGGAGGGCGGAGTTAACATTTAATGAGCACCTACTGTGTGCCCTCCCATTCACCCTTGCATGGCCTGATGAGGCGAGCCATTTAACAGATGAGCAAACTGAGGCCATGAGGCTAAGAAGTGTGCCTGGGGCTCCCGGGGGATTTGGTGCAGCCCTTCAAAGGGGGAGCCAAGCCTGCTTCCCCAAGGTCAAGATCAGGGTGTAGGTGGGATACTTTCCCCTTATTTCGGAACAAGCCTTCCTCCCACACCTAGTCCTTGGGCCCATGGGAGGCACACGCCCAGTCTGGCCGATCAGAGCATTCTAGCCCTGTCCACCGGGGTGGTTCAGGGACGGGCACATGACCTGCCAACTAAAGATGTTCCCTCCCAGGGCTTTTCTAGGGCTGTGGAGGGAGAAGCTGGGAATGCTGACGTGGAGCTGCTGGTGGCCAAGGGTGGCTCCTTCAGGACGGGTCAGACTGCGCATGAAGCCACCAGAGAAGGAAGCACAGCTGAGAGACAGGCGGTGCCTCCTCACGTGATGCGGTCCTGTTCACTGTGTACACTGGGCCAGGCCCACAACAGGCCCGGCAGGTGCTGGATGGTGCATTACGTCACCCGGGCACCTCTTCATTCTGAGCGAACAGGCATTGCAATTCAAACTGGGTCTGCAGGAAAACCCCAAGTCAAGCAGGCCGAGTTTCCAGCCAGTGGAAGAAGCCTCTTCTGCATCACATGGAGAGTGGCGTGGCTGCCCGGGCTCTCATGGAGGCTGACAGGGCCCCTGAGTGTAAAATGGAAACTCTGGGTGGGAGAGAGCCCTGTGAACCCTGGGCCTAAGTCAGCTACCCCAGCTGGCAGGACAACCCATCAAGGCCATGCGTCAGAACCTGCCCTTGACAGTGGCGTGGGCTCTGGTCCAAGGGCCTGTGGGGCCTGGCTCCCCCTGCTCCTTCTCTCTGCTCTGTCCACACGAGCCCACGTGTCTGCTCCATCGGCTGGCTCGGTGGTCCTGAGCAGGTCGCCAAGACCTCAAACCTGTGGGTTCTCCTGTGGAAATGGGGTTTGGATGGCTCTCCTGAACCAGGGGCCATTCCATGGACAGGTCACACCGGCAAGGAGACAGGTGGCAGGGCCGGAGGTGGCCAGAGTCCAAGATGGCTATCAGGTTTCCATCCTAATGGGCTGCTGGAACCCCTGGGGATTTCTTTAGTGATTCTCTTACAACCCTGGGAGCTGGGCGTCACCACTGCTCTGTAACCAACAAGGAAACTGGAGTTCAGAGAAATTAATTAATGGGTTGAAGGTCACAGCCAGTGGGTGGTGCTAGGATCTGAATTGGATCCATGCCTCCAGTCCCCTGGTGGATCAGTGCGCCCCCTTTCCCAAAGACACAGGCCAGACAGTTAGGTGCAGCCGTCTCTTGTTGAAGTGCAGAATAAAGCACAAAAGCAGAAGCACCACTGCTAACATTTTGGTGTGTTCCTTTCTGGTTTTTCTCCTGTGCATTGTCACTTCAAATTTTCTGTAATCACTTCCTGTGCCATTGTAACACTCCCTGAAGAGCATTCAGAGTTCTTCATCAAATTTGATTATGTAGGAATAAGAGTTTACTGAACCTTTTTCCAATTGCTGAAAATTTAGGTTATTCCTAATGCTTATTATAAACAACCCTTCAGTGAACATCTTCACACACCACTGTCTGCATAGCTGGTCACTTCATTTGTATAAATTCCCCCAAAGGGAATTACTGACTTAAAGGGTATAAACACTTCTCTAGACTCTTGCTGCAACCGCGAATTACTTTCAGGAAGCCTGTGCCAGTCTGCCCCGTGAATCCATCTGGGCAGCAGGATGAGACACAGGCAGTGAATCCGTGGTGAGTGAGGGCTGGCGTGAGCCCAAGAGGAGCACATAGCCCAGAGCCTGGGGCCTTTTGCTCGGGGCAGGGGCTGCTGTGGAGGGCAGACGTGGTTGGGCCCGAGGTCAAGCTAGAATTGAAGGAGGGCCCTGACCCCTTGGCCTGTCCATTAAGATGAAGCCCCTAAGAGAAAGGAATTTAGAGTTGGGGGGACAGAGTTGAGGCTGAGACTGGGCGGAGCATCCATTCAGCAAAAAGAAACCACAGTGGGTACTTCCAACACAGGGAATTTGATACCAGGGGTTAAATGCCAGATGCTGGCAGGCTGAGCAATCATAGTAGGGGCTCTGCTCCCACTGGAACCCAGACAGTGGTGAACACGGCATAGGGACAGAAGGAAGATGTGGAGCATGGAGGGACAGCCACCCCAAGGGATGCTCAGCCTGGGGGACTGGGAGTGTGTGTGTGTGTGGGGGGGTGCTGCTGGGCACTGGCTGCTCCCTTGGAGGGCAGCAGACCCATGTGATGGATGGAGGGCCCTCTGTACCCCCTGCCAGCACCTCCACTGGCAATGCCTCCCTGAAGCCAGAGGCCGGCTGGGAGAACTGGGGCGCAGACCTGGCCCCAGTGCTGTCAGGGGCTGAGTGAGGGGTGAGTTGGGTCATGGGTGTGTGACAGTAGAGCCAGCAGATCTGGAGCTCCAGGCACCACGTGGAGAGAGGTGTTATGAGAGGATATAAGAGAGCAGGCATCATGGGGTGTGTGCGCGCTTGCCCGAGGACCGGCCCCTGGAGCCAGCAAAAGTTGATGGGCAGGGTCTGGCCACGAAGGCCTGAAAAGGCTGGATGGCAGCAGACACGGGCCGAGAGGCAGCTCACAGTGGAGTGTAGGCAGGTAAGCTGGCCTGGTTCATTTCCAGGCCCACTGCCTGCAGCCGACAAACTCAGGCAAGTCTCTTCACCTCTTTGCTGTCTCCCATCTGATAACGAGGCCCTCTAGGCCAGTGTGGGGCAAGGTGAGAATTTTTGCGAAGACTTAGCTCAGCACTGGGGATTATCATCATTATCATTATTTCAGCAGCATGACTTACTTGGGGCCCTACCGCCCAGTGGGCTCAGCCACCCACCCCCATTTTGGACAGCTATTAGTTACTCAAGATCCCTGGATCAAATTCCTGGGGCTTTAGGAGAAGATGGACACGTGGCAAATGGCCTGTGTTTTCTTCTGCCCATCTCCATATTTCGTGATCCATGCAGATCTTTACAGCCACTTGGCCCTTCTGTTTGCAGACCAAGTTGAATCCTGCTCTGAGACACTAAAAGAAGGCTCACTCAGCGGGTCTCAGGTGGTGGACACTGGCATCAACTCTTGCAAGCAACTGCGGGAGGTCACACGCCATCTATTTCTTTCTTTTTTTTTAATTGAAGTGTAGTCAGTTTACAATGTTGTGTCAATTTCTGGTGTACAGCACAGTGCTTCAGTCATACATGAATATACATACGTTCATTTTCATATTCTTTTTTGCTGTAAGCTACTACAAGGTATTGAATATAGTTCCCTGTGCTGTACAGTATGAACTTGTTTATCTATTTTATGTATTCCAGTCAGTATCTGCAAATCTTGAACTCCCAGTTTATTCCTTCCCACCCTCTTCCCGCCTGGTAACCATAAGCTTGTTTTCTGTGTCTTTGAGTCTGTTTTGTATATAAGTTCATTTGTCTTTTTTTTTTAATATTCCACATATAAGTGATATCATATAGTATTTTTCTTTCTCTTTCTGGCTTACTTCACTTAGAATAACATTCTCCAGTGCCATACATGTTGCTGCAAATGGCATTATTTTTATCATTTTTTTTGGTTAAGTAGTATTCCAACCATTTCTAAAAGTTGTGTCCATTAAAAAAAAATTCCTGGGGCCAGGGGCTGAGCTGTGCAGTTTGAGAGTTGTCCCTAGGGGGAGACTGGAGGCTGACAGCTTCCTCCACACCTGGCAGCAGGCCTGCTTCAGCAGGGTCCTGGGCAGAGAATTTCAAATACCTGCACATCCCAGGACATCTGAGAGCTAAAACCGAGTTCTCTGGACTGAATAAGCTAGCTTCTAGCATAAGCCTGAGTAAAATTAGATAGTAACTCTCTGCCTAGGAAAAAAAGATTTGAATCATTATTTGGTTATTTGATGCAAGCCTGCTGAGAGTCTCCCGAATGACAGCTGCAGATGAAAAGACATGTGCCTGTCACAGGGCGAGGAGCGTCATGGGAGTCACACTTGGGTAGTGACACGTGAATGACTTAAAAAAGTTTTTGTTTCTACTTTTTCTGTCTTATAAAAGTTATATAATGAGGACTTGCTCTTAAAAAACAAAATGTATATCTCTACAACGGAATATTATTCGGCCACAAAAAGGAGTGAGGACCTGATGTATTCCACAACGTGGATGACATAAAATGTTAGACTGAGTGAAAGAAGCCAGTCACAAAAGACCACACGTTGTATGATCCCATTTACATGCAGTGTCGAGAATCAACAAATCTGTAGAGACAGAAAGTAGATTACTGCTAGCCTGGGGCTGAGAGAGAGGGCATGCGGAGTGACTGCTAATGGGCATGGGTTTCTTTTTAGGGTGATGAAAATGTTCTGGAATTAGACAGCGGTGATGATCACACAACTCTGTGAATATACCAGAAAAAACCACTGAACTGTACACTAAATGAATTTTATGGGATGTAACTTATATTCCAATGAAGCTGTGATTTAAAAAGCAATACATTTCCCAATTTGGGAGTAAGGGAAATGTTATATCATCTTATTATAAAAGAAGAAGAAAAAAATTGTCTTACAGAATTTCTTGGCCCCCACTGGATGGGGAGACTTCCTCAAGAGGCTGGAGACTCGAGGGCCCAGTCATTTGCCCTCCCAGTAGCAGGAACCTCCATCGCCTTCAGGTCCCTGGGAGGCCTGCCCTGCCCCTATCACCCCAGGACACCCCTGCTGTGTCCTGCTCTGGTCTCCTGGTACAGTCCCGCCGCCATTTGCCCCTGCCCTTTTATGGGACCTGGGCTCTCTGCTGTCTCACTCGCTCCTGGGATGGGCCCCACATAGTTGTCGAGACTAGATGTGACCAACAGACTGGCCTCCGGCTGCCTGAGTCCACTCAGAGACAGACACCCCAAAAATACCTCTTGACTAGGCTCCCTGGGGGGAAGGCTAGACCCTGACCTTCCTCCCGGTGAGTTGTTCTGGGGACTGATTAGAGCAGAGGCAGAGGACAGGCTCTCTCTCCCTTCTTTCCTGCCTCCGTGAGCATTTGTTGAACACCAACTGTGTGCTGAACATTAGATCAATCTCATGGATGTGCAAACTGTGACCTGTTCACTAGCTGCTTAGCTGTGTACTCCAGTGGTCATGGGTCAGCAGAGAGTGATCTCCCTATCATGAGAGGCATGTAAGCAGGGCTGCATGAAACTACCCCTAAGGGCTCAGAGAGCACATAACACTCAGTCAGCAACAGGTTTTCCCAATCCCCCAGCACCTGGGCTGCCCCTGCAATGTGTGGGGCTACTGCTCCCATTTTGTGCACATATGCCAGCTGCGGGTGGGCAGCCTCCTGCAGGCAATGATGTGAATAGCCAGTGGTCTCCCCCATCACCAGGCAGGCGTGATCCCCACATGCCATCAGTGTGTCCCACAGAGACCAGACTGGCTTACATGTGTCTGTCTGGAACATGCTTAGTTCCATCCTTTCTCAGTTTTCCCTTGGACAGGTCTATGCATGTCCATCACGGACAGGCTTGAAACTCAGGGTGTCTTCCTGGACTGACCAAGTCTTGAAGGAACCGGCAGCCTTTTTAGGTGGACAAACCAGGATGGCCAAGCCAGTTCTTGTAGGGGGGATAACAGACCGTCCATGACCAGCAGCCCCGAGGGGCATATTTCAAAGAGCCTCAGGGGCCAGCAGTGCAGCCTAGAGGGGGAGCATGAAGGCCGCAGTGGGCCTGCGCGGCCCCGAGGTCCGGCCCGCAGGTGGCCGAGCGAGCCCGAGGCCAGGTGGGCGTGCCAGGCCCCGCCCCGCCGCGCCGGCCGGGGGCGGGCAGCCGAATGCCCCGCCCTCCTCGCGCGCCGGGTCGGAGCCGGTGCGGGAGCGCAGCCGCGAGGAGCCGAAGCAGCACGCGGGAGCGCGGCCTCGCAGCTGGCCGGCCCCAGCGAGCAACGCCGAGGGTGACCCGGCCCCAAAGCGCCGACCCTGGCCCTGAGAGCGACCCTGGACCCAGCGCGGACTCCGGGCCGGAGCGCGGATCCCGGCCCTGAGTGCGGCCTCGCCCGCCCCGGCCGCCCGGCCGCGGGCATGGACGGCGCCGGTTCACCCTGTGAGTGCCGAGCCCCCCCGCCTGCCGCCTTTGTGTGCGCGCCGCGCGGCCGCAGCCCCCTCCCCGCGCGTCCCTCCTGCGCCCCCGGCCGCGTCCTTTGTGGAGCCGCCGCCTGTCCAGTACCTTCCGCTCCCCCAACCTCCTTGTTCCCTCTGCGGCCCTGGGCTGAGCAGAGCACAGCACCCGCATCCCCCCAACCTAGGCCTCCCAGTCCCGTCTGCACCCCCACCCCCCAACCTCCCAGGAACATCCCGGTAGGCCCCCTTCGCCGGGGCAGGGCAGGGCACAGGTGCCCCTTTCCCCAGCCTCCTGTTCCCTCTGCAGGCTCCCCCGGGGTCCCCAGGGACAGCCCAGCTCCCAACCGGCTCTCCCGGTCTTGTCTGTAGTCCCCTCCGCAGGGGTAGCCCAGCAGGCCCCTCCGCGGCCGGGGCAGGCAGGGCGGGGGTCCCGGGGCGGCGCTGTCTCATCCCACGGCTCGGGCAGGTGCGGCGAGGCCGGCGCTCACACGGGCCTGCGTGTCCTTGCCCGCAGAGATGGACGGCGATGGCGGCCGCCGAGACGCCCCCGGCGCACTGATGGAGGCCGGGCGCGGTGCGGGGCCCGCGGGCATGGCGGAGCCGGCGGCGGTGCCGCGGGCGCGGGCGGCGCGGCCCGGGCCCCAGCGCTTCCTGCGGCGCAGCGTGGTGGAGTCGGACCAGGAGGAGCCGCCGGGCCTGGAGGCGGCCGAGGCGCCGGGGGCGCAGCCCCCGCAGCCGCTGCAGCGCAGGGTGCTCCTGCTCTGCAAGACGCGCCGCCTCATCGCAGAGCGCGCCCGCGGCCGCCCGGCCGCCCCCGCTCCTGTCGCTCCTGCCGCGTCGCCGGGAGCCCTTGCTGATCCCGGGCCCGAGCCCCCGGGCTCGCAGGAGCCTGGCCCGGACCCGGTGCCCGCGCCCGCCCCCGACGGCGGTCCCCGGGAGGAGGAGGCAGCATCTGCGAGGAAGGAGGACGCGGAGGCGCCCGAGGTGAGGCCCGAGCTCGGGCGCGCACGCCGGGAGGAGCCCGAGGAGGAGGAGGACGACGAGGACGACCTCAAGGCTGTGGCCACCTCCCTGGACGGCCGCTTCCTCAAGTTCGACATTGAACTTGGCCGCGGCTCCTTCAAGACAGTCTACAAGGGGCTGGACACGGAGACCTGGGTGGAGGTGGCCTGGTGCGAGCTGCAGGTGAGGAGCGTGCTGGCTGCAGGTGGGTGGTGTGCAAATGCAAATGCGCTCTGCCCAGGGCCATGCCTGGCCTTAGGCGGCCGTGTGTGTCACCCTCGGTGTAGGGGGCTGGTTGTGCTGGCGATCTGTGTAGTGAAGGTTGGGGGATGGAGGCTGGACCTCCCGGTGTGTGGTATCTAAGGGTGACACAGTGTGGGCCAGTGCTGGAGAGTGGGCGCTTGGAGGGCGTGTCTATAGTGCTGCTCCGTCTTTACTCCTAATTCTGGGCCGTACTGACGCAGGCTGTCTGGATCGGCTGTGTATTTGCAGAAGCAGTGGTGGGGGCTGCAGGCCCCCTGTCCAGGTGGGCACAGGGCGGTTTGGGGGACTCTGAGCTGCTCTTAAATGAGCACCTTCCTGTGTCCTGCAGGGCATAGATGCCCCAGATGGGGATATCAGAGGGGCTTCTTCTGACCTGGGGTCTGTTTAAGGTGAGCCTGGTGGGCCCTGGGGCCTGTGGACAGAGCCTAGAAGTATTGTCACTGGCTTCTTGGTTCTCCCAGATCCTGTTCGTTCACAAAATGAGTGTGAGAGCAGTCTTAAAACCAAGTCGTGCAAAATGCAGGTGGGGTTTTGTTTTGTATTCTTTTGTTTTGTTTTCATGGATGCAGAGGCTCTGGACATACATTTTTCGTAACCTTGCGCTCACGTTGACTGTGTCAGCCCTAGCCCTGGAAGATTATATAAACGGTAACTCAAGCTGCCCTGGGCCAGCCACGGGGCAGTGCCTGTCTCAGTGGGTGTTTACGGGCCCTCCCTTGTCTGGGGGGACAGCTGTCAGGCACGGGGCTGGCCTGTGCAAGAGCTGGCTGTGCGGATGTAAGCCTGCCTCAGCACCCTGTAAAGTTAGCTGGGCCCTTCCAGTCCTGACGCAGGCCGCCTGCCACACTGCAGGCAGTCTGCCTTTCTGGCTCAGAAAGGGGATTTGGTTGCTTTGTCCTCTGGGCTCCTGCAGGCTGGCCTGTGTGTGTGTGTGCATGTGCGAGCTGGACGAATTCATCTGGTGTCCACCTGTCCTCAGCCTTTCTCCCAAGGCAGAGCTCCAGAGACCACCCTTCCCCACTGTTCTTTGGTTCTGCTGTGGAAATACGGACTTTTCATGGTGGGTCCAGTGAACTGTTGAGTCCCTCAGGAGGGCCTGAGCTCCCCTCCCTCACAGCGGCAGGTTCGGGCCCTGCTGAGGGCTGGCCTTGGGGTCCTGGGGTGTGCGGGGACCGCATGGGAGTGAGCTGGGCATCACTGCAGCGTGTGAACACAGAGGACCCAGAAAGGGAAGACCAGAGAGAGAGGAGGGGTTCCTAATTCTACAGCGTGGCCATGTGCCTTCCCTCCCCACTTTCTTGCTCTTACCAAGTGACCTAGTGTGGCAGTGCTAGCACCCACTGAGGCTCTGCCGCGGAATGCCCCTGCAGGGTGGAGGGTGGGAGTCGGGGTGCTGCAGCAGGCGGGAGCTGGGTTAGACCTGAGCAGCGGAGCCCAGCTGATCTGGTTGAGGCATTGCAGGCTCATGTGACCCTCGGAGGAGGCTGTTCATCCCCACTCCCTTTAGGGCAAGACAGGTTGTTCTGCCCCCGGGTCCCTAAGCAGAGTGGCACCGGAGCGGAGCCTGGCTGCTGTCCAGGGGGATTCTCGTCCTGAACTCTGGGTAGGAGTGGGAAGGTGGGAGCTGGCTTCTAATCTGTCTGGTTATGTTTCTTATACAGTAGTTACCGGGGGCCCCAAGCCAGCCAGGAAGCCGTTCTGATGTGCAGCATTTCGGGTCAGTTGCCTTTTGCTGGGCGGGTCTGAGAGGGTTTTACCCCAGAAGGACCCAGCTTAGGACAGCAGCTAAGAGCCTGCTGTGTGGCATCCTCCTCCTCACCAAACGGGAGGCTGTTGTTTCCCCTGTTTTATTGTTGAGAACCTTCCAAGGTCACCTGCGAGGATGTAGATGGCAGAGGGGGATTGCAGCATGATGGGAGGAGGCCACCAGCCTGGCGTGGCTGTCCTTAGGAGAGGAGATGAAGGTGGAGAGCAGGGCACCACGTTGGGCCTCTCGGACCACCAGGAAGGGCGACAGGTGGCATGCTGGCTTTGTGCCGGAGAAGGGGGTTTCCTAGTGCACAGTGTGGAGACCTTCAGCCTCCACCCGGCCCCCAGAATTCCCAGGCATCGGGGCTCCTAGTGGAGGACGAGTTGACAGGAGTATTGCCTTCGGTGCAAGGAGCTTTGCAGGATTCCTCCTGCCGTCTGACCCCCACTCCCTCTTCCCCAACCTCCAGAAGCCCCTCAGCCAGCAGGTTTGGAATGCCCTGAAAATCGACCTTCCAAAGTCTGTTTCCTCCTCCGACCCTTGGGAGCATAGAGGGTTGTCAGCACCCGCAGGCCTGCCCCAGAACTGTGACAGTGTCACTTGCTTGCTTGTTCCAGGGTTCCCTGCCAAGGGAAGGAAAGGCCGCATTTTTGGACCTAGTAAGTCCGGCTTGGAGAATGTGAGGTCCCTGACTTCCAATTTCCTTATATAATTTAGCGTTGAAAGAGCTTTGCAGAAAGCGCAGTATGTATTCATATCACAGCCAAGGGCAGCGAGGTGTTTCCACGTCCTGAATTCTCCAGACGTTCAAAGCTGACATTGATTCTTTGGGGGGAAGCCATTTTAAAGTATTACCTTCCCTTCTGTTTCCTTTTGAATGAACCGTTTATTTCTGGCACCAGAGCACATTACAGTGGCAACAGGGGGAGTGCGAACACACCCAGATCCACTGCATTCACCCTGGCTCACGTTTCCCTTGTCCCCACGGCCAGCTCCCGCCCCTCACAGACCCCATCCTGTCCCCGTGAAATAGCTGGGGGCTCCTGGTCGGCTCTGGGCTGCCTGGGTGGGGAGCGGGGGAGGTCTGGGCCACCAGCCCTGCCCCAGGTGGCTCAGGGCACCCTCTTTCACCTGCTGATGCCTCTGAGCCGAAGGCGTGGGTCTCCGAGCAGAGAAAATGCAGCCAGCCCGGATCCCGGCCAGTGTCCAGGAGCCTCGTCGGAGGCAGCCTTGTTGGCTCCTCCTGACCACCTGCTTCTCCTCTGTCTTCCTCGGAGCTTGGAGAGAGCCTTGGTTTTTAGCCTCCTTGGTCAGTGCTGCCCCCTCCCATCAGCAGTCCCCTGCCTTCAAGGGAGACCGGGTCTCAGCTCCTCTGTGCTACCCCCTCCTCACCGAAGACGGCTGTGAGCGGCTGTTGCAAGGCTGGGCACTGCCTCTTGGGGGATTCCACTCAGAATTCATGTTTCCCGCACTATATGTCCTGGCCTGTGCCCAGTGTGGGGGTCATTTTGCCTCATGGAGGTATCGGTCCTTGTCCCTTTGTCTGGAGTACTCGCAGGGCCTTCGCAGGGGTGTGAGAGTCCTAAAGAGGTACCATGGGGCCTGAGCCCTGGCCAGCCAGGGACAGATCTCTGGCTCCCCCAGGTGCTGTCATGAAGCTGTCCTCCTGCGGCTCTGCACTGCCCAGAGGTGACTGGGCCCCCATGGGGCGGCCATGGCCTTGTGCTCCAGGCCAGAGCGGGGCTTGTGGGTGTGGGGATCACAGACCTGATGATGTGTGACCTGCTGGCATCTCCTTTGTGTGGCCACTGAGGACCCATGTGTTCCCAACTCAGCTCACCCCAGCCGGACCTCTGTGTCCCATTCACCCACCTGCGCTTTCTTAATGCCCGTAGGGGCTTGTTGTGTGCGGCCATGCTAAACGTGCTGGTCCCCTCACTGTCCTCTGAGGATGGCCAGGTCCACCTGCTGTTGGTGTGGCTTGGCACCTCTCCCATGGCTGTGGGTGCCCCATTTGTCCTGGGTGCTGAGCTGGCATACCTGTCCATCCAGGTGTACCATCACCTCTCATAGACAGGTCCTGCCATGCGGGGCAGCCCCAGGCCTGGGGTTGAGAGGCCCCTCCCATAGCATCATCATTGTCGGAGGCTCAACTGCTGGCCTCGTCTGCTTTCAGAGGAGCCACAGGCAGCCTGATCCGGCTGAGGGGGGGAGAGGAGGGGCTCTGCGGAGAGGACGGTGCTTGTCTGCTGGACTAGGCTGCTTAGAAAGGGCTCAACTCAGTTTGCCTGGTGGTCACCCTCCTCTTTATTTTTATTTTTAAAATCTGCTCAGAGCTTAATTTTGTCGGCAGAGGTATAATTTGAAAGCAGTTGGGAGTCAACGCTGAGCTTGCTTTCTCAAATGATACTTCCTATGCCACCCTGACTACGGTTCTGGTTTGGCTGGCGAGCAAGGCTGTTGCCAGCTGCCGCAGAGGCCTGTGAAGACGGGGCTTTCCTGACCTCCCCACCGGTGCAGAAGTGCGGGTGTCCAGAGCCCAGAGGCCCCTCCCCTGCCCCCAAGTGATGCTGGTGAGTTGAGTGTGGTCAGCAGCGATGGGCAAGCGGCTCGAGCTGTGGGTCACTTCTGTGGGCACACTGGGCATCGCAGCTTGTTCCTTCTTGGAAGCAGGTGCTCCTGTGGCTGCGTGTGTGCCTCTCCAGGAGGCTCTGGCATGTGAGGGTTCCAGGTGAAGCCTGATTCAGGCCTAAATTGTCCCGTGACCTGGACCCCAGAGGAGGGATCCCCAGACGGTCTAACTTGGGTGGACGGCTAGTGGGCATCTCCCTACATCCTGTGCCACTTCTAGATGGTGGCTGGAGTATCACTCTGAGTTGGGTGAAACTTTGCTGGTGGACTGTTAGCCAGCACGTGATGGTGGCAGGAAAAAGAAGTGCCAGGAGGAGGGTAGAGAGTGGATGTCGCAGTGCTGGGTCTTGTGCCCAGGCTCAGCAGTGCAGGCCAGTGTGGTTTATTGGCTCACGAGGCATTTTTTGAGCATGTGTCCAGGTTCCAGCCCTGGGGTACCACAGCGAGCAGGACGGTCATGGTGGGAGAGCTGGGTTCTCACTGAAGAGGGATGTTTGCCAGAAGCCTGCAAGGAGGCAAGAGAGTGAGACTAGGGAGAGACTGTCCTCCAGTCCTGGGCTGGCTGGACCTGCTGGGTGCTTGCCACTCGCCTTCCAGCATGGCTGGGACTAGCAGCCCCCTGCCTGGCTGTAGGCATCTCTTGGGGCCAGTGCCTTGGGCTGGCTTCAGGCTGGAACTGGATGATGCCCAAGGTGACAGCGCAGAGCTCCAGGTCACTACTGATGGAGGGGAACTTGACCTAGTCCTGCAGGCTGCAAGCTTGGGTCTTTTTTGTGGTCTGTGTGGCTGAATGGCGAGGTGGGTGCCAGCGTCTGCCTGATGTGCTACGAAGGGGTGTCGGGAGTCTCGCAGCCAGGCTGGGCACCCTGCCCAGTGCATACAGACACTGGGAGCAGGGTGCCCTGCTGCGTTCAGACCCCAGCCCTGCAGCTTCCCAGCAGGGAGGCCATAGGGAGGGCATCTGCCTTTGAGAACCTCAGTTTACCCGTTTGTGCACTGGGGATAGTGCCGGCCGACTTTCACAGGGCCATGGCGAGTGTTGAGAAGTACGTCCAGCACTGAGCATAGAGCAGGCACTCAGAGTTAAGCCTCTTTTCACCCCACACTCACTGCTTCCTGCAGTTTTAAGAAGCAGGGATTGAAGCGGAGAGCCAGCCTAACCTGGGGGAGCAGGGAGGCCTGCCTTCGGCTGGAGGCGGGTCCCTGGGGTGGCACTGGGGGCCCAGGCAGACTGAGGGCCTGTGCACCTCTGCCTGAGCACCTGGCTGCTGCTGCTTTATTGTCTGAGCTGCAGATAAGGACGGGGTGTGAACACAGCAGCTGGAATCTCTAAGAAGCAGATTAGGATCTGCCTCTGGACACAGACGATCCAAAGGCTGTGTTTTGGGTGGAGAGTCCCCCCACCCTCCCCACCCTCACCCCGTGAGACTGCAGAAGCCTGTCCAAGGTTGGCAGCCTGAGTCAGCTGCAGGGTTTCTTGCTTCAAATAGTTTTCAAATCCGGTTCTACTCCCAGGAGGCTGGAAATCTAAGATTTCCTGGACTGCTTGATTACTACCTCCAATTTATGTCAGCTCTCTTTAAATATATGGTGAAGTTTTTGGAAAAGAATAAAAGAAAAGAGGTCAAGGCAGTGTGGTTAAGAGAAACAGATCAATGGAACAGAATAGAGAGCCTTGAAACAGATCTGCCTGAATATATGGTCAACTGACCTTTGACAAAGAAGCAAAGGCAATAAATGGAGAAAGATGGTCATTTCCCCAAATGGTGCTGGAACAGCTGGACATCCACATGCAGAAAAATGAATCTGGACACAGACCTTATATTTTTCATGAAAATTAACTTTAAATAGATCATAGACCTAAATGTAAAATGCAAAACTGTACATCCCCTAGAAGAAAACATAAGAGAAAACCAAGGTGACCTTGGGTTTGGCAATGACTTTTTGGATACAACACGAGAGATGTGATCTATGGAAGAATAACTTTATAAGTTCAACCTCATTAAAATGAAAAACTTCTCTGCAAAGGCCTATAAGTGAATGAGAAGACCAGATGCAGACTGGGAGGAAATCTTTACCAAACACATACCTGATAAAGGAGTATTACCCAGAATATATCAAGAACTCTTAAAACTCGACAATAAGAAACCAAACAACCACATTAAAAAAAAATGGGCCAAAGACCTTTTCTGTGGGTCAGGGAAGGGGGACACAGAATCATGGCCCCCTCCTTGTCTCTGCTTTTTTTTTCTGTATATATATAATTTTTTAATTGACGTATAGTCAGTTTACAATGTTGTGTCAATTTCTGTGTACAGCACAGTGCTTCAGTCATGCATGAACATACTATATTCATTTTCAAATTCTTTTTCACCATAAGTTACTACAAGATATTGACTATAGTTCCCTGTGCTGTACAGTATAAACTTGTTGTTTATCTATTGACCTTGGCTTCTTGAACAGAGGAAAGCACGTGGAGGGGGAAAAGTGGTCCAAAGACCTTAACAGACATCTCATCAAAGAAGATACACAGATGGCAAAAAGCACATGAACAGACACTCCGCATCGTATTTCATCAGGGAAAGGCAAATTAAAACAATGAGATACTACTACACACCTATTAGAATGGCTAAAGTCTGGAACACTGACAACACCAAATGCTGACAAGGATGTGGAACACCAGGAACTCTCGTTCATTACTGGTGGGAATGCAAAATGGTATAGCCACTCTGGAAGACAATATGGCAACATCTTGCAAGCTAAACATATTCTTTTATTGGGAAGATGTTAATTATTTCTATTTATTTATTTATCATTATTTAATGTAGGTGCTGGGGATTGAACCCAGGACCTTGTGCATGCCCAGCACGCACTCTGCCACTGAGCTCCACCCTCCCCCCAAAACATATTCTTGCCATAAGATTTAGCAGTCATGCTCCTTGGTATTTATCTGAGTAAGTTGAAAACTTATGTCTGCACAAAAACCTGCCCACTGATGTTTATAGTAGTTTTATTCATAGTTGCCAAAACCTGGAAGCAGTCCTTCAGTAGCTGAACAGATAAATAAACTGTAGTACATCCAGACAATGGGATTCAGCACGAAAAAGAAATGAAGTTTCAAACAATGAAAAGATACAGAGGAACCTTAAACGCATATTACCGAGTGAAAGATACCAATTTAAAAAGACTGCATACTGTGTGATTCCAACTCTGTGACATTGCGGAAAAGGCAAAACTATGGAGACTGTGAAAAGGTTGCCAGGGGTTTGGGGGAGGAAGTGATGAATAGGTAGAGGGAGGAAAAATTTAGGGCAGTGAAACTATAATGATGGATACACGTCATTATCGATTTGTTCAAACTCACAGAATGTGCAACACCCAGACAGCCATAATGTAAACCATAGACTTTGGTTAGTAATAATATATCAATATTGGCACATCAGTTTTAATAAAATGCCACACCAATGCAAGATGTTAATAACAGAGGAAACTGTGGGAGTGAGGGAGTGCAAGGGAACTCTGCACTTTCTGCTCAGCCTTTCTGTAAACCTAGACCTTCTTTAAAAAAATAGTTAATTAATTAAAAAACAAAACAGTGTAACAGCTACATTAAAGTTTGTGGAAGTGAAAGAAAAATTACCCCTAGTCCAAGTGAATATAACTACTTATTATTTTTGCATCTTATACCCTCAAGTTCTTGTTCCCACACACATATTTGTTTTTAAACTACAGCTGCAATCCTTGGGTATCATAGCCTTTAAAATCTATCTTTTTGTTTCTAGACAGTCTGTGAATGCTACTTACCGGTTTGCAAGGAGAGGCTGTGGTTTGGGGTTCGTTCTTGTCTCTGTGCTTGCTGTTCGGGTCCTCATGGAGGGCTTGTCCACAAAGCTCTGCCCAGCTGTGCTCTGCGGGGAGGAGGTTGCAGGCTGGGCAGCGCATCCCTGGCCATAGAGAGGTGGCCACGGGTCAGGGGCTCCCTGAGCGTCTGCTTCTGGGGGCCTCTGTGCTGAGTGGTCTCCATGCCTTTATGCACATGTCTAGAGAGTCTGGGCAGGTGGTCCCCCTCACACCCCACTTCCCCGAGGACCAGGGCTGGCCAGCCCTTGAGCTGGACATATTTCCCAAGTGTTCAGGAATGGGGGTCTCTCTCTGGTGGGTCCAGAAATTAAAGATGTCATGGCATGAGCCCTGCCCAGACGAGCCAGTGGAGTAGAGAGGGGTGCTTGGTGGGGCCTGGTGCGCACGAGTCCTCTGGTTTGTTCAGGGTCATCCTGGCTTGGCTTCCGGGGGCCTCCTTGGCAGGGAGGTGCCAGCCTGGCTGTCAGCTGGCTGTGGGCAGGATGCAGGCCGGAGGGCAGGGGGGACGCTGTGGCATGGTGAGGACTTTCTTTGATGTCTAGATCCACGTGTGAGTTTGTGAGGTCCTCAGAAGCACGCTGAGAGGTTTTGGGACTGTGTTTTCAGAGATGAGAAGGAGACTCGGGGAGGTGGCTCACATCCAAGCTTGCACGGAGACAGCAGCTGGTGGCCTCTCCCCGGATCGTCATCTTTCACGTGTGTTCAGAAGGCTGCTGTGGA
Source organism: Camelus ferus (assembly GCF_009834535.1). Lineage (NCBI taxonomy): Eukaryota > Metazoa > Chordata > Mammalia > Artiodactyla > Camelidae > Camelus > Camelus ferus. Next base: position 3,879,446 of record NC_045699.1, read on the forward strand.
AAGGGGTGCCACTAAGCAGGCTTGGGAAGTGCTGGGCCAAGCACACATTGCTGTTGTGGGGCTTCGCAGAGCCTTTAAAACACTCGCTGTGTTGTGATGCTGTTGGTGGGTGGGGCGTGGGAGGCCTTGCACCCTTCCACCTTTTCTTTCATCTTGCAAATGTCTCGTGGGACCTGGATGGGCTCTGGGCAGTGTTGTGTAGGCTGACTGTTGGTAGAAGTGCGCGTGTTCCCACGGCGTGTCTTGGCTCTGTTGCAAACACCATGGGGGTTCCTGTCTCACTCATTGGTGGTACTGTTGGCAGCATTTGGATCTAGACATGGAAAGCTGGCCTTGCCCTTGAGATTCCCTGCCTGTCTCAGGCCAGAAGCTGCCCTGGAAGGACCTGTCTTCCTTCCAATGTCGACTTTTCCCCCCAAGCCTCCTGCTTTACTGGCTCTTTGTGTGCTTGCTCAGGAGTGGATAAGCTGGGAAAATTCTCAGCTGCAAGCCAAGTGTGGCTAAGCAATGCAGACCTTTGATCATCCCCAGGGCCTGCCTGGCTCAGCAGTGTCAGCAGGAACAAAGGTGCCGTCCCACTTTCTCATCTACTTTCCTCAGTCACGTTGGATTTGTTCTCAGGCTTGTTGCTTCTTGGTGGCAGAAAGGCTGCCATAGCTCCAGGCATCACAACCATAATTTGAAGGCGAGAAGCAAGGAGGTGGTTAGGTGGAGGTTAGGTAGGGTTTCCATATCTTAATCCATAAAGGAAAATGTTTACCAGGAAGGCTCTTTGGTTTTTCTGGTTAGAATGAGGTTGTGTGGTCTCCCTTGGCTACACAGACATCTGGGAAAGGGCTTTATAGCATAGATAGGTTATGATTCCCTGGGGCTGGGCACCGTGGGTTTTGTTGGTAGAGAGGGGTGGCAGGCTATGGGCAGGAAGGTGGGAAGGGGGGCACCTGCCTGTGTCTGTCTTGATTACTTTATCCCCCAAGGTCTTGTTGGTGCCAATGTGCGATGAGGCCCTCCTCTGCCTGGGCCTGGCTTTAGAACAGAACAACCCACATACTCCTGGATGCCTCCAGGGGCTTCCACATCCTGCTCCTCCACCCTCCCACCTCCAGGCGTCTGGGGCTGGGATCCTGTGACCTTCCAGCTCTCCACCTGCCGGCCCCATCCTCCCTCCTTCCCTCTTTCTCTAGCTTTCTCCTCTCTGCCAGCAATTTAATTTTCATTTCCCTACAAACTTTTTATTTTGGAAAACTTGGACAGGAAGGATGGGGTTACTAGGGGTTAACATTTTGCCACATTAGCTTTATCTCTGTATCTTTGTGTATGTTTTATTCTGGCCCATTTGCACCTTGCCCTGAATACTTCAGCCCATGTTTTTTATAGGAGTGAGGACATTTTCCTACAAAGCCGCAGCTGTGTTACATTCAGATCTAACTTGGATGTTGTCAGCCATGTGTCTGACGTGGACCGCGCCTCCCAGTTGCATTCCTAATGGTTTTCCTGTTTGGATCCAGGATCCAGTCAGTTGGTTGATGCGCTGCATCTGGTTGTCATGTCAGGTTTAATACAGAACAGTCCTTCCACCTTTTAAGTATCCTCATTGCTGAATCTTTTGCAGCACTGCCCTTTTCTCCAATGGAGGCTGCATTCTGAGTTGTCAGGTGTTCCCACACGACTGCACTGGAGCTGCGTTTCCGGCGCTGGTGCCCCATGGGTGGTGCTGGTGTCGCTCACAGGCACAGGGTGGGTTGGCCCCCTGCAGGTGACGTTGACTGGGGTCTCTAGGCCGGGGTGAGTCCACTGTCGGTGGTGAAGAACAGATTCTGCAAGGGGGTCACTCTGCTGCCCCCACGACCTTTGATCCATGACTGCAGCATCCTGGAACGATCCTGCCAGGATCATCCAGACCCTTTGGAAAGACAAAGCTGATCGCGTTAATCCGCCTCCCAATGGGCAGTTGGTGGCAGAGGCAGGACCTGAACCAGGTCACTTGGGCGCCCTGCCAGGAGGCTGGACTGCAGGCGTGGATTGCTCCAGGGCTCAGGGCTGCCCGGCCTCCTTCCTTCCTGCACCTGAACAGGAATGACCCTGCCTGTTTTTAAGTTGAATTGTTGATCCTTCCAGGTCTTGCACTCAGCTAGGGGAATCCCAACAATCTCAAGCTCTCCTGAGCCCCTGAATCAGGAGAAGGGGACCTTGCAGTGGGACTTGCTGTCAGGAGGACCCAGACGTCCAGGGGACCGTTTACCCCGGGCTGCGGTGGTGGGGGAGGGGAGGGCGGAGTCCCCCCACTGTGCTAGCACTGCACCCGAGTGAGTGGGGGTGGTGAGGGTGGGGGGGTGGTAGACGATGGCCTGTGGGGTTTTGGGGGCGATGGTTCCAACTACATAAATTCCTAGGAAGGTGAGAGACATGACAGATGCTGAAACCTGAAAGAGAAAACTGCCCCAAATTTCCTTCCTCTGACATAGCAGTTTTCACTCTGGTACGTGTCCTTCTTGTCTCTTTTTGATGTTCTTGGGTATTTTGCAGAGTCATACTTGTAGCGTTCGTGCTAACGTGTGCAGTGATGGTGAATCACTGCAGGGCCTGTAGCTCCCACCTCCTCCGGCTCTGGCAAGAGCCCACCGCAGGGGTGGACCTCCCCTGTCCCCCGGGGGGTGAGTGCAGGGTGCGCTCACCCCCAGCCCTGCCCCTAACTGGGTGCAGGTGTTTGGACATCCTTCTCACCTCCAGGTTAGGACCAGACCGTCAGGGTGCCTCCCCCTGTGTCCTGTGGGGTGCAGCCTGGCTGCACTTGGGGTCCCTGGGGCTCCCCAGAAGGAAGGTGGCTGCCGTGCTGTGTCTTCAAGCCGGGAAGTCATCTTGCTGTGTTGGCCAGCAGCAATCCACTGACATCTGCCCCGACAGGTTCCCAGGCATTTCTTCTCTTTAATTACAAGGTTCAAGTGGGAGAGTGAATTCAGCTTTTTCGGAAGAAGCTTTGCAAACTTGAAGGGCAGAGGAAAAGATGGGGAGCAGGGCAGGGATGCAGGCGCCAAGTGTCTTCCTGAGTGTGGTGGGGGCCCACACATGCTTGGAATTTGGAAATACTGTAGGTTTTTTGCAGAATGCCAGTGATCAGCTTACAGGACTGCAGGCTCATTGGTTATCCGCAGTGAGATGGTCCCCTGCCACTGTTGAAGACGCCCCCCACCGGCCCCCGCCCCATCCTCCCGGGTCACTGGGGCCGTCCTGTGCTCCCAGTTGGGAGCAGGTCCTTGGAGGTCTGGGTCTGGTTGGCCACAGCCACAGACAGGGTGGGCTGGTTCTAGTGGACCCTGTGAAACAGTCTCGGTTTCGCATGTTTTCTGGCCCTGGGGACAGAGGCGGCACCCGCCTCACCCTGGCTGTGCGCTGTGACACGTGCATATGAGCTGCCCTAGCATTGGCTGTGGGCTGGCTGGCCTCTCCTCCCCACTGCCGCCCCTGCGCGATGGAGGGGTTGGCGTGGTCGCCTGGAGTGTTGGGCTCCTAGGGGGACAAAAGCTGCCCTCGGTGGTGGCCGTCTGTCCTTTGGAAAGCTTCCTCACGTTTCCTTAGGGACAGACTCTCTGGGGTGGTTCTGCCCCGGGACAGCTGCCCCTGAGGGGTCCAGGTGAGGACTTCGAGTTGAGGGCATGGGGCCTGGACTTGGCCTTGTGTGGGTGGCGGTGGAGAGGAGACCCTCAGGCAAAGCGGAGCCACTGCGTGGAGGGGAGTAGGAGCTGTGTCGTGTTGTGGGGGGGGGGGGCTCTCCTGGTGTCTTGGGCCGCCTGGGCGAGACAGCTGGGGTTTGTGGTTTTACCATGGGGTGATGGGGAGCCCCGAGGCTCCTCTGTTCGCACAGGTATGCTGCTGTAATTTGGACTCACGCAGAGGGGGCTGGCTCCTGGGGGCGGTGGAGGGCACGAGGCAGGGGTGTTCCCAGGCCTCAGTGGCCCTGACTATGAGTGGGGTTCTTAGCCTTTAGAATCTTGAATTGGATTCTAAAAGAGGATTCTAAAGGCCAAGTGAACCCACCTTCCCTACCTCCACTGCCTCCTGGGGTTTGGGGCCCAGCCTCGGGGGGCTTGCCTGCCCCCTCCTGTCTTGCTTAGTTGCCTTTGCAAGTTTGAGGTTAATGTCCCCTGGAAAGCACCCCTGGGGCACCGGTAGGACCAGTGCACGTTTGGGGGCCCACAGGCAGCCTGCCCAGGCTGCGGTGGGGATGCTGTGGCTGCAGACCTGGCTCTGTCCGAGGGGAGGTTTGCACAGAGGACTGCGTTTGCCATTTGTGAAAAGGTTGAAGAGGAGACGGGGAAGTGAATAAACTCAGCTAAGCATGCTTCTGAGAGGACAGGATGAGCAGAGGGGAAATGGCAAAACATGTTGAAAGCTATCAGCTCGAAAGAAAATGAAACATAAGCGGGTGGAAATAAACAGTGAAAGTTTTTCAAAAGAAAGGGATGACTGGTATTCCTTGAAAGTGAAGGCAAAGAAAACACAGAATGGTAGGGGCGGGCATTGCTTTGTTGTTTTGGAGGTGAAGCTGCTGGAGCCCACCCCCATGGCAGGTCAGGGCGCTGGGAGCCCGCCCAGCGGGGCAGCCTGCGACCTGTGACCTGTAACCCCCGGCCTCTGGTCCTGTTGTCCTGTAGCTCGCCTGGCTGCCCTAGAATTTCTTGCATTTGGATCACACAGTGTGTGTTCAGCCTTTTGTGTCTGCTGTCATTGCACGTCAGCGTGTCCTCTGGGACTCAGCTCTGGCAGCACCAATCAGCAGCCGGTCCCTCTTCTCCTGTGTAAGCGTCTGTGGGTCTGCGGACAGACACTTGGGCGGTTTCCAGTCTGGACTGTAACGGATTGGCTGAGGTGGGCGTGGGGACCCAGGGATGCGCTCTCCCGGGTCCTCAGCAGCGCTAGGCCCCTGCTTGCCTGGGCTGGAGTGGGTGCCGTCTCACGCCCATGCGCTTGGCTTCCTGGGATGCCTGCATGTGGAGAGCCCTCCAGCCTGCTCGTGTGTGCTGCTTGCAGTGGGACAGTGTGGCGGCAGCATGCCCTGGGCTCGGTGTCCAGACAGCAGGGCCTCAGAGCCCTGGTGGGCGTGCTTGCTGCAGCCTGAGACAGCAGTGGCTGCCCTGCAGGAAGCCTCACTCCTCTCACCGCCCCACCTACTCACCTGCACCTCCTGTGTCCTGGGAAGCGTGGTGTTTGGCTCATGGCTGGCCTGCCTGAGATGTCTGTCAGCCTCTGTAAATATTTGATGACTTCGATGATAAAAAACAAAGGCCTGCTCTGTTCCTGGAGGGGAGCAAGATGGTGACTCTGGAACATTCTGGCCCTGCTGGCTGCTTCCTGGAGCAGTTTATGGATGCATTTTTGAGGCAGGCCCTTTGTGTTCTCTGTCTGGCAAGGCAGAGCGGAGGCAACGTAGCCAACTTTCCACCTGGAGCCTGGCTGGGCCTCTGTGAGTGCTGCCGGCCAGGGCAGAGGTCACAGTGGGGTCTTGCCCTTCAGACGTGACTTGGGACAAATCCTTGGTCCCAGGTCCTGGGGAGGACCTCAGAGGAACTGGGGTGCCCGGCCGTTTAGCAGAGGGGTCAGTGGCTGGCCAGCACTGTTGGGCCCTGGGGGGCTTGGCTGGGCTACCACAGGCACATGGTGTTCCTGCCCGCCACGGCCCTGCTCCCGTGGTTCTGCCCCCGTGCCCCTGCCCCCATGACCCTGTTCCTTCGGTCTTGCTCCCATGGTCCTTCCTTCGTGGCCTGCATGTGGCTGCAGTGGCACCTGACTCTGGCTTCCCCGCCACTGGCTGTTGCTTATCCAGGTTGCATGTGCAGTGAAGACACACCATCACGCCTTGCTGGCCTCGGGTTTGCGTGTGTGCGTGTGCGTGTGCGTGTGCGTGTTTGTGTGTGTGTGTGTGTGTGTGCCAGAGAAGAGGCCTGCCTGCCCCGTGGGTGCTTCCATGGGCATCACAAGCCCTCTGAGGCAGCCTTGCCGCGGGGGAGCAGGCCCCCAGGCTTCTGGTAACGAAGGCTTTCTCCCTGGGGGCGGGGTGGCAGAAACTGCTGGTGGGCCCCTGTGCTGCGGGTGGGGGTGGGTGTTCCACGGCTGACGGTCTCTCAACAAAGGGTTTCTCCTGTGTTTTCTCTTGGGTGGGCCCGGGGGTAGGTGCTGTGTGGTGGAGGTTGAATTCTGAGGGTTTCAGAAGACCTTGCATCTGAGCAGCTGCGGCAGTGATGTTCTGAAGCTCGCTGAGGCCCCGTGCTGCCGTGTGTCCCTCTGCTTGTCACCGAGTCCTGGCTGTAGCCCCGGGAGGTTGGCTTACCCCTGGGGGGTATGAGGACTGAGGCCCACGAAGGCTGTGCTGCCTGGGGGCCGCCTCTGCCTGGGATTCCTGTCTGCCGCTCAGAGTACCCGCCACCCTGCTGGGTGGGGGGCCAGACTGGAGCCCCCAGTGCCTGCGGCTGTGGGAAGGGGGCCAGCCAGTCTGACCAGGGTTGGGGGCACTGCCGGGAGCCATGAGCATGCTTTGCTGAGCTTGGCTTGTGATATGAAGCTGGGGTGAGGGGACAGCAGGCCTGGCGGGCAGGGTGTGGCCCACTGGAAGGTGTGGAGCCAGGAGGGGTCGTAGGCACGGCATCATGGACAGATGGGCCCCCCGGGGAGGGATAGCCGGGATGCAGATGAAAGGTGGCCCATGTGGGGCTTCCTTCTTTATTTAGAGAAGGAAAAGGCATATTTAAAGAGATGGTGTTGCCACCTTAAGGTCAACCATGAAGCTGGTTGACAGCCGATCACGGGGAAGGTTGGAGGGGACCCTACAGTGGGAGGGGTGTGGGAAGCTGGATGATGGAGGCTTCCTGTGAAAATGCTGTGTGGCTGGAGGGACTTTGCGGATGCGGTTGGGTTGAGGACCCTGAGATGGGAGATGGTCCTGGATTATCCAGGTAGGCCCAGGTCATCACTTGGGTCTCTATAAGGTGGCTGGAGGGTCCCAGGGGACAAGACGAGGGAAGGTGGAGGGTGAGGCCATGTGCTGAGGAACGTGTGGCCTGTAGACAGTGGACGAGGGGGTGGATCCTCCACGGGGCCCCAGAAGGAAGCAGTGCTACCAGCGACACCTTGACTCTACCCGTGAGGCTGCCTTCTCGCTTCTGGCCCCCAGAACTTAGAGAGAATAAACGTGCTGTTTGGACTGCAGTGGTGGCAGCTTGTTACAGTCGTGACAGGAAGCCATCCTGCCTCCTGGTCAGGGCACAGTTCAGCCCTGGCTCTGGGGGTGGTGGCCCACGTGCCCCCATCACAGAGCCGCAAGTTTCCTGGGGCCGAGTGGACCTTATCTGCCGGGCGGGACCTCGCAGGACTGGGGTCTCCATGGCAGGCAGGGAGGGAGGACGGGGGAGGACGTGGCCAGCTGTCCGGCCCTTCCCTTGGGCCTCCTCCTGGGGGTGCTGGGGGGCTTGGCCGAGGGGTGGGCAGGACTGGAGGGCCGTCCTGCTGCTTGCCACAGCCTGAGAGTGACGTCAGCCCCCAGAGGTGGCAGTTTTAGGGGAAGGGAGTCAGTGTCAGGAATCGGGCCTCCCCGGGGGAGTGTGTTGCACTTGTCAGGCTCAAACCAGATGTGTGTTCCTATTTGTGGGAGACCCCTTTTCCCTCCTCCCGTTCTGGTACAAATATTACCATTTAGTGGCCCCCCTCCCCAGAGTCTGAATTTGCAGATCAGCTTCACCAGTGACGGGGGGCACAAGGGCCAGGTGCCTCCTTCCAGCTGACCAGCCCATCTCTCCTGCTGCCTGCTGGTACCTCTCTGTTCCTTCCCTGTCTCTGTCCCCACTCCCTCATCTCTGTTCCCTCCCCATCTCTGCCCCCCTCAGCCCCCATCTCTGTCCTCATCTCAGCCCCCAACCCCATCTGTGTTCTCCCCAGCCCCATCTCTGCACTCCCCTCCCCCACTCGCCCCTCCCCCATCTGTCCCCACCCCCTGCTGGCATGAGCCCTGTATCCATAGCAACAGTTGCTGCTGTGGAAGCTGGTGCCTGCTCCCTCATCCCGTGGGGAGGTATTTTTGGCACTGCAGAGAGATTTTATTTTATCTTCGGTTTTGACTTTTACTCTTTGCATGAGCACTACACAGACAGAGCTGGGGGCAGCGTTCACAGGAGCCTCTGCTCTGGGGGGCACGGGCCTGAGAGCCACCCTGTGGTTGTGTAGGTGCAGGCCCTTCCCCATTGGATTCTGTGGACTTGGCCAGAGACGCTGGCTTCTTTGAGCAGCCTCTGGGGCAGCAGGTCATGGGGTCCACAGGTTGTATGGGGGGCTTCGGGCAGTGACTCTGGACAGCAAGAGTTGTCTGAAGGGGCGTGACTGAAGCCCCTTAGCCTCGGCCTGTTCATTGGGAGCACCTGGGGTGATTGATTTTGGGCACCAACCCAGCCCCGTGTGGAGCCTCATGCTGCAAGTTCCTGCGATGCTGCCCAGGACCCATTTTACAGATGGGGACACTGATGCCATCAGAGTGGTCTTGGGCATCTCTGCTGGGTGTCTTCTCAGATATCTTCCTGTCCCCACAAGGCCCATGTGGATGGCATGCTGTCTGGGGTCAGCTTCTTCCCCTAATGTGTGGGGCCCATTTCTTTAGGGGGTGCTCCCGGACCCTGCATCTCTTCATCTGCCAAGGTGGCATCTTGCAGGAGGCCACGGCGTTGCCCACGATGCCCGTGCCTGGACAGGTCTTCCTGGCAGTGTCCTGCCCGGGGTGTCCAAATCTGAGGCAAGGCCACACATGCTGACTGAGGGCAAGAACACCCCAGTGTTGCTATTTCTAACTTACCATCGTGGAAATCCCAAAGAGGCCAGAAAGTATACGGACAAACCTCATCCCACCCTGAGTTATTATCAGGAGTCTCCTGTGCATTCATCTTCTCACACCCTCAGTCTTGGCTCAAGTCCCAAGTGCAGACCTAGGGGTCAGACCTGCCGGGGCCTCTGGGGGACCTCGGTTGCTGCCCCCACAGCCAGCTCCCGCGGAGGGTCATGTCTCCCATTATGCAGTGCACAGTAAGTGCTCAGTGCACGCTTGGCGGGGGGATCGGGCCCATCCCTCCTCTTCACCCGCTGGAGGAGACGGAGCCCAACAGGGAGAAGCATTCAGGGTTTGTGGGTTTTACAGAATCAGGAATTCTTTCCCCAGTGAGTGTGTTTGGTGCAAACCCAAAGCCGTTTATAGAACAGCCGCCAAAGGGAGCTCTTGAAATAAACGCCATGGTAACCTGACTCTGGGGAGGAAAACAGCCTCGTGGTGAGCACGGCCGCTGCCCAGACACGGCCTCGGGATGCAGCCGGAGAGTGCGCTCTGTCTTTAGCTTCACCACATCCAACAGGTTGCAGAGAACTGGGGAAACAGAGGAAAGGAAGGAAAAAGGTCCCCATGCCCCCCTCCCGGAATGCAGCCCCCGTCTTGCTGGCTGTTTTGAGCTCACTGTTTAATTTTATTAAACCCCAGCCCGGTGCTTTCTGCCCTTGCCCGTTTCACCACTATCCTCAATGGTTGGGGTCTGTAACTGCCCCGTGGACCGCAGGGGCAGCGTCACCGCCGCCAGGCCCGTCCTGGGATGTCCGGCTGTTTCTCACAGTTATAAATACCTGTCCGGTAAAGAGTTCCAGACACACACACAGGCGTCGTGGCTGTGGACGGCTTCCCTGTGTGGGTCCCAGGTGGGTGCCGTGGGACTCGGCGCGGGCTGTGGGCGCGCTTCTTGGGCCACTTGCCTGCTGCGTGGCACGCTGTGTCTGAAGACGGAGTTTCCGTGTTAACGTTGTCTGCCACCTCTTACGTTGTCTTCTCCTGAGAGATGTTTTGAAAACCATAGAGGAAATAGGTTTTCATAGGGAAGTAACACCCGACTCCTGGCACCGATCCGAGTGTGAGTGCTGTCTCCTGCATGTGTCCCAGCCGGTTCTGCCTGTGTCCTGCGTGTGCACCAGTCACACACGTGCACTCGGGCGGAGCCGGGCACTTCCCGCAGCTGCTCAGATGCCTGGGGAGGCCTGCAGGGTTTGGGGGTCGTTGCTGACGAGCAGCAGCCCGGAGGAGAGAGCTGTGCCCCCAGAGAGAACAAAACCTGTGTTACGGGGAGCTGGGTGCATGGCTGTGTGGCAGCCCAGTGAGGGTGCTGCGAGCATTGGGAGTCACCGCTGCCCAGTGGCCTTGCAGGACACCCTCCCCAGGCTCTTTCCTGGCTCAGGGGTCGGATGGTCGGCACGACTGGTTTGCAAAGAGTTACAAGCTGCTGGTGATCCCAGCAGAGGAGGCTGTGAGCCAGCGTGTTGGCTGTGTCCTGTGGTTTACCTTGGCCGAGTATCTGCACCTGTCTTAGGCAATTCCTGCGCAGCTGGACCACACAAGGTGTTTCCCCGTGTCAAGGGCAAGGAAGCTGATGGGGCTAGTTCATGTGCATCACATGATGCCTGAGCCCTGGCCCTAGCCTGGGGAGTCATGGGTGCCCTGCAGGGGAGGAGCCCCAGCGTGGCCTGAGGAATGAGGGGAGCTGAAGGCCACTGAAGACTCCGGTCACTTTCTCAATGCTCTGGGCTCTGATGGGGAGGGGAGTTGTGCTGTGAGATGGCCGAGTCAGGTTGAGTCGGGGCCCGACCCGCACCCCTGGGGTGGGCAGGCCTCGTGGCCAGGTGGCTGACCTGCTGGCTGCTCCATGCACTCTCCCTCATGGGGAGTGGCACCCCAGCTGTCCCTGCTAAGTGCCACCTCCCCACGCGGTGATGCTCCTGCCTGTGGATTTGGCGAGAGCCGTGGGGTGTGCGGGAAGGAGGAGCTGTTTGTGCCCCTGCGGCCAGGGTGTAGAGACCCTGGAGGGAGTGCCGCTGGGGTGGGTGTGGGGAGGCCAGGTGCCGCATGATCCTGCTGCTGGTGACTGTGGTGCCTGCCCCAGCGTGGGTGCTGTCTGGGGCGGGCTGGCCAGCGAGGGGTGTGAGCAGGACTTGGCTGTCTGCGGAGCAGCCCTGGAGAGGTGAGCTGGAGGGTGGGCTTTGGGAACGCGCCCTGCTCTCTGCAGTGTGCCTGGGTCCTGGATTCTTTCACGCCTCCCCACCCAGAGTGATGCGCGTATGCCACTCCGACTGAGGTCTGCCTGTCTTCCGCAGCCATGTTTCACCCGTGTCAACTCTGCTCCTGCTCCTGGGAGCCCGCACACATCTGGAGGCAGTGGGAGCCAAAGTGGCCAGGCATCACATTCACACATGCCGCTTGCAGAGGTGTTCAGCTTCCCTGAGCCTCAGCTTCCCTCTGTAAAATGGGGGCAGCACCAGGCTGCCTGGCTCATAGGGTTGAACACCAAGGGCAGAGGTCTGGTCTTAGGTCACCTTCCGGGGCTGTCCAGCAGGTCATGACTGTTGGTAAGCGTTTGCCTGATGCAGGCGTGGACGGGGTAGAGGCATTGCTTCACCCGTCAGGGTGTAAGCGGCAAGGAGAGAGACTCCCTGCCTCAGCTCTCCCCACCTGGAGTGCGCAGGTATCAGACCTCAGATTCGCTCCCAGGCCTCAGGGCTGTTCCTGCCCTGTTGGAGGTGAGCCCCATAGCAGGTGGAGGCTGAGGAGGCCCTGCGGGGTGCCAGACATCCTGTGGGGTGCTGCATCCTGGGCGAGGCAGGGGTCTTGGAACACTGAACTCCATCTACTCACCCTGCCTGCATCTGTGGGTCTCAGTTGTGAAATGGGGAGGTGAATTTACCGTCACCTGGAGAACAAACCGTCCTGCAGAAAGCAGCTCCGCTGAGCACTGGCTCTGTGTTGGCTTTGGGATTCTGCTCTGACCTTGGGAAGAAGGTTGTATCATCTTCCCATGGGTGACTGAGGCCGCGGCAGGGATGGTCGTGCTTTTGCAGGCAGGCTCTCAGGGAGACCTGGGCTGTAGGGCTGGATAACTGAGGAGGGCAGGCTGGAGGATGACAGAGCAGGGGAATTGGGCTGGCGTGTTTACTTCACCTGTCATTTCATTTTACTGTGTTTCGCTATGTGTTTGTAATTTTTGGTCATTATTTCATTGCATACTTACGTACCCACGTAGTGGTAATTTTAACAGCTGAGGTGTGGATTCAGGCGTGTCCACCTTGTAATTGAACGGGCCAATCTTAGAACTCTGGGCTTTGGGCAGTTTAGAGTTTGAACTTAGAGAGTTTGCTGTGCATTCTTTTTAAAGTTCTTAGTGGTTTCACTGGAGATTGCACCACGTATCCTTGATTTCCAGAGCCTGATAAGAACTTGAACTTCTGCCACATCCTGCGCAAGGCAGGGGTATTGGAACATTGAACTCTGTCCACCCATCCCTGCCTGCCTTTTGTGATTTGTGTCTGAGATTTTCCTGTATGCTTGGTTTTCAGGAGTTTTATTTGGCTGCAGTTGCTGTGGTGTGATTTTCCTCATATTTAATCTTCGTAAGGTTTATAGTACTTAACGAATCTATGTCTAGATTTTTTGTTTCAGTTTGGAAAACTTTGGGCTGTTATTTTATGCATATTGCTTTTGTTTCATTCTTTATGCCTTCTTCTTCCAGAACCCCTTTTACGTATAGGTTGGACCTTTCCACTGTGTTCTAAGAGTTTCTAAAAAAGCCTCTTTCCTGTATGTCCATAGATTTTAGCTCTCTTGAAATTCTCTGTCTCACTATTTTCTTGACCACACTAACCAGGATTTTAATGTCTGTGTCTAATTACTACAATATTTGGATCCTCTGAGAGTTCGTTGCCACTGTCTTTTTTTTTTTCTCTCTCTTGATTTTCTGTCATCTGGTCTTGTCTCCTGGTCTGCCTGGCCATTTTTGATTGAGATGTTGAAAACTTAAACGGAGATATGTGAGGGAAATTGTGGGTGATTTCGTCTTCCTCTAGAGAAGGTTTACTTTTGTCCTCAGAAGGCAGTTATAATCAGATGAGATCATGTTACTCTAGTCTGAAATTGAGCTGATTCAAAGCCATGCTTCAGCCTTTTTAAGGGCTGCCCTGTTCCATTTTGTCCATTTTCTAGCATTTAGCCCTTCTGAGGGGACTAGACTGAAGCCTGGGCGTTTGCTGAGGCCTCCCTTCCCAACAGGGCCTGCGGAAGCTCCTTGCAGCATTTCATCAGCATCTGGTCTGCTGCACGGTGTTGATGCTAGAAGGGGCGACTGTCCCCTGGAAATGTATTTTGAGCCATATGTGTCATACTTAATATTTAATATAAGTTCATTTAAAGTATAAAAAGAACAGGTAGAATTAATTATATTTTTAATTTATTGTATTTAAAAAAATTTTTTTTGAAGCAGGGGAGGCAATTAGGTTTATTTATTTATTTATTTTAGAGGAGGTACTGGGGATTGAACCCAGGACCTTGTACATGCTAAGCATGTGCTCTACCACCTGAGCTATGCCCTCCCTCCTAGAATTAATTTTAATAATATGTTTTCCTTAACCCAGTATGTAAAAAAATACTGTCTTTTTAACATGTAAGGGTGACCTTGAAACATCACAGGTTTGAACTGCATGGGTCCACTTAATACATGGAGTTTTTTCAAGAAATACGTACCATAGTACTGCATGATCTGCGGTTAGTTGCATCTGTGGATGCAGAACTGTGGAGATGGAGGGCCGACTGTGAAGCTGTATGCGGATTTTCAACTGTGGGGAGGATCAGCGCTCCTAGCCGAGGTGCTGCTCAAGGGTCAGCTGTGATTAATAGAAGCTTATTAACGAGACATAAAATTCCTTTTAAGAAAGGCCGTGTCTTAGGAATCTACTGTGTATCTTACACTTAGGTTACATCTCAGTTTGGACCAGCCGCTTGTCAGGTGCTCATAGCCACACATGGCTCATAGCCGTTGGCCTGGGCTGCACGGCTCTAGGGGGTAATGCACTGAATGTGGGGGGCTCCCTGCTCTCTGTAGGAGTCAGACTCAGACCTTCTGCTCATTTCACATGCACATGCCCTGTGCGCCTGCTGTCTGGTCTTGTTTGTGGCTCCAGGGCACTTGATGCCAACTTGGGGAGGAACCAAGGAGTCCGTTCACAGGATTGGGGCAGATGGGAGCCACTGGGCTTTCCTTCATTCCAGGCTGCCCTGAGCCTCTGTGGTCCTCTGTGGCCTTGGTCACATGTGCTGGTCCACCTGTCAGTGCCTTCCTGGTGCAGCACCTGGCCCAGAGGGACAGCCCCCTACCCTTTACTCTGGCTCAGTGCCTGGCCCAGAGGGACAGCCCCAGCTTCCTGTCCTGTACCCTAGCATAGCTTCTGGCCCAGAGGGACAGCCCCGACCCGTGCCCTGTACCCCAGCTCAGTGCCTGGCCCAGAGGGACATCATGGGTGTCCAGGCCCGGGAGCACGTTCACTCAGCAGACACTAGCCTGAGGCCATCGGTGGCCAAAGCCTCTGCAGCCTGGCCCATGAGGTCACCTTACCTCTGTTGGTTGGATTAGTTGGGGCGTCTGGACAGGAGAGGAATGAGTCCAGACCAGCTTTTTCTCAGGTGGGGCATAGAGGGCCTGGCTGGATGGGGCCCTCTGCAGTAGGGGGCATCAGTTCCTCCCTCTTCTCTGCTCCTGAGCAGCCAGAGCTGTGGGTCTGGGTGTTCCTGGGGTTGGAGGTGTGGGGGAGCGGTCCACTTTCTGGGGGAGTGTCCATAGCATTCAGCACGTTGTCACAGGGACCCTGCACCCCGCTGCTACCCTAGGGTGACCCAGTCAGTCGACTGGAAGGTACAGGTACAGGAAGCGGAGCCAATGAGGAGGCCCCACAGGGGTGATCGGTCCGTAGCCTGGCCCTGGCACTGGGCCGTGGTGGCTGCCCTGCCCCGCCCCTGTCCACAGTCGCTGTCCTTGGTGGGGAATGTTCATCCTGGCTGACCCGTGTCTGTGGTGCATCCACATCTATCTTTAGGTGTCCCTGCAGGGACCTGCCCTTCCTAGAAACCAGACATGTGGTGTGGTCAGGTGCAGGGGGTGGCTGCTGCCCAGCCCCTGCCAGTTGGGCCTTGGGGCCACCCCAGGCAAGTGCTCCTGGTTGGGGGGTGGTGAGGGAGCCAGGGCCAGAGCAGGGAGTGGCCGGGGGGATGTCTCTTGTTAGCTCCCATGCTCACCAGCCTCCTGTTTGCATTTCACACCACGCTGAGCCACTGCCCTGGCCCCGGGTCCCAGGGTTAGAGCAGGCATTCCCCTGAGAAACGCAAAGCTCCGCCGGCCCCGGTTGCCATTGTCCTGTGTGGCTCTGCTGCCCCTGCCTCCTGGTTTGCCTTGCCCCACTGGCCCGGTGGCCCCATGCCCTGTTCTCCCTGTCTGCCTGCTTCCAGGACAGAACTGACCTGAGTTTGGTACCCATCCCCCCCCCCCCACCAAGACCTCTGTCCTTTCCCACTGTCGGGAGGGGAGTGAGGAACGGTGAGGCCAGGACTGTAAAGACCCCACGGCTCGCCCAGGAGGGGCGAGCTGGACCGTGGCGGGCTGACTGCCCGAGGGCTTGTCGGGGAGGCCTGCCTGAGAGCGGCCGTGTCCAGAGGTAGCGTGTCTCGGCCATGGCCGTCTTTCACCACCTGGGGACTGTCTGCAGAGTGAACAGGTCTGTCCGTGGCCCACGTGGCGGCTGAGGCCCCCTGAAAGGCTTTGTGAGGTGGAGGGCTTGGGCCTGCCCAGCGAGCTCCTGCCCTTCGGGATGCGGGTGGCCTGTGGCTTTGTCCCCTCTCAGGTGCCGCCTACCCCCAGCCTGTCTGCTCTCTCAGAGCTGTCCCTCATCCTGCATCTGGTCTTCTTCCTCTGTTTGGCTCCTTTCCTCTGCCTGTCCCTACCAAGTGGCGACAGCTCCCGCTGGCTTCTTACCATGGCCCTGTGTCTGTGTCCTTTGATGAGGATGGTGGGTGGGGGCCTTAGCTGCCCACGACCCAGAGCCTGGGGTGGAGTACGGGGCAGAGGCCTCCACCCTGGGGTGCCCAGCACAAAGGGCCTGTCCCGAAACTGACCCACTGTGCTTGTGCCAGGGACAGGGCCTTCCTAAAGGTAGGCAGGGGGCACCCCCCGCCCACCCTGGACTTCACCTCTGACCCTTTCCAGAGTCAAAAATGACACAGACCCCAGTAAGGGGACGGGGCTGCCACAGACGAGGTGATGAACCCTGTTGTGTCCATAGAACTGGAGGGGGCCCTGGTGGGGCTGCCAGCCAGGCCTGAGGAACCGCTCTGGGCAGGGGCCGTAGCTGCTCCCGCACCCCACCTGCTGGCTGACGTGAGCAGGACTGATGCTGGCCCAGCCTCAGCCTGGTGACAAGGTGCACCCATGGAGGATGTGCGTAGTGACTGGGAAAAGGCTCCACCCGGCTCCGTAACAGGTGCGTGTTCGGTCACGTTTGTTACCTGTTTGTTTGATCAGCCGTGGACTGTTTTGTAACAACACCTCAGTGCAGAAGGAAAATGTTTGTCTCTCAAAGCCGGATGACCACAGGAACCAAAAACTCCTAAATTCCAGCATGCCTCATTTTATGACATACAAGAGTGATCAGGTGATCAATAAAGGCTTTCAGGAAAAAACTGTGTTATATTAGGTCTGTGGAGTGGAAATGAGAATCCAGACTGTGCTAGAGATGCTTTTACTTGCATATTTTTATACTACAACTGGGGAGACCATCAAATTCCATGGGAACCGTGTCATCGACCATTAAAGTAGTGGCAGTGTTTACAACATGCCGGAGGTGGCATCCTTTACAGCTACTTAAACTTGTGGCTTGACCCCAGATCCTGCGTGGTGAGGGCACCGTGTCCGGTAGGTGGCAGATGGGGCAGGGCCCAGTGGGGGCTGGCGGCTGGCGGCTGGTGGCTCTGTCCTTTGTGGGAAGGGCAGTGGCCCAGTGGCCTTAAAAGAACAAAGCCCCCTTAACAATGTTAGTTTTGAGTCATTTGTGCACCTAAACCTCCCTCCATAAAGAAGATGGTTATATTTACGAAAGCAGCGAGGGGCTGGAGAGTGACGGTCACGTTTCCTCCCCAGGGAGTCGCAGCCTTGCTGGCACCCATGACAAAGGCGATGGGAGTGTCGGAGCGCCTGACCCTCGCTGGCCCGTCTGTCCGCTGAGATTTGACTCTCGGTCTGTCCCCAGTGAGATCTTCCTCTTTCTGTGGCTCCACGGACCCTTCCACGTTGGGTCTGTGCTCCCTCAGGTGTGGGGAGCACATCTCATGTGGTAGCAGTGGGAGGACTTTTCATTTTAATAATGATGCCTTTATATTATATTATTTTTTTAATTTATTTTTTTTAGAAGCAAAGGAAAGCTTTATTCTGTGATCGAAGAATGGAGAGGTGTGAGCTACAGCACATCCTCTCCGATGCCTTTATTTTGTTTTTTACTTTTTAAAATATTTTATTATTGTATTATTTAATTATTTTATTTTGGCAGGGGGGTGCGGTGGGGAGGTAATTAGGTTGGTTTATTTTTAGAGGAGGCACTGGGGATGGAACCCAGGACCTCAGGCGTGCTAGGCATGCGCACTACCACTTGAGCTACACCCTCCCCAGGATGCCTATGTTTTAAATGTGAATTAGAAAAAGCATACACCCCCTCCCCTGTGATTTCACATATTTTAAGGCTTAGATGAGGCTAAGGAGAATACTTGGGTTTAAAAGAAGTGAATTTATTTTTAAAACTGCAGTGAATATTAGAGTGAGCAGATCACAACCCAAAGTGTGAGATATTGCCTTCTCTCCAAGGCTCTCCTTTGCTGCCCTGGTGGGAGCTCAGCTCTTAAGAGAGGTTAGGACAGCCCCACTGAACCACCTGCCTCGGGGCAGCCCAGCCCCTGCCTGCTGCCCCTGCAGCCAGTGGCCCCTGTGCTGAAATAAACCACAGTCAGCCCACTCTCCCTGGGACCCCACACCCTCATATAGGATGCTTCCTCCTGGGACCCCTGCCCTGCCTCTTCTTCCCAGGCCACGGGGGTGTTCCTTTGGCCCAGGGGTGCGTCCAGCCTAGCCCTTTGCTCTGATTTTTGGCATAGTGTAATTGTGCGTTTATCTGCCTGCCACCCTCTACCCCCCGAGGTTGTCCACAGCCCTTTCCTGCATGCCCAGAGCCTCAGTGATCCTCTGGTGACTGAGTGAGGCGCATGGGCCCCTGCTGGAAGCGGGAGTCGGGATAGAGCAGGACCCTCTCCACTGACAACCCCGCTCCCTGCGCACCGCCACCCCTGAACCCCAGACTCTGCACTCAGGATGAAAGGACAGCGAGGAGATTGCCAGCTCTGCAGCAGCGGGAGCCTGGGTCAGATCCTCCGGACCTGGGAACGTTTTTCCCACCGGGGCATCCGGGGCCTAGAGTGTGCAGAGAACACTGGGCAGGGCCAGGGACCCTGCCCCGGCTCTCTCTGTCCTTGGAGCCCCTGGCCTGGGTGATGCCCTATACGTGGGACTGTTCCCAACAAAGACCCCTGAGGCTTGCTTTTGTTTTGCTATATGACCAGATGGGGTTGGAGGGAGGTCCGGGTTGTCAAGCCCAGGACTCCGGCTGTGCTTGTTCTGGGCACTCTCCGACAGCTGCTAACATCCCACTCTGCTCTGAGTGTGTGGATCCGTCCTTTCCCTGGCTGGACTTGTGGGTCACCAGGCAGCTCTGCTCCTTATGGAGTTGGTTGGGCTTTGCCTGGTGAGAGGAGCCACCGAATCCCCTGAGAGCCACCAGGGTGGAGCTGGTGACTGTGGTTGTCATGGGAAGGTCTGTCAGACCCAAGGCTTTTCTCCTCTGACCCCCTTGGCCACCCGTCCTCCCTGCCCCCGCTTAGAGGTGCCATAAATAGCCTTTTCCCTATAGGAGACAAAAGCCAGCATTGTCCAAAAATGCTCTTATCCTTTATAATCTGACTGACTCTCATCATCTTTGGGGAAACAGGAGCCACTAATTTACCCAGCACCAGGGACCGGGTGGGAGGGATCCTGGTCTAAGTGACCTCATGTCCCTCTCTGGTTGGGGTGAAGAACTGTCCCACAGTGATACTGTGTGAGCAGCCAGAGCCCACCCCCTCAACACCAGACCTCAGCACCTGATGCTGGCAGGATTTGGGGGTCTCGAAGGGATCAGACGCTCTCTTCCTACCCTGGTTCACGACCCCGAGCCCCGAGCACACCAGTTAGTAAATCCACCCCACAAACAGTGATGATGCACCAGTCACTGGGGTGGTCCTGACTCCATGGAGTCACTGATGTAACGGGGTGAACCAGCGATCAGCAAACAGTGACAAGGACCCCGACCAGCTCTGAGAGGGGATACTGGGCAGCACACTGCAGGCAGATCTGGGCAGTGCTCTGAGGACATGCCAACTGACCTTTTAAATTATCAAGCAGTGTGTCACCTAGTTAAAAATAGCCCCGTGGCTCAGAACATAAAATGTCTGTTGCCTCCCACCCTCACGCCCAGCCCAGCTCCAAGAAGCGCCGTCATTAAAGATCTGACTTGTGTTATACTTGAACCTAACGGGTATCTAAAAACAAAAACTGAAGCATCAGCAGGGCACTTCCCTCTCCCTCTCAGGTTTTGTCAGTTACGGTACTTATAACATGAACCTTTTGCTCTGAAACTGTAATCAAATCTTTTACTTTGCTGTTGGTTGATGCTGAAATACTGACAAAAACAATTTTTTTTATAACTATATATAATCCTGTGAGTTTCCTCTAGGATCAGTGACTAGACCACTGGAGGGGAATTGCAGTGGAAATGTCCTTGCCCAGAGCTGGCTGGCTGCTGGGGCGGGGAGGGGCACAGCGGGGCACAGCGGGGCCTTCCTGGCCTCCTTCACGCAGTGCAGTCGAGCTCAGTCCCCTGTCGCAGGCCAGTGGGGTCGGCTTTGCCAAGGCCCCTTCTGTGTTGTTCTGGGTTCTGCAAAAATGCTTCTTCCAGTAGCTGATTCACCTGGGGTGCTGGGAAGTGACCTTTGGGTTCTCAGGTATCTGAGAACGAGTCTTTGGGCCTCGTGGTTTGATGTTGTCTGGCTGGTTGTATAAATCCAGATCCGAGTCGGCACTTTGAAGATGTTGCCAGCGTTGCTGGTGAGCCAGGGTGCCTGCCGGGGTGTTCCTCGGTGGGTAAGACTTGCTCTCTGTCCTTGGGAGCCTGAATTTTGCTGGAATGAGGCTGGAGGTGGGTTCTGGCTGCGGCACGTGCCTTTATTCTAAATAGTTCTCCTTTCACGCAGGAGATGCTGTTCCCCTTTCTCCTTGATCTGTTCTCTCCTCTTGTAACTCCTGTTCCCTGTTGGTAGGGCTTCCAGCTCGTTCTTTCATGTCTCTGGATGTTTTTCTTCTATTTCTCTCATTCAGTTTTCTGATGCTTCTTTCATTTAATTTTTTACATTTGAAAAACTGAAGTATAACTTACATATAATGAAATAGATCTTAAGTGTACACGCCGACAGGCTCTGACAGGTGCGTGCCATGGTGTAACCCTTGTCCTCTGTTACCACGTAGAATGTTCCCATTGCCCCCTGGTTCTCAGCTCCTGCGTCTCCCCCGGCCCTAGAGGCAAACACTTATTCTGGTTTCAACCTCACACGTTAGTTCTGCGTTTCGGAGATATTACAGGTGGAGCTGTTCTCAGTCCCTTGTCTTGGGGTGGGTCCTGGAGGGGAGTGGCTGGACCTAGAGCATGCGTGAACCTGCGGGGGGCTCTCGGAGACTTGCTCTTCTGGCAGATGTGTGCCCAGAGGGCTCAGCTGGTCTGGACCGCCCTGTGGTCGCAATGATCCATCTTTTCATTTTAGCCATTCTGGTGGGCGTGAAGTGGTGCCCTGGGGTTGTGATTGGCATTTTCCTGGTGGCTTATGATGCTGAGCATGTTTTCAAGTGCTCGTCGGCCACGTGTGCGTCTTCTCCTGTGGCTTCTCTGTTTGTGTCTTTATTACTGAGGTACAGGAGTTCTGTCTGTATTCTGGATGTGAATCCCATGTCAGATATATGTGTTGATAATAGCTTCTCCCAGTTGGTGGCTTGAACTATTTTCTTAAACAAATCTTTTTTTTTTCATTTATTTTTATTTATTTTTTCTTTTTTTAATAGATTTTATTCTTTTAGAGCAGTTTCAGTTTCACAGCAGAATTGAGCAGAAAATAGAGTTCCCACATAGCCCTCCCCACCCCCACATATATACTCCCCTACCCTCATCATCCCTCATCAGTGTGGCATGTTTGGTACAATCGATGAACCGACATGGACACATTATTATCAACCAAAGTCCATGGTCTGCATTAGGGTTCACTTTCGATGTTGTACATTCTGTGGGTTTTGACAAATGCATAATGACTTGTAGCCACCTCTATAGTGTCATATGGAATAACTTCATTGCCCTAAAAATCCCTTGTGCTCCATCTATTCATTCCTCCCTCCCTCCCTCCCTCCCCCCCAAACAAATCATTTTTGACGAGCAGAACGTGTTTCTGTGTTGTTGTCTTGGTTAAGGGGTAGCTTTTGGTGTTTAATGTTTCGCTGCATTACAGAGTATCTTCTTTTTAAAATACGGAGCTTTAATTTGCCGAAGCTCTTCCTTGATTGTTCCTATCTAGGTGGAAGCTTCTTCTTATTTATGTGTGTCAGCGTCTTGGAACCTCCTGAGGACATGAACTAGATTTTTTGGAAGTTCCTTTTGTCCCTGAATGATTCGCTTTTCTGGGATCAGCCTCGGTGTTTCTTTGTTCTGTTGGTGATCATGCCGTCAGTCCCACCTGTGCACGAAGCGGCGGCTGACGGAGGGTTTGTGGGGGTGGGGCTGGCGGGAGGGAGGCTGCGCAGTGGGTGCAGTGCCACGTGGGATGGGGCTCCTTAACCGGGTGACCTTGTCACGGTCCCAGGGCCCCCTTCTCTGTGGACTGGTTGCAGTCTGGCTTGATGTCTACTGTCCTTCAAAGGACTCGAGGGGTCTTGGTCTGTGTTTCCTTTCAGCTCTTTTTTCTCCCCCACGTCTGTCCAAATTTCCCCGCTTCTGACTTGCTGGAGTGTCTCAAAACTCACCGTTTCGTGCTCATTTGCATTTATGTTTCCTTCTGAGATTCCTCCTGGTGGGAGGGTGCAGGCGTGGGCTCTGTGGGCCGGTGGGTCTGGGATGGAGGTGACGCTGAGGACACACGCTCGGGCTGGGAGAGAAGGCCACGAGGGGGCCCATAGAGGTAGGATTCATCCATGAGGTGAATTTGAAAACAACAGAGCTCTTGGGGTTGTTCTGAGCGCTCTGTGGTGGGAACGCTTTGGGGGGTTTTCAGAAGGGAGGGGCTGGGATCCAGGTAGCTGGGGTGGGACGGGGCGGGGGCAGGCTTGGTGATGGATGGAGGTCGGGGGATGCTGGAGCAGGTGGGTGGGGGCAGGGAAGGCTCTTGGGATGTTAGGATGTGCTGAAGGGTGTCGGTGGTCTTCCTCCTGAGATGTGGCTGGAGGACAGGTGTGGGCGACAGATACCGCACAGCTGGCTCCCAGCACCGTCATGGTGTGGTTGCTTTTCCCCAATTAAACTTAAAGTCCAGGTCGGTGCTCCCACGTGTTCCCAGGCCCCAGGAGGTGTGTCTGCCGTGTCCTCCAGCACCGATGCGGGCTTGGCTGCGGCCGTGCTTTTCCTTCTCTGCTGACGCCTCTTGTTTCTTGTCAGTGTCTCCTAGTTTTCAGATTCTCATCTGCTGTGGTCATGAACATGTCCTCAAAGTTGTGTGTAAATTAGAAGTAAATGGATGCGCCTTTCTTTTAACAATGCTCAGTAAGTGGGCGTGGAGGGAGGAAGGCCTCAGAGGTGTTTTTAGGGGAAAAGCTCATGCGTGTTTTGGAGCATGGGTTTTCGAGATGTCCCTGGCTCGCGGGGACCTTTTTCCTGAGCTCACCGTGCAGGGAAGGGCTCCCTTGGGGTCAATGAGGCTGCAGGGTCTGATGTCACAGAGGTTGGAGAACTAGGAGTGGCTTGTGCTGCTGTCTAGGTTGGCGGACTGCTCTGCTCCCTACGGGTGGACGGGAAGGACTCAGGACTGGGTCAGACGTCCCTCGACCCCGGATGTCCAGTGCTTCCCCTCTGCTGTGCGCGGTGTGTGAGGAGCCGAGGGAGCGGCCGGGCAGAGTCCCTCTCAGCCTGTGTGTGTTTCTCTCTAGGACCGGAAGCTCACCAAGCTGGAGAGGCAGCGCTTCAAGGAGGAGGCCGAGATGCTGAAGGGGCTGCAGCACCCCAACATCGTGCGCTTCTATGACTTCTGGGAGTCCAGTGCCAGGGGGAAGCGGTGCATCGTGCTGGTGACCGAGCTGATGACCTCGGGGACACTGAAGACGTGAGCGTGCCACCCGCCCAGCCAGCCGGGGCCTCGGGGTGGGCTTGGCCCAGGGTGCAGGAGTCGTGATGCCTGGGGTGCCATGCCTCCCGTCTGCTTGGGGCAGTCCTCTCTCAGAAGTAGCCCTATTGGGGTGATAAATGCACGACCCCCAGCCCTTGGACGCCCCTTCCCCGCGCGAGCCGTCGGTGAGCCGCACCCCCACCCTCAGGTACCTGAAGCGGTTCAAGGTGATGAAGCCCAAGGTCCTGCGCAGCTGGTGCCGGCAGATCCTGAAGGGCCTGCTGTTCCTGCACACCAGGACGCCCCCCATCATCCACCGGGACCTCAAGTGTGACAACATCTTCATCACCGGGCCCACGGGTTCTGTGAAGATCGGCGACTTGGGCCTGGCCACCCTCAAGAGAGCATCCTTTGCCAAGAGTGTCATAGGTAAGCCCTTCTCTCTGTGCCCCTGTGCCCCAGGGCCCCTGCCTGCCCCAGGTCACCATCCTCCAAGAGTGAGGCGCACTGCTTCTCCCTCCCTGCACCTCCCTGCCGGCTGCAGCCCTGGGTGTGAGCCCTGCAGCCCTGCACGTGACCTTCTTAGCTATCTGGGTCTGGTGGTGAGGCTGGCTGGCACCTGAGGGGCTGTGGCTGCTGTGGGTATTGGGAGTGGCAAGGGGGTCTGGATGGCAGAGGGCTGTGGGGTGGGGAGGGAGCCACAGGCCTGGAGGCTCACAGAAGGGAGCCCGTGGGATAGTTTGGGGCACAGAGTGAGCATGGGGGGCTGAGGGATTCAGTGTGGATGTTGGTTTTCTGAGATGGGGTTTGCGTCTCGTGTGCTAGCTCCAGGCCGGGTCCTGGTACACAGTGGGCGCTGTGTCCCCACCATACCTGGGCGGGGGCCTCCCATGGGCTTTGCACACAGAGTGCTTGAAGGGGCTCTGGGGCAGCCATTCACAGGTGCTGCGGGGTCCGGTGGCTCCAGGGTGTGGCTCCAGCAGCGTGGGTTAGGTGGGGTTGGGTGGAACTGGGAGAGACGAGGTGCTGCTGCTAACTGAGGCCCTGCGTGCTGTGGTGTGCGGGCTTCTTCCCACGTACGCAGGTTGAGAGAGTGATTCAGGGCTTTGCGAGTTCATGGTTTTGCTGTATGGTTGGAGACAGAACTTGACCTGTTTCTGGAAAACGAAACCACTGGGAATCTGGAAACTTCTGTGGCAGGGTAGTGGGTTCAGAATGTGACACCTAGGGCAAGGTGGCCGCTGGGGATGCCCTGTGGACATGGGGCCTTTGGCTGCACAGGGGAGCTCTGTGGTGGGGCACGGGGCGACCCAGGCCTTGGTTCCGTTTCTGAGAAATGGGTGGAGCGGGTGAGGGCCTGGCTGAGGGGGCCAGGGCTGTGGGGGGTGCACCCCGCGGGCCTCTGAGCTGCTGGAGGAGTCCAGGCAGGTTTTACAGATTTGGCCTTGGAAGTGGGGCACCTGGCAGAGCCCTCCAGGGTTTCTCTGGCCAGCAGCTCTTTCTCCTCTTGGAAACAGGCTTTCTAGTTGCTGGGTGATGTGATGGGTGGGTGTTTCCAGCCAGCACAGTGGGCCCTGAGCCCCACACAGGGTGCCTGACTCTGGAGGGGTCCCCGGTCACTCCAGCCTTGGCTCAGCTGGAGCCCAGAAAACTCTGCACTCACCGTGAATGGGGGCTGGTCAGCGTGTCTCCACAGGCCCTGGGCAGCAGGGTCCCGTCCTCAGCAAGGGGCCATCAGCTGAGTGGGGGTCTGTGGTCAGGTGAGGGGGTCCCCCAGGCCTGTGAAGAGGCTTTCCCCTCCATGCTGTGTCCAGGTACCTTTGGGGGCAGCTGATGCTATGGACCCATCCTGGGGGCAGCCGTTAGGTTTTGTGCAGGTAAGACGTGGCCCATTTGAGACATCTGGTGGTGGCAACCTCCCAGGTGCTGCCCGCGTGCTGGCCCTGCTGAATGGGGTCTTGGGGGCTCTGTGCCAGCCGAGCAAACTTGGAGGTGGATGGATGGGGTGAGAAGATCCTCAGTGTCTGGGCAGTGTCCTCATGGTCAGTGCTGTGTCCATGGGCACACAGCTGTAGGTTACATGACCCTTGTAGGGTTTGTCCCTGAGGGCCCCTTGGATCTGACGCCATCATGGCGTGTTCTCACTGTGTTTGTGTTGGTAGAGCCCCGAGTGGGTGGAGGTGGAGTGGGCGCAGTCCATCCTGCAGGTGTTCACGGCCCAGAGGCTGGGACGTGGGGGATGTGGAGCTGTGGTGCAGAGGAGGTGTGCCCAGAGGTCACTGGACACGTGTGTGTATGTGCACCACCACGCACACATTCTTCTTAATGTTTAGATTTAAATGGCTGCATTGTAAGGAAAGAGAAGGTTCAAATGGGTCCATGGTCCAAGCACATGTGCCAAAGTGGCATCTCCCACCATCCCAGCCTGGAGCTGGGCCCCCCACACCCCTGCCGCCCACCCCCACCCCCGCAGTGCCAGGACATCTGGAGGCTTTGGGGTGTTTCTTGCAAAGCAGCATTCCTGGTTCTCAGGGGTTTCAGAAGTGACCGAGGTGGATGAACGGGAACCCTGACTAGATGAGTGGGGGTTCCCCCAGGGCCAGCTCAGCTCCCAGCTTCTTGCCAGCAGCCCTGAGGATCCCTTCTCCCTGTTTTTCTGTGGATGGATATGGCCACGTGCAAAAATTTTCAGTACAGTCATGTGGTTCAAAAACCCAAAAGGATGAAAAATTCCCAGTGCAACTTCCCTCAAACGCCTGTCCTCTTTCTGCTCTTCATTATTTCTGATGGAATCTTCCAGAATTCTTTATGCATGTCCGTAAATCGTAACATAGATTCTTGTTTGCCCCACTTTTAAACCCAAAATGTTAAACATACAGTGCATCTTAAATTAAAACCATTAATAAGTGAGAAAAAATAAAAATTATCCTTAATCTACCTGCATCCCAGACCCCCCACCCCCCACGCTTTTTAACACAATAGTTTGTGCTGTTTTGCATCTGGTTTTTTTAAACAACTGGAACATTTTGAGAATCTTCCAAAGTCAACAAAGATGGAGAAGTTAAAAGTAGCCTTTTTGAAGTCAATGGCCCCTGTCCTTCTCATTCAGTTGACAGATGCTCAGCTGAACCAATTTTAATAAAAGGTTTTTAAAGCAAGTGTTTGTCACAGGAAAATGTAAAAAACCCAGACAAGTGTAACTGAAGGGAAAAAAATCAGGTGTAACCCCACCTCCTAGACAAGTCATTTTAACTCATTGTTTTATACGGGGTGGTCAGCATGCGTGTGCGGTCTGTTTTATTCAGCCTATTATAAGTCTCCCATGTCCTTAAAAGTTCAGAATAAGCGTTATTTTAATATCCCTCGTGCTTAGAATCGATGAGCAGTTCTCACCCTAACACCTCGCTGGTACCTGCCAGGTGAATGGCACCTGCCCTTTGTCCCCAGGCAGTCATCTTCAGGGGAGACAGTCACTGTGCTGCGTGATGGACATTGGGGCTGGTCTGGGTGTTTGCAATTTAAGTAGCACCGTGGTGATGTCTGCTCTGGGTTATCCGGGCCAGTGGCCAGGAGGGGTGTGCTCAGGGTCATTTCCGGCAGAGACCCTGTCTCGTGGGAAGTAATGGTCTCCCAGCTCTGTGGTCAGGGGGTGGCGCTGTGAGCTGACCTGACCTGCAGTTAGGCTCCAGGGGGAATTGTGGGGAACTTCTGTCAGCAGAGCAAAATCTTGTTTGAATCGTGGATTCCGGGACCAAAGGCGAGGAGCTAGCTCTGGCATGTGGATGGGAGAGGAGGCACGGGGCTCTGAGAGCCCAAGGGACTCCGTGGCCCGGTGACCGCTGACCGCTGACCCCTGCGTCTTTTGCTCCTGGGCACAGGCACCCCCGAGTTCATGGCGCCGGAGATGTATGAGGAGCACTACGATGAGTCTGTGGATGTGTACGCCTTCGGGATGTGCATGCTCGAGATGGCCACCTCAGAGTACCCCTACTCCGAGTGCCAGAATGCTGCCCAGATCTACAGGAAGGTCACCTGTGTGAGTCCACCAGCCCCCTTGATGGGCCATGCGTCCCGGGCTGGGCTCCATGTACTTCGTGAAATCCTCACGGAGGCTGTGTGAGGAAGGGAAGTAAGCCATTTTACAGACGGGGAGCTGGAGGCTCAGTGGGGGTGACAGCCCAGCTCTGTGAGCTGCGGTGGAATGGCAGCAGCAGTGACGTGGGTGCCGAGGGCGGTGCCCGGAGGCATCACCGGGACCTTGCCCGGGGCGGACGGGACGGGAGTACTGACTCGGCCTCTCTGGGAGGCGCCCAGGCCGCCCATCCGCAGAACCCCTCCTCTGTGCCTCCTGGGGGCTGCTGGCTCTCCCGCTTTCTGGCGTGGCCCCAGGCAGTTGTCAGCTTTAATTGGGTGGTTTCAGCTGTGCAAACAGCATCCTGTCCTCCCTCTCTGGCTGTCCCATGGAGTAGGCAGCGCGGGGGCAGCATCCAGGGTGGGGCAGCTGGGGCTGTGGTACCTCACCGTCCACCTGCACCTGCAAGCACCAGGCTGCACTGCAGGGGTGCTGGCTTCCTGCCCCCAGCCCCCAGGGCACCCGCCTCGCTTCTGCAGAAACATGAGGAGCCATGGTTCTTGGCACCCCTGGAGCACCTGCCCTTGTCCCGCCCTCCACCCAGAGCCCTCCCCACGGATTGCAGCTGGTTTCTCTCTCTTGGTTTTTAATTCTCGGTCATTTGATTACTCTGAGCCCCTCCTGTGTGCCGCTGAGAGTGGGAGGTGGGAAGGCAGAGGCCTTGATTAGTGGCACTTGTGGCTGTGGGTCAGAGACCCACAGATAGGTGTGTAGCTGCCCAGTGGCGCTGGGCCCATCAGCTGTGGGCATTGGCCCTCCGGGGGGCAGGGAGGGACCCAGGGAAGGTCAGGGCTTCACTGCTGGGCCGTGGCGGACGCTGGTGCCCGGGCTGTAGGACGAGCGTCTGCTCACCTCGGTCTAGTTGACAGGTGGGTAGGGCGGTGGTCCTCCCACTGGGCTTAGGGAGACAGGGACTGAGCCCCCTAGGCACACGCTTCTCAGCCACCCTGGTCCTCCCAGCAGCCCTGCTGCCCCCATTTAGGTCTGGGAAGTAGGACACTGCTCAGGGTCCCACGGCTCCTATGTAGACCCATGTGGGTTTGAGCAAAGCAGGGCTTGGCCCCACCCTGCCTCCTTGGGGAAGTCAAATGAGAGGTTCAGCCCCTGACCCGTGGTGTTTCCTCTGCTTGCAGTAACAGTCTGGGCGCTCTGGTCCCTCACTCCGCACCCGCATGCTGGCCAGCCTCCGGCACCCACGCCACTCCCTGGGGGCTCTGGGTCTTGGCGCCCTTGGCTCTCAGCTGCCCTGGCGCTGTGCTTCGGGCCCATTCTTCCCCTGCTTTGGGGGCCGCAGCCTTTCAGAAATTTAAGTGACAGTGTATATATACACTTACCTGAATTTGTATTTTCCCAGACCCGGTTCCCCAACCTTGGACCATGGCCTTTCTTCCTGGTGTAATTGAACTCCTTTTTCTCTTGGTTTCTGTGGAAAGGCACGAGGTTCTCCTCTTCAAGGAGGACCTCTTGTCTGCCCCTAAAACCCAGGGTGCTGTGTCTGTTGCTGCACAGAAGCCCCTGCGTGTCAGGCACAACGTGACCCCCATTGGTTGTGGGCACAGGTCCTGGTCGGGGTTCTGGTGGTCCCCAGGGGGCCCCAGCCAGGTAGTGGGAGCTGCTGGAAATCCTGCACTCCCAGGTCTGCCCTCCTCCAACCCTCCCTCTCTGTGGGAAAATGTATGCTTCACTTTGTCTACCTTAAAAAAAAAAAAAAAAAAGGATGGGTACTTTGAAGGCAAAGTCTCATTGAAGGAGGAAGAATGTGATGGTTGAGACCTCAGTGTGTTCAAAATGTTTAAAAACCAGGATCCCCTCCCTCAACCCCCTTCCCTGCCTCCCCGAAGCAGAATGCAGATAAACCCTGCAGTCCAGCCCCTGCTTCTCCTGGAATCCCATTTTCTTGTGTGGTCTGTTTCCCTCCGTGCCTCTGGCTTCACACCCCTGGCACCCACGGGGTCTCTGGTCAGCATGAATGCTCGGCCACCTCCTGCTCCTGCTGCCTGAAAGTCATCTGATCTCACTGCTGACGGTGGAATTCCCTGACACTGACGCTTGCTTGCAAACCCCTCGAGCCACCAGGCCTTGGAAGTCAGCTCTGCCTGTGACCACACTGGGGCCAGAGTTTATGGTGGCCCTTGGCCAGCAGTGACCACATTAGTGCCCTCTGTACCCTCCAGTGGGATGAGGTGAGAAAGGCCAGCTCTGTGGGATTCCCTGTCCAGCCTCTGAGACCCTCTGAGCAGCTGGTATGGGAGGGCCTGGCGGACCGGTGTGTGGCCTCCGGCAGGTGTGCCCTGTCCCACTCAGCGTCCTCTGTGCCGGGGGGGGGGGCAAGTGCTCCCTTAGTGGGAGCTGGACTGGAAAGAGCGAGCATCCTTGATGGTTGCTCTGAGTCTCCCCTGAGTCTTTCTCTTCCCCAGACCTCACTACTCTCAGTAGCCCTTCAGTGGGGATTTAGAATGAAACAGCCCTCCTGCCTGGCCACTGCAAACAAGGCTTTTCTTCTCCTGGGGTTAGTGTGAGGTGAGCAAGAAACAGACCCCAGCTGGGTGTCAGGTGACTCTGCTCATTTCATCCGCAGGGCATCAAGCCGGCCAGCTTCGAGAAAGTGCACGACCCTGAAATCAAGGAGATCATCGGAGAATGTATCTGCAAAAACAAGGAGGAGAGGTGAGCTCCCCAGGCCGCCTGGGGTCTGCGCTGTTGTCCTGGCTGCAGCTGCTTCCCAGGAGACGCGCGTCGGCGGGCAGGCAGGCCGCGTCAGGCCGCGTCAGGCCGCAGGTGTCCTGGGTGCCAGCGAGCCTGCTGGGCAGTTGGTGGGCAGCCCCTGCCTGACCTCGGCTGCTGGGAACATGCTCCCTGGCTTTGGGGACTGTTCTGGAGCCCCCACCCCCTTTGCCGGCTGCTTCTCGCCCTCCCAGCCGGGAGCATGAGGGTGAGTGGGGCCACCCTCTGCCCGTGGTTGCTCTCTGTGGTGTCCCCACCCAGCCCTCTGGCCTGGAGGACACCCTCGTGCCCAGGCTCCCCAGCGAGTCGCATCCTGCCCTCACTCTCAACTCCAGCTGTGTACTTCATGCACCTGTTTGTCTGAACCACCACGTTCAACTCAGAGCCCTCGAGTAGCCCCCCAAACCAGCGCTCATCTCAGATCAGGGCCCCTCCTTCCTCAGCTGGTCCGTCAGGAAGCTGAGCCTTCCTCCTTCCTTTTCCCTCCCTCCTTCCTCTTCCCTTTTTCCCTCCTGCCCTCCTCCCCCCCTCTCTCCTCCCCACTCCCTCCTATCCTCCTTCCCTCCCTCCCTCCCCCTCCCTCCCCCACCCCTCCCTTGCTCCTGTCCTCTCTTCCTCCCTCCCCCTCTTTCCCTGCCTCCTCCCATCTCACCCTCCCATCTCTCTCCCTCATGTCCCTCCTCTCCTGCCCATTTGCACCCTCCCCATTTCTCCTCTCCACTGTATCTCTTCCGCGCCCCCTCATGTGCCCTCCCTGCCCACGTACACCCAGCTCACGCCCCCTCCCCCCATCCCTGTGCCCAGATTTGGTCACTGTCCTTTTCTGCTACCGTCCTCTCTAATGCAGAGGCCCTGTCCTGATCTAAGTGGCCTTCTCTCTTGCCCCCTGAAGGTTATCATTTTTTTTTTAAGGAAAAAAATATTAAAAAAACTGAAATGTGGCTCACATCAGAAAAGTACAGAAACAACCACATAGAGCCATGAATCCTCAGAGCAGACCCTGGGAGACCACCTCCCAGACCAGGACAGAGAGCCCCAGGGTCATGACCTCTGAGCTCCCAGGAGCCCCAGCTTCTGGCCTTCCCCTGGGTCCTCACAGGCACTTTTTGCCTTCCCTGAAGGTTTCTCACCCTGCTGTCTCCCTTTCATGCATGGCAGCCGTGTGCAGGGGATGGGTTCCACCCACCCATGGGATATGCTGCCGTCAGCAGCAGTCAGGGATGGGCCCCTGGAACTCGAGGGCCACACACAGTGACCACAGACCACAGACAGGACACTGGGAGGAGGCGAGGCCCAGGACAGCCCACGATCTGTCTCTGCCAGAGACAGGAACCACCAGAGCATTTAGGGATGCGAATTTGGATGGCAAAGTGGTTACCATGGCAACATCCAGCCCCCATTGCCATCCTGAGCAGCCCTGGAAAACCTCCCTGCTTCCTTGAGGCCAGGGTCCCTCAGGGCACCCAGTGATGAGCTGTGGGAGGTGGGAGCCTGCCTCTTCTGGGTCCAGTCTTATCTGGAGCCAGGTATCCTGTGACAACTGAGAGCTCCCCAGCTCCTCAGCAGGCCTTGTCTGTGCAGTGCAGAGCCAGGTTTGAAAATTCTTTTCTGAATTCCCTGAGTTTCTTAATGATGGGGACTGTTTCATTTTTATAATGAGAGAAAAAAAGAAATCTTACATATTGTGCATTTAAGATATGTTTAGGAGCAGTTTTCTCCTCTTCCCTTGGGACCCAGGGAATGCAGATGTAAACTGGTTTGTGCTGCCCTCAGCGGGGAAGACTGCCCACCGGGTAGGATCAGAGAACCTTCCGGAGGGAACTGGGCAGGTCGTGGGCCCTGCACCCCAAGTCGGGGCCCCCTCTGCAGGTGTGCCCTGGCCCTGCCTGAGAGCCATCCCCTCCCCAGGTACGAGATCAAGGACCTGCTCAGCCACGCCTTCTTTGCGGAGGACACGGGCGTGAGGGTGGAGCTGGCGGAGGAGGACCACGGCAGGAAGTCCACCATCGCCCTGCGGCTCTGGGTCGAGGACCCCAAGAAACTGAAGGGCAAGCCCAAGGACAGCGGGGCCATAGAGTTCGCCTTCGACCTGGAGAGGGAGACCCCAGATGACGTGGCTCAGGAAATGGTACCGTGTGCTTGTGTGCGGCGGGTGCGCGGGCCTCGCCACATCCCGGTGTGTGCCTTGAACGTGTGCGGTTTCCAAAGATTTTAGAAAAGTAATAAGAGGGACGTGGTCCCGCGGTCAGTGGGCAGTTCGGGGAGCGAGGACCCCTGCTTGTCCAGTGCAGCCGTGAAGGACAGCAGAGGTCAGAATCGCCCTCCTGCACGGGTGCGGGGCATCACCTTGGAAATGGGGCAGTGAGGGGATTCCGGGAACCGGCGCAGAGAGGTACTTGAGGACTTGAGCGTGTCCGGAAGGGCTGTGTTTTGATCAGATTCTTGCTAACTTGGTGCAGATGTGGGCCTTTGATCTTTATTTCATTTTGTTTCTGAGGGGCATTGTGGTCTGGAGGGCCTGGCGAGCAGCAGGGGTGTAGAGGCGTCCAGTATCACAGAGGAAAAGGAAGTGTACGTGAGAAATAGATTAGACACTGACTTTTACTGGAAAATCTGAGCAAAAGTAAAAATCTGCTTGCCTGTTGCAGGAGAGCGGGCCCTTGTCTGTGCCTTTGAAAACCGGAGAAATGCATGTCCTTTTTTTCCCTCTTTTTCTTAAATAAACGTGTCACTGAAAATAGTACATCTAAGACATAGTAAGTCACAAAGATGTGGCTGATGAATTCTTTATAACTGGACTCCTTGGACCCTAGTAGGACACTGGAGCCCTGCTCAGATGAGGAAACTGAGGCTGGCCATGCCACATAAGGTGTGGGCGCCATGGACCAAGGTGGGGTTCAGGGTGGGGGCTGGGCACATGTCAGGTGGGGGATCCCTGGAGCTTGATGTAAGCGGTGCAGCAGGTCAGTGCAGGACATGGGTTGGGGGGGTGGTGCATGGCCAGCCAGCACCCTCCCTTCCGCTGGACAGCAGCCTGTGCCCCTGTTGCGTCTGCCATGTGTGGTGGGTGTGACGTCGCTGATGGCCTAGAAGCCACGGCAGGACTCCTTCCCAGCTGCTGGTTACATTCCTGGGCCCAGAAACAGACACCTCTGCTGTAATCGGATTTAATGGGGCTGTTTAGCTCCATGCTTCTGGGAGGATCTTTCCATGACCTTCTGTGGGGAGCTGTTGAATGGCTGCGTATTTGCTGGCTGTTGCATTAAGATTATTATCAGCTTATCTATTTTACGTACAATAGTTTGTATCTGTTAATCTCATACTCCTGGTTCATCCCTCTCCCCTGCTTTCCCCTTTGGTAACTGTAGTTTGTTTTCTACGCCTTTAAGTCTGTGTCTGTTTTGTATGTATGGCTTTTTTGTTTGTTTGTTTTTGTTTGAGGGGGAGGTAATTAGGTTTATTTACTTATTCATTTTAATGGTGGTACTGGAGATTGAACCCAGGACCCTGTGCATGCTAAGCACACATTCTGCCACTGAGCTATACCTCCCCCTGTTTTGTATGTAGATTTATTTGTATTAGATTCCACATTAAACTTTTTTTTTAAAAAAAGATGATTACCAGCACAGCAGTCCTGTGAATTCAGGGTATCTGTTTCTCTGTTCTGTGACACCGTGGTCCCTTCATGCTTCTTGCTGAAATTTAAAGTGCAAACAGAAGTAATGATCAAGGTGGTGTGCAGACTGGTAGCCTATGAACTGAGGTTCAGGAGTGCGGGCTGCGTGTGGAGAGCATCTTGGAGGGACCTTGGGGACTGAGGTACCTGGCCAGCAGCTCCAGCTGTCCCGGTGACAGGAGGAGGGGAGGCAGGCCTCGGGGGGACAGCCCTGCATGGAGCTGTGGCAGATCCCTGGGGCTGCCTTGAGGAGGCGTGTCTATCGGGGCTGCTGAGACCGGGGCGCAGGCAGGAAGCACAGGCGGTGAGCAGTGTTCTCGTTCCCCTACGAGTATTGCATAGTGATGGCTTAAGGATGACACAGATTCCACGTGGCGGCATGTCCTGGAGGCACCGGAGACCCAGATGGACGGTGCTGTCTGTCTGCTGGACCGGGTACCTCCTCCAGCCCCGGTTCGGTTCTCAGTTCTGTTCCAGACACTCTTTAGTTATAAGATGGTGGCGCCAAACATGGTCTGGGCCCCTTCCCATGACCTGCCCACCTTCCCAAGAGGGCTCATCCATTCTCTGCCTCCTGCTGCAGGGAAGGGTCCCCAGGGCCTTGCATTCATGCCTGTGCCTGTAGCCGCGGCCCCGTCCTCACCAAGTCCCTGGGACCTGGCAGGACTCACGGTTGGGAGGTGTCTCAAGGAGCTCACACTGGAGGCCCTGGGCTCGGTGCTTCCTCCTCCCCTTCCTCTGTCTCCTTTCAAAGCATCTTTTCATGGGGCGCGTCCTCCGTGCCCTATGACATCCGTGTAGGAGAGGATGCATCGCTGTGTTCAGTTAAGGAAAAACAAAACAAAACTAAAACTACATGCTCACGGCTCTGTTGAAGAAACAGAATTAGCCCGGAGCCTTGGGGGCGCCTGTGATGAGCCGAAAGAAGCTGTCCCCCCGTGGGGGCGTCTTCCCTCAAGTGAGTGCCCGGGTTGTTGCTGGCCGCTGCTCCTGGCTCCTGGCTCCTGGCTCCTGGCTGGGCCTTGCAGCTCAGCGCTGGTCCTGAGGCCCTTGGCTGGGGCCTGACTCCCCCTCCGGTCCCCACTCCCCCACCTCCCCACCCATCTGTAAACACCAGAACCAACTCGGGGGTCTGGGGCTCTCCTTCTCCCTGGGGTCCTGGGAGCAGCTGCCTGGGCCCCTCCTGGGCTGTCCCTGGGCCGGCTGTCTGGGCCCTGAAGGGGCCTAGGTGGGGCAGCGTTTCAGGGCTCCCTCCCGCCAGGCTGCTCTGCTGGGTCGTCACTTGCTGACAGCTTTAACTCAATACACATAGTTCTTCAAAACTTAATTTGAAGAGGCAGTGACTACAAATGAAACATCAATGTTGGTTATCATAAACGGATGGTAACCTCACGAAGGAAATGCCTTGGAAGCACGGGGGTGTCACCAGTTCTAGGACCCGGACCAGGCCTGGGCTGCCCCGTTGTTATCCCCTGGGATTAACAAGTGCCGAGTATTGAAGATGTCCTGGAGCCAGATGAGGCTGCCTTCCTGAGGCTCCCCGGGGGTGGGAGGGAGGCCGATGGGACAGCTTTCTTTCCTCCCAACAGGTCCTGCAGGCGGTGGAAGGGTGGGCGGTGGGGCACCAGTGGTGGGTGGGGGACACGGGTGGAGGCCGGCCCCTGTGCGGATGTGAATCCGAACAAAGATGCCCCAGGGCTGAGAGAAGGGCAGGTTCCTTGGGGATCTGGGCCAGCTTTGATCTGAAAGTAACCCCTCGTTTAGACCCCCAGGCTGGGAAGGAAGGGGAGGGGCCTTGCAGCCTAGCCCAGGGGATTCTCCTGTCTGTGGTGCCAGCCCTTCCTTCCGCCTTCACAGCCTGCAGATAGTAAGATGTTCCAGTGTGGCATGGAATGTGGCCAGGTTCTCTCCTGTTTGGGAAAAAATAGAAGAAACACCTCGGAGAGAATCACAAGGGGGTGACTGTGAAGACGGGACGGAAGGAAAAATGGGTCATGGGCTGAAAATAGAAATGGCAGGCAGGTGTGTCTGTGGGATGCCTTCTTCTCAGGGACCTCTGGTCAGGTCGGCCAGGTGGGCGGCACTGAGGGTGGGCGCCGAACCCCGGCTCAGCCTCTTCAGCAGGTCCTGACCACGCGCTCAGCCCAGCTCGTGCCTCTGTCACCATCCTGGGCTGAGCCTAGCGGGGCGGCCTCGGTGAGGGTGTCTGTGGGGTTTCAGCACAGTTCATTCCCTCAGATGGAGTGTCTTCAGAAATGAGTTTTCCAAGTAGTCACAAACTTACAAAAAAAAAGTTGAAAATTCGAGGCAGCCGTTTGAGATACCATCTCCGGACTGAACATGAATACATCTGTGTCTTTCCCACAGATGGGGACTTTCCTAACAGCCACCGTGGGTGTCAGAACCCCGAGAGCAGCCCAGCCCCACCCAGGGTCCGCATTGTCCTGGGACACCTTCGTGGGTGGCTCACCATGGCCAGCCCACCGAGGACGCTCCCTGACATCAGTTGACATTGTCTGCCAGCGTTCCCCACATGCAGTGACAGTAAATAATGATCTTGTGGGGATGTACCTTGAAACCATGTAAATATCCCATTTTCCCCAAAGGCTCCATTTATTTACATCTCTGTGGGCTCATGGTTTCTCTTTTATTCAGTAGGTCATATGCTGTTGGTGAGTTAACCTATCCCTGCCAACAAATTACTTCAAACACAGCCCTGTACGTGCTTACGGGCTTGCATGGTCCTTGAGGTCAGGAATTGGTGCTTCTGGCTCAGGGCCCCTCGTGAGGTGTGGCCAGATTGTCCGCCAGGGCAGACCAGAGGTGAGGGTCAGCGTCCATGCTTGCTCACGTGACTGGTGGCGGGAGACTCAGTTCCCATCCAGCTGGGACATTCCATAGGGCTGGTCATGTATGGCCTCACAGGAGCAAGTGGTCCACAGGAGAGAGACAGGCAGACAGAGAGAGGGAGAGATACAGAGACACAGAAACTGAGAGACTACATATATATGGCCCCCCTTTGTGCTGGCAGTGACACCCATCACTTCTGTCACCACAGATCACCTGCATTTCTCCCACATGCATTTGTGGACACGTCCTTCAAGCCGTCACCACATCACTGTTTATTTTGATGTTCAGAATGTCCCAGATTTGGCCAGTGGGAGGCCCTGGGCGCTGGCTCCCTTGTCATTTCCGAGCACGTCCTCGATTTCAGGCACAGTGAGGTGTCCTGGTCCCCTCGTCCTTTCCCTACAAGCTTGAATCTGCCCTTTTGTGGTGAGCCACGCCCTCTCACAGTGGCTACGCTGCGTTTTCGGCTGTCATTGCCCCAGGCCCACTCCATGGGTGGTTCAGAGGCCCACGTGTTCTGTGCAGTTGTGTTTGTGCACGTACACCGTGCACATGCACACTTGCACCTACATCCGGTGCATTTCAACGTTGTACGTTGAAAACCCTGAGTTCACGCAACTCCCATCCAGCACCGCAGGGTTTTTCTGTGGTTTTCTCCCATTTCACATGGGGAATCCCACACTGATGGCAAGGAGCCTGGCTTTTGCTGTTTCATGGTTTTGCCATAAATATCCTCAGAAAGCGCTGTGATGTTTCCTGGAGATCCTCGACTCCTGTATAAATGCTCTCACACACTCCTTTGGGTGAACTGGGTTCAGAATTTTCCTAGGCATGCGTGCACAGCTTTCTAGTCTCCAGTTACAAAATATGCCTACTTCCCATGGCCTCTGACTGCTCAGAGAATGCCCACGACAGCACTGCGGACAGCACTGGCCAAGCCTCCTTGTCCCTGTTCCTGAGCACACAGATGAGGCCAGGACCCCCTTCCTGCCCTCGGCCAGCCTGAGCAAGGGGCCCCAGGAAACCCCTGGGGCCTAGCCGGTGGGGGCTGCTCTGAATTTCTGCAGGAGGCAGACTAGGGTCCCCTCACATCCTCGCTCATCCAGCCCATGTTATGAGCACCTGCTGTGTTGTCTGCCCCAGGAAGCTGGGCCAGTGTGAGCTTAGATGGTCACTCTCCCTGTGAATTTACAGTCAGTGACAAGAGTGTCCCTGAAAAGAATGAGCTTGGTGATGGGGGCAAGGGGTCCAAGGAGGGGACTTTGGGCAGAGACCCCCCACAAGCAGGAGGTGGTAACACAGACGGTAGGGCTGGCCTGGTAGTGGGGCATGCAGATGGGGCTGATCCCAGTAACCATGTGGTGATCTCCTTTGCAGATTGAGTCAGGATTCTTCCACGAGAGTGACTTGAAGATTGTGGCCAAGTCCATCCGTGACCGCGTGGCATTGATCCAGTGGCGGCGGAAGAGGATCTGGCCAGCTCTGCAGCCCCAGGAGCAGCGGGACCCTGGAAGCCCTGACAAGGCCAAGGGCCCGGCCACGCCCCTGCAGGTCCAGGTGACCTACCACTCACAGGCCGGGCCGCTGGAGCCCGAGGAGCCCGAGGCCGACCAGCACCTCCTCCCCACTGCGCTGCCGGCCAGCGCCACCTCCCTGGCCTGTGAGTGCTGCCCTCCTCCTGTGTCCCCCTGTCCCCCACTCCCTCCAGCCCAGCCTGCGGGCATGGATGATTGGTGTGGACCAGCATTCATCCAGGGAGGGGCTTGGGAGCATCTCCACGTTGCAAAGAGATCTGTGACCAGAGGGGTTGAAGGCTCCCTGAAGTGCAGCCTCCTAGGATGGGTGGGGAACAGACGTGCAGACAGACCCAGAACCTCCCTGGTCCCTGAGCCGGTGCGGATGGAGCTGGGCCAGTCCGGCTGGCTGCTCATCCCACCTGGAAGGTACCAGTCCCAACTTCACAGGGCACCTGAGGGCAGTACCTCAGCCTGGGCTCACTGTCCCTGCCAGCTGCTGTGGCCCTGGGGCTGCCGATGGATGACTGCAGCCTTGGGCGGTCATGTCATGGTCTTGGCTGTGACTTTTGCTGCTGGGACTATCCGTCCCCAAGATTATCTCTGTTTTGGTACCTAACCTTTGAGACCTTTGAGACCTTCAGTACGTTTCCCAGGGAATGTCATGGATGGATTGGTGGGAGTCACTGTGTACCTGGCTTCATCTCAGACCGCTGGGAGGGGGAATCCAGTGTCCTCTGCATGTCTAGGTAGAAAAGCGTCCTGCCCGTGCTCTCAGTGTACTAACAAGTTCAGCTGTGAGCTGAGGATGGAAGATGTTTCCTTTTCTGTCTGTTCTGTGACTGAGCACAGAGAATTGCAGAGCCGAGCCTATCCAGGCCACGATTTCAGGGCTTTTGTGTGGAAAGACCAAAATAATCTGTTTAATCCATTTAATAGTTATATCCTTTAATTTATCAATAAAATAGCTAACCATTCTTCAAAGAGAGGCAGAAACTGTAAATTCAAACCAGCAGCTGGCCAACACTTTGAGACAGTTTGCTTGCTGTTTACTTCCCTCCAGCTTGCTCAAGTTTGCTTTGGAGAATGGACTCACTGTGTCATTGCTCCATTTTCTGATAAACCAAAAAATTAATGCAAGAGTGTAAACTTTTTGTAGGAAAGAACTCTCCACACTTGATATACCACTATTTTAAAAATGTAATTGTTGGTTGACAAGTTCTGGGGCAGGAATTAAGAAATCTCCTTCTGTTGAACTTTGAAGGGGCTCTGCTGTGGTCAGATGTGTCATGATACAGGTGTGACCCCCTGTATAGATGGAACGCGTTCAGTTTGGGGTGGGAGTTCTGTCTGCAGACAGATTCCCTTCCTGTCTGGCTAGAGTGGGCTTACCACAGTCGCACTTCTCAAAAACATTTTTACCTGTTTATTGTAGCTTCTTTAAAGTAGATGATACAGTCACATTGAATAAAATTGAGAAAGTCGAAGAGAGTATACAGCAGAAGCTGGTTAATTTTCCTCTCTGGATGTCACTGATATTATGCATCTTTTAACTGTAACTTCCAGAGGTAATAACTTCCAGACATAATCTGTACATGCAATCTATCACACATGCACTCAGCAAGATATGCACGCATACATACACCTGTTCACATACCCACACAAATGCATGTGCACGTGCTTGTATACAGTGCATTAAGCACATGCGCAAGTGTGCACACACACACACACACCCGTGTCTCCCTCTGATCTGTGACCCACGGCACCCTGCACGTGCTCTTCTGTACCTTGCTGTGGGTCAGAACAGGAAACCTGTGCTCAGCCATCCCCCTGGCCACAGTGCCTGTGGCTGGCTGGGCCACCTTATTCTTCACGAAGGTGAACGGATGCGGACGCCAAGCAGCCCACACGTCACTGGAGAAAGAACCCGGTCTTAGGTGACAAGATGGGCTCACAGTCACGCTTCCATATGTCAGAAGGTGCAGCAGACATCATATTGTGTGATTCCCCACTATGGGTTCTGTTAGCTGCTCACGACAGTCCAGATCAGGCTCAAGATGGGGCCAGCACCTAATGACAGCAAGAATGCAATTTGTCAACAGGTTTAAAACATGATTTTTAAAATTAATTTTTAATTATACCAATAATAGATATCGTCACTTAAAAAATATAAAATGTTGCATATATGGTTAGAGTCGCTTTCCTTGAAATTTGGTCTGATCTCTCTCTCTCTCTTTTTCTCATGTGCCCACACTCTCTTTCTCTCCCTCATGTGCACATACTCTGTCTCTCTCCTCCCTCTGTGTAAGCAGAAATGGCCACCAGCCACCTCATCAGAAATCAGGGCCAGTTGTTTAATTAGTTTTGCACAATCAAACCTCAGCATTCTTCTCTCTTACTAGGTCAGAATCAGTTCTGACCAGCCCCTGGGAAAGATCATTTTGTTGGAAAGCCAGGAAGAGTCCCCTTTTTATTTGTTTAAATTATACGTGGACATGATGCCGGCACTGAAAGGCATCTCCTGTAGAAATAGCTTGGTGTTCATAGGTGGCAAATCCGAATGCTTGTGTAGCTTTTGGAGGCAGTGAAACCAGAGTGCCACCTCAGACAGGTTTTTGTTCTTCACTCTTGACTGGCCTGGCCGTGCGGGTGCCCTGTCTTCCCAGGTGCGTCTTGGTGAAGCGAGCCTGTGTGCCACGGCATTTCTGTCCGTGCCCCCGTGCGCAGGCGGCTCCTTCCATCGTGGCTGGGTTTGACGGGCCAGTCTGGCTCGTCTTGGGTGAGGCTGGCCTTTTATTGGAGTCGGGGGTGCTGCGTTGGGCCTCCAGGTCCCCCTCTCGTGGCCTCTCTGTGATGTGGGGGCCTCGTCAGCCCCATTTTTCAACCAAGTTAGGCCGGGGCCCGTGAAGAGAGGAGCCAGATTTGGACCCAGATCTTCCCACTTCTGACTCTTTGCCGTGCTGAGTGAAGGTGGTCAGGGTCCTGAGACACCCCTCCCCATAAAACACAGGTGATCATTATTTCCTCTGTGTGACTATAGCTTTTCCTAACCTGGACAATCCATCTTGTGCCTTTGAAGAGCTGTAAGAGCGCCCTCTTTAAGGCCAGGTCAAGTACCAGGTGAGGTCCCTGGCTGTGA
This sequence comes from Camelus ferus, assembly GCF_009834535.1. Classification (NCBI taxonomy): domain Eukaryota; kingdom Metazoa; phylum Chordata; class Mammalia; order Artiodactyla; family Camelidae; genus Camelus; species Camelus ferus. The sequence goes on from NC_045699.1 coordinate 3,920,783, forward strand.
GCCCGTGGGGCGGCTCTCCTGCCTACCGAGGATGGTGCGAGGTGCCCACCTGGGATCCGTGGTGGCCCACGGTGGGCTCCTGTCGATGTCAGGCAGTGGGGACTCAGGTTGCTAGGGCCATTTCTGGTGCTAGTACTGCCCCCGTGCTGTTCTAGACTTGACTGTTTAAAATGGCACACATTTACTATGTGATCTGGAAATGCAACCAAGTCTTGGTTTTGCAGAAGACACACGGACAGGCTAGCCCACATTTGCGTTCCCTGAGACTTGTGTGGAGCGTTTGGGGGTGCCTGCGTTGAGCCATGCCTTTGTCCTCCCTCCCCAGCGGACAGCACATTCGACAGTGGCCAGGGATCCACGGTGTATTCGGACTCGCAAAGCAGCCAGCAGAGCGTGGTGCTGGGCTCGCTGGCGGATGGAGCCCCGCCCCCCAGCCAGTGTGTGTGCAGCCCCCCCAGTGAGCGTGAGTGACGGGCCTGTCCTGCCGCACGGCCTGCCCTCCCTGGGGGCCTACCAGCCTCCTGCGGTGAGTCAGCCCTCCCCCTCGGGCCAGCGTCCCCGTCCCCACGGCCCGTCTGTGATGGGCCGTCCAGTCTGTGCTGGTCCATGGTCAGTTCCCACCATACGAAAGCAGACCCACCGGAGGGCCATCCTGGCCAGTAACTGCAGGGCTGCAGGCGGGAGCAGCCCGAGATGCACCCTGAAAGACCTGCCAGATGAGGAAATACCACAGACAGCCCAGTGACACCCAGTGCGGGCACATCTGTGCTAAAGCTGGCAGGGTGGAAGTTACTTCTGACTGTTGCAGAGGTGACAGACAAGCATCACTTACAGTAATAAAGCCTTTGATTTTGTCTCAGGGTCCAGCTTCACTGAGGGAGTGTTGAGTATCTCCTGGCATTTCTCCACTGTATATTAGGCAGCCGTTAAGAGTTAGAGGTGTGGGGGGACAGAAGGGAGGTATGTGAACGACCAAACCACGGGAAACAGTTTTCAGGTGATGCTTGAGAAGTAGCACTGAAAGGGCCTCCGTGTTATGCCTGTGGTGTAATTTGTACACTTTGGAAAGACTAAGTTGAAGCATTTGCCTCTGCTGACTGGAGCCCAGGATTTGTTAGCAATTTACATTTGCAGTTTGACTCATTTCATTAAATGAAATAAAATATGATTTTACACAGGAAGAGTTCATTTACAAAAGGGCCACCTGCTTCTCAGAGTGGTGGTTTGGTTCTTGGCTTTAGGTCGCCTGTGCTGGGGCTGAGCCAGGGCATTCTGCCAGCCCTCGTCCCTCCTAGTGCAGGGTCAGACCTTCCCTGGCCACACTGCGCTCTCCACCAGGTCCCTGCTGCGCTGCATCTGTCCCAGCTTTGGCTCACGGGCCAGGACGCCTGAGCACAGGGAGGTCCCGGGCCCAGCCAGCATGCACCGGACAGACTGGGCTGGAGCGCTCTCTCCCGTGTCTTGCCTATTTACACACAAACACCTTGGACAGAAGGGTGGCATTGGAGGGGGTCCCCAGGCTGCCCCAGGGCTCCTGGGGAGGGTTAGTTACCATGGTGATGTGCCCTTGGGACCAGAGTATGAGCCGCTCCTTTGAGGCTCCAGGCCGCCTGCACGGAACCAGGTTCTCAGCTTCAGAAGTTACCTGTGTTCGAATCTGTTTTTTCCACAGCCCTCACCTGCTTCTCACATCCCTAGTATTTTGACGTAAACCCTAGACAGAAAGCTATTTTGCCTCCAAATATTTGTCTGTATCTCTGCAGGATCAAGACTCTGAAAACAAAGCCCAGTACCATTATTGCACCTAAAAATCAACAGGTTAGCAGCCGTTCTTAGCGGCATCAGACATCCAGTGCTCAGATTTCCGACACTTTCCCAGTCTGTGTCTGTGCTGTCCCTGGCAGCGAGGGCTCACTCCTGTCCCTCGTTCTCTCCTAATGGGCGAGTCACTGGAGACTCCTGGCTGTGCAGAGCATCCCGTGCTCTGGCTCTGTCCTGACATTTATTCCCATGTTTTCACGGTCTGTGAATATATCCACATGTATACATTTTTATATAATCCTGTAAACAAGAGACATGCATTTTTATCTTTCCTTCATTTAATGTCAAAACAACCGTTTCTCTCGTGGTGCCACAAAGGGTTCCACAAGTCTCTTAATGATCTTTTCTCATGGTTGCATGATACTCTGGAGCTGCTGTTCTAGGACATTCCCTGCTTGGGCGGTGTGGCCGTTCTCGGTTTGGGGGCCTCCACACCTTGCTTCTCCTGAATCATGTCCGTGGGATAAGTGTCCCTGGCAGGCCGGCAGGCATGGGGGCTGAGAGATGGGTCCCTGTGGATGTCAAGTGTGTGCTTGGGTAGGGGTCCTCAGGGCCGCTGCTGAGCGTGGCTCTGGGTGCTCTTTGCAGCCTGGCCTGTCGGTGGGTTCTGTCCCACCCCCCACACACCCTTCGCTCCCACAGCAGCATTTCCCAGAGACGGCCATGAGCTTTGCCCCTGTGCCTACGGGCCCAGGCCAGCCCACACCCGCTGGCCACCAGGTAAGTGCTGACTACCCCTCCTTATGAGTACCATCAGTGCCTTGGTTCCCCCAGACCCTGCCTGTCCATTTTTGGCTGGCCCGAGCCCGGGGTCCGTGAGCCTCTTGGCAGGTCCAGGCCCCCATGCCCCTTCTCTGCAGTTCCCCTGGGACCAGGGAGTAGATGGGAGTGGGGGCGGGTCTCTTGTTTCTGTGGAGTTCAGGGGTCCATAACACTCAGAGGGCCCCCGTTGCATAGAATAATTCTCCCAGATTGTGTGTCCCAGGCTGTAGGCTGGGTGTTTGAACATACATGTCGGTATACGTGTGTGAGTTGATTTTTTCTGTTGTGTCTAAGCACATGGGGGTATCTCAGGAGGGTGCTGGTGTAAGGGAAGCCCCTTCTCTTTCTAGCCTCTGCTGGCCCAGCCGGTATCGCTGCCACAGGTCCTGGCCCCACAAGCCGTGGGCCCTCTCCAGCCAGTGCCCCCTCACCTGCCTCCATACCTGGCTCCAGCCTCCCAGGTGGTGGCCCCTGCTCAGCTGAAGCCGCTCCAGATGCCGCCGGTGCCCCTGCAGCCAATTGCTCAAGTCCCTCCACAGGTACCTCCCCGTCCCCTGCCCTCCAGCTTCGCCTTCTTTCCCAGCCTGGTTGGCCGTTCTTTGTCCTCTGGGCACATGGGTCCCTTAAGATAGGAACACTTGGAGTGTTGGGGTGGCTGGGTTGCTGTGCTCTCCTGCCCTTGACTTCTGTCCCAGATGCATCCAGGGTGGGGGAAGGTTTAGTCCAGAGTAGGGCCAGAGGAGCCGGGATGGAGCTGTGAGCACAAAACTAGGGTCACTCCCTCCCACGGAGCCACCTGGGACTGTGCTGACCATGGCTCCTTGGGGGTCCAGAGGACAGCTGAGCAGCTTGCCGACTGCAGAGAAGACTGGCCACAAAGCTCAAACTCAACTGTAAAAGTGACTGCTTTTTAATTGCAGTACAGTTGATTTACAATATTGTGTTAGTTTCAAGTGTACAACAAAGTCATTGAGTTATATATATGTATATATATATATTCCTTTTCATATTCTTTTCCATTATAGGTGTAAGATACTGGATATAGTTCCCTGTGCTATTCAGTAAATTCTTGTTGTTTATCTGTTTTATATGTGGTAGTGTGTATCTGTTAACCCCATACTCCTAATTTATCTCCCCTGCCCTTCCCTTTTGTTAACCATAAGTTTGTTTTCTATGTCAGTGAGTCTCTTATGAGTTTCTTTTTATAAATAAGTTCATTTGTATCATTTTTTAGATTCCACATATAAATGATATTTGTCTGACTTATTTCACTTAATATGATAATCTCTAGGTCCATCCATGTTGCTGCAAATAACAATATTTCATTCTTTTTCATGGCTGAGTAATACTCCATTGTATATGTATGTATATATATACTCCATTATATATATATGTATATGTGTGCGTATATATATGTATAATATGTGTGTGTACGTGTGTGCGTGTGTGTGTGTGCGTGTGTGTATATATATATATAATCTCTTCTTTATCCACTCACCTGTTGATGGACATTTAGATTGCTTCCGTGTTAACTGTTGTAAATAGTGCTTCTATGAACATTGAGGTGCATGTATCTTTTTGAATTAGAGTTTTCTCTGGATATATGCCCAAGAGTGGGATTGCAGGATTATATGGTAACTCTGTTTTTAGTTTTTTAAGGAGTTTTTTTTTTTTTTTAAGGAATCTCCATACTGTTCTCCATAATGGCTGCACCAGTTTACATTCCTACCAACAATGTAGGAGGTGTCCCTTTTCTCCACACCCTCTCTAGCATTGTTATTTGTAGACTTTTTGATGGTGGCCATTCTGACCAGTGTGAGGTAATACCTCACTGTGGTTTTGATTTGCATTTCTCTAATAATTAGTGATGTTGAGCATCTTTTGATGTGCCTGTTGGCCATCTGTATATCTTCTTTGGAGAAATGTCTATTTGGGTCTTCTGCTCATTTTTGATTAGGGTTATTTGTTTGTTTGTTTGTTTTGGTATTGAGCTATATGAGCTGTTTGTATATTTTGGAAATTAATCCCTTGTCAGTCACATCATTTGCAAATATTTTCTTGCATTCTCTAGGTTGTCTTTTTGTTTTGTTTATGGTTTCCCTTGCTGTGCAAAAGCTTATGAGTTTGATTAGGTCCCATTCATTTAATTTTTCTTTTATTTCTTTTGCCTTGGGAGCTGACCTAAGAAAATACTGCTATGATTTTTGTCAGAGAATGTTTTGCCTATGTTCTCTTTTAGGAGTTTTATGGTGTCATGTCTTGTATTTAAATCTTTAAGCCATTTTGAGTTTATTTTTGTGTAGTGTGAGAGAGTGTTCTAACTTCATTGATTTACATATGGCTTTCCAGCTTTCCCAACACTGCTTGCTAAAGAGACTGTCTTTCCTCCATTGTATATTCTTGTCTTCTTTGTCGAAGATTAATTGATTGTATGTGTGTGGGTTTGTTTCTGAATTCTCTATTCTGTTTCATTGATGTATATGTCCATTTTTGTGCCAATACCAAGCTGCTTTGATTACTATAGCTCTGTAGTATTGTCTGAAGTCTGAGAGGGTTATGCTTCCAGCTTTGTTCTTTTTCCGTAGGATTGCTTTGGCAATTTTGGGTCTTTTGTGGTTCCTTATAAGTTTTAGCATTATTTATTCTAGTTCTCTGAAAAATGTCCTGGGTAATTTGATGGGGATCACATTAAATCTGTAGCTTGCTTTGGGTAGTGTGGCCATTTTAATAATATTAGTTCTTCCAATCCAAGAGCATGGGATATCTTTCCATTTCTTGGAGTCATCTTTAATTTCCCACTATGACAAACTCACGGCCAATATAATACTCAATGGTGAAAAGCTCAAAGCCTTCCTACTAAATTCTGGAACAAGACAAAGATACCCACTCTCACCACTTTTATTCAACATAGTATTGGAAGCTCTAGCCACAGCAATCAGACAAGAAAAAGAAATAAAAGATATCCAAATTGGAAAGGAAGAGGTAAAATTGTTATTATATACAGATGGCATGATACTCAATATAGAAAACCCTAAAGACTCTATACAAAAACTATTAGAACTGATAAATGAATTCAGCAAGGTAGCAGGATACAAGATTAATGTACAGAAATTTGTTGCATTTCTTTATACTGACCATGAAATATCAGAAAGAGAAAGTAAAAAAACCCAATCTCGTTTAAATATACATCAAAAAAAACCCTCCCAAAAACCAAACCTAGGAATAAACCTAACCAAGGAGGTGAAAAACCTATAAGCTGAGAACTATAAAAGTGACTTCTGCTGCCTGTCTTTGGAGGGGAGCTTCACGTGACTAGTAACACTTGATAACACGTGGCTGATGCTTGGGTGCTGCCTCCCAGGCTAATGTTGTGGTTGGTCACACATGTCTCCAGTGACCCTTTATCGTGGGATGGCTTTCATTTGATGGGTCCCATCACAGTGTTTGAGCAGGGCTAGGATGGGAAATGCTGCTTCATTAGGAAGATGTGAATGTTCCTGTGGTTTACAGCCGCCACCCAGAAGTTTCTTTCGTGTCGGCTGCCACCTGTCACTCAGCCTTGTCCTCATCCCTCCTGCATGAGAGTCACGTTCAACGTCTAGTTAAAGTGCCACCTTGCTCCCAGTGGTCATCGCACTGAGTTGCTTTTCAGAAACACAGAAGTCAATTTGCATATTTTCACAGCCTTATAATTGCACAAAGGCACATATTATGAGATGCAGATGTGCCTGCCACCAGAAAGGCTTCATTTTAGAGAGAACTGTCAGGGAACCTGCTGAAATACGTGAAGTGCTAAATTCAGGAGCTGTCTCCAGGATAGAAGGCCAACGTGGAAGGTTCCAGTGCTCTGCTGTTGCAAGATGCCACTCTTCCTCAGGCCTCATGGCATAGGACGTTCAGCCAGCCAGGAGGGGCTCGAAGATATGCTTTCCCTGAAAGAACCTTCTGAGTAGTGTGGTCTCAGTGTGAATTTCTACAGATTGAAGGGAATCAGGCAAAGTAATTTCAGATGTTTGGAGCCAGTCTGGTAGCTCTGACAGTCCTGGTCTTTCTGAATGAAGATACGCCAAAGCTGTGAAGCTGGTGGTCACTAATGTGACTCCGGGTGTCCTTGCAGTCACCTAGCTGTCACCCCAGAGGGGCCCAGCCAGGACCCCTTCGTGGTGGTGCTGAAGGAAGGCTCTCCTCAGGGTCTCCTGCACCCTGCACCCTTCTGAGGCTTCTTGCCTTTCCTTCCGTTTGACAGCGTTATACGCTTGATTCCATTTATTTATTTTATTTTTATTTTTTTGGGTGGTGTGGCAAATCCATTTTATTGCTGACAAACTGCGTATTCTTTTCTGGAATGAGCGTGCTGCTTTACATTCCCACCAGCAGCATTAGAGTGAGTGAGTCTCCCCACATCCTCACCGGCTGTTTGGCATTATCACTGCTTTTTACTTCAGCTGTCTGCTAAGTGTGGAGTAATGTGGTTTTAATTTGCATTTCACTTGGTTCCGTTTAACTTGGGTTTACGTTTTGGTTCCCCTCCGCAGCAGCTACACAGATGTATCTTGGGCAGAGACTGGGTGATGTGGACCCTCTCACCCAGCACAGATGTGCTGCAGGTGCGCGGGGCCGAGTCCCGGTGGGGCTGACATACCTGTTCTCTTTCAGATGCCTCCGCTTCCTGTGGTCCCCCCCATCGCTCCACTGGCCACCGTCGACAGCCTCCCCGCAGCCCTCCCTGACCTGCCAGCCACCAGTGGGCCCACCGTGCCTCCTCCCTCTCAGTATTTCTCCCCGGCTGTCATCTTGCCAAGCCTCCCACTCAACGCGGCCACTGCCCCGCTGCCCGTGTCGCCGGCCCTGCCTCTGCAGGCGGTTAAGCTGCCCCACCCTCCTGGGGCGCCGCTGTCCGTGCCCTGCCGGACCATAGTGCCAAACGTGGCGGCCACCGCCACCACTATCCCTCTGCTGGCCGTGGCCCCGCAGGGCGTGGCTGCCCTGTCCATTCACCCCACCGTGGCTCAGCTCCCATCCCAGCCCGGGTACCCGGCAGCCTTCCCACAGATGATGCCCAGCGAGGTCCCGCCTTCTCCTCTCCACGCAGCACAGACTGTGCGGGCTGCCCCTCCGCAGACGGCACCCCCCATTCTGCCGCAACCCCACCAGCCAAGTGTCGCCCGCCTTCCGGAGCAGGCTCCTCCGGCCGCCGGCGCTGGGAGCCAGGTAACCCAACTGCTGGCCAGGACCCACCCTCCAGGAGCTGGGAGACCCCTTAGTATGCAAGAGGTTCACAGACCTCTGCTCCTCAGCACCTTGCCCCCGCAGTACGGTGGGAGCAGATAAGCAGGCAGGGCTGTCCCCTGTCATCCAGTGTGTGTGTGTAGGGGTGTCTGCTGCCTCCTCTTGCTTCCCAGCACGGGTTAGGAACCTCAAGAATTGGGGTGGCCAGAAGCTCCAAGGCTGGTTCTTTCCCAAATGTCAGTAGCAGCTGCTTGTGGTGGAGGGGCCCCTGGCCGCGCTGGGCATCGTGGCACCTGCCCTCACCCAGGTGGGGTTGGCAGCCTTGATGCAGCTCCGTCAGCCTCTCCACGGGTGCCAGGGAGGCTCACACTACCTGTTGTGTTACTGTCCAAGTGAAATGGATCACTAACCCCCATTTCAGCAACCAGGAACTGAGGCACATGGTGATCTGAGAGGGGTCTGCTGGTTGTGGACTGGGCAGTGCCGGGGGTATATGGGCTGCTGGTTCCAAGGTGCCATGGTAGACAAGGATGATCTCACAGTCATGTGGGGCCGTGGGCAGCTTGCTGGGCTGACAGTGAAGGGATATGGGGACACCCACCCTGCTGAATGAGTAGCCCCCGTGGCTCCACACACCTGTGCAGCCCATGTGTATTCTGGAGCTCCAGGGCTGTTACCGAACCTCAGGTGAGGAGAGGAGCTTGCATGGGGCCTCTCATCTTGGCAGTGGTTGGGGGGGACCTCTCCTCTTGTTGGGGGGCGCTCTCTCCTTGAGGGGATTCTCACTTGGAACCCCTCCCACCCTGGGGCTGCTTACCTGGGGCCCTCCCACCTGGCCCTAGCCTGGCTCTAAGCGTCAACAGCTGTGTGCCTGTGGGCATGTCCTTTGCCTTCTGAGCCCAGGCTTCTCCCCTGTAAGGTGGGGACTGAGAGCTTTTAAGGCGGGAACCGTAGGGAGTCAGGCCCTGCTCCTGAGTTGCCCCATGGAAGGCTGAGGTGCACAGCCCCCCTTGCGCATGGCTGGGATTGGAACCCAGGCTGTGACCTGACAGGAGGCTGGGATGGCGTAGTTGGTACCATGGCCCTGGTGGCAGTGGCTGGGAGCTCATGACTGGTGCTAAGTATATGCCACACTTCCAGCTTCGCAGGCTGACTCAGCTAGAGGTTCATAAATGAAGTGCAGTTTTAGGTTTGATTTTATACAAATGGCGACACGAGAGTGCCTGTTCTTGTTTGTTTCTGTTAAATCCGCATGCAAACATGCGGTGACCCCCAGGATCTGCAGGGTGTGGGTGGATGGAGGGGGATGTCCGCATTGCCTGTACCCTGTGGTGTGCTTACCCACCTGGGTGGTGGAAGCGCCTGCTTTGGTCCAGGATCCCCAGGGAAGGGGATGGCCCTGTACCCCAACTTGCATGCCTGTCCCCTGTACCCCCAGATCCTGCTTGGCCACCCGCCTCCGTACGCCGTGGATGTCACCACCCAGGTTCGCCAGCCAGGTCCCCACGGTGCCTGCGCCCGCCGCCGTTCTCTCCCCACCTCTGCCGGAAGTGCGGCCGCCCGCCGCCCCCGAGCTCCTGCCTCAGCTCCCCGGCTCCCTGGTCCCCACGGTGGTGGCGGCTGCTCACAGCTTGCCCGGCCAGACCGCTGCGCTGCTGCCGCCTGCTAGCCTGCCGCTCTCCGGCGGGCCTGGGGTCCCTGGCCCCCGCCCGGCCGTTCAGCTGACTGTGGAGCCGGCTGCGGAGGTGCGTGGCCCGCTGCTCGGGGCTTGGCCCGCAGTCCGTCACCCTGACCCCTGACCCCAGCATCACGGCAGCCCTCCTGCGTGGCGACTTCAGCTCTGGAAGTTGGGGATGCCCTTGGGAAGGTGGAAGCGTGTGCCCAGGGACAGCCACGGGTGGTGTTTTTTTATCTCCCTCTGCTGTTCCTGGATGTCACATGTTCCTTAAACACATGCCTGGGTGGAGACCGTGATCTTCACACATGGATTTAGAGTACCTTTCTCTGGAGACGAGGGGAAGGCCTGTGACAGTTCTTCCTGGGCCATGTGCTCCCAGGGATGATCAAAGTGGGTTGGCATGTTTGGAAAGGGCGTGGCCCCAGCTTTTAAGAATCTGCTTGGCTGTGAGCATTAACAGGATAAAAACCCCTCACTCCTGCTACCCTGCCTGGTCTGCTCGCTGTAGTCAGAAGGGAGCAGGTGGTGGGCTGGGCTGTGGAGCTGGGCAGACAGCAAGCTGTGTGCGGCTGTGTCGTGGGGAAGTGAACTTGACCCATCCTCCTCCCCGTGCTTTTATTTCAGGAGCAGGCCTCGCAGGACAAGCAGCCCAGCCTCCCTCAGAGCTGTGAGAGGTAATGGCACACTTGGCCCTCCTGTGCTAGTGCTTCTAACAATGTCACCTGTTTCCAAGCCTGACCTGGTGGGGCCTCCTGGAGCTCTTCTGGGGTCTTTGTCAGTGTCTGTTGAAATTTGGTAGCCAGATACTCCCAGCTGTGTTCTGGGTCCTGGTGCTGATCTGCAATGCTGATGATGTTCTAGAATAGAGAAGCTATGGATGGAGAGTCAGTAGGCCTAGGGGCTGGGGGTAGCCCAGGAGGGAAGGGCAGAGTCCAGCCCACACCCCAGGTCTCCCAGCACCTCGCCATGGGGAACGTCGAGTTTGGGGAGGAAACTGGTTAAGGGAAGTGACTGTGTCCCACCTTTCTGGTACGCCAGCACCAAGCTTGGTGCTCCGCAAAGTCTCGAATCCTACGACAGCCCCACACGGTTGGCCAGTTCCCATCGCTGTTGAACAGGTAGGGGAACCAAGGCACGGGGGAGGATTGTGTCTTCATCCTGACATTTACTGTGAGCTGGTGAAGCCTGATTTACAGGTCAGGAGCTGAGAGGACCAAGGTCCCAGACCAGAAAGCCTGTGTGTTCCCTAGGACCCCAGCACCGCCCAGGACAGACGTCGCAGGGGCAGAAGGGGCAGCAGGCTCAGAGTCTCTCTGCCAAGCATGGCTAGCTTTAGGCGCTCTAGGTTTTTCCAGCTGGGGACACCCAGACACAAAAGCTTCTGGCTGTTTCCTGAAAAGCCAGGTTTCCCACGCGAGGCCGGCTTGCAGGCCCTTCCCTTGGAGACCGTAACGTTCTTGGTTTTCACACAGCTACGGAGGTTCCGACGTCACTTCTGGAAGAGAGATGAGCGACAGCTGTGAAGGTGCATTTGGTGGGGGGAAGCAGGAAGGCAAGACCGCCCGGAAACATCACCGCAGGTCCACCCGTGCGCGTTCCCGCCAGGAGAGGGCCAGCCGGCCCCGGCTGACCATCCTGAATGTGAGTAGCCAGGCGTGATGGGCCGGCAGGACAGGGCTCGCCAGGCACGGTCTCCTCCCTGATCTCAACTGCCTGAGTGTCCTGTAGGTGTGCAACACGGGTGACAAGATGGTGGAGTGCCAGCTGGAGACACACAACCACAAGATGGTGACGTTCAAGTTCGACCTGGACGGGGATGCGCCTGACGAGATTGCTACCTACATGGTGAGGCTGGGTGTCCTGCCTTGTCCGATGACTCAGTGGTGCTTTCCCTGGGGCTGAGATTGGGCTCACGTCTGCCAGCCCCACTGAGGGGAATTTTGGTTGCCAGGCTTCCCCAGCCTCCAGCCTCTGCAGGTGGTTGCCTGTTGTGGGCAGTGCTGGCCCATCACCTGGAGAGCCTGCTTCTCTTGCTGACCCATGCAGCCCCCAGAATGGGGGGACTGGGCCCCCTGGCTGTGTTTCCCCTCTTGGGCTTAGTCCAGAGTTGAAATGAAGCAGATCAGTCAGTGAAGACCCACTGTGGCCAGTGCTCTGGGGCAGGTCCCCACCAGCAGGGTTGCCCGTGTTGTTGCAGGTGGAGCACGACTTCATCCTGCAGGCTGAGAGGGAGACATTCATCGAGCAGATGAAGGACGTCATGGACAAGGCGGAGGACATGCTCAGTGAGGACACGGATGTGGACCGTGGCTCTGACCCTGGGGTCAGCCCGCCACACCTCAGCACCTGTGGCCTGGGCGCCAGGGAGGTGAGTCCCAGGTGCGGGGTCCTGAGAGGGCCTGGGCCTCCTTGTCCCCCCAGCTCCAGGCTCTGTAAATACAACACTGTGATGTTGCTTGTAGAGGAACCTGTAGGTTATGCAGCGCTGGGTGAGGGGGCCAGGAGGGCAAGTGCCTTTAGTCCAGTTAGAAACATCCGAACTCCCAAAGGCCCTCAAATGATTTGAGGCTGGGTTGCGCTGTAAAGTTCTTGTTCCATGCAGTCTGCTGATTTCTGATCTTTTACCTCCTTCAGGAGAGCCGCCAATCCCAAGCAAATGCCCCAGTGTATCAACAAAATGGTACGTCTCCCTTCGAGGCCACATCCGCCAACCAGTCACGCATTTAGAGGAGGCATTTCTGTCATTTCTGTCATTGTCCCTACTCGGCCTTCAAGCAGGCATTTGATAAGAGCCCCACTGAGCATATTGTAGGGGGTTTGGCCATCACACACGGGTGTTGCTGCGGTGTGTGGTGAGTGTGCCTTCATCTGGGGACATCCACCCTGTCTGAGGAGTCACATCTGGCCCAGGTGGGGACTGAGTGTGGCATGGACTCGCTGCGGCCAGCTGGTGCCCCAGCCAGCATCACCCCTTCACTGATGCACTGCGGGTGTCCTGGGCACTAAGCCTGTGCTCGGGGGACTTGTGAGAGCCCTGAGTGGGCTGCACATCCTCCCCACTGGTGCAGGAAGAGTTCTCCAGATTCCCCTATGGCAGGTCTAGTGCCTGTGGCAAAGGGTCACACCAGACTAGGGAGAAACCTGCTCGCTCTCACCAGCTGTTTTTGTCCTACCCCTTAGTCCTACACACTGGGAAGAGGTGGTTTATCATCTGTCCGGTGGCAGAGCACCCAGCAGCAGAGGCCCCCGAATCTTCACCCCCACTTCCTCTGAGCTCCCTGCAGCCAGAAACCAGCCAAGGTATGAGCATCCAGAACCCCCTAAACCCTCCTCCCTGATAACTCAGTGTGCCTCCTCCTGTCTGTTACTCCACATCACCCCATGGTCCTCAGGCTGGCTTTACTTGTGCTCATGTTCCACCAGCATGTGCTGGGTGCCCAGCAAAGTGCAAGGGTCTCATTCTGCACTGTTGACCCAAGGCCCATAGAAGTCTGTGGGGCTGTGTCCTTGTCTGTGTCCCTGTGCTGGTTTTCCACCAAATGAGCCAAGTCAAGGTAGCCCTCAGGCTTGGGCCTGTCCATTACCTCTGCTGTGCAGGTGAGGCACATGGGCTGCACAGGTGTGTACTGAAAGGGCTCTGCCCTCACCCTTTCTTACCAGTGTTGTTGCAGACAAAGTCCTAAGAAAAATCATAAAACATTTTCATATGAACAAGAATGAAAATGCAACATAATAAAATGTATGGGATGCAGCCAAAACAGTAATTAGAGGCAAATTTATAGCACTAAATGGTTAGAGGAAGAAAGGAGTCTCATCAGTAACCCAAGCTTTCACCTTAAGAAACCAGAAGAACTAGAACAGAATCCAAAGCAAGCAGAAGGAAGGAAATAAAGACCAGAAATTAATGAAATTAGAGGCAAAAACAGTAGGAAAAACAGTGAGACAAAAACAGTAGAAAAAACAGTGAAACAAAAAACCGAGTCTTTGGGAAAAAATCAATAAAATTATTAGCCTCTTGTAAGACTGTCAAAGGAAAAGATGCAGAATACCGGTGTCAGTAATAAAAGAGGAGATACCACTACAGACCTCACATTATGGATAATTATGAAGTCACTGAAAATGAAATCAGGGCATGGAATACTATGGCGAAACCTACACACATAAGAAACTGACAACTTAGATGAAAGAGACTAATTCTGTGAAAGCCACAAACTACTAAAACTCATTCAAGATGGAATAGATAACCTGAATACTCCTATACCTATTTAACAAGATTGAATCTGCAGTGAAAAACTGCCAAAAGGATTTTCTAGGCCCAAATAGTTTCACCGGTGAGTTCTATCAAACATTTGAAAAAACAGATAGCACCAGTTCTATGCCAGCTCCTCCAGAAAATGGAAGAGGAAGGTGCACTTACTGAATCATTTTATGAAGCCAGCAGTGCCCTGATATCAAAACCACACAAAGGCAGTACCAAAAGAGTGACAGACCCAGATCTTTCATGGATATAGAGGGAAAAATATCTCAATAAAATATTAAAAAGTCAAATCTAGCAATATATAAAAAGAGCAACATACCGTAACAAAGTGGAGTCTATCCTTGGAAGGCAGCATTAAAAATCAGTTACTCCACCAGATTAATATCAATGGGAATTTCCCTTCCCTATACAGGGATAGACAAATGATCGTATCAGTTGAGACAGAAAAAGTATTTGACAAGATAGAGCACTCAATATTGATAAAAAAATTATCAACAAAGTAGGAACACGGGAACTTCCTCAACCTGATGAAACGCATCTGCAGAAAACTGACTGCTAACATCGTATTTAGTAGTGAAAAGCCAAATGTGTTTTCCTTGAGATTGAGATCATGGCATAGATGTCCACTCTCTCTGTTCCTATTCAACATCAAACTAGAAGTTTAGATTCCAGATGAGCAAGAAGCAGAAATAAAACGATGTGGATTGAAAAGGCAGAAATAAAACTGTCCCTGCAGCTAATATGATTTTATATGGAAAAAAATCACAAGGATTCTAAACAACAAACAACTCTTAGAACCAGTAAGTGAGTTTAGCAAGATCACAGGATGCATAGTCAATAACAAAAATAACTCTGTATTTCTATATGCTAACAGTGAACGAACAACAAAAAAACTAAAATTTTGAAAGAATACTATTTACAGTAGCTCAGGAAAAAAAAAAAAAGGAATACGTAGCTATAAATTTAACAAAATATATACAGGATCTGTATGGTGAAAACTACACTGATGAAATGGATTAAAAATGACCTAAATTGTGGAGAAACGTATTGTGTTTATAGATTGGAAGATTCAACATAGTAAAAATGTCAGTTCTCTCCAAAGTAATAAACAGATTTAATGCAATACCAATAAAAATTCAAACAGCATATTTTTTGCAGATATAGACAAGCTGGCTCTAAAATTTATATGAATGAACAAAGGTAATTGAAATAGCTAAGCAGTTTTTGAAAAAGGACAAGTTGGAGGAATCACACCACCCAATATTAAGATTTATTACAATGTTAAAGTGCCCTTGACAGTGTAATATCAATCCCCTTGACAAGAGGATTGATACATAGATCAATGGAATAGAATAGAGAGCCCAGAAATACATCCATAAAAATATGGCTATGTGACTTTTAGAAGAAAACATTGGAGAAGAACCTTTGTGACCTGTGCCAGGGAGTTCTTAGACCTCTCTCCAAAAGGTAACCTGTAAAAGAAGGAAATGGATAAATCAGACATCATCAAGATAAAACTCTTTCGTTCTGTGGAAACCACTGTTAAGAGAAGGAAAAGACAAGCTACAGACTGGGAGAAAATGATTGCAAATTACATGTTCAGCCTAGTATTTGTCCCTGAACTATTATAAAGAAACTCGCAAACTTGTAAGAAAACAAAAAACTCGACTGAAAAATGGACAATAGACTTGAAGAGACATTTCCCCAAAGAGAATAGAAGGATGGCAGCTAAGCACATTAGAAAAAAAAAAAAAAATGCCATTGACTACCAGGGAAATACACATTAAAACCACAGTGAGGGATCACCTGTTAGAACAGCTAAACTGCCAGTACTAAGTTTTGGTGTGGTTATGGAGTAAATGGGTCTCATAAATTGTTAGTGGGAATGCAGAATGGTACAGCTATTCTGGATAACAGTTTGGTATTTTTAAAATAAAAGATGTGCTTAACATACAGCACAGCAGTTTCACTCCTCAGTATTTACCCTGGAGACATGAAAGCTCATGTCCACTAAGCACTTATGTATAAGTGGTTATAAGAGTTCAGTTCCCAATTGCCCAAACTGGCAACACCCCAATATCCTGCAGTAAGTGAATGGACAAACAGATTGTGGTGCTTTGAAAAGCAAACAAACTGTTGACACGTGCAGCAACATGAGTGAACCCCAGAGGCATACTGAGTGCAAGAAGCTAGTCTCAGATGGATGCATACTGTATAATCCCACCTACGACGACATTTTCGAAGATGCAGATACGGAATCAGTGTTTGCCAGGAGTTAGGAGTGGGGGACAAATGCGAGTATAAAGGGGTAAGTCAAGGCAAGTTTTTGGGAGTGATTGAATTATTATGTGTCTTGATTATGGAAGTAATTATATGATATATGTGTGCTAAAATTCTCAGAACTCTACACCTACAGAAAAAGGCTATCTTACTGTAGGATAACTTAAAAAGTGAAGGAAAAAAAAAAAAAGCTGACCTATGTTGAAAGAAGTATATAACCAGGCAGATAATGAGGCAAGACAGCATGAAAGAAAAGCAGAAGCAACAATAGACAATAAAAAAGACCCTTAGACTTCTCCTTTAGGCTGCAATGGATAATAGGCACTTGATTTATTTTCCCTCAAAATGACTAAAAAAGCATGCAAAAATATGAAACTATTTTTTTTAACTTAGAACATAAGGCAGTGAAGGACATTGATCCCTGCAAGACTGAAAAAATTGTGTGATCATTTCAGCTGACTGTGCTGAGAAAGTTGCCACACCACAGAGCAGAGAGGGAGGAACGCAGGTAGAGTTCAGCCAGCTTCCTGTGGTGAGGAGACTGGCCTGAGAGTCTGAGGAGGCCTGCGGGCAAGAGTTTTCAGGGTAGACTTCTGGAGAGGAGAGAGCAGCACAAAGGGAAAATGCTGGAGACTGACAGAGGATTCCCCTTGATCATTTTGCCAGTGGACTGTACATGAGGATGCTAGCCAGTGCCAGGAGACGAGCCACCCCCAAGGATACTGGAACTGGCCAGGGAATGTCTGTTCCCAGCAGTTAGCTGGAACAACTTACAATTTAAGGGGCATTGGGTCGAGTACTGAAAAGGGCCTTGGAGAAGGTCATGGAGAAAAATAAGCCCTACACAAAATGTTCTTCTTGTCCCACCTAGCAGATCTCAAGCACAAGATCTGAAAAGATCAAGCCAGAATAACCTAACTGTATCCCACGACAAAGAATGTTATTAGCCATACAAATTCATCCAGCACCCAGGAAGGTAAATTTTACATTGCCTGATACCTAGTCAAAATTACCAAGCAGGACAAAATGAGAAAAATCCTGCATTCTAACCCACCCATAGCTGACCAGTTGTTAGAATTAGCAGACAAGCACATGGATACAGTTATTACAGCTGTATTCCGTATGTCCTAAAAACTGGAGGAAAGGAATCAGATTTACCATATTGATAAAATAGAAAAGACATAATCCATATGATCAGCTCAATAAATGCAGAAAAGGAATTTGATAAAATTCAGCAACTATAAACATCCTCAGCAAACTCTATATGAACTATTTAGGGTTAAACCTGATCAGGTATCTGTAAGACCTGTACAGTGGAAACTAAAAAACAATGTGGATGGAAACTAAACGACTTAAAGAAGCATCCTGTTCATGGGTCAGAAGACCCAGTGTTGTTACAGTGTTAATCCTCTCAATCGGTCAACAGATTTTATGCAGCTACCATCAGAATCCCAGAAGTGTTTTCTGGCAATTGAAAAGCTGACTCTGAATTTCATGTGAAAAAGTAAAAGACACTAGAATTTGGAAATAAGAGAACTAGATTGGAATGTTAACACTAACTGACTTCAGGAGTTATTATAAAACTATAGTGATCAAGACAAGGTGATATTGGTATAAATACAAGTAAACAGATCAGTGGAATAAAAATAGAGTCCAGAAATAGACACAAACACACAGAGACACTTAATTTTTTATAGACGTGCAAAGGACATTCAGTGAAGAGAAAACAATTTTTTCCCAGTTGGTCATCCGTATGTAAAATGAGTATCAATTCGTACTTAATGCTGTACACAAATATCAACTCAAAATGGAATATAAACCTAAATGTAAAACTGAAAACTAACTTATAGTAGAAAACGTAGGTAAAAGTTTGTGTGACCTTGAGTTAGACAGAATTCTTAGATATAGCACCAAAGCATGATCTACAAAAAAAAAAAAAATGGTAAATTAAATGTCATCAAGTTTAAAATGTCTGCTCTTTGAGAAACACCAAGGGAGTGAAAAAATAAGCCCGAGATTGGGAGAAAATATTTATTAACCATGTATGTAATAAAGGGCTTTTGTCCAGATAATACGAGGAACTCTCAAACTGCAATGAGAATAAAATTAAAAAGCTAACAAAAATATTTTTACAGACACTTCATCTAAGATATGTGGGTGTCAAATAAGTGTATGAAAAGGTCATTATTCAGTAGGAAAATGCAAATTAAAACTGCAAGGGGATGCCTCTACATACCTATTAAAGTAGCTGAAATTTAAAAGACCAAGTTGGTGAAGATGTGTAGGAATTGAAACTCTTATACACTGTATAAAATGGAAAGCAATTAGAAAACTTGGGAAAGCAATTTGATTTTTTTTGAAAAGGTAAACATACAGCTACCACAGTATCTGGCCATTCTGCTCCTAGGTACATATCCAAGAGAAATGAAAGCAGACGTTCATACAAAGAATTATATAGGATGTTCATAGCAGCTTTATTTATAATGGCCAGGACCTAGAAATAGCCTGGTGAACAGATAAACACTGATTTATCCATACAGTATAATACTACTCTGCAATAAAAAGGAACGAACAATTGATATTCATTACAGCATGGGTGACTCTTAAAATATACTGATGAAAGATGCTAGATGAAAAAAAAGGATACTATGTGATTGCATTTATGTGAAAGACTAGAAAATGCAGACTAATGGATCCCACTTGGCTGCGTTTTCACATATGTGTAGCATGTTGCTAGATTCTATTTGCTAAGGCTTTAAGGATAATTTTAGTGCCATTATTTATTATATTCCTTTTGTGTTATTTTTCTCAATTTTACTGTTAACGTTTTGCTCAACTTATTAAAGAATCTTGAAACCTAAAAAAAAAAAAGAGAGAATGCAGATTAATCTGTAGGGACAGAAGACAGATCAGTGGTTGTCTGGGCACGATGGTACGGCAGAAAAGGGAGAGAGGGATCGATTACAAGATTCATGAAAAAATATTTGGTAGAATGATAGACGTATACATTATATTGATGGTGGTGAGAGTTTTGTTTATATGCCTGTGTCAGAACTTATAAACTCTACACTTTAAATATGTCCAATTTATTGCATGTCAATTGTACTGCAGCATAGTGGTTAAAAACAAAAGAACAATAACAAAGAAAGTTGACTTCCAGGGGCTCCAGATGGTGGAGTTACCAGACAGATAACTACCTGCTTAGTATTAAAATAAATAAATGACTAGAGTGAAACTTTTGACAATCACAAACTATACCAAAAAAAAAAAAGAAAAAAGAAAAACCCCCCAAACAAACAAGGAAAAAAAAAAAACCCCAAAAACAAGCTGAAAGGAAACTCACCCAACAGCTGAGTGTGGTAAGACCTCACTGGATGGTTTGTACGCTGTTAGGGAGAGAATTAGCAAACTGACAAGTAACTCAAAAGAAAATGTTTAAAGTAGAATAAGGATATTGAAACTGATGGAAAATACAAAAGAGGAGCTAAGATATGTAGGGATTACCATGAGATGGTCAAGCATATATAACTGGATTCCTAGAAAGTAGAAGAATGAGACAAAATCAAGTTTGACGAGATAATGCAGAGAATTGAAAGGCCTTAAGCCACAAATTCAAGAAGCCCTCTGAACTCAGAGAGAGAAAAACTACACTTAAATATATTGCAGTTAAAGTACTGAATACCAAAGGCTGACAAAGGAGTTTAAAGGATGCTAGCAGAAATATCAGGTACCTTTAAAGTACCTGCAAGACTGACTTGGACAGCTCCCATCTCATTAGAGACGGGGTTTGCCAGTTCACCGAGGAATGCTGCTATCCTCAAAGTGCTAAGGAAAATAAGCACAGGACTTGAATCTGTACTTGATGACAGCGTCCTGTATCAATTAAGATGAAGTAAAGACTAAAGGGACTCATCACCTGCACATCTCAACTAAAGATATATACCGGGGGGGGGGGGTATTTTTATGCCAAAGAACAGTGACCCCTGATGTAAGGTCAGAAATGCAAGAGGGAATAAAAGCAATGGAATTATAAACACATGGGTAGGTCTAAAGGAATGCTGACTGTATGAGAGCATAATGTCTTCTGAGATTTGAAATATATTTGTTGTGTTAAAATGCAGGAAAATAAGGGCACATTTATCAGAGGGAGGGAATTATACTCACAGGGCTCCCGGGCTCTTGCATTGTTGGGGAAGAGAACCAAAATCAAGAATGTATATTGCAGTCTATAGAATATGCTCTTGAGAGCTGTCAAATAATAGGTAACTTCCACACTCATGGGGGAGTAGGGGAGTGGGGAAGAATTTTTTAAGAACAAAAGGCAAAGAAGGAGAGAAAAAGCAACATCGAGCACAATGAATGTATAGAAAGTCATTAGTTAGATGGTGGTTTTAACTGTAATAGAGCAATTATTAAATCAAATGAAATAAATATCAAAGTTTGTCAAATGTGAAAAAAAGAATGACTAGTAAGACTAAGATACAAGACTACAAAAGGTGAAGAGTAAAGAGATGGAAAAAGATAAAGCATGCAAGTACTAACCTAAAGGAAGCTGGTGTAGATCTTTTTATATCAGACAAAATAGACTTTAAGGCAAAAACATGATGGTACAAGATTCAGCTATCCAGGAAGGTCGAATAATTCTATATTTGCATGTCTTTAATAAAACAGCCCCAAAATAAATACAGCAAAAATTAACAGAACTAAATGAAGAACTAGAGTAATCTACAGTCATCATGGGAGTTTTAACTTTCGGAACAGGAAGACAAAAATTAGTAAGGATATAAAGGATTTCAACAATAGAATTAGCAGTCTTGTTTTATATATAGGACACCCAACAGCTGAAGAATACACATTTTTTTTTCAAATCCACATGGAATATTTTTAAATTAGCCATATTCAGGACACGCAGCAAATCTCAACAAATTTAAAAGGACCAAAATCATTCAGTGGCTTTTCTCTAAATACAGTTGGGAGTAAGCTAGAATTTGAAAACAAGAAGATACCTAAAATGTCTACACATATTTGACAGTTAAGAAAAACATTTTTAAAATCCCAGGAAGCAGGAAAGAAATTATAATGGACATTAAAAAAAATTCTGAATTATAATAATATGAAAATTATGCAAATGAAAATATTACAAAACAGAAACAGACTCACAGACATAGGAAACAAACTCATGGTTACTGGAGCAGGGAAAGGGGTTGGGGAGGGATAAATTGGGAGTTCAAGATTTGCAGATACTAACTACTATATATAAAATATGTAAATAACAAGTTTATACTGTATAGCCCAGGGAACTATATTCAATATCTTGTAGGAACCTATAATGAAAAAGAACATGAAAATGAATATATGTATGTATATGTATGACTGACCTATTATGCTGTACACCAGAAATTGACACAACATTGTAAACTGACTATATTTCAATTTTTAAAAATTCTGCAAGCATAGCACGCATTCAGAAAATTAAAAAAAATCAGTGAACAAATAGAAAAGTTTTCATCATAAACCATTTGTTCAAGCTAATCAAAAAATAAAATTCTACCACTCTTTGAAAAAAAATACATATCAAAACTTGTGGGATGCAGCTAAAGTTATATTTTGCTTTAAATTCACTCATTAGAAAGGAGCATTAAATGCACTTATTAGAAGGGAGAAAAGGCTAAAAATCACAGTTGAAAGTATACCCACTGTAAAAAGTTAGAAAGAGAAGAGAAAGTTGAATGGAAATGAAAGAAAGAAAACAGATAAAAGCATAAATTAATGAAATATAAAATAAATATACAATAGGGTATCAACAAAGCTTAAAGTTGGTTCTTTGAAATGGCTAATAAAATTAGCAAGCCCTTGGTCAGACTGACTAGAGAAAAGAGAGAAGGCACAGTTAATATCAGGAATGAAAAAGAAGGACATTGCTACAGTCTGACAAACTTAAAGAAAAAGACAAGAGTGTATAAGTCCATGCCAATTAATTTGAAAACTTTTGTGGGTATTGTCCTGGAGAAGTGCAACCTACCACACTTATGTAAGAAGAAATGGGAAATCTGAAAAGTGCTATAAACTTAAAAAAATTTGAATCCGTATTTAAAAACTTCACGTTTATGCTTTGTGGTGGCAAGATTGCCGATGCAGTTCAGTGTATAGCCTTCGAGGTTCAAGTGCAGGCAGGAAACAGAGTTCTCTCATTCAGAAGCTCTCGGCCTGACTCCACTATGCATAATTAGGATTAATATCTGTCTCTAAAGCAATCATGTGACCAGATGGCTGGAATGCACAGACTGACTTGTGCCCAAGTTGCATGCGCAACCCTGGAGTTGATAGTAGGGACAACTGTTCCCTAGAGGAAATTCAAAGTGCCGCTACATGAGGGAGGGGGTGACTGCTGCATAGTCAAACCTGAAACATGCTCATGATAGTGACAGAAGTAACTCACTCAAATGCTGGGAAAGATGGGATAATTGTTGAGAAAAAAAGAGAGAAGACAAAAGGTTCATGTGAGGAATGGAGAACTTTTTCCAGATTAGAAAACAGATTGAAACAGACCCTCAGAAGAAAACGGGGAGGAATGACATCAGCTAGAATGAAGACTAAGAGATAGCATTCATCCTCCCTTATAAACAACAATTAGACATTTATCTATAAACAGAAATAGCCCTGGGATGGCTCAAGAATTCAGTTAAGAACCCGTGGCAACAGAGTGGAGCCAAAACAAAATAGCTACACAGAAAGGATTGGAGGAGATGGACTTACGTGAGATGTCAGGAGGTGGCTAGGGATAAAGGAGGTGGAAGTATCCGTAAGTTGCACAGCCTGTGCCTTCATGGTCCCCAGGGACCTGCTCTGTGGACTCAGCAGCCTTTGCAGCTAAGGATCTCACAGCCACCGTGGCAGCTATGGGCTCCCCACAGCTTTCACAGTAGAGGACCCTGTAGCATTAGTAGGCATGGACTCCAGTTGCCTGCTCCACAGAAGATATTAGAAGCTTTCACCACTGAGGTAACCAACAGTCATTGCTGCCACAAACTCCCCAGGGATGCTGCTGCACCTTATTTGTCTCCCCCAGAAGGAGCTGCTGGACTGCTGCCCTGGGACCAGGACTGCCAGCTGCCTCCCCCAGCCCTGTGTGCACCCTAGACCCCAGAACCCTGGCTGCTCTGGTTGCACCCATACTTCAGATCCCAGCTCTGTGATAACTCTACACTCATGCACCCGGCCACTGCTTTCAGGCCGGCCAGAACCTGGAGCCATCATCCCTCTGTGAGTGCCTGTGCACTAGACCTCTGCTCTGTCTCTGTGCCATGAGCACCTACACATCAGAAACCAGTGCTACTACTACCAGGAGGGTGCCCATAAGCTGGACCCAGTGCCAAGAGGTATCCCCTCAGCCACAACATCCCCATGGGAGAAGAAGAGATCAGGAGGCACCAGCAGCCTTCACCACTGAAGACCTCAGTGGCCCCCACAACCACCTGCAGGTGAGGACCCCCTGCTATCTTTGCCAGTGCTGACCCCAGCTGATGGAGCTACACAGAGACTACACCCCTGGGCCTGCCCTCTACCTGGAACTAACATACCCCACCCAGCTGGTGTCCCTGCACCCAGTTGCAGGTAAAAGTCTTCCCTACTGAAATCAATTTGTAAATTCTAGAAGAGATGACTGCTCCATCAGATGCACAGGTATGAACACAAGGTTATAAGAAGCATGAAAAAGCAAGGAAATGTTAACACCACTAAAAAGAGCACAGTAATTTGCCAGTAACTGACCCCACAGAATTGAAGATGTCCAGGTTGTCATAGAATTCACACTGCTTGTCTTGAGAAAATTTGGTGAGCTACAAAAGAACACATGTAGACAACAAAATCAGGAAAGCAATACATGAACAAAATGAAAAGTTCAACAGAGAAATAGAAATCATGAGAAGAACCAGATTCTGGAGCTGAAGAATACAATGAATGAAATGAAAAATACAGAAAAGAGCATCAACTGCAGACCTGGCTAAGAAGAAGAAAGAATCTGTGAACTTGAAGACAGGTCACTTGAAATTATCCAGTTGTAGAAGAAAAAAGAAAGAATGGGGAGAAAGTGAAGAGAGCCTATGTGAGTTATGGGGCACCATCAAGCAACTAATATTTGCATTATGGGAGTCCCAAGGGAAGAGAGAGAGAGAAAAGGCAAAAAGCTTATTTAAGAAATTCCCAAATCTAAGAAGAGATGCACATCCAGGTACATGAATCTCTTAAGTCCTCATATAGATTTAACCCAAAGAAAACTTTACCAAGACACACTATAATAAAGCTATAAAAATTCAAAGACAAAGAATTTTGAAAGCAGCAAGAGGGGGGAAAAATACTCATTTCACACCAGAAAATGCTCAAAAAGCTTTCAGGAGAGAATGGAATAATATACTCAAAGTGCTGAAAGGGAAAAAAGCTGATGACCAAAAGTTACTACTTTACTTTTTTGACTGGCAAAGCTATACTTCAGAAATGAAAGAAATACTGTCCCAAACAAACAGAAGTTGAGGGAGTTCATCACCACTATACCTGCCTTACAAGAAATGTTGAAAGGAGTTCTTTAAGCTAAAGTGAAAAGACAGTAATATGTAAATGAAAACACATGAAAGTATACAATTCACCTGTAAAATTAAGTATATAGTTATTCAGAATAGCATTATAATGACGGTGTGTAAATGACTTAACTCTAATAGATAAAAGACAAAAGGGTGAAAAATAGCTGTAGTTATAATAATGTTAAAATGGATACACAAAATAAAAGATACAAACTGTGAGATCAAAAACATTAAATGTGTAAAAGTGGGGGAAGTAACAGTGTAGAGTCTTTGTGACCAAAGTTATCAGCTTAAAGTAGGCAGTTATAACAGCATTTTTATTGTAAGCCTCACGGTAATCACAAAGTAAATGTCTATAATAGATACAGAAAAGATAAAGGAAACAAAGCATGACACTATGGGAAATCATCAAACCACAAAGGAAGACATCAAGAGAGGGAGAAAGGAACAAAGGAACTACAAAACGGTCAGAAGACAATGAATAAGATGGCAGTAGGAAGTTCTTATCAATAATTACTTTAAATGTAAATGGGTTAAGTTCACTAATCAAAAGATAGACAATGAATTAAAAAAACAAGACAAAAGTATATGCTGTCTACAAAAGACTAACTTCGACTTTGATGGCATATACATGCTGAAAGTGAAGGATGGGAAAATGTATTCCAGGCTGATGAATACCGAGAGAGAGCAGGGGTGGCTTTATTTATATCAGACAAAATGGATTTCAAGTCAAAGTCTGGAACAAGAGACAACAAAAATCATTATATAATGATAAATTAATCATTTAATCAAGAGGATATAGCAATTGTAAATATATATGCACCCAACATCAGAGCACCTAAATATATTAAGCAAATACTAACAAATCTGCAGGCAGAAATAGACAGCAATGCACTAATAGTAGGGGCTTTAACACTTCACCTTCAATAATGGGTAGATCACTCAGACAGAAAATCAATAAGGAAATATTGGACTTGAATGGCACTTTAGAACAAATAGACCTTGAGAGACATAAACAGAACATTCCGCCCAACAGCAGCAGAACACACATTCTTCTCAAGTGCACAGGGAACATTCTCCAGGACTGGTCATTTGTTAGATTACAAACCAAGTCTTAACAAA
Organism: Camelus ferus; assembly: GCF_009834535.1. Classification (NCBI taxonomy): domain Eukaryota; kingdom Metazoa; phylum Chordata; class Mammalia; order Artiodactyla; family Camelidae; genus Camelus; species Camelus ferus. The sequence goes on from NC_045699.1 coordinate 3,946,509, forward strand.
TTTAAGAAGATTGAAATCACATCAGGTTATCTTTTCTGATCACAATGGTATGAAACTAGAAATCAATAACCGAAGGAAAGCTGGAAAATGCACAATTACATGGAAATTAAGCAACACATTTCTGAATAGCAAATGGATCAAAGAAGAAATCACAAAGGAAATAGAAAGTGTCTTGATACAAGTGAAAATGGAAACACAGCATAGCCAAAACTTGCGTAATTCATCAAAAACAGTTTTAAGAAGAAATCTATAGTGATAAAAGCCTATGTTAAGAAGCAGGGAAAGATCTCAAATAAACAATCTAACTTCACACATCAAGGAACTGGAAGAAGGACTTAGCCCAAAGATAGCAGAAGGAAGGAAACAACAAAGTTCAGAGCAGAAATAGAGACTAGAAAAACAATAGAAAGGATCAGTGAAACTAAGAGCTAGTTTTTTTGTTGAAAAGGCAAACAAAACAAACCTTTAGTTAGGCTAAGAAAAAAAGAGCAACAAATCAAATAAAATCAGAATTGAAAGAGGAAGCATTACAACTGATAGCGCAGAACTACAAAGAATCATGAGAAAATGCTATGAACAGTTACATACCCACATATTGGATAACCTAGGGAAAAATGTCTAGGAACATACAACATGCCAAGACTGAATCATGAAGAAGTAGAAAATCTGAATGGACCTATAACTAGTAAGGAAATTAAATCAGTAATAAAAATCTCCTGACAAAGAAAAGTCCAGGACCAGATTACTTCACTGGTGAATTCTACCGGACATTTAAAGAATAAACAACAGTCTTCTTAAACTCTTCCAAAAAAATTAAAGAGGAAGTAATATTTCCACACTCATTTTACCACATCAGCATTGCCCTGATATCAAAGCCAGGCAAGGACACTACAAGCAAAGAAAACTAAGGCCTAGTATCCTTGATGAAGCTGTATTGCATCTATATGCAAAAGTTCTCAACAAAATACTACCAAACTGAATCAGGAGCACATTAAAAGAATTGCACAGCAGGATCAGGTGGTATTTATTCCTGAGATGCAAGGGTGAGTCAGCACAAGCAAATCAATAAACGTTGACACAACACATAACAGAATGAAGGATAAAATCAAATGGCCATTTCAATAGATGCAGAAAAAAGCATTTGAAAAATTCAGCATCCTTGCATGATAAGAAAAAAAAAAGAGTAAAAGCAGTGAACCTCAACATAATCAAGGCAATGTGTAACAAGTCCACAGCTAACATCATACTCAGTGGTGAAAAGCTGAAAGCTTTTCCTTCTAGTTTAGGAACAAGACAAGGATACACACTCTCATCACCTCTTTTCAATGTCATCCTGGAAGTCCTAGCCAGAGCAGCTGGGCAAAAAGAAGAAATAAAAGGCATCCAAATCAGAAAGGAAGAACGAAAATTATGTCTGTTTGCAGGTGACATAATCTAATATAGAGACAACCTTAAAGACCCCACCACCAAAAAACTTGGAACTAAGAAACGAACTCTGTGCGGAATCCAAAATCAATATGCAAAAATCAGTTGCATTTCTATACACTTAAAATGAACTGCCTGAATGATGAATTAAGAAAGCAGTCTCATTTGCAATAGCATCACAAATCATAACATACTCAGGAATAAATTTCACCAAGAGGTGGAAGCCCTGGACACTGAAAACTGTGAGACATTGATGAAAGAGACTGAAATAAATGGAGAGATAGCGCCTGTTCTTTGGTTGGACTAATTAATATTGTTTACATGTTTATGCTACCCAAAGCCATTTACAGATTGAATGCAATCCACACCGCAATTCCAATGGCATTTTCCACAGAAATAGAAAAAGCAATCATAAAGTTCGTATGGAGTCACAAAAGAAGCCAAATAGCCAAAGCAGTTTTGAGAAAGAACAAAGCTGGAGGTATCTCATTTCCTGATTTCAAACTATATTACAAAGCTATGGTAATCAAAACAGTATGGTGCTAGTATAAAAACAGACATAGACCAGTGGAACAGAATAAAGAGCCCAGAAAGACACCCAAGCATATGTGGTTAACTAATTTATGGCAAAGGCACCAGGTACACACAGTGAGGAAAAAATAGTCCGTTCCATAAATGGTTCTGGGAAAACTGGATATCCAAATGCAGAAAAATGAAATTGGACTCTTAACTCACACCACTCACAAAAATCAACTTAAAATGAATTAAAGGCTTACACAGAAGACCTGATACCTTTCTCCTGGAAGAAAACATAGGGAAAAAGCTCCTTGACATTGGTTTTGGCAATGCTTTTTTGGCTATGACATCCAAAGTACAAGAAACAAAAGCAAAAATTAAAAACGGGACTACATCAAACTGGAAAGCTTCTGCACAGCAATAGAAACATCGACAAAGTGAGAAGGCATCTGACAAAATGGTAGAAAACACCTGCAAATCATTTATCTGATAAAGGTTAATATCTAAAAATATGTGAGGAGCTCACACAACTGAGTAACAAAACCCCCAAATAATCCAGTTACAAAATTGGCCAAGAACCCAGGTAGACATATTTCCAGAGAAGATATATAAATTGCCAACAGGTATATGAAAAAGTACTCAACGTCACTAATCATCAGGGAAATGCAGTTCAAAACCACAATGAGATTTCACCTCATGCCTGTTAGAGTGGCCATGATCAAAAAGACAACAGATAACAAATGTTGGCAAAGATGTGGAGAAAAGGGATCCCTTATACATTGTTGGTAGGAATATAAATTGGTAAAGCTATTATGGAAATTAGTATGGAGATCCCTCAAAAAATTAAAAGTAGAAGTATTATATGTTCCAACAGTCCTGCTTCTGGGTATTCATCCAAAGGAACTGAAATCACTGTCTCAAAAAGATATCCACACTCCCATGTTCATTGCAGCATTATTCACAACAGCCAAGACATGGAAACAACCTATGTGTCATCAACTGAATGGATACAGAAAACATGGAAAATACACACAGTGGAATATTCAGCCATAAAAAGAAGGAAATGCTGCCATTTGTGACAACATGGAGGTCATTATGCTAATAAAATAAGTCAAGTAGAGAAAGATAAATACTGTTTGATCTCAAAAAAAAAAAAAGTTGAGCTCATAGAACCAGCGAGTGGAATGTTAGTTGCCAGAGACACAGATTAAAGAAGAAGCATGTGATCATTTCTATAGACGGAGGAAAGCATTTGATAAAAGTCAGCATCCATTAATGACTTTAAATAATATCAACATAGGTATAAAAGTGAATTTATTTAATCTGATACAGGATATCGCCTTAAAAACAGCAGCAAATATTTTTAATGGCGATATGCAGAATGCTTTCTCTTTGAGATGGAGAGCCATATAATGACACCCATTGTCACCACTTGTTTTCAGTGTCCTACTGGAAGTCCTAGGTAGTGCAGTGTAGAGTAAGACAGGATAAAAGGGTTCCCAGACCCAGTGCCAACTTGTGTGTGTGTGTGTAGGCTTCTCCACATGAATAGGAAATTCTTGGATGCCAGCAGGGTGTCTGAGAATTCAACCCAATTCTGACATTATCCAGAGATAAAAATCGCCTCACCACCTGTCAGTATGGCTACTGTAAAAAAAAAAAAAAAAAGAAAGAAAGAAAAGAAAAGAAAGAAAGGAAGAAAAGAAAAGAAAAGTATTGATGAAGATGTGGAGAAATGGGAACGCTGTACACAGTTGTTGGGAGTGTAAAATGGTGCACACTGCACACCAAAACAGTATGGAGGTTCCTCAAGAAGGGAAAGCAGAACTGCCATGTGATTCTGCAGTCCCTCTTCTGGATTTGTATACAAAGGAAATAAAATCACTATCTTGAAGAGAAATCTGCACCGCCTGTTCATTCACAATAGCCAGATTGTGGAAACAACCTAAATGTCCATCAGTAGATAAATGGATACAGAAAATGTGGTCTCCTGTTTAACAGTGAAAAATTCAGTGACACAACCTCAGTAACAATTACTAGAAGAATTAAATCATAAACCTGATTTGCCTCTAGATCTTTTTGCAACATATGTGTTTCATGCTGCATTTTCCACTGATTTACAATAAAAACAATGTACAAGTGGCAAAAAAAAAAAAAAGAAAATGTGGTAGTTACTTACAATGGAATATTACTCAGCCTTAAAAAGAGAAGGCGATCTTGCCATTTGTGATAACGTGGATGAACCTGGAGGACATTATGCTAAGTGAAATAAGCCAATCACAAAAGACAAATACTGTATGATTCCATTTCTGTGAGGTATCCAGTAGTCAAACTCACAGAAGCAGAGAGTAGAAAGTGGTTCCCAGGCCCTGGGGCCTGGCGGGTGGGGGTGGAAGTGGGGAATTGCTGTTCAGTGAGTATAAAGTTTCAATTATGCAAGATGAGTAAGTTTTAGAGGTCTACCGTGCAACACTGCACCTACAGATAATACCGTACTGCGCACTTAGAATGTTAAGAGGGCAGATCTCCCATCGAGGGTACTACCCACAATAAAGCAAACGACAAAATCACGTTAAGATCCTGTACACCCCCCAGGAAGACTTGGGGAAGGTAGGAAGCCCTGAGAGTGCTCAGAGGCTGCTATGGGAGGGGAGGTGGCACACCTGCTTTGGGAAGCCGGCTAGTGTCCTCTGAAGGCTGAAGCAACTCTGACTCAGCGACTTTGCTTCTGGGTGTACACCCAGCAGGTGCGCACGGTCACACTCACGCTTGTGTGTTAGTATTAGTCATGTCCCAAACTGGGAGCAAGCCGAAGGGCACCAGCCACACAGTGACGAGTGAGTGGTGGGACAGTCTTAGAGTGAATTAGTCTACAGACACCCAGCGTGGATGCATCTCCCAGATATAGTGATGAGAGAGAAGCCAGACAGGAACGAATAAATGTGAGCCCTCTGATACAATATTCACAATTAGGCAAAAGTAAATTATGGTGTTTGGAGCACACACTTATGTAGTAAAAGTTATTTACAGTTGCTGGGGAGGGGCAACATGAGTCTGGGGCTTGGGATCCTGGCACTCTGCCCCATACCATTTCTTGGGTAAGCTTTTCTTTATTTTCATTGTATGAATTTGGCTTTGGTTATTAAGATAATTTTTTTTTAAGTACAGAAAAGTAGATTCAAAGGCTAAGTAAGTATGGAAACCACTGCATCCTCCTCTCGATGTTCCCAGTTCTGGGACCACACAGAGGCTCTGAGAGGTCCTGGGTAGGATGCTGTGGAGCTGTGCGCCATTGATTGGTCCCCGACGAAGACGCCTTTCCGGCTCCTGACAGGATGCTTGTGGTCTGAGCTGCTGCTGCTCTGCTGCTGCTGCTGCTGCTGCTGCCTGCTGCTGCTGCTGCTGCTTTTTTAAAAAATTATTTTCCTTCCTTCCTTCCCTCCTCCCCCTTCTCCTGTCCGTAATAAATTCCCACTTTAATTCGCAAATTCATGTAGTCTCCACTGCATTTTCCTGCGTTAGGGGGGTTTATTCTTTTCTTTTTGAGTTTTTTTTCGTTTTTTTTTTTCTTGGTCTTGATTTCTTTCTCTGTTCATTTTCTTGTCAGTTTATTCATATCGGCTCTACCTTCTTTCTTCGTTCTCTTTCATTTTTTTTGCTTTCTCTTTCTTCTTTCTTTCTTTTTCGTTCTTCCTTCTTTCTTTCCTTTCTTCTTCCTTCCTTCCTTCTCTTCCTTCCTTTCTTTTCTTTCATTTTCTCTATTCTTTCTTCTTTTCTTTCTTTCGTTCTTCTTTCTTTCTTTTTCTTTCTTGTCCTTCCTTCCTTCCTTTCCCTTCCTCCTTCCTTCCTTCTCCTCCCTCAACCTCCCTTTCTTTCTTCTTTTGAAGTATAATTGATGTGCAATATTATGAGTTCAGGTGTACAACATACTGATTCAAAATTTTATAGATAATACTCCATTTTAAATTTCCTCTCAGTGTGCTTTCTCCCCTCCTCCCAACAGCAGCACCTTTGCCCCAGAGGGGAGCCGCGCTTCTGGACTGGGTGCTGGTGTAGGCCGGTGTGTGCGCTGGGGCAGTTCCCGCACACCAGTCAGAGCCCCAGACCATCCCCCTTTCTGCCTCTGTGAACACCAGCAACAGCTGCCCCTGCCCCGTGCCGACGCAAGGCCGGGTCAGAGCCAGCTCTGTCCCCCACAGGTGCACACTTAGTTTGGCCACGGCAGCCTTTGACCTAGTGGGAGGCCGGAGCTAGAGGTGCCAGAGCGGGTGCTCGGCGTGGGCCAGGGCACCGCTGGAGCAGTGGCGGGAACCAGCCAGAGTCTCAGCAGTTTTAGTCTGCTTCCTCTGCCTCGTTCACGAGTGGATGCCAGGTTTCTTACAGTCCTGTTAGTCTCACTGGTTTTCAGACCAACCAGGGGGACGCATCTTCCCGGTGTTGGACCCTGGGGACGGGATGCCCGGCAATGGTGCGAACCGCTCACTCCCCAGGGAGGATCTCTGAGCCCGTGTAACTCCTTTTACTTCTGTGTCCCCTCCTAGGGGTGCTGGTCCTGACCTGATCACTTCCCGCCTGACTCTGTGTGGATCTTTAGAGCTTTGGTTGTATAAGAGGCTTCCTGCCAGCCTTCAGTGTGATTTTAGTGGGAATTGTCTGGCATGTAGATGTATTTTTGATGTGTTTGTGGGGCAAGGGGAACTTGGTATCCCCTGCTCCACCATCTCCATCTCCTCTGGTCTGAGCTTCTGATCTTAACAAAGCATGGTGGTGGTTCGTCAGGAGTTCTTGTTCACTCCAAGGCAGGGGAGTGTGTATAGTTCACTACTCAGAAACACCTTAATTTTATCATTTCATTTCAAAATTATGTGGAACTGACCAGTGCTAGAGTGACCAGGGCCGTGTTTTTATGGAGCTCACCTGGCGCGTGGGGGCTGGAAAAACAGGCAGCAGATGGGTGACGGGCTATGCCTGATGGCTCAGTGCTACAGAAAAGCCAGGAGGAAGGGATGGGTGCGCTAGTTCGGCTGAAGGGAGCACTGCTGGAGCACAGCCTGGGGTGAGAAGCAGGGCGGCGGGAGGACCTGTGCAAGGTGTCTCAGGCGGGGGCCAGCACGCGGGAAGCCGGTGCATCGGAGGAAAAGACAGGAACGATGTGTAGGTCTAGTTCATAGCAGACGTCTTTTTGGCCAGTGAAGTGCCCGGTAAACAGGACCAGAGTAGGCTGATACAGAGGCATTTTTCCTGTTTCTTCTAGATACAGTTCCCTGTAAAGACCAGCTGTCCTCAAAGGAAAAAGCCAGCTTCCCTGCTGGTCCACAGCTTCTGAGCCAAGCGGGCCCCAGGGACCCTTCTGGCAGTGCACCAGCCCCTGTGGTGCCATCCTCCCCTCCCGTGACTGCCGTGCTCCAAGACACGGCCCCACCAGCGGCCAGTCTGAAGCCAGAGCCAGCGACAGGGGCAGCCATGCCGGCGGGGGGCCCGGGGACCCCTCAGGGGCTGGCCACTGAGCATAAGGCCCCGTGGCCACCAGTGGAGACTCATGACGCCCAGCTTCCTGCACAGCCCCTGGGTGTGGGCCCAGGGCCTCGCGCCCCATCTCTGGAGGTCCCCCTCCACCCCATGGGTCTGGGGGAGCCGGTGTCAGCCAGAGAGGCCAGCACCCGGGGGGAGCCCCTGTCAGCTTCGGCCGCCGTGTCTGGTGCCCCTGGCGGGGCCCCTCAGCCCACCCTGGGCCAGCCCCCTCCCCTACTCCCCACTGTGGTGGGGGCCATCAGCCTGGCCGCCCCCCAGCTCCCCAGCCCCCCTCTGGCGCCCTCGGCCTTGGAGTCAGATGGGGAAGGGCCGCCCCCCAGGGTGGGCTTCGTGGACAGCACCATCAAGAGCCTGGATGAGAAGCTGCGAACCCTGCTCTACCAGGAGCACGTGCCCACCTCCTCAGCCTCGGCCGGGACCCCCGTGGAGCCCAGTGACCGAGACTTCACCCTGGAGCCCCCAAGAGGGGACTGGCCCCTCTCAGAGGCCTCTAGGGGGGACCTGGCCCTGCTGCCGCAGCCTGCAGTGAGTACCACCTCGCCCGGAGGCACTCTTCCTGCGTGGGGGCCTGGACAGGGCTTGGAGCTGACTCCAGCCCAGGCCAGGGGGTACCCTGGCCATGTAGAGCCCCCGTGCCCCAGCCCAGGCCATCCTGTCCTGGAGAGCCATGCCATGCCTGACCCACACCAACGTGTGATGCTCAGACGGGCCCGGGGCGGGGGGAGCACAGCCCTTGGACTGGAGGAGAGCATTTGCAGTTTAGCTGCAGAAATGTCAGCAAGTGACGCTCACAGCTCGTTCCTTTCTGTTTCTTTCTTCAGTTGGAAAAGTCAGAAACAGCCCTGACAGTGGAGCAGGCCACATCCTTGCCAGTGACAGGTAATGAGCCCCAGATGCTACCAGCCTTCCTTGCTCTGGAACATTCTGCCTCTTCACCCTTCATCCCCGCAGCATCTTGGGTGGGACCGAGACGTGGCAGGAGCCTGTCATGATGCCTCAGTTAAAACCCACTGAGTTCTGGCACAAACCATGTGTTCATGCTCCAAGGAGAGAAGGTCCTCTGTGGAAATGGGTAAAAGGACTGGGTGTTGTCAGGACCCGTCTGGCCCCCACGTGCTCTCAGTATTTTCCAGTGTGCATCCCTGTCTCCCATTTCTTTAGAAGAAGGTGCCTATGGTTATTTTGGACAGAGTGCAGGGCTGGGGCTGGGGAGTTCCAGTATGGAAGCTGCCAGGCTGGAGCCACTCATGATGTTCTGAAATAGTGTTTCCTCCATGGCTCCTGTGTTCAGGCCAAGGGAGTTTGTCTGACCTTCTAAGCTGTGCGTTCCTTCTCAGCAGAAGCTGTAGCAGGTGATGTTTACCTGGGGAAGATGAGGGTCAGGGGTGAAGCGGGAATGTACCGGGGAAGGGAGGAGCTGAGAGGTCGTACCTGAGTGCCCGCTCCGTCTCCTTCTGACTTCTGTGTGTGAGTGTGAGGTGTGTACCGTGGGCTTCCTTCTACAGCATCAGCCACTTCGAGTGCTGGAGCCTTCGGGAGTACAAAAATCATGGGGGAGCTCTGAGGAGACAGCTTCTAGTTTGGACAAGGTGAACCTTTCTGGCAGTCAGAGCTGTCCAGAAACAGAGGGCAGTTGGTAATGAGCCCCCTGTCCCTGGAGGTATGCAAAGCGAGGTTGGACGATCCCCACCACAGGCGTGTGAGGAGTGTCACCACTGCCTACGGGTTGGGGTTGCATGACAGACGGGTCTACATTTCATCAGGAGCCTGTGCAGTGGGCAGCCCCCCAGCCTGGCTGGAGGCTCGGTCAGCCCCTGTCAACCCCCACGTGTCAGTCCAGCTCAGGCTGACACACAGCCCTGGCTTTCTTTTGCTGTGTGCAGGTCCCAGCTTGGGCCAGGTTCCCACACATCAGCCCCTTCTGCTCTTGCTGTTTGCTCCTCACAGCAACCGAGGAAGGCTGGTCAGAAATATGCTGATTCCCCACTCTATAGATGGGAACCTGAGACAGGTTTGGACGAACACGGGCCTTTCCTGGACATCGGAGCAGCAGGGTTAGAAATCATCCTTATTGAGCTAATCCTTCTAGGACCTTATAAGGCCCTTTTCTTACTGGAACATGTCGTGGAAAGAGAGGGTGATGCCCTCAGGTGATAGAGATGTCAGATGAGACAGGGTGACATCAGCAGGTGTAGAGAAATGACAGGTGAGACAGGTGACGGCCGTCAGGTGTGTGGAGGGCCCGGCTGCGCCCGAGGGTCTGGAGCACGGGTGTTCAGGGAGCTGAGTGGTTTGGGCTGACGCCTGCTCCCTTTCCTGGGAGTCAGGGCATCTCCTGTGAAGTGATGCGGCTAGGATGTCAGGAGGGTCTTCAGTTATCCTAGCTGCACACACAGCTTCTCCCTGCCGGCTCCCTTTCCCTTCTGGCTTGGCTGCACCAGCCCAAGTAATGATTTTGGTGTTCCTGCAGCAGAGTCATCTTTGAGCAACATGCTGGTCTGTGAGGGAGGACAGGTGGCCTCAGGCTCACCCGCAGTGCCCAGCGCCCTCCAGGTAAGGAGTTTTCTCCAGTGAGACGCCCGGTGGGTTGTTGGATTTGCTCTCTGCTGGGGTTCGCTTGGAATCTTGTCCTCTGCACTGTTTCCCAAGGATACCCCTGCTTCTGCCATCCCTGCACGTCTGGAGCCCGCAGACCGGACCGGCACAGTCCCTGGGGAGACCTTGGCTGAGTCCACCCAGAGCTGCCCAGGGACGTTGACAGAGGGTGGCCAGGCCAGCCACCCCCAGACACATGGCGCTCTGGTCTCGGGGTCCCCCCGGAAGTGGCCAGGGCAGCAGGACGGCAGCTCACCAGCCAAAACTGTGGGCCGGTTCTCAGTGGTCAGCACCCAGGATGAGTGGACTCTGGCCTCCCCCAGTACCCTGCGGTACTCCGCTCCGCCCGACGTGTACCTGGACCAGGCCCCTCGCAGCCCAGACGTGAAGCTGGCTGTGCGGCGGGCACAGACGGCCTCCTCCATCGAGGTCGGCATGGGCGAGCCCGTGTCCAGCGACTCTGGGGACGAGTGCCCGCGTGGGAGGTCCCCGGCGCAGAAGCGTGCCTCCCTCCCTGGCAGTGGCGGTGGTGTGGCTAGTGACTTTGTGAAGAAGGCCACCGCCTTCCTGCACAGGTCCTCTCGGGCTGGCTCCCCAAGCCAGGAGACACCCAGCAGGATGGGCGTGAAGGTCCCCACCATCAGCGTGACCTCCTTCCACTCCCAGTCATCCTACATCAGCAGTGACAATGACTCAGAGATCGAGGATGCCGACATCAGGAAGGAGCTGCAGAGTCTGCGAGAGAAGTAGGTCCTACGGGCCAGGGGTCCAGGAAGCATCAGGCAGCAGGAGTCCAGGTCCTGCCAACTGCATTTTGAGCTGCTTGGGCCGGGTGACAGGGCAGAGGTGTCGTCCCCGCTGTCAGGCCTGGTCCCTGGGGGCCACCCCTCCCCTCCTGTGGCCTCAGTGGGCCAGCCCCCTGGGGGAACACTCAACACTCAGACACAGGCCTTGCTCACGCTAGCTCTCTCCCTCTGCAAATATCATCTGCCCCCACTGTGGTCAGGGTCATTGAGATACAGCTACACCCTGAAGTCTCCTTCAAGGCAGGAGGGCCCCGCCGAATACCTAGTAAGGCATGGAGAGGCTCTCGTCCTTGGGAAGGGGTGGCCGTGGGCTGAGAGCTGTTGGAGTGGGCCCAGAAGTGGGGACATGGGCAGGAGGGGCTGGTGCCTCTGTCCCACTGCTAGCTCTGCCCTCACCCCATGCCCTGCACCTGCTGCCCCCGCCCCCTACCCGCCCCAGCCCCAGCCTTGGCCCCGTGCTCCCTGCGGAAGGCCGGCGGGGACCACTCGGCCCTTTCCTGGCTTTAGAAACTGCCCTGGCCGACAGCTAGTGATTCCAGCTGAGTCTTAACGGCAGTTTCCCACCCGTGTGACCTGTCAGCTCAGCTCTGTGCCCGGGGGTGGTGTTACTTATGGGGTCAGCCCGAGCTGGAAGGTCCACTGGCCCGGGCTGGAGCCCCAGGCCCCTGGCTGTTGGCATGCTCTCCATAGGCTTGCTCTGTAAGGCTTCCTCTCACCTGAGGCCCCTTGGGCTGTTCCCTCCCACGGAGGAAGTGACAGTTATTTGCCTGAAAGCTGAGGCAGCCTTCCAGTTCTGGCCACTGATTATTCTTCTCTTCACTTGTGTTTATGGGTAGGGTTCGTATTGGGAGCAGAAATGTGTGAAGCTGTTCACACCGCACCCCTCCACCCGCCACCATGAAAACCAGTGTTAGGCGCCTGGATATCAGAAAACTTGAATCTCCTTAGGCTGGACTTCATGCAGTTCTATGTTGTTGGGGGTGTTGGTGCTGAAGGCCCCTGGCAATACCCCCACTTGGTTTAGATGTAAACAGAAAGTGATGTTTAAATGCCCGTGTCCCCTGTGCACGGCCCATCTGCCCAGGCTAATGCGTGGGGCTCACCGCCCCGCCCCTCCCGCCTCTCCGGCCAGCAGCGGCGTCTCCTGGAGGGGCCTCGTGTGCTGGGAGTGACCGGGATGCCCACCTGGCGTCCCTCTTCTCCCCTCCCGCAGGCACCTGAAGGAGATCTCCGAGCTACAGAGTCAGCAGAAGCAGGAGATTGAGGCCCTGTACCGCCGCCTGGGCAAGCCGCTGCCCCCCAACCTGGGCCTCTTCCACACAGCACCCCCTGTCGGCCGCCGGAGGAAGACCAGCAAGAGCAAGCTGAAGGCGGGGAAGCTGTTGAACCCCCTGGTGCAGCAGCTCAAGGTCGTGGCCTCCAGCACAGGTTGGCCCAGGGCCCTCCCGCTGCCCTCGGGCATGGGGGTGGGGCAGGCGGGAGGCAGGCACTGAGAACCGGAGGAGCCCTTCTCAGATCTCCTTCACTGGAGCAGGGAAGCCTTTTCAGGCCTGCGAGAGCTGGAGCCTGGGCCCCTCTTGCCGGGAGGGAAGGACTGGGTAGGCCGACTTGCCGCCTGTGGGTTGCAGCGTGCTCCTCCTTGTATGGTGCTGCCTGGGACGGAGCCTGCTTCCTCTGACCCTGTTTCTCGGGCATCTGTCACCCCCTGATAGCGGGGGTTGAGCATCTGCCTTTGGAAGGAGGAGGATGGTGAGGACCCCCAGCCCTTAACCACAATGCCTGGGCACTGAGAGTACACACTGACCGCGAGCCCCCACACTCTGGGGTCAGGCCCAGTGAGCCGGGTGCACCTGGTGGGAAGCCAGCAGTGAGCTGACCTTAACCCCTTCCTCTCCATGTTGCAGATAACCTGCAGGGTACCCATCCATGAATTGCAAGAATTACACAAATTACATGAATTCCAAGAATTACACAAATTACATGAATTCCATGCCAATTCCTAAAGCTAACATGAGGCTAATCAGAGTTATGAAGTCCACAGGTCCCCTCTGAGCCCAGGTGTGCATTTCCAGGTGTGCTGTGGTCCTTTCCATGCATTTGCACAGCTCGAGCTGGCACAGTGTTAACTGGTGGAGACAGCAGTCATTTTCTTTGACCTTCCTGACACCCCCCCACCCCCACCCCCCCACGGGTGACCCAGCCACACACTCATTGCCTGCAGGGACTCAGCTTCCCCAAGGTCACCTAGCAAAGTGCAGGGAGGATAGATGTGGCCTGACTGGCTGGTGTGTCCTGTGGTGCCTCATCGTGCCTGTCACCCCCTTCTCCCCCTCCACCCAGGTCACTTGTCAGAGTGCAGCAGAGCCCCTCCTGCTAAGGACCCTGCCCAAGCTGGGGCGGGGCCCACAGCAGCTTCAGACCCATGTGGGAAGGCAGTTCAGACCCAGCAGCCTTGCTCCATGCGGGCCTCCCTGTCTGCAGACATCTGCTCCGGCTTGGCCAGTGACGGAGGCGGAGCGCACGGCCCAGGTGATTCCCAGCTCGCCCGTCTCCGAGCATGTGCTAGCCTCGTAGGGCCCGTGTGGCATAGAGGGGACGTGAGCTGCGGCCAGGGCTGCCGACAGCTTCTCACAGACAAAAGTCATAGACGTAGCTTTTGAATGAAAAGAGTGGATGGCCTGCCCATCATGGAGTCTTGCTGTGAGCGGCTCAGAGGGAGGTGCGCTTTGCTAGAGCCGGCCTGGGGAAGGCGCCGGGACCACCGAGAGGTCGGATGCGGCATCCGCTGTGTGCTCTGCGCTGGTTCCCAGGCACGGGCCCGCCCCACCCCACCCCATTCCCCACTAAATGCGGGTCCTTCCGTCAGGAGGGCCGGCTGGGGGGACGAGGGCACAGCTCTCGAGCTGGGAGATGGGCCTTGAGGAGGAAATGCTCGTCACCGCTGCCGTGGACGCAGCAGCTTCGCGACGAGGTGCTCCAGCCCCTGCCATCTCTGTTCAGAGAAGTCGTGGTGACCGCGGCTGGCGCCCCACCCCCCGCCCCGCCCCGCACGCTCTCCCGGGGTCCGCTTCTCTTCCGCTCCAGCGTTGCCTCCTTTCCATTGCGTGGTCAGTGGCTGCGGGCCTCCGGGCTGGGCTAGGTGCAGCCGCGGACGCTAAGTGAAGAGGCGGATGTGGCTGGTGGTGTGTAGGCGGAATCCCAGAGACTGTACTTGATGCCTGTCTCTTTGTTTTCTTCCCTCTATATTCATTTGCAGGCTGGACGGTTTACCACCCAACGTCTGAGAGAGTGACCTATAAGTCTAGTAGCAAACCTCGCGCTCGATTCCTCAGTGGACCCGTGTCTGTGTCCATCTGTCTGTATTTGTTCTTTTGTATTTTATCACCTCCTGGCCCTTGGTTTCTCCCCTGCCCCTCCCTGTCTTCATTACCTTCCATACATTTTGTAGGACGCCTCCCCCTCCCCCATTGAAATCACCTATTTAATATAAACAATGGAACCCCGTCCATGCCCACCCTTATGGCCCCGGAAAGCACCAGTGCATGCTCTTGGCTTGTGCCCGGACACCAGAAGCATGTGCAGCGGCTCACCCACTCCCGGCCTTGGGCGCTCTGCCCCTAGACCTCAGAGTGCTCTGCATTATTTTTCTCGTCACTTGTTTAGTGTTTTTTGGGTTTTTTTGTTTTCTTTTTTTTTTTTTTTTATGTTGGACGTAAGTTTATTTCTGTTGCGATTGTGGCAAATTTACACGTCCGCTGTCCCCAGTTCCAGCGACAACAAAAAGACAACCCCGGCCTTCTCTAGACGCATGGTGTGTTTCACACGTGTCTGGACTCTGAAGACATGCATGTAGCGAGCCGAGACAATTCTAGAAGGTCACTGGAGGGTGTAACTTCTGTACAAGGGCCGTATCACAACATTCAGTACTGTTAACCCACTGCCCGCCCCCTGCATGTGGAAATGCTAAGAGAACGTGCTCCAGCTAGGATGCCCCAGCCACAGCCCCGCCCCGCCTCCACTCCTGGTCTGAACTGAAATCTCTCCAACCCTGAGAGATGTGATTCCCAGCCTCCCGCCAAGGCTCTCTTCCTGGTCCCGGCCCCACCTCGTCTCTCTAGCTGGAGCACTTTACTTGGTGTATTTCCCTCTCATCTCATGGACCTCAGAGATGAAGTCAATTACGCAGTTCCTCCAAGCTCTGCTAAACCAAAACTCAGTCCCAGTCATCCTCAGGTTCCCTGGAACACCCTCCTAGTGCTCAGGGACTCTGTCCAGGAATGGCGCACCTGCTCGGGGCTGTCCAAAATCATCATCATCCCTCAGACCAATTGGCAAATGAATGAAAAGCTGTGAGGCTTTCAGGTTTTTGTTTTTTTAGCAGAAAAATTAAGCTTTTTACCAATTGGATTGGACATGCTGGTTTGGGGCATGTGGCTTTTGCTGGTACAATAAAGATACATTGTGCTTGTTGGGACCCGAGGCTACATCCACTGCAGGCATCCGTCAGAGTTCAGTGTCCATCCCCATCAGAGGAACCTTGGCACCCTCCCCCGGGAGGGACAGGTCGGAGGCGCAGGACCACACAGAAGTGTCCAGGGACTGCCAAGTGCTCCTTGTCCGCTGACAGGTGCCCCTTTTCAGCTTGAGTGTCATCAGGCTGCTGGTTAGTTGCCGAGTTGGGTGGGGGGTTGGGAGGCCTGCGTGCATCCTGGCTCCTGGCTCACCACACCCATCACTCTCTGGTCCTCTTCTGCCCATGTGTGTCTGGGTCTCCAGGCGTGTCACCATCTGACGAGTGTGTGTATCACTACCAGGAGGGCTGCCGGCTGGGTATGGGAAGCAGATTAGAGCAGCTGGTAGTTTTCCCAGGGCCCTTGGGGTAAAAGTGAGTGGTCAGTGCCGTGTACGCCTCTGAGGCCATTGCCAGGCTGCGTTTCTACCCATGTGGTTCTGCTTTTTTTTTTTTTTAGATTTTCATTTGTTTCACTATTATTCCAAAATGAAAAAAAAAAAATTCTTTTTGAGGCATAGTAGGGACAAAGGCAGTGGCACAGACTGGCCTTGTCTCCTCTGATGCTGTGGATCCAGCGATACTGCTTGTTTGCACATCCTGGCCCGTTTAGTCAAGCCTTGGCTGGGTTCCTAGTCCTTCTGGGCCACAGTGTGGCCCCCACAAGCCCTGAGCTTGCTGGTCGGGAGAGTGTGCTGTGGGTCCCTGCCCTCGGCCCTCTCACAGCCTCTAACTGCGGGTGTGAAGACTCTGCCTGAGCCCCCCCTGCTGCTCTGATGGGATGGGATACCCTGGGGCACCCTCTCCTGTCCTGTGTGCCCTTCTCCAACTCCTCTGGGAATTTTCCCGTCTGCTGGTTCCTGGTGGCCAGGCAGCTCTGAGATCTGAGAGGAGGCTGAGCACATGCCTGGATAGACTGCGGGAAATGCAAAGCTGGCCGCAGCCCCCCGAGAGCTGAGAGGCAGGAAGACTTTGGGCAAAGGCGGCAGAGAGGAGGGCATTTGGGACAGCCTGCAGGAGCTGAGCGGCTGGAAGGGCCCACGTGGTGGGATCTGGGTCGTGTGCGAGGCGCGGAGAGAGCTGGAGCTTGGGTGCTGAGGGCAGTGGCTGTGGGAGTGGGAGGGCAGCTGGCCCAGCCCAGAGCTGAAGCCTAGAGAGCTTTTTAGTTTGCTGCCTTGAGCTGAACAGGAGACAAGACCCTGGGAAAATAAAACCGGTTATTTTTTGAAGTACAGAAAGAAAGTCTCAGCTCCCACGGAGCTCAGAGAAGATGAGAGGGGTCAGAGACGGGTGGGGCACCTGAGGTAGAGCTTCAGGAGGTAGGAGGGTGACTCGGGGTGGGAGAGGCGACCATGCCCAGGGTGGAGAGTACGGGGAGGGTGAAGCCTCGGCACCTCCTCAGGGTGGGCCCCCAGAGAAGGGCAGGCGTGGGAGGGAGGCTCTGGTCCCAGACCCCTCCTCGCAGCTGGTGGAGGGTTGGGGACCATGTTTCGGGAGTCAGTTGGGTTACAGAAGTGGTCGTGTCCTAGTGTCCTTTTGGTCGGAAGCTGTCGCCAGACCCATTGATCCTTCCTGCCTCTGGCACCACCCCCCCCATCTGACCAGAGGCAGGCGCGGGTGCCTTCCAGGCCTTCCTCTGTGCATGTGGAACGGGGCCTGCTTTGTGTCCTTCTCAGGCGTCCACCTGCTGCAGCCCGGTGTCCACACCGCAGCAAGAACCCTGGTGTCTCTGTGCAGCCTCCCAGGCCCTTCCCTCACCCTGGAATGTTCTTGTCCCTCCCTGTGGGGACCCAGCCAGGAGAGGACCCCCAGGGAGGGGACACCGCCCACCTCAAGCCCCACCCTGCCCTGTGACCACCCAGCTTGGGCTGTACTTCGGGCAGCCCCGTGCCACCCAGTTGATGAAGCCAGGGTGAAATCGCCCCAGGGCAGAGCCGAGACACATCCCGCTTCCCTGTTCACGCTTCATGGACGAGTTTTGGCACTTTTCTCAGCTTGAGAACTTGGTGGCTGGATACAGAGACACCCTGAATGGTGTGTTGGCTCTGTCCGCCCATTTGTTCTCCTGGGCCTGGACATGGCGTCTAATGCTGCTTTGGGGGGTAAGGCCGCCCCGTCAGAGGCGCACCTCTTGTCATGGGGGAGGCAGGGAGGCCCCTGGTTGGTCTGCACGGAGGCTGCTGTCCCCAGTTCCTCGTGAGTGTCGTTAGTATTTGAACACTGATAAAGGGGCAAGTATGGTGATAGCTGCAGGGCCTGGCATTGGATACTCTTGGATTTGAGGCATTTTTCGAGCAGTTCGAGGGCCTGGATGGCAGTGGGTGCCCGGCAGGGCTGGCTGTGCACTCCAGGAGCAGCGTGTGTTTCTGTGCCAGGAGGGGCAAGAGGGGCAGAGGCCTCACTGCACGCAGGCCTGGGGGCTGCCTGAGACCCTGGCCTGGCTTGTGAGGGCAGGCAGCGGGCAGCCCCTGCAGACACGTGCTGCACCAGGACAAGACATTAGGTCGTCCTGCGTGGTGCCCTTTCACAGTCTGGGAAGAACAGTTTCCCCAGTAGCTGGGAGAGGCCGCCAAGCGCCGCGTCCCCAGGATCTGCTTGTGTGGAATCTTCTCTGAGTAGTTGTAGGGCCTCCAAGCCAGCTCTTACATACCCTTGACAGAGGACAGACGTCCTGCAGGGGAGGACTCCACTCTTTATGGGAAACCAGTGGCGGGGTTGGTTTAAACCGTCGTGCCCCACGGGGGTCTGATGTGGGCTTCCTGTGGGCCCTGTATGGAGAGCGAGGTGAGCAGGGCTGGGTGAGGGCTCGTCCCTCAGACGTCGCCTGCGCTGTGGCTGTTGAGGGCAGGACCCAGACCCGCGCACAGACGTGAGAGAGGAGGCTCCTGTGCGGAGGGACGGGGCTCTGGCGTGAGTCAGGGCTGGTTACCAGCTACATGACGCCTGCTCAGTTGTGGCTCTACACTCGGTGCAGAGGGACTCAGATCTGGTTGGTTGTTCAGAGGTCCACCCTAAGGACGGAGAGCTGACTTTGCTTGGTCACCTCAGGGCCTATGACCGGGGAGAGTGTGGAAGGCCGGGAGCAGACACATGCTCGTCATCTTGGGCTCTGTCCAGCGAGGATGGAGAGACTGATCCCTGCTCTGAGCACTGTGCCCTGGTGGCCAGTGGCTTCCACCCTGGGTTCCTGGCCTGATCTCAGGCCCAGTCTCCCTCCAGTAGTTCTGAGCTGGCAGCTCCTGTGGCTCGCTGGCATGTGCTTCCCATGAGGGTGACGGGAGGCAGCCCTGAACACAGAGCTCTAGCCACGCTGGGAGTTGCCTGGCAGGCACAGAGCATCATTTTGAAAGAACCTGCTACCGTCAGGCTGCAGGGACCTGGCAGAATTGTCTGGGGGGGCTGCCTAGGTCCAGAGGATGCTGCGGCCACAGGAACCTAGCTAGGAAAATCTGCACTCAGCCTGTGCCCTGCAGTCACAGAGAGCCCAGGACCCTCCTCCCTTGGTGCCTGGCGCCCCCAAAGGGCCTTGTGTTCCAAGTTGGGGTCCATCTCAGGACACAGACCAATTAAGGCCCTTCAAAGCGCCCACTGAAAATCAGTTGGTCTGGACTGCCCCTGCCTGGCCCTCTTGGTTTTATTCACACACTAGAGATCACAACAGAACATCCCCTCCCTTTTTACCAAGTCAGCCTCAGAGAACACACACAGTATGAACTAAGGAAGTGCAACCCAACTTGAGCTAGGTTTCTGAGCCCAGCGTGCAAAGCTCTCCCCCAGGGAGCCTGGGCTGCCCTTTGTCCCCGTCCCCAAACACAAGAGGCAGTGTCTTGCCTTGCATAAAGAGAGTGCTGTGATGGGCACCGTCTAGGGAGTGTAGGGTGTACAGGGTATCGTGTTCCAAATGAGGGGCCGTGAGCGGGAGCACAGACAGGCCCTCTGTGCTAGTGTGGCCTTGCTGAGTGACCTTGGGGATACCTGAGCTGTCCTTACCTGCCCTATCTTTGCCTGCTTGCCTCCCTGGAATGGCACAGGGTAAGCCGGTGTGCAGCCCCTCCCAGCCAGCTCACTCGCCCTCCAGGTGGGCACTGACCGTCAGTGCCAGACACTAAAGCCAGCGTACTGCCTGTCTCAGCACAGGCAGCCTCTGAGGGGTGCAGGGTGCGGCACCGTTAGTGCTGGTCTGTGAGGGAGGCCCGCGCTGCCCTGGTGGGCATGGAGTACCAGACAGCAGCGCTAACAGGGAGCCGGGGTTAGCCCTGCCTCCCGCCTCTCACATAGGACCCCTTGAATTTCCCCCTCCACACTCACCTCTGGCCTGCTCAGGGCAGCCATCCAGGATCCGGGATTGGCCTCAAACCTGCAAGACAATGTATCTTTTTGCACTTGGAAAACCGCCCATGGGCCTCATGCCAGGCAGAGCCGGGCTCCACTCTGTTGAGAGCTCTCCTGGCTGACTTTTAATGGGTTTCCTGCCCCCATCAGTGGGGCTCCCAAAAACCTTGCATTTGAAAACCAAGCGGTGTGCTTTGCTTTTTTTTTTTTTTTTTCCTCTTTCTTTCTTCTTCTTTTTTTTTTTTTTTTTTTTTTGGAATATGCTTCTAGAGACACACACACTTCTACCTGAAGCTTGGGGCTTGGCCCTGCACCTCCGCCCTTCGGCGAAGCTCATGTGAACCTCCACACTGACTTGGGGGCCGCCCAGTTACCCCAGGAGGCTGGTCCTTTCTCTGAACTGCTGGCCTTTGCTCCTCCTCGCACACTGATGACTTTTGCTTAGAGTGTGGTGGCTTGTCCCCCCTGTGTGCTGTCCTGCCTAACCCTGTGGTCTTGTGTCATTTCTTCTTCCCTTGCAGGGTCTGCCTTGAAGCGTCTCTGTCTAGGCAAAGAACACAGCAGTCGTAATTATCGGGTTTTTTACCCCCTGTCCGCTTCCATCGCATGGGCTTTGCTGTGGCTAGTGCGCATCAGGGTTTCCATGGCTGGACCTGGAGCTCAGGGCCCAGTGGGTGGGTGGGCGTGGGTCAGCCCTGCGCCCACCTGCCGCGGGTGCTGCTTGGCCTCCGCCCGGTGAGACAGCCACCCTTGGGCACCCTTTTGAGTCGCCATGGCTCCTAGAGTTTGTGCATTGTCACCAGTTTACATCGAACAGGCTCTCCTACTCCAGAATACCCACACATGACCAGTCATTAATTGGCTCCTTTTCCAAAAACCATAGGAATGAGTATTTCCTCGAAACGTTAAAGATGAGTGCCCCCCCCCCCCCACTCAGAGGAGAGATGCCGGGACGAAATGGGTATCAGTTTACCTGGGCTGCCCACTGCTCTCATCTTGTGCCTCCCCCCTCCCCCCTTCTTTTATTTTAATGGTTCCGTTTTTCTTTTCTGGCTGAAATGTTCATGTAGAAATAGCTCTTCGTGTGAAACCTCATCACTGATGTTTACCTGTTTGTGTCTGTGCTTTCTCATTGCTAGCCTCTAAAGTAAACTACATTTTGCAGTGGCTTGTTTGAAGAGATGGTCACCACGTCATTTACTTGATGCAGAAAATTTAAAAATTGGCTTATTCAAAATTGCCAACCAGAAATTATGCGTTGGGGAGAGGAAAGGGACACAATTTAAAAAAATAAAATAAAAAGTCCTGATTGGGCCATTAAAAAAGATCTTTCGGTGAAATGGCCAAGTGCACTCACTTTTGTCCAGTGCCACCTAAGCTGCAGCCCCAGGCTTCCCCGGGCAGCTGGGACTCCCAGTTCCTCCTGCTCCGGGCACTGAGCCCACCTCAGAAGGCTCTGGGTGTTTGCACCCCCTTATTACCGTATGCTCTGGTGAGGAGAGCCGCAGTTTCTGTCTTAAATTCCAAATCACCAAGTCATTATCATTTCCAGGAGCGTCAGTAATCCAGCCTGTCACAAGCATTTTCCCTTTGCTGATGGGTAGTGGCAGCTACTAAGCACCCTGCCCAAAGTATTGTTGACTCCTCTCCAGATCCTTGTGTTTAGAGCTGAGGAGCCTGAGGAATTCGCCCCCAGTCTGTGTCCAGCTGCACCGGGAGTTCTGTGCACTCTCACACGGGAGTCTGGTGGTCTCTGGCAGCGTGGGCACAGAGTGGATGCTGAGTGAGGCTGCCAGCAGCTGGAGTCCTGTTCCCTGACCTGGCTGATGACATGGGGTGATGGTCCATGGAAATGCTCCCTCGTGTCTAAAACTGATGCACGGACCCCCCCCCATCCCCAGTGCAGACCATCTCCTGAAGCAAGGCGTTGCTTGGCCTAAGCGAGACCATTGTCTGAATAACTGCAGCCCATCCGTGGTACTGGCGTGTGGTGTCACCAACCGTGGCCTGTGTGTGCCTCCCCAGGGTCCTCCACCAGCAGCCTGGTCCCGGGCCCTGAGCCGGGCCCCCAGCCTGCCCTGCACATCCAGGCGCAGGTAAACAACAGCAACAACAAAAAAGGCACCTTCACGGATGACCTGCACAAACTGGTGGACGAGTGGACGAGCAAGACGGTGGGGGCCACGCCGCTGAAGCCGTCGCTCAACCAGCTGAAGCAGACGCAGAAGCTGCATGACATGGAGGCCGGGGCAGGCCGGCCCCCGGCCCCTGGCGAGGCTCGGGCTGTAAGTGGGGCACCGTGGGGGTGGGCTGCCCAGGGCCAGAGGGGTGGGGTGGGAGTGAAGCTGCGACCTCCGGTCTCGGCAGAGCGGCAGGCCCCCGCCCAGTGTTGGGCAGCATTTAGGTGGCACTGGCCATGCTGGTGGGTGTGGCCTCATCCTGGTGGGCCCGCCTGCACCTGTCGTCTGTCTGAGCCCAGGCTGGCAGAGGGGGCAGAGTCTGCACGCCACACCCAGGGGCACGCTTCCTACTGGGCTGTAGCTCAGGTGCGTCCAGGCTGTGGAGGACAGAAGTCTTAGGTTTTGTTGTGTGATCCTTTCCTGTATCAGGACTGCTGACTTTAAAACCTTGTCCCTCTTTTTCGATCTTCTGAAGGAGTGTGTGCAAGATTGTGTTATTTCTTCCTGAGATGTTTAGCAAGGTTCACTGGTGAAGCCATTTAGGCCAGAAGGGCTTTTTGTTTTGTTTTGCTTTTTGAGTGTAGGAAGGTTACCCTATGACGTTTTATTTCAAAAAATTTCAAACATACATCCAGAAGCTTGAAAATTCTGCAGTGAGCTGTCAGGTACCCCCTATGATTGACATTTGTGTGTGTGTGTTTCAAATACTCATTTTATTTGGATTCTATATATGAAAAATGTATGTTACTCATAAGTACATTATGTGCAATTTTGCTTGTGTGTATTTTTCCACTTTATTATAAACATTTAAATCTATACAAATGCTTTTCATTTCACCTATAATGCTTAATTTTCCACATAAATCTCTACCTGCCTAATCAAAACCTCTTCAAAGACACTAACATGTCTGAGTTGCTTCCATCTCTGAACATTCTTGCTGTGTTGTAGTTATTTGATAAACATTTAATGAATGAATAAGAGCCTAAAAGAGAAACTTTAAATAAAAATATAAAAAAAACAGATGTCCTAGCTCTGATTGTTATTCAAGAAGCATATATTAAAGTCTGTAACTCATAGGATGATTGTTGCATTCATTCTAGGCTTTCATTTACTTCAAAAGGACTTATGGAATTATATTCCAAAGAGAAGCTGTCTTATATTTATTTTTTTAAAGAGAAGCTGTCCTTTGTTTAAAAAAAAATCTTTCTTTTGGTATATGGAAAATTTGGGCCACATAAAGTCCTTCTCCCAACATGTAATTTCACACTCTTCTTGTATTTGTATCTTGGCTTATTGCCAAATGTTTTATTAATGTTTTTTCTTTTCAAATATGTGCTTTAATGATCAGTCTTTCAACTTGGCCTTCACAGGCTCCATTTACATGATTTTGTTTCTTATTATGCCAAGGCCTTTAAACATTTTTTTACTGAAGTATAATTGATTTACAGTGTTGTGTTAGTTTCAAGTGTATAGCAAAAATGATTCAATTATATATGTATATTTATATAGTAATCTATAATTATAAGACACTGAATATAGTTCTGTGTGCTGTATAATAGGTCCTGATTGTTTATCCATTTTATATACAGTAATTTGTGTATGCTAATTCCAAACTCCTATTTTATCCCTTCCCCGCCTCCCTTTCCCCTTTGGTAACCATAGTTTGCTTTCTACATCTGGGTGTCTATTTCTGGTTTGTAAATAAATGCATTTGTATCATTTTTTTTTAGATTCCACTTATAAATGACATCATAGGATATTTATCTTTCTCTGTCTGATTTATTTCACTTAATATGTTATCTCTGGGTCCATCCATGTTGCTGCAGATGGATTAATAAATCCATTTTATGCAAATGGATTAAGAAATGTATTATTTCATTCTTTTTATGGCTGAGTAATATTCCATTGCATATACACACACACACACACACACACACACACACACACACACCACACACATATATATCTCCCACATCTTCTTTATTCATCTGTTGATGGACATCTAGGTTGCTTCTATGTCTTGGCTGTTGTAAGTAGTGTTGCTATGAACATTGGGGTGCAGGTGTCTTTTTGAATTAGAATTTTTCATCTGGATATCTGCCCAAGAGTGGGATTGCAGGATCATATGGTAACTCTGTTTTTAGTTTTTTAAGCACCCTCCATACTGTTCTCCATAGTGGCTGCACCAATTTACATTCCCACCAACAATGTAGGATGGGTCCCTTTTGTCCACACCCTCTCCAGCATTTATTATTTGTAGACTTTTTGATGATGGCCATTCTTACCAGTGTGAGGTGATACCTCATTGTAGTATTGATTTGCATTTCTCTAATAATTAGCAATATTAAGCATCTTTTCATGTGCCTGTTGGCCATGTGTAAGTCTGCATTGGAGAGATGTCTTTTTAGGTCCTCTGCCCATTTTTTGATTGGGTTTTTTTTGTTTGTTTGTTTGTTTGTTTTATGTTAAGCTGTATGAGCTGTTCATTTGTTTTGGAAATTAATCCCTTGTTGGTCGTGTCATTTGCAAATATTTTCTCCCATTCTGTAGGTTGTCTTTTTTGTTTGTTTATGGTTTCCTTTGCTGTGCAAAAGCTTTTAAGTTTAATTAGGTCCCATTTGTTTATTTTTGCTTTTATTTCCATTTCTCCTAGGAGATGGAACCAAAAAAATACTGCTGTGATTTACGTCAAAGTGTTCTGCCTGTGTTTTCCTCTAGGTGTTTTAGACTATTTGATTTTACATTTAGGTCTTTAGTCCATCTTGAGTTTGCTTTTGTATATGGTGTTAGAGAATGTTCCGATTTATGATTGACTTTTTGCTATATTTATCATGCATCTTTCCATCTCTGGAGGGTAAGGTTTTCATTATGGATTCAATTTATTTTACAGCTTTATTTGGATTTTCTATTTCTTCTCTCTGTTACACTGTACTTTTCTAGCAGTTGGTACATCTCTAAATTTATCTAAGTTTTCAAATTAATTGGTGTAAACCTGTTTATAATAACTTCTCTTCACATTTTGCAGGATTTGCATTGATGTCTTATATTGTATTCCTTAAATGGGTGATTTCTCTTAAATGGGTGTGTTTTCTCCTTCCCTCCCTCTCTCTCTTTCTCTCTCTCCTTATCCAGTTCCCTTAGGGGTTTAAAAATCCTATTAGCCTTTTCAAAGAACTCATCATTTTGTCTTTGATGGTAATTCTTCATTATATGTTTTATTAGTTTCTTCCTTTTATTATTTCTTTCCTTCTGTCTTTGTGTTACTTTTTTTGTTGTTGTTTTAGAAAGTTTCTTCAGATGTGTAGTGCATTGATTTTGAGGCATTAAGGCTATAAAAGTCCCTCTAATGGTACTAGCTACATTCCAAAGGTTTTGATACTTAGCACTTTCTTTTACCTCTTCAAAATATTTTATAATTTACATGGTGATTTGAAGTAATATAGTTATTTCTTCGTGATCTTTCTATTAGTGTTTTTTTTTTTTTAGCCTAATTGCACTGTCATAGGAGAATAAACTTTTTTTTTATTGAGGTATAGTGAGTTTACAATGTTGTATCAATTTCTGGTGTACAGCACAATGTCATACATGGATACACATATATTCAATTTCATATTCTTTTTCACCATGAGCTACTGCAAGATCTTGAATATATTTCCCGGTGCTCTACAGTATAAACTTGTTTATCTATTTTATATATAATTGTCAGTATCTGCAAATCTCAAACTCCCAGCCTGTCCCTTCCCACCCACCTCCCCTCGGCAACCACAAGTCTGTATTCTATGTCTGTGAGTCTGTTTCTGTTTCATATTTAAGTTCATTTGTCTTTTTTTTGTTTTTTTTTTTAGATTCCACATATGAGTGATCTCATATGATATTTTTCTTTCCCTTTCTAGGCTTACTTCACTTAGAATGACATTCTCCGGGAACATCCATGTTGCTGCAAATGGCGTTATGTTGTCTTTCTTATGGCTGGATAGTATTCCATTGTATAAATATACCACAACTTCTTTATCCAGTCATCTGTTGATGGACATTTAGGCTGTTTCCATGTCTTGACCATTGTAAATAGTGCTGCTATGAACATTGGAGTGCGGGTGTCTTTTTGAATTAGGCTTCCTTCTGGATATATGCCCAGGAGTGGGATTGCTGGGTCAATGGTACATCTATTTTTAGTCTTGAGGAGTCTCATAGGAGAATAAACTTGGTGTGGCTTCAGTTCTTTAAAATTTGCTGGGACTGGATTTTTAACCCCAGTTGTCGGTCTTGGTCACTGCTCCCTGGATGCTTGAGGTCAGCCTTTTTCATTCCCTCTCACGTCCATACTCCCCGTCTGAACCTCCTCTGTTCATCTTCTGTAGCTCCCTCCTGACAACCACACCTCTGTGAGTTTAACTCATCAGATCCATTCTCCATTATTCTGGACCAAGGCCCTGTGGGGTCTGCACCCTGAGTCCTGGGCAGGCTCATCTCTATTCTGCTGTCCAGACTCCCCCGCAGGAGCTCTTGGTATCTGTGCTGGGCCACGCCCTGTTGGTCAGCTCAGCTCATCCTGTTGTCCAGGTGTCTGGAATTCTTACCAAGGTGGTTTAAAAAAAACAAAACTATTCTTTTTATTGTGGTAAACCTATATAACATAAAATTTACCACTTTAATCATTTTTATGTGTATAATTCAGTGGCATTAATTATATTCATAGTGTTGTGCAATTATCCCCACTATCCTAGAACTTTTTCATCATTCCCAAAAGAAACTACTCCTTAAGAAATAACTCTGCAATCCCTCTTTCTGGTCACTCTGGTTATCCAGTCCCTGGTATCTCTGTTCTACTTTGTTTCTGTGAATTTAACTACTTTTGGTACCTCATATAAGTGGAATCATACAATATTTTCCCCTTTGTCACTGGCTTATTTCACTTAGTTTTCAAAGTTTTCAAGGTTCGATTTTTTTAAATCGTGGTAAAATGCACGTAACATAAAATTTAACATCGTAACCATTTTGAAGTGTGTACAGTTCAGTGGCGTTAATTACACTCATATTGTTGTTCAACCAGCACCACCTTCCGTCTCCAGAATTTTTTCATCTTCCAAAACTGAAACTCTACATCCAGTGTAAAATAACTGCCTGTATATGCCTCCTTCCCCCCAGCCCCTGACGACTATTATTCTACTTTCTGTCTGTATGAATTTTACTTCTTTAGGATCTCATGTAAGTAGAACTGTACAGTATTTGTCTTTTTATAGCTGGCTTGTTTCACTTAGCATAATGTCTTTAAGTTTCATCTATATTGAAGCATATGTCAGAATGTCCTTCCTTTTTAACACTGAGTGATAGTACATTGTATATACGTACCGCGTTTTTTTATCCATTCATCTGTTGATAGACACTTAGATTGCTTCTACCTTTTAGCTGTTATGAATAATGCTACTATGAACATGGGTGTATAGATATCTCTTTGAGTCCCTGCTTTTGGATGTATACCTGGAAATGAAATCACTAGACCAAACGGTAATTCTAGCTTAAATTTTTTGAAGAATCACCCACCTGCTTTCCAGAGCAGCTGTACCATTTTACAGTCCCACCAACAGTACCCGAGGGTTCCAGTTTCTCCACATCTTCGCCCATACTTTTTATTTTCTGATTTTTTTAAATAGTAGCTATCCTAATAGGTGAAGTGGTATCTCATAATTTTGATTTGCATTTCCCTAATATCAGTGATGTTAAGTATCTTTTGATGTGCTTATTGGCCATTGTGTACATCTTCTTGGGAGAAATAATTAAAGTCTTTTGCCCATTTTTAAATCAAGTTGTTTCTTTTTTTGTTGTTATTCAATCGTAGGAGTTCTCTCTACAGTCTAGATATCAATCCTTTTCAGATACATGATTTGCAAAAATTTTCTCCCTTTCTGTGGGTTACCTTTTTACTCTGTTTATAATGTCTTTTGATGCATTAAAGTTTTTAGTTTGCACAAAGTCCAGTTTATTTATTTATTTTCTTTTGTTGCCTAAGTCTTTGGTATTATATAATAAGTCATTGCCAAATCCAGTGTCATAAAGCTTTTCCCCCATGATTCCTTCTAAGGGTTTAATAAAGAGATCTTTAAAGATGCTAAGAGTTTCATAACTGTAGGTCTTATGTTTAGGCTTTTATCTACTTTGAGTTAATCTTTATATAGAGTGTTCAGTAAGGACCTGTCTTCATTTGTTTATGTGTGGATGTCTAGTTGTCCCAGCAGTATTTGTTGAAAACACTGTCCTTACCCCCACTGAATAGTCTTGGCACACTTGTTGCAGATCAGTTGGTCATGCATGCAGTGGTTTATTTCTGGATTTTTAATTCTGTTCCATTGGTCTGTAGTCTGTCCTTTTGCTGATAACATGCTGTTTTGATTTTTGTAGCTTTGTAGTGAGTTTTGAAGTCAAGAAGTGTGAGTCCTCCAACCTTACTCTGCTTTCACAAGATTGTTTTGGTTATTGGGATCCCTTGAGAATCCAAATGAATTTTAGGATGAGTTTTTCTATTTCTTGAAAAAATGCCAACAAGATTATACTGTATAGCACAGGGAAATATACACAAGATCTTATGGTAGCGCACAGAGAAAAAAAATGTGACAATGAATATATATATGTTCATGTATAACTGAAAAATTGTGCTCTACACTGGAATTTGACACAATATTGTAAAACGATTATAAATCAATAAAAAATGTTAAAAAAAGAAAAAATGCCATTGAGGCTTTGATAGTGAGACATTGAATCTCTTTAGATTCACTTTGGATAGTACTGACATATTCAAAATAACAAGTCTTCAAATCCACAAACATGGGATGTCTTCCCATTTATTTACATCTTTTCAAATTTCTTTGGGCAGTGTTTTGTAGTTTCAGTGTGTAAGTCTTTCAACTCCTTGGTAAATTATCCCGAAGTATTTTATTCTTTTCTATCCTTAAATGTAGTTGTTTTCTTAATTTCCTTTTCAGAGTGTTCATCGCTAGAGTATAAAAAATGCAACTGGTTGTGTCGTGTTGATTTTGTATTCTGCAGCTTTGCTGGATTCATGAGTTAGTTCTAGCAGTTTGTGTGTGTGTGTGTCAGTGTGTGTGTGTGTGTGTGTCAGTGTGTGTATCTGTGTGTGTTCTTTAGGGTTATTTACATATAATACCATGTTTTCTCTGAACAGATAGTTTTACTTCTTCCTTTCCAATTTGGATGCCTTTCATTCCCTTTTCTTGCCTCATTTCTCTGACTAGAACTTCAAATACTATATTGGCTAGAAGTGGCAAAAGTAGGCATCTTTGCCTTGTTCCTGATCTTAGAGGAAAAGCTTTTAGTCTTCCACCATCAAGTATGATGTTAACTATGAGTTTTTCCATATATGGCTTTTATTGTATTGAGAAAATTCTATTTTATTTTTCATTTGTTGAGTGCTTTTGTTATGAAAGAGTGTTGGATTTTGCCAAATGTTTTATTTTCTGGATTAAGATGATCCTATATGTATTTTTTAATCCTTCATCCTATTAACAGTATATTACAATGATTGATTTTCATATGTTGAACTGACCTGGTCATGGTGTATGCTCCTTCTAATGTGTTACTGAATCCAGTTGCTAATGTTTTATTGAAGATTTTTCCGTTAGTATTTATCAAAGGTATTAGTCTGTAATTTTTGTTTTGTTTTGTTTTGATCTGGCTTTGATATCAGGGTAATGCTGGCTACATAGAATGAGTTAGGAATTGTTCCCACCTCTTCAACTTTTTGAGAGTTTGAGGAATATTGGTGTTAATTCTTAAGTTGTACAATTCACCAGGGAAGCCATCTGATCCTGGGCTTTTCTTTTTTGAAAGATTTTTGATGAATAATTCAATCTCTCTGCTTATTATAGGTCTATTCAGATTTTCTGTGTCTTCTTGAGTCAGGTTAGTAGTTGGGTGTTTCTAGGAATTTGTCTATTTCATCTAGGTTACCCAGTTTGGTAGTTAAAAAACTTCGTATGTCTTCTTTGGAGATTTGTCTATTTAGATCTTCTGCCCATTTTTAATCAGGTTGTTTGGTTTTTGGGTTTTTTTTTTTTTTGATACTGAGTTGTATGAGCTGTTTGTGTATTTTGGATATTAACCCTTTATCAGTCATATGATTTGCAGATATTTTCTCCCATTCAGTAGTTTGTGTTTTTGTTTTGTCAAAGGTCTCTTTAGTTCTGCAAAAGCTTTTAAGTTTAATTAAGTCCCGTTTGTTTATTTTTGCTTTTGTTTCCTTTGACTTATGAGACTGATCAAGAAAATTGCTACAATTTATGTCAGATTCTTCTACCTATGTTTTCTTCTAGAAATTTAATGGTTTCCGGCCTTATTTAGGTCTTATACATTTTGAGTTTATTTTCGTAGATGGTGTGAGAAAATGGTCTAATTTCATTCATGTGCATGTAGCTGTCCAGTTTTCCCAGCATCACTTATTGAAGAGACTGCTTTTTTCTCATTGTGTATTCTTGCCTCATTTGTTTTAGATTAATTGATCGGAAGTGTGTTTCTTTCTGGGCTCTGTATTCTGTTCCTTTGATCTATGTGTCTTTTTCTTTTTCAGTACCATCCTGTTTTGATTACTATTTGTAGCTCTGTAGTATAGCATAGTGTAGTACAGTTGGGGAACATGATACCTCCAGCTTTGGTTTTTTTCCTTAAGATTTGTTTGGCGATTTGGGGTCTTTGTGGTCTTTGTTCCGTATGCATTTTAGGATTATTTGTTCTAGTTCTGTGAAAAAATGCCATGGGTATTTTGATAGGGGTTGAATTAAATATGCCGATTGCTTTGGGTGGTATTGACATTTTTAATAATATTAATTCTTCCAATACAAGAACACAGGTTATCTTTACATTCCCTTGAATCATTTTCAAAATCCTTCACAAATGTTTCATAGTTTTCAGAGTGCAGATATTTTACTTCCTTGGTTAAGTTTATTCCTAAGTATTTTATTCTTTTTGATGCAATTTTTAGACAGGATTGTTTTCTTGCATTTTTTTTCCTGATAGTTGATTATTAGTGTAAAGAAAAGCAATAGATTTCTGTATTTCAATCTTGTATCTTGCAGCTTTACTGAGTTCATTTATTAGTTTAATGGTTTTTCAGTGGAGAGACTTTAGAATTTTCTATATGTAGTATCATGTAATCTGCAAATAGTGACAGTTTTATTTTTTCCCTTCCAATTTGGATGCTTTTCTTTTTCTTGTCTGATTGCTGTGGCTAGGACTTCCAATATTACATTAAATAGAAGTGGCCAGAGTGAGCATCCTCGTCTTGTTCCTGATTTTAGAGGAAAAGCTTTTAGCTTTTGACTGCTGAGTATGATGTTAGCTGTGGGTTTGTCATAAATAGCCTTTGTTACGTTGAGATAAGTTCTTTCTATACCAACTTTGATGAGAGTTTTTATCATGAATGGATGTTGAATTTTGCCTACTGTTTTTTCTATGTCTATTGTGATGATCATGTGATATTTATCCTTCAATATGTTAATGTGATGTATCACATTTTTCAATTTGTGGATATTGAACCATCCTTGCATCCATGGAACAAATCCCACTTGATCATAGTGTATGATCCTTTAAATATATTATTGAATTTGGTTTGCTAGTATTTTTTGAGGATTTTTGCATCTATATTCATCAGAGATATTGACCAGTAATTTCTGCTTTGTAATGTCTTTGTCTGGTTTTGGTATCAGAGTAATGATGGCTTCACAGAATGAATGTGGGAGTGTTCCCTTCTCTTCAGTTTATTGGAATAGTTTGAGAAGGTACTGTCTACTTGTTTTAAACTAGTAATCATTTAAGTTAATATTCTAAGAAGTTTACATTTTCACTTCCCTCCTCCACATTTTGTGTTTTTGATGTCATAGTTTACATCTTCCCATTTATAACTTAACTGTTTATTGTAGTTACAGTTGATTTCCCAAATTTGTCTTTTAATCTTTGTATGAGCTTATGTAAGTGGTTGATCCACAGCCTTTACTATATATTTGTCTTTACTAGTGGGATTTTTCCTTCGTTTAAATTCTTACATCTTTCTTTTCCACTTAGAGAAGATCCTTTAACACTTCTTTTAGGATTGGTTTAGTTTTTCCTTATCTGAGAAGTTTATTATCTCTCCTTCAGTTCTGAATGATAATCTTGCTGGGTATAGTATCCCTAGGTTGTAGGTTTTTCCCTTTCAGCCCTGTAAGTATGTCACACCATTCCCTTCTGGCTGCAAAATTTCTGCAGAAAAATCAGCTGATAGACTCATGGGGTTTCCTTTGTATGTGACTCTTTGTTATTCTCCCGCTGCCTTTAAATTCTCTCTTTATCCTCAGCCTTTGCCATTTAAATTTTTTTCGTGGGTCTCTTTGATGTGTCTTGATGGATCTCTTTGGGTTCATCTTGTTTAAGACATTCTGTACTTCCTGTACCTGAATATCAGTTTCCTTCTTTAGGTTCAGGGAGTTTTCATCCATAATTTCATCAAATACATTTTTGATCCTTTTCTTTTCTCTCTTCTTCTGGAACCCCTATATTTTGAATGTTAGCATGCTTCATGTTGTCCTAGAAGTCCCTTAAACTGTTCTCATTTAAATTTCTTTTTCTTTTTACTGTACTGATTGGGTGATTTCTATTGTTCTGTCTTCCAGATCACTTATGCATTCTTCTGTATTACCTAGTCTACTGTTAATTCCTTCTAGTGTGTTTTTCATTTTAGTTATTGTGTTCTTCAGCTCTATAGATCAATGATGCTTTTTTTTCTCACTCTGCCAATCTCTGCCTATTAATTGGAGAGGTCAGTCCATTTACATTTAAAGTATTAATGGATTATAAAGGACTTCTGCTGTTTCGCTGTTTGTTTTCTGTATGTCTTAAAGGGTTTTTTCCCCTCAATTCCTTCATTATTGTCTTTTCAAAAATTTTAGAGTTTTTTTGTAGTGTATAATTTTGATCCACTTCCCTTTTACTTTTCTGTATATGTTTTTGTTATTTTCTTTTTGGTTAACTTAAGACTTATAATTAAAACCTTAAACTTATAACAACCTATAATGTCAGCTTTGTTTCAAACACTCTGTTCCTTTACATTTCTGTCCCGCCTCTTCTGTGTTGTTTTTGTCACATATTGCATCTTTGGACATTGGGTGCCCATTAGCATAGGTTTATAATTATTATATATTGCTTTTGCCTTTTAACTCATATAGGGGAAAAAGAATTAAAACCAAGAGGACCATATTATTGGCTTATGCATTTAACTATGTAGTTCCCTTCTTTATTTCTTCACATAGCTTTGAATTACTGTCTATTCTTTCATTTCAGCCTGAAGGACTCCCTTAAGCATTTCTTGTGGGGCAAATCTTTTAGTAACAACTTCTCTTGGTTTTCATTTATCCATGTGTCTTAATTTCCCCTTCTTCATGAAGGATCGTTTTGCTAGATGTAGAATCTTGGTTGACAGTCTTTTCTTTCTGCACTTGAAGTATTTTTTTTCCCCTGTCTCTTCTCCTTGGTATACCACAGATCCCTTAGGCTCTGTACATTTTCCTTTTCTTCATTTTTTTTTTCTTTTCTTTCTGCTCCTCAGCCTTGATCATTTCAATTGTATGGCCTCCAGTTTGCTGATTCTTTATTCTGCCTGCTCAAATCTGTTGTTGTGAGCCCCTCTAGTGGAACTTTAATTTTGGTTGTTATACTTTTCAGCTGTAATATTTGGTTCCTTTTATTACTTATCTCTCTTTTTTTGTGTGTATATATATATATATATATATATATATATATATATATATTTATATTTATTGAAGTATAGTCAATTTACAGTGTTGTATCAATTTCTGGTGTACAGCATAATGCTTCAGACATACATGAACAGTACATATATTCGTTTTCATATTCTTTTCCACCGTAAGTTACTACTGTTTGTCTCTTTATTGATATTCCCATGTTGTCCATGTGTCATTTTCCTGGCTTCTTTTTTTTGTTCATGATTTCCTTAACTCTTTGAACATGTTTAAAACAGTTGACTTAAAGTTTTTATTTTCTATGTGCGGTATCTAGACTTCTTCAAGAACAGTTTCTGTTAAATTGTCCTTTTTTCCCCTGTGTATGGATCATACCTTCCATTTTCTTTGTAAAGATTTATGATTTCTTGTTGAAAACTGGACATCTGAATATTATAAGTGATAACCTTGGAAAACAGATTCTTTCCTTCACTGGCATTTGCTGATTTTTGTTTGCTGAAGGCATAGCTAGTGGTCTTTTTTTTTTTTTTGCAAGCTATATTCTGTTATAGTTTATTACAATATATTGAATATAATTCCATGTGTTATGTATTAAATCCTTATTGCTTATCTATTTTATGTATAGTTTGTATCTGTTAATTCCATACTTCTAATTTGTCCCTTCCCAAGAATTTCTTGATTTTTCTGGGTCTTTAGTATTTCCTTCTACATTTTAGAAACAGTCCATTTATTTGTATGAACTTGCTGTATGAGATTTTGTTTCAGATTGTATTGAGTCTGTTGATCACCTGGGTAAGATTTGATACGTTAACTGTAGTAAGTCTTTCTATGAACATGACATTTCTTTGTTTATGTCTTTTTAATTTTCTCTCAGTAGCATTTTGTGGTTTTCAGTGTAAAGGTGTTACACATCTTTCTTTAATTTACCCGAAGATAGTTGATATTTGGAATGTGGTTGTAGATTATATTGCTTTTTAATTTCGCTTTACAGCTGTGTGTTGCTAGTATATAGAAATATGGTTGATTTCTTCACCTTGTATCCTGCAATCTTGCTAAATTTGCTTCTCAGTTCTAGAAGTTGGTTTGTCTGCTCTTTTGGGTTTTCTTTGTACACGATCTTGTCATCTGCAAGTAAGGATGGTTTTCCTTTTGCTTTTCCAATCTATACCACTAATTCTTTTTCTTATTATTGGTTGGAACTTTCTGAACAGTGTTCTAGGGCAGGGAGAATGATGGGGGAAGTACGTTTGGCATTGCACCATCAGCACAGGGTTGGCTGCGGGTTCTGCAGAAGCCCTTCCGGATGGAGGAGGCACTCTCCAGCTTCGGCTGCTGTCCTTTCCATGAACGAGTGTAGAACTGGTCGGACACTTTTCCCGCATCTGTGGGGAGCACCACATGGGGTTCTCCCTTGGGGGGTGTAATTACAGTGAGATGCAGTGATTTCTTCTGGGGCAGCAGCATTGCATTCCTGGGGCAAACCTCACTTGGCTCTGATGTTTTAGCTTTCTTATAGTTCCTTGGTTAGATCTGCCCACATTGTGTCCAGGGTTTGAAGACTGTTGGTCCATACCCTCCTTTCTAGTAGCTCAGCAGGTTTCTGCATCACGGCCATACCGGTCTCACCATTACAGCTCATTTCTCATTCCTTGTGCTATTTTTCCTCTGGGGTTGTACCTGGGGTGCGGAGAGCAGAGGGGCTGTCCTGCCACTGACCCCGGGGCTCTGGGCACACAACCCTGCACAGCTCCCAGCTGTTGTGGTCCTCCTATGATGGCACTGACCAGTCAAACAGGAGGCCTTTGGGTTGAGGTCTGTGGTCCCCTCACTGTGACTTCAGGGTTCAGGTTCTACGGGCTCTGCTCTGCAGCCTGCTCTGGCCTGTGAACAGTCAGGGCACGTGGCCCAGAGGTGGCCGGGCTGTAGCTTTGCAGAGTAAGGGAGGGAGGGTGGCTGCTTCCCAACCCTGCACTTTCACTTTGGTGTCCCATTGAAAGGTGCTCCGTGGCGGGTCCCGAGACTGCACTTTCTTGAGGATGGAGAAACTGCAGGGAGCCCCAGGGCCACTTAGGGAAGCCAGCTGATAGAAGCCACGTGTCTTCCTCTTCTTGTTTTGTAGATGAACACACCTCGAACAGCAGTGGGGACGCCATGCCTGGCCCCGGCGCCCGGTCCTCTACCCACCGCGGTCATTCCTGGAGCTGCCCCAGCCCTGCCTGTGCCCATGCCAGGTACTGCTCTCTCCTGCCTCCCAGCCCCACCCTATGCACTGCCTTCGGGCCAGTATGGAAACCTGCTCCCAGCTCCAGTGTCCTGGGGGCCCTGGGCAGCCCAGGCAGGCAGCCGGAGCCCCACTGGGGGGCCAGGCTTGGGTGCAGCAAGCGCACCAGCGCTCCCCGTGTTCTTGCGGCCGCCCACGGTCAGCACGCCCGGCCCCAGGCTGCGGATCACGTAGCTCTCTGTCCTACCGCTTGCCAGATGGAACAAGCCTGAAGTGAGCTGCCCGGAGGAGTCGGGTTATGGTTTGGCCTCCGAGTCTTGCCCTGCCTGCCCGTGGGCACCCAGCCGGGGCGGGTGGCACATGGGTGGCAATCCTTACTTCCCTTATTGCTACAGACTGTTCCCTCTTCAGTTCCTGTGCTCCATACTTGCTGTCTTTGCACTCACTTCCTGTACTTGAATCAATGGTTAGAACTTCGTAATCACCCTGCAGAAGTACAGTGCCTTGAATTCCAGCTTTTCCGTTCCCTGATGGAAAGAGATGTTCTTAAAAAAATTATGTATCAGAAAAGGTGTACTTTGTTTACAGTTGGCTTGTGTGTTAATATCTCTATTTCCCATTTTAAGTTGCAGAGATATGAATGGTTTCCAAATCTGAAGCTAAAGTCTGACCTTTACTTTTGTTGTACATGCTTTTAAAAAAAAAATTGAACTAGTGACCTTGAATATTGAAGAGTTGCAAATGCTGTGGGAGTGCTCCTTTGTATTCATAAAACAAGGTCTCTCTGGCTGTGTATGGTCACTGATAGCAAACAGATGCATACATGCTGTCACCTGCGGCGTCGTGGGCGCTGCCAGCGAGCTGCCCAGGATGCATGGTGATCGGGGCCGTACTTGCTGATGGTAGCTGGTCTCTTAGTAAGGAATGTCAGCGTCTGTGTTTGGCTGTATGCAACCTGCTAGGTAAGCAGACACGCCCTCGTGACCCAAAGCCTGCAGGGCTGCCAGTGAGTGTGGGGGGAGGTAAAGATAAGTGTCCCGTATGGGAGCACAGGCAGGCCACCCGCTCTGCAGACTCAGCACGGCCCCCTCCTGCTCTGGGGCCTGCCGGCCCTCCTACCGGCCTGCCCTCCTTTCCCGTCGTTTGCACTGAGGTCCTGTGGCCAGCTGGGCCTAGCTTTGCCACCTGCTCGCAGGCTGCCCCGCCCACCTCTGGCCCCCAGCCTGGTTCTCCAGGCCCCGAGGCCACCCTGCTGCGGGTGGGAAGGTCCCTCTCCTGGAGATTTCAGTGGGACTCATCCACCAAACAGCCCTTGGAGGGAGCTGAAGGCCCCACTCCCCACTGGCCAAGACGTTTCGCGTTTCCCACTGGGAGGCAGCGGGCTGGGCTGCCCAGCTGTGCATTGTACAGTACTGCTATACTTTCGGGACTTCACTAGAACTAGCTAAATTATTTTGGTTTAAATATATATTATTCCATCAATTCAGTTAGAATTGAATTTTCTGGGTGATTATGCAGAATCTTCTGCCAGGGCACGACGCTATAGTAAGAGATTTCTGTCCTCTGTAATGTGCCCCTCAGCCCTTTGGTTGGGAGTCATGTATTCCTGGTTCCTGAGGGTGGTGGAGGCTGCCCTCCCCCGCCCCCCCCCCCTTCTGTACCGGACGTGAGGTTTGGGGTCCTGGCCTTGTACGTGAACGGTCAGTGGTACAGAATCCCCAAGAGTCTGTATATATGGAGAAAAAATAAAGATTTTTGCTTGAAAACAGTGTGGAACAACCTCTTTTTCTTACCTTCTGTCCCTGTAAGAGCTGAACCAGCCAGCCTGCAGGGAGGACAGGGGTGGGTAGCGCTGGCAGGCAGCACTGCCCTGTCCTGGGCACAGCTTCAGTCTCAGCCCCATGCTTGTGGTCACCAGCTTGCCGAGCAGAACAGGGTGGCCACGAGGGGCCTGGGCGCTAAGCAGGAGATGCTGGCTTCCTGGCATGTGACTGACACTGAGCCAGCCTGGCTCAGGACGGGAGTGGGCCACTGGGCAGAGCCCCCCTGCCAGCTCTGCTGGCTCCGGGCCTAGGCCGGCCTGTTCACTTGGCTTTCAAATTCTGAACTTGACCTGTATTTAGATGTGCAATGGGCTCTGCCCCATGGAGTGTGTGAGTCTTGTGGCCAACTCAACACTGTCTCTGACCCTTGTCCATGTTGGCTGTCTCACAGAAAGCTAGGTTGGCATGACTCACTGTGGACAGAGCTGGGTGGGGCTGGGGCCACCTGCCCAGGGGTCACCTGAGGGGCTCTGCTGTCCTATAGGTGCAGGGCTGTGGTTTGGGGAGGCCCTCTGGAACTCAGCACAGCCTTGATGGCCTTATGTTCAAGCTGGGGTTCGTGCTGCCTCCTGCCTCGCCCAGCTTGGGTGGCCTCCTGGTTTGTTCGCCCTACGTCCCCACTGAGATGCAGTCAGGCTTTGTGCCTTGGGCCACTTGCGTGCCCTGTCCCAGGGCTGGCCCTGAGCAGGGGCAGGGGCACCTTGGCCTGTTGCTCTTCGTGCTGTGCCCAGGGAGCCAGAGGCACCCGGCTCTCCAGGGTTGCAGGCACTGGGAGGCCCCGCCTGGTCGGGCAGCTGCTCAGCAGGGAAGGTAGTCAGATGGCAGAGGCAGCCTGGGGGGGTCTGTCTGCGTAGCGCGTGGGTCGTGGTCAGGCGGCCTGGCCCTCCGAGGAAGGCCACTTCCAGGGCCTCATGTGACCGCATTGGGCCTGTAATGAGCTGTGGCGGTTTTGTTTTCTAGATTCTGAAAGTGAGAAGCCCGACTGAGCCCAGGCAGGCCGACCCAGACGCCAGGCCCCGTGTCATCTCACGCCGAGAAGGCGAGCCCACGCCTCGTGTCCGGTTCACGATGTTTTGTAACCACTTTCTAAGCATTTTTTATTCACAATTGGAAACACAAATGTAAGCAAGAATAAAAAATATTTTGGGGGAAACAGGACTTTGGTTTTTCAAACTCTCCTTTCTGGTGACCCCTAGACAGGCAGGTGACCCGAGATGGTGGTGAGCAAATGAGGACGTCGGCGAAACTCCCGGGACGACACAGCGGGCCGGGGCGCGGGGTGGGTACCCTTAGCTGAGGGGCCCCGAATGCGGTGATGACACTTCATACTGTGCTTTACAGTGGCCCTGGTAGCTCGGGGTCGTTGTGTTGGGATAGCAGCTGGGGTGGGTCAAATGTGTAATAAGGTGACCTCTCAGAGAAGCCGCTGAGGCAGCTGGATCTTAGCTGGCCTGGCCCCTATGTTCACCCGTCATTCTATTCCAGGCCCATGAGGCATCAGACCCTGGGAGGCTGACCATGGTGACCATCTCTGGTGTTGGTCCCTTGGCTCAGAGGCTTGGGCCTTGGGCACACAGGTCCATTCGTTTCTCTGACCCTTGGGTCCCCCCACTCTGTCTTGAGGGCTCACCATCCATTCCCCATGCACAGGACAGGCATCCACAGTGACCTGAAATGGCCCTTCCTCTAGAATCCATGTGTGTCACTGGGAGGAGCCAGCCCTGGGGTCGGAGACCCCTGGCTATGGCCGGTGGCCGGCCCTTACAGGGCTGCATCACCACCGTGGTACGGTGTCCAAAGCACAGTATGAAAGACAGGAAACCTGCTAGTGGCCTCACAGGGTAACAAAGATGCAACCTGGCCAGTGGGAATGGAGGCTGACATTGGGACCCGAGGCCTCGGATAGCCACCCCCACACTGGGGTGGAGAAACTGCATCTTTATTTTCCTTAACCTCTGACTGCAGTTTAGTGATGAATGCAGGGCAGGAGCAGCGGCACCTGGGATGTGTCACCACTGGAGCACACAGATGCTTTGTAGAGCATTGTAGTTGTCACAGGTGTCCCCAGACGTAGCACACCACCACAGACGGGATGCCTTAAGCAACAGATGTTTATTTCTCCCAGTCCGGGAGGCTGGGAGGCCAGGATCAAGGTGCTGGCAGGTAGGTTTCATCCTGAGGCCTCTTTTCTCGGTGTCTGGGTGCTGTCATCTGAACATGTCCCCACAGAGCTCTTTGTGTCCATGTGGAGAGAGCAGGAATGAGCTCTGTTTTCTCTTCCTCTTCTTATAAGCACACTAATCCTATCAGGGCCCCACCCTTATGATCTCATTTAGTCTTAATTTTGTCCACAAAGGCCCTATCCACAGATAGACTGGAGATTAGAGCTGCAAAACCAACTTTGGGGTTGGGGGGACGAACATTCAGCCCATAACATGTGGCTTTCTAAATAATTCTAGTACACAATCTGTTTATAAGATGGAAACTGTCCCTACTTGTCTCTACTGGGACACACATATTTTAAAGCTAAAATTAAGTGCATACCAAATGTATGTATGTACAGAAAGAAGGTGGGAGGGGAGATAGAGCCATATTTGTGGCAGAAAACTAGAAGGAATTGCCCACTGCTCCTTCTGCTGGGCCCCAGGTGAACTCGTGGGGAGATGGGGAATCACCCCCTCCAACCCTAAAGCATTAGCAACAATGGACCGGAGGGACAGCACCCATTGGTGAACAGACTCGGCCAGCTGCCTGGGACTGGTCAGTGCACCAGTGCTGAGGGCCACAGAGCTTTCAGTTTAGAAACTCAAGTGGACAGAATTGTAGAAAAGAGAAAAAAGGGAACAAAGAACTGATGAGATAAATAAAAATCAAACAAGAAGATGACAGACTTAACCCTAACTGTATCAATAGCTACAATTCTGTAATGGTATCTAAATGGTCTGGTCACCTTGATTAAAAGAAATTGTCACATTGGATTTAAAAAGGCCCAATTACTATGGCCCTACCACCCTAAACGTGTCTGGTCTCATCCAAAAAAGACCCAATTATATGCTGTGTACAATAAACATACTTTACATATAAAGACACATAGGTTTAGATAAAAGGACGGATCAAGATATATCATCCTAACATCATTCAACAGGAAGCTGGAGTCACACAATGCGGATTTCAGAGCAAAGCTTATTGTGAAAGCGAAGATACCATTTCATAATGAAAGCAGGTCGACTCACTGAGAAAACATGATTCAAATTGTTCCTACCCCCAATAACAACTTTAAAACTACATGAGAAAAAGAGAACTGAGAAGAGAAACAAACAAACCCACAGACAGATATTTCAGTATCTATCCCTCAGTAAGTGACAAGACAAGGAGACAGAAAGCCACCGTAATAGGGTGTGACACCATTTTTGGTTTCTGAGTGCTGACAGCTTTTAAGCTTCACATTCCCTCTTCTCCTGCTGACATCTGGGCATGCTGATAAGAAGCCCGCCCTTGGCACCTTGGGAAATTCATGCTGTAAATAGAAGGCCTCATCCTAACACTTCTCCCTAACCACTGCAAAAACCACAAGCCAGTTCCCCTGCCCTGCTCACTCAATCCATTTTGGACCTTAAAATCTCTTTATGTGAGTAACAAAACTTTCTATCCTCTCGTGTGTGTGTGTGCGTGTGTGCACACGCACATCATCAGTATCAATATCCAAGCCAAATTTTGGGTGGAGGTCCCTCCTTGTTTCTGCGAAGTGACCACAACAATCACTAAGAACATATGACTTTGGAGAGAGCCAAGATGGCGGAGTGGAGGGACTCACAGCTCAGGCCCTCCCACACATCCACCAAGAATTAAATCTGTAGACCCACTGAATCACACAGAACACCTACTGAACTTTGGTAGAGTGTCTCTTCCTTCGAAATATAGGAAGATTCCTCACAAAAACCTGTAGGAGAAAAAAAAAGGAAGGAAAAAAAAAAAAGATTGGTGTGGGACCAGTCCCACAGGGAGGGAGTGGCAAAGGAAGAAAGGCACCTTCGTGCTAGGACAACCCATCTCTAGCTGGGAGGTCAGTGGGGACAGAAGCGGAGCTTCTGAGGCGTGGAGGAGAAGGTGGCAGCCGCTTGGCAGACAGAACTAAGAGAAACTGGCACAGTTTGTACTGTCTATGAGACTCACTTGAGATTTAATGACACACAATTAATGAAAGTCATAGAATGGAAAAAGATATTCTAGGCAAATGGTAACCCAGAAGAGCAAAAATGGTCATACTTACATCATACAGAATAGTCTTTAAATTAAAGCATGTTCAAAGAGGGAGGGTTGACTTCTAGTAGACCTTGAGCTTCATTATATGCTCATTGTAACATTAGCATGGTAAATAACACGCCCACAGGCGCCACGACAGTCCCAAGGCTAGCCACAAAAGGCCAGAGAGTGGGAAATGCCCAACTTCCTGGGAGTCCTAGCCCCTTCCCCAGGGTAGTTAGACTAGTCCTTCCACTTTAAGCACATGAGCCCATTAAAAACTGGCAACACGGTGCCTTGTGGCCTCATGGCCTCCCCTCTCTCTCTGCCTCCTCTTTGGAGACTGCCCACATTCTGTCTATGGAGTGTGTATCTACTTTAATCTCACACCTCAACACCTCATGGCCACACCTCATGGCCTTTCTCTTGCCCTTTTGATGTATCTCTCTAAATAAATCTACCTTTACTCAAAAAAAAAAAAAAAAAAAAAGAAAAAAGAAAAGAAAAAAGAATCCAAAGAGAAAAAGGATATTATATAATAATAAAATAATTTATTTGCCTATATATAGGTAGCAACTATGAATACATTTGCACCCAATAACAGAGCATCCAAATACATGAAACAAACATTGGCTGAGAGATACTGACCAAAATAATGAAATAGAGGATTTCAATAACCCACTTTCAATAATAAAAAGGACATCTAGATAGTAGATCTACAAGGAAACAGAGGGACTGAACAGTATATACCACATTGACCTGATGGACACACGCAGGACATACACTAAAAACAGCAGGGTATACATTTTCTCAAGTGTACATGAAACATTCTCCAGGATAGATTACACGTTAGGTCATAAAACAAAATTAAGACAATTAATATCTAACCATGCATATTTTCTGACCATAGTGGAATAATAGAAATTAACAGCAGGAGAAAACCTGAGGAGTTCAAAAATAGTAGGAAATTAAATAAATTATCTTGAAAATATAGTGGATCAGAGAAGAAATTAAGTGAGGAAATGGAAAATATATTAAGACAAATGAAAACACAATAGATCGAAATTGATGGTATGCAAAAAGCAATTTTAGAAGGAAACATTACAGGGATAAACACCCACATTTAAAAAGAAGAAAGATCTCAAATAATGTAAACTTACACTCAAGAAACTACAAATAGAAGAGCAGTCTAAGCTCAGATTTAGGAAAGGAAGGAAATGATAATGATTAGAGCAGGAATACACAAAACAGAATAGAAAAACAATAGAAAAAATCAATGAAACTAAAACTTGGCTTTTTGAAAGATCGATAAAAATGAAAGTCATATAGCTAGACTAAGAAAAAAGGAAAGACTCAAATAAAATCAGAAATAAAAGTGTAGACATGACAACAGATGACATAGAAATAAGAAGAATGACAGGAGACTACTGTGACAATTAAAAACCTATAAATTGGATAACCGAGAAAAAAAAAGGATAAATTTCTAGAAACATATAACCTAAAAAAAGAATCATGAAAACAGAAAATCAGGACACATCTATAAATAGTAACAAAATTGAGTCAGGTGTCAGTAACTGCTTAACAAAGAAAAGCCCAGATCCATATACTTCATTGGTACATTCTATCAAACATTTAAAGAAGAATGAATACCAATTCTACTTAAATTATTCCAAAAAACTGAAGAGGAGAGCACACTTCCAAACTATGATTATCTAGATACAAAAACTAGACAAAGGCACTAGAAGAACACTACAAGCCAGAGTCCCAAATGAAGAGTGATGGGAAATCCTCAACAAAATACTGGAAAATGGAATTCAACATTACACTGAAGTATCATATATCACAGCCAAGCGGGGCGTATCACTGTGATGCAAAATGGTTCAATATATAAAACTTAAACAATCTGATATGTCTCATTAACAGAATGAAGGCTAAAAGTTACATGATCATACTGATAGAGGCAGAAAAGTCATCAGTCAATATTCAACACATTTCATAGTAAAACCTCTAAACGAGCTTAGAATGGAAGAAATTATCTCAATATAATAAAGGCTATATATGAAAAGCCCATAATTAACAGCATAGTTGTTGGTAAAAAAAACCTGGAAGCTTTTCCTCTATGATCAGGGAAAAGTCGAGGATATACACTCTCGCCAAGTCTACTCAACATAGTACTGGAATCCAAGACAGATCAATTAGGCACAAAAATTTATAAAAGATATTTTAACTAAGAAGAAGTAAAATGATCTCTGTTCATATATAGTATGATCTCTTACGTAAAAAAAAAAAAAAAGCCTAAACTCCATAAAACCCCTTATTTGAACTAATAAACAAATTCAGCAAAGTTGCATGATACAAAATCAACACACAAAAATTAGTGGCAAAAGACAATTACTTGTTTAAAAGCTACTAT
The DNA here is from genome assembly GCF_009834535.1 of Camelus ferus. Classification (NCBI taxonomy): domain Eukaryota; kingdom Metazoa; phylum Chordata; class Mammalia; order Artiodactyla; family Camelidae; genus Camelus; species Camelus ferus. The sequence continues at coordinate 3,990,845 of NC_045699.1, forward strand.
TACTGTAACTTGGGTTTTAACTCCAAATCTTGTGCTCTACATAACTTAGGAGACTAATGCATTTATGTTTATGTTTTTTAGACACACAAGGTATAATTTTGTGACATCAACATCTGAAAGGGGTTGAGGTGGACCTGTAAACGAAGGCAGCTTTTGTATGTTTTTGAAGTTAAGCTGCTGTATATTCAAATTAGAGTAATATAACATTATGGTATTAAATGTAATCTCCATGATAACCACAAAGCAAATAGCTATAGAATATACACAAAAGGAAAGTAAGAAGAAATATAAACTATAGGAAGGCTTCATGAATTTACATGATCTTCTTTGTAGAAAACCTTAAAGACTCCAAAAAAAAAAAAAACAAAAAAACCCTATTGGAACTAATAAATTCAGTAAAGTTGCAAGATACAGAATCAACATACAAAAATCTGTTGCAAAAATTATTGATGTAAAAGCTAATATTATTGGAACTAGGGTTTATAACTCCAAATATTGTTTTCCACATAATTTGGGAGCCTAATGCACTTAGAAGAATTATTAGTTTATATTTTGGAGCACATAATGTATAAAGATAGAATTTTGTGACATCAACAACTGAAAAGATGTGGGGATGGAGTTGGGAGAAGAGTTTTTGTAAGTTTTTTGAAGTTAAACTGCTGTAAATTCAAATTAGAATGTTATAACTTTAAGAATTAAATGTAATCCCCATGTTAACCACTAAGAAAATGGCTACATAATATACACAGAAACAAATAAAGAAGGACTATAAACATTTCACCATAAAAAAATTAACTGAACACAAAAGAAAATAGGAATTCAGGAAATGAGGGACCAAAAAAAGCTGTAGAACACGTAGGAAACAGCACAGTGACAGAAGTAAATCCCTCCTTATCAGTAATTACTTTAAATGAAAATGGATTAATCTCTCCAATAAAACAGAGATTGGCAGAATGGATAAAAACATATGATCCAACTATATGTTGTGTGTAAGAGACTCACTTCAGATCCAAAAATATAAACAGACTGAAAGAGAAAGGATGGGAAAACATATTCCATGCAAATGATGGCCAAAAGAGTAAGAGTGACTATACTAACATCAGATTTAAGTAGACTTTAAATAAAAAAAGTTATAGGAGACAAGAAGATCATGATATAATGAAAAATGGATCAATTCCAAAAGAGAATGTAACAATTATAAACATTCAAGTATTTAATGACAAATTATCAAAATAAATGAAGCAAAAACTGACAGAATTGAAAGGAGAAATAGACAAACGAACAAGGAACGGAGTTCTGGCACAGAGCAGGGGCCAGGGCTGGTGTGGCTGTTTTCTGACAGCACAGATGGAAGCCATGTGGCACGGGGAGAGGCACTGAACTGGGGAGCGACCTGTCCACCTACCACACGCTGGCTTGGCCCCAGGATGCAGTGGTGGGAGGGGGCACGGACGTGGTGCTGGAACACGGCGCCGGGAGCAGCACAGACCTGGGTCACAACAAGGGCCTCTGGAAAGAGTGAGTGGAGTTCGCACAGCAGGGCGAGGGCAGGAAAAAGCACTATATATATATAAACAGCTCACATGACTTAATAAGAAAAAAACAAACAACCCAATCCAAAAATGGGGAGAAGAACTAAACAAGCAATTCTCCAAGGAGGACATACAAATGGCCACTAGGAACATGAAAAAAAATGCTCAATATTGCTAATTATCTGAGAAATACAAATCAAAACTACAATGAGGTATCAACTTACACAGACAGAATGGCCATCATTCAAAAGTTCACAAATGATAGATGCTGGAAAGGGTGTGGAGAAAAGGGAACCCTCCTACACTGTTGGTGGGAATGCAGTTTGGTGCAGCCATTATGGAAGACAGGATGGAGATTCCTCAAAAGACTAAAAATAGACTTACCATGTGATCCAGGAATCCCACTCCTGGGCATACATCCAGAGGGAAACTTAATTCAAAAATATACATGCACCCCAGTGTTCATAGCAGCACTATATACAATAGCCAAGACATGGAAACAACCTAAATGTCCATTGACAGATGACTGGATAAAGAAGTTGTGTTATATTTATACCATGGAATACTACTCAGCCATAAAAAAGAATAAAATAATGCCATTTGCAGCAACACGGATGGACCTGGAGATTGTCATTCTAAGTGAAATAACTAGAAAAAGAGAAATACCATATGATAACACTTATCTGTGGAATCAAAAAAAAAAAAGAGACAAATGAATTTACAAAACAGAAACAGACTCACAGACAGAAAACAAACTTATCGTTACCAGAGGGGGAAGGGAGTGTGAAGAGTTAAACTAGGAGTTTGGGATTTGCAGATACCAACTAATAGACATAAAATAGATAAAACAAGTTTATACTGTATCACACAGGCAACTATATTCAATATCTTGTAGTAACTTATGGTGAAAAAGAATATGAAAATGAATATATGTATATTCATGTATGAATGAAGCATTGTGCTATACATGAAAAATTGATACAACACTGTAAACTGACTATACCTGAGTTAAAAAAATATAGAAAAAGTCAAATTCTAACCAATTAACATGCTGAAGATTGAAAATCTCATGATCATAATAACGGCTGCAGAAAATTCATTTGACAAAGTTCAAGACCTATTTGTGATATAAAAAAACCTTCAGAAACATAGAATAGAGAAAACTTTGTCAACTTGATAAAGTGCACCTACAAGAAAACCAACTTAATGGTGAAGGACAGAATAATTCGCCCTAAGAAAGGGAGCAAGGCAAGAATGTCTGCTCTCCTCTCTGTAATTCAATGCAGCCAGCGCAGTAAAGTAAGAAAAGGAGATAAAAACATATGGACGGAAAAGAAATAAAGCTGTTCTTATTTGTAGATAACATATTTGGCTATATGGAAAGTCCCGAAGGAGATACAAAAACAAAAGCCATTCAGAACCAATAAATGACTTCAGCAAAGGTGCAGGATACATGATAACAAACAAAATGATTGTATTTCTGAATACTAGCAATGAACACATGGAACACATTATAATTAAATATATAATACCATTTACAATTGTTCAAAAAATTAAATACTTTGGATCTCAATCTAGTGAAACATTCATATGCTGAAAAACACAAAATTCTGCTGAGAGATTCGAAAAAAAATGTAAATAAATGAAGAAACATGCCACGTTCGTTGGTTAGAAGATTCAACAGAGTGAAGATGTCAGTTCTCCCCAAACAGATATCCAGGTTTAATGACATTTCTATCAACATACCAAAAAGATGTTTTGGTAGCAATAGGAAAGATTATTCTAAAATTTTATGCAAATTCAAGAAGGTAGAATAATTAAGTTTTTAAATGGGCATAAAGTTAGAAAAAAGCAATCTACCCTATTTCAAGATATATTATATAGCTTACAGAAATCAAGACTGTATTAAAGGAAGGAGAAACACATAGATCATATAAACAGAATGGGGAATTGAGAAATAGACCCACAGGAATATGGTCAACTAATTTTTGACAAAAGTACAAAAACAACTCAATGGAGGAAGAAAAGCATTTTCTCTTAAAAAGAAACCATATACACAAGTGTTGCTATAGCATTTGTATATCTGTAGGCTAAAAAATAAACTTTGACCTAAGACTAAAACCCTATACAAATATTAACTCAAAATGCATCATGAATTTACATGAAAAAGTATAAATCTTTGAGAAATGTGCATATCAAAAGCTCTTCAGGACGTAAGGGTAGGCAAAGAATCTTTAGACTTTCATAAACACTAAAACCCACAAAGGTGAAAACTGACAAACTGCAAGACATCAGATTTTAAGAACATTTTTTTGTGCAGATGACCCTGTAAAGAGGATGAAAAAACCAAGTATAGACTTGGAGAAAATATATTTAAAGGGACTCATCTAGAATATATTTTAAAACTCTCAAAATTCAACAGTGCAACAGAATAAGCCAGTTAGAAAATGTCATGACAGACATGTTTTGACGTCTGCTAAAAACAGACATTTTAGCAAAAAAGCTTATACAAATGTGAAATGAGACATGACAAAGTATTCAAGATCATTAGCTATTAGGGGAATGAAAATTAAGTTCACTTTAAAAAATTAAAATTACCACACATCTTTCAGTATAGCTAAAATAAAAAACAGTGATAACACCAAGTGCTGGTGAGGATGTGGAAAAATGGGTCACTCATTTATTGCTGCTGGGAATTTAAAATGGTACAGCCATTCTGGAAATAGTTTTGCAGTTTCTTTAAAAACTAAAAATGCAGGGGGGAGGGTATAGCTCAAATGGGAGAGCACATGCTTAGCATGCATGAGGTCCTGGGTTCAATCCCCAGTACCTCTTCTTAAAAAATTAATTAAAAATAAGTAAACCTAATTACCTTCCCCCCAGATAAAATAAAAAACTAATTTTTTTTTTAAAAAGGTAAAAACTAAAAATGCAGCTACCATACAACCCAGCAACTGTACCCTGGACACTTGTCCCAGAAAAATGAAGACTTGTGTTCACACAGAAACCTGTGCAAACTTTTAGAGATTTTTAATATTTGTAATATTCAAAATTGGGAAAAGAAACCCAGATGTCCTTCAATAGGTGAATGATGAAACAGATGTGGTACCTCCGTACAGTGTCACACTACTCAGCAGTAAAAAGGATCAAACTGAATACTCACAACAGTGTGGGTGAATCACGAGGCTCATACTGAATGAAAAAAAGGCAACCCCAAAAGGTTCTACAACATATGATTCCATTTCTGTAACATTCTTGAAATGACAAAATTACAGAAATGGCGAAGAGTGGTTTAGAGGAATTAAGGAGGGATTGGAGGCAGGGGCAGGTGGATGTAGCTATAAAAGGAAAATAAGACGTAATGGAAATGTTTCTTGAGTGTAAGAAGGCCAATAGCCTGACTGAGATATTGTACTGTAGTGTTCCAAGGGGTCACCAATGGGAGAAAATTAGTAAAGTGTACATGGGCTTTGTTTGTAAGAAATACAGTCTTACAAATGCCTGTGAATCTACACGGTTATCTCAGAATTAAAATGTTAATTAAAATTTGTATGTTCTAGCTCTATCCACTTGAAACAATTCCTTGAAACAATAAATCCAGTAGCCAAACACATCTGGTGCCCTCTCTGTGGAATGTAGGTATCATTTCCACTAAAAGGAACCAGGACCCTGTAGAGAAACGGCTGGTCTGCATCTGAGGTAGGAAATGTACAAGATGAACTTGAAGTTCCTTGTTGTAACAGACAGCAGGGACGCAACGAGGACTAGTGGCCACACGTGAAACAGACACAGGGACCACGAAGAGGCTTCCACGGGCCAAATATGGGGTAATTTGAGTAACAGTAATAACTACAATGGTTTGAAACACATCAAATATTTGGAAAACTCAAGATTTTATAATTATATTAAGGAAGACTCATACAATCATACAAGGAAAACTCAAGATTTTATAATCAGTTTGTTTGGGAGGATGCTAGGTGTTATGTCCCCTTAAAATTTGTACACTCAAATCCTGACAACCAAAGAGATGGCATTCTGAGGTGGGGTATTTGTGATGTGATTGGGTCGGCAGGTTGAGCCCCAGTAAATGGGATTAGTGACCCTATAAGAGGGACCCCAGAGAGCTCCCTCCTTCTCTCCAGATCATGTGAGGATTCAAGAAGTTGGCTGTCTATACCTGGAATAGACCTCTGCCCAGAACCCAACCAGGCTACTGCCCTGTCTTGCACTTCCAGCCTCCAGGACCGTGAGACAAAAGATGCAAAAAATGCCCACAAAGTTTTGGAAGATGTTGTCTTACATCTAATTAGATGTACAAAGGGCATCTAATTTAGTTTCAGCCTTCTCCGTTCTGCTATTGTCTGTACCTGGAGAAACCAACAAAAAGTAAATTGAATCCACCAAGAATTATCAAAAGGCTGAGGATCTGAGCCAGGCATCTCTGAATCCAAGATCAGGATGGGGCTAAAAACAAGCGGATTCATTCCTAAATCTGCAAAGTAGGAGCCAGACCCCTTTGCCCCGCACATCCAGGGGCTTCTGCCCCTCTGTCGTTCAGTGTATGATAGGTTTGCCCTCTGAAGGATGAACCAGAGACATTCTCATCCAGGAACATGAGGCATAGCTGGGGGCAAGAACACAAAACATGTTTGAAAACAATGAAGAAGTCGTATATGACAGGCACTGTCTCCCAGCACCCCCGAGTCAGTACACTGACACATCACCTTCTCTGCAGACTCACTAGGGACCCATCCTTCCACAGACTACAGTGTGAGCAGTGCTCCCTGCAGCCGTGTGATCAGGTGGCCCTGGGAGATCCAGGGAGCCCGAGAGAAAAAGCCAGGTACTCTCTGTCACGGTATAGCAAGGTCCACCAGTTGTCGCACCCATTACATGTATACTGAATTTGATAAGCAATTTTGTGTCTTACTCTTAAATATGAGCAATCAAGGAACACCAGGCACTTGAGGAAAGCTCTGAACATGAAGGCCAAGGATGGGGAAAAAAAAAAAAAGAGAGAAAAAGGAGCTCAGAAAACACAATTCAGGGAGAAGACAATTTCAGAAGAACTATGATTAATATCCTCAGAGAGGACAGTGAAGATACTGTATTCATGACACAGATAACACCATCTTATGAAAAGGAACAAAATTCAGAGAACATGAGCGAATTCTTGGAAATTAAGAATAGGATCACAGACGGATAAATAAAATGTTTTATTCATGCAACGGATTATTGTTCAGTCATAAAAGAATGAAGTACTCATACATGGCACTACGTGGGTGACCCTTGAAAACATGCTGAGTGAAAGAAGCCAGTCACGAAGGAACCCAGAGCGTATGACCCTGTTTATATGAAATGTTCAGATCAGGCAAATCCACAGAGACAGAAAGTAGATCAGCGTTTGCGTAGGGCCTGGGAGAACTGGGAGATCGGAGGGCGAGGGCTAAAGGGGACAGGGTTTCTTTCAGGGCGATGAAATGTTCTAAAATTGCTTGTGGTGATGCTGGTACAACCCTGTGAATATAATAAAAGCCATTGAATTGACACTTTAAATGGGTGAATTGTATGGTTTGTGAATAATATCTCAATAAAGCTATTACCAGAGAGAGAGAGGAAGAGAGTAGGAGATGGGGGAGGGCATAGCTCACGTGGTAGAGTGCACGCTTAGCATGCGTGAGGTCCTGGGTTCAGGCCCCAGTACCTCCTCTAAAAATAAATAAATGAACCTAATTACCTCCTCCCCTGCCCCCCCAAAAAAACCAAACTTAAAAAAAAGAGAATAGGAGAGCAGAAATGAAATTTTTCAATAGATTAGAAAAGGAAGAAGGGAAAATTAGAATTAAAAAAACCCCAAAGGATGGAAAACAAACAAAAATTAAAAGGATCAATTCAGAAGGTTTAACCTCTGACTTATGAAGAATAAGAGAACAGAAAAAAATTAAGGTGAAAATTATCAAATAATACTCGTATTAGTCAGAATTCAAGTTTGACTGTGGAGGGCCTCAAACCCAAATAATGGTGGTTTAAATAAAGTCTTGGTTTTATTTTTACCCCCTAAAAACTGACTGGAAAATACAGAGAATTCCCATCACCTCTGTACATCCTAACACACGATGATAACACCTTGCATTAATTAGTGTGGTAAATTTCTTACAATTGATGAGACATTATTGTCAATTACAGTCCATAGTTTACAGTAGGGTTCACGCCTTATGTTGTGCAATTCAGTGAGTTTTGACAAAGTTCAGTTTAAATCAATTTATTTAAACTTAAAAAAGAAAAAAAAACAGTTTACCCTTTCCTCTCACCCCGACCCCCAGCCTTTGGTAACCACCGATCTGTTCTTTGTATCAATGAGCTTGGGGTTTTATTGATTTGTTTGTTCATTTGTACATTCTTTCTTAAAGATTCTACATATAAGAAATTATACAGTATCTGTCTTTTTCTGTCTGACTTATTTTAACCACATGATGCCCTTGAGGTGCATCCGTGTTGTCATAAGGGGCAAGATTTCATTTTTTTTATGGTTAAACAGCATTCCGTTGTATACCTACACACACTTTTCTTTATCTGTTCCTCCACTGAGGGGCACTTCGGTTGCTTCCATGTCTTGGCTATTGTAAGTAATGCTGCAGTGAACATGGGGATACAGGTATCTTTTCTAGTTAGTGCTCTCATTTTTTTCAGATAAATGTCCAGAAGCAGACTTGCTGGATCACATGGTGGTTCTATTTTTTAATTTTAGGTCTGCCATTTTTCCTAGTGGCTGTACCAATCTACATTCCCACCAAAGTGCACAAGGGTTCCCTTTCTCCACATCCTTGCCAAGACTTAGTTTCTAGTCATTTTGATCATAGAAGATGTGAGGTGGCACTGTGGTTTTGATCTGCATTTCTCTGATAGTGACATTTAGCATTTTTTCATGTGCCTGTTGGCCATTTGTATGTCTTCATTGGAGAATTGCTTGTTTAGGTCTTCTGCTTATTTTTGTATTGGGTTGTTTGGTTTTTTTGTTATTAAGTTGTATGAGCTGTTTGTATATTCTGGAAATCAGTCATCTGCAAATATTTTCTCCCATTCTATAGGTTGTCTTTTTGTTTGTTTATGGTTTCCTTTGCTGTGCAAAATCTTGTAAGTTTAATTGGGCCCAATTTGTTTATTTTTGCTTTTATTTTATTGCCTGGTAGACTGCCCTAAGAGAACATTTCTGAGATTTATGTCAGAAAATGTTTTGCTTATGTTTTCTTCTACGAGGTTTATTTTGTCTTGTTTATATTTAAGTCTTTAAGCTATTTTGAATTTATTTTTGTGTATGGTGTGAGGGAGTGTTCTAACTTCACTGATTTGCAGGTCAAATCTGTCCATTTTTAAATTGACTTGTTTGACTTTCTGCTATTGATTTTTATGTGTTTATATATTTTGGATATTAGTCTCTTATCAGATATATAATTTGCAAATATTTTCTCCCATTCTGCTGGCTGTCTTTTCATTTTGTTGATAGTCTCCTTTACTGTGCAGACTTTTTAGTTTGATTTATTCCCTCTGATTTTTGCTTTTGGTGCTTTTGTTTTTGCTGTCAGATTAAAAAAACTCATTGTCAGCACCTGTGTGAAGGAAATTACTGCCTGTATCTTCTTTTAGGAGTTTTAGGGTTTCAGGTCTTACATTCAAGTCTTGAATCCATTTTGAATTAATTTTTGTGTATGCTGTAAGACAGTTGTCCAGTTTCTTTCTTTCTTTCTTTTTTTTAAAATGAGAATCCAAATTTCCCAACGCCATGTATGGAAGAGGCTATCCCTTCCCCACTGTATATTCTTGGCTCTTTTGTCATAAATTAATTAACCGTGTATGAGTGGGTTTATTCCCGGGATGTCTATTCTGTTCCATTGACATAAGTGTCTGTTTTTATGCCAACACTATACTACCTTATCACTATAGCTTTTTAATATAGTTTGAAATCAGGGAAGGTTTGCTGGTTTTTTTCAAGGTGACATTACTCTCTTGCTCCCTCTGGTGTTTGCTCACTTACACTGCAGGTCCTATGGAGCACAGCAAATTGTCCAAATCTTCGGTTATTTCTCAGCAATGCTCAGACATCTTGATTATACCTGTTTTTTTTAGCACTCTGAGACAGGTAGGTCAGAAACCAATGCCTTGAGCAGCCCCTGCACATTTCTGGACATTGGGTGTGTTTCAGTCTCTTCTTTCCACCCCAGGGAAATTTTCTGGGCTGAGAGTTATCCCAAATGTGTTGCACTGAGCTGGGAGTCATGTAATCACCAGCCCAAACCAAAACCTTTTGTTTTCACTGGCTCCATATCTTGATTTTCTGTAGTTTCCATATAACATGCTTAAGTGTAATTTTTTTTTGTTTCTTTTATTTTTTGACATTTATCCTGCTTGGTATTCCGTGAGCCTCCTAAGTGCTTTTACCCCCGTCAGACAGTTTCAATTCTGGGCACCAATAAACCAACAAGAATCTCAACCATATTTTGGATATTTCCATAGAGTACCTATAGTTAGCAATAACCAATATAATGTGTTCATTTCCTTGGAAATATGTTTGCTTAATTATTAAGTTTACCTTCTTAACCCACTATTGAAATAAGTACCTACAATGACACACACGATCAAGAATACAGTTGATGGTTGACATAGATTAATTTGAGGAAGGTTTGTAAACCTAGGGACGCTTTACAAACACGTGGATGTGGGGAAATGCAGTGCACACGGCATTGATTGGTAGACAGAAGAATGTAGCCCTCAAAGAAGGGCACATCCTGATCCTTAGGATGTGAATCTGTCATGCAGATGTGATTACGTTAAAGAAATTATTTTGTAACGGGTAGGTTATCCTGGGTCATCCAAGCGGGCTCCGTGTAATCACAGGGATCTCTATAGGAGAGAAACAGGCAGATGAGGGAAGGAGATGTGATGACAGAAGCAGAGATCACTGAGGAGAGAAGACACCATGTTTCTGGCCTTGAAGATGTGGGGTCTTCAGACAAGGATACAGGTGGACTTTAGAAGCTGGAAAAGGTAGAAGGTGCTCCGGAAGGAAGCAGCCCTGCTGACACCTTGACGTTAGCCCAGAAAGACTGATTTTGAGCTTCTGTCCTTCAAATTGTAAGGTAAGAAATTTCTGCTATTCAAATTAACAAGATGATGGTGACTTGTTCCAACAACCAAAGGGAATGAATACAGGCATGAGCCTGAGACTAGGTGGGATCGAGCCATCACCACCTCCAAGACTGAAGGGACAAAGGGAAAGATTGGAGGAAACTCAGGAGACGCCATGTAGACTCAGCCGCTGACAAGGAGCGTGGTCTCACGCCCATGGAGTGTGCCAGCTCAAGGTGACCTTGTCAGGTAGGAACCAGATTAAATGCTCTGGGTTACTCTCCTTCCCTCCAGTCTCCCTCTGGCTTCACCAGTGGCTGAACATAAAGGAAGCTGGAAGGAGAGGACTTCTTGGTGGTCAGTACCCCACAGGTTTTGCTCATGGCCCCACCCTCCCACCTTAGTCCTGGACCCTAGAAGGTGACAGCACAAACTAGCCACCTGTTTCTTTTGTCCCCCAAGTTGGTTGTTTAGACATATGTCTTTGATTTGCTGTGACTTAATGAGAGCAAGGTCCCTAACTCTTCATTTTCATCCCACTCTTACACCATGATCATCAAAAAGAATCTGGATGGTCCACATCAGTTTCCAGAATACACATCACCTGTGGCAATGCAGGTTCCCAGGTCCCACCAAGGTCTGATGAACCTGAATCTGATTGTAACAAGGTCTCCAAGTGATTACCATGACCCTAGATCAAAGAACATTGAAGACGGCTCCTTCATACTGAAGACTTCAGATAAGGGCCACCTCTTCCAGGGAGCTCTCTGTGACCTTCCCCCGTCGCCCAAGCCCCCTGCAGGGCAGGGCAGCCCCAGCTATGAGGGTACCCAGTGCATTCATGACATTTCCGGTACATAAGTCTTTCCCTTCTACTGCCTATGATCGGTGGGGACTGAACTTCTCATTCATCTTGGTGTCTCCTAGACCACCATCGTACAGACCCAACGTAGGCTGCAAATCCCTCCCTCACACCAGGGAGTCCTCTCTGCACTTCAGACTTCCTGTCCCGCACGTGACAGGTTGTGGAAACTCCCCTGAGAAGAAACCACGTGGTCACGACGATTTTCGGCTATGGTGGAAACCAGTGGAGACCCAGAAGGACACGTATTTCCCCACCTGCAGGTCCACAGAGAAGCGGTCTTCACAGGGATGACATACGCATGCCTTGCTGGCTTTCCAGGTTCCATGGAGATTTTTACCAAGGCTTATTTAAAGGAGCGCCCCACAATAACCAGGGCTTATTGAAAGCAGCTAGGAGTCTTGTTCATTTTTCTTCTCTGCCCTCCACGACCACCCAAGCTCAAACCCAGTCGGTCCCTTCTCCACCTCCATGATGACCGTCCCAGGGTCAGGCTCCCATGCAGACTCCTGTAAAGCCCTTCACCAGATCCCGCCCCTCTCCCACATCCCATTCTTTCACAGTCAAAGATATCTATGTGAACACAAGTCACACCTGTACCCCGCCTCCTCCACCTCACATGACCACATCCTCCCTGGGGTTACAGCACTGCACTAAGATAACATCTGTGCCGTGAGCCCTGCTCACTCACCGCCCTTCCTCCCTCATCCCCTTTGCTCCAGTCCCCAAGCCCCAGAAACGGAATTCTTAGGGCCTTTATTCTACCTGCTTTCTTCTGCCTGGAATATTCTCCCCATGACCCCCTAACTGCCTCTTCTTACTTTTAATCTCAGGCAATATCACTCCCTGGGTGTTATCCCATCACTGGTCAATACACCATTGCCGTACTGTGATTGTCTGCAAACATGGATTAACATCTTTTATATTTTTTCTTTATTTTCTGAACTTGGTTCTCATTAGATGTAAGCTCTGAGGGTCCACAGGCCTCTTTGATTTGTTCTGTCCATCTCCCAAGCCCTTAGTGCCAATGACATTGTAGAAGCTCAAGAAATATTTATTAAATAAGTAGTTATGAATGAAGGCAATGAAAAGCACACGCATTTCAGATGGAATACAGTTAAGGGTCCTGGTCATTCTTCATGTGTTCTAGGCCTTGTCTGACCTGCTCTGCCTCAGGAGGCTCTGTCGTCTAGGCAGCACACCCGCCGACTGCCCAGTGCTCCAGCTGTAAATGGAAGGAAGCGGGTGTGGAGAGAGTGTAGGCAGAGTTCCCAGGACCCTGGATAGCTCCCCACTGGGCTTGAGTGACTCCTCTTCCTCCTGCATCCCTCCAGGCTTAGGGAGGCAATTGCAAGTCTCTGGGGGCCTCAGCGTTCCTTGTCCCTTCCCTTGTACCTGCCCGCCGTGGGGGGACTGTGCTTCCATCACTGTCTCTTCATCTCAACATTTGAATGAAATGCTTCTTCAAAGATTCCTGCGTGATTCATCAAGCAACTCCTCTTTTGCATGTATATATTTAGAGATCATTGGGGTATATATGAATAATGTATGTACAATTTTTTCTTTCTCCCTGTATCAATCAAAAAACATTTTCAAAATTTACAGCTCTCTCCAAGTGTCTATCAACAGACGAATGGATCAAGATGATGATGATGATGATGATGTGTGTGTGTGTGTGTGTGTGTGTGTGTGTGTATTTATATATATGTGATGGAATATTACTCAGCTATAAAAAAGAATGGAATTCCACCATTTGCAGCAACGTGTATGGACCTAGAGAATATTATGCTTAGTGATGTAAGTCCAACAGAGAAAGACCAATACTGTATGATATCACTTACATATGGAATCTAAAAAATAATACAGATGACTGTATATAGCAAAACAGAAATGGACTTACCCATAGAAACTAAACTAGTGGTTACCAGAGGAGAGAGGGAAGAAGGGATGGCAAGTTAGGGGTATGGGATTAAGAGATACAAACTACTATGTATAGAATATATAAGCAACAAAGATATGTTGTACAGCATGGCAATTATAAGCATCATCTTATAACTTTTGATGGATCTATCTTATAACTTTTGATAATCTATAAAAATATTGAAACACTATGCTGTACACCTGAAACTAACATAATGCTGTAAATCAGTTTTACTTCAATAAAAAAAAAATTACAGCTCTCTTCAGTTTCACTATTTCCTCAGATACTGACATGACAACTAACATGCTTTGTAACTGCTTTGTGCTTTTGTGTGTGTGTGTAGTTGTGTCATTTATGGGAAATTGTGTTTTTGACTGCATAAAATTTAAACTAGTTAAGCAACAAATACTACTTTAAAAAAACAACAAAAATAAAACAAATATAAGGCAAGAAACAAAAATGACTGCAGAAGATTAACTCTCCTAAACTAATCTATGAGAGTAAGAATTAAACTAATAATGACATTACGAAGTTTGAATGGGGTGGTATTGTTGTATATATTTCTCTTTTTGCAATATTTTTAATAAGCAACAAACCTATGTGGAATGAATAAATTTATGAGATAAATTTATTTATACAGAATTCTTTTTGTTTGTTTGTTTTTATGAGGGGGAGGTACGTAGGTTTATTTATTTATTTCCATTTGGAGGAGGTACTGGGGATTGAACCCAGGACCTCGTGCATGCTAACAATGCGCTCTACCACTGAGCCATCCCCTCTCCCCTATTTATATGGTGCTCTAATGACAGGTCATACATGTTAAAATAGTTTTATTGTTGAAGCCTCTCTATCCATGCCAACTTCACTAATGACTGAAGTAACAGGGACCCTATTAAAATTTAAAATATAATACTTACAGGCCATAATTATAGATGGCCTTACAGCATGAAATAATATATTAGTAAGAATTGGATTAAACAAACTTTATTGAAAAATACTATCTTGCAGTTACAATGCCATAACAAACTTCAATAAGAACTATGAAACATCAGTTAATTAACAGGAGCTAAACTAACAAGAGAGAAATTAAAGTGGCCTTGCGGGGGAAACACAGACAGACGTCCTGTTGTGGTTGTGGGAGGCCAGGCCCCGCAGCTGTGAAGTTAAGTCAACGTTGCAGGTGACCCCCCCCCCACCCCAGAGCCCTCCCAGCAAGAGCCTCCTCTCTCTTGGGGGGTCTGGGGCCAGGGGAGGCCCTGGGGGCTGCAGGTGGAGCAGCCGGGGCACAAGGCTCACTTGGGACAGGATGGAACTTGGACTCGACTTTGGCCAGTGTTCCCCTGAGGTGAACATTTTCTTTCCATCCAGATTTCCGGAACTCTCATCTCAGACAAAAGGATCTCCCTTTGACAAGAGGACACGGTTCTCTCCGATTCTCTGCCCATATCTTTGACAGGTTGCAGGTCTGACACTTGGAATTCAGGCACCTGGACACTTTGGAAAGTTTCTTCTTGATTTTTACACTGTGCTTCCTCTCAGATGGTTTTTCTCCCATGTTGCATGGTATGCCCTCTATGTCATTCAGGCTTTATTTGAAGCTTCAGTTGGAGCTTCTTTTTTTTTTTTTTTTAAGCTGTGGGTTTTTTTAAACATTTTTTAAATTGAGTTATAGTCATTTTATAATGTGTCAAACTCCATTGTAGAGCACAATTTTTTAGTTACACGTGAACATACATACATTCATTGTCACATTCTCTTTCGCTGTGAGCCACCACAAGATTTTGTATATATTTCCCTGTGCTACACAGTACAATCTTGTTTATCTATTCTACATTTTGAAATCCCAGTCTGTCCCTTCCCACCCCGTATCCCTGGCAACCACAAGTTTGTATTCTATATTGATGAGTCTATTTCTGTTTTGTATTTATGTTTTGGTTTTTTTTAGATTCCGCATATGAGTGATCTCAGTTGGTGTTTTTCTTTCTCTTTCTGCCTTGCTTCACTTAGAATGACATTCTCCAGGAATATTCATGTTGCTACAAGTGGCATTATGTTGTCGGGTTTTATGGCTGAATAGTATTCCATTGTATAAATATACCACAGCTTCTTTATCCAGTCACCTGTTGATGGACATTTGGGCTGTTTCCATGTCTTGGCTGTTGTAAATAGTGCTGCTATGAACATTGGGGTGCAGGTGTCATTTTGAAGTAGGGTTCCTTCTGGATATAAGTCCAGGAGCGGGATTCCTGGGTCATATGATAAGTCTATTCCTAGTCTTCTGAGGAATCTCCATCCTGTTTTCCACAGTGGCTGCACCAACCTGCATTCCCACCAGCAGTGTAGGAGGGTTCCCTTTTCTCCACAGCCTGTCCAGCATTTGTCATTTGTGGACTTTTGAATGATGGCCATTCTGACTGGTGTCAGGTGATACCTCATCTGAATCTCACTTTCAAGCAGTGAATTTTAAACTGCAAACACAGTTTGGAGACGTGTTATTTTGTCCTGCAAGCTCTTCAATCCTTTGATTTTCTTCCTACCATTCCCCTTCCCCATCGGGGCTGTCAAAGAGCCCATTTAAATTACCATCATCAATGACACCCTTCTTTTTTTTTCTTTTTCTAGAGAATGACACTCTTCTGAAGGACTTCTAACAGATGGATGGACCAATCACCATTTTCTACTTCCCTCCTTCGCTCTTTTCCAAATTCTCATCCGCCATGTGATCCTAACCAGGTCAAGCAAATGGATCATCTTCAACATTGTCTGACTCAGGGAATTTAATCAGCTCATATCATCTCTCAAGACCTGTTGCGTTTGTGCATTTGAGAGCTCCAGCCTTTCTTTCTTTCTCCTCTGTCTTCTCCTGCACTCTCTGCTTCCACCTCACAATTTCTTGGGCGACCAGTTCTGGATTTTCCTGAAGACCAGGGCTAGTGTTTGATTCATCTGTTATTCCCCCCCCCCCAAGTTGTCTCCATCACCCTGTGATGCTTCTAAGAGAAGTTTTCATCAGCCACTTGGGAAAGTTTAGAGAGCTGGCTTTTCCACCCTTCTTGAAAAAAAAATTCTCCAGCATCTGGCAATGAAGACCAACTTGGATTTCTATTCAGTTCAGACAGAGACAGGGTTTGTAACATGGAGGGGTGGCCTCCACCACTGGCAACATGAGGGCTGCACTGGGTTGTGCCACTGGTCCAGTCTTCTCCATGCCTTTCCCATAGGCTTCTCCCTGGATAGGCAGCCTTTTCGGCAACTCTTTTCCTCCTTTGAACTATGTTGGCTCTCTACTATAAAGACCACTTCAGCAGCACATGCCAGGGTCTCCCAAGGAAAGCTGAAGACTCCTGGCATGTGTCGCAAGCCTTCATATATATTATCAGCAGGGCAGCCCACGGCTGCTCCAGGACTAGCTGAGGAGACCTTTTGGAGACTGCCAGCTGGCCCTCCATGTCTCCAAAGGACCCTGAAGCTCTGCCTGATTGCCAGCATCTTAAGAGTTACCACTGACCACTTGGAACGGTGTGGAGGTTTGTGTCTCCAGTGCAAGCAGGTGGCTGGCACAGGGACTGACCACAGCTGGCCTGGGGTTGGGGGGGGCGTTGATTTTTAGAAAACACATCTGTCTACCTTTGCTCTGCTCACTGCACAAAAGGAAAGTGATATTATTACTCAGTGCACAGGGGAAGTGGGGATGGCTGGCTGCATCCTGAAGCTTGGGCTTTTTTTTGCCCCACCTGGCCCTCTGGGAATCCTAGAAGGGTCAATGCCACACCAGGTCCCTTCTCAGCACAAGTGTCTGTGCAGGAGGTGGATGAAGCAGCATGGGGGGTGGGGAGTGTCCCCAGGTGAGGCTCATCCTCCTGCTTAACAGCATCCTTCCACGCAGGGAAGTCTGGTCCTGCCGCAAAGGTCCCGGGGATCCCTCCCTCCTACTCTCCCCCTGCCCTAGAGTTTAGAGAATGCCAGCCAGCTGAGGCCCCGGACTGAAGGGTCCTCCCAAAGATACCAACTAACAGAATAGATTCGAATCATAGCAACTCAGGAGAAAACAATGGAACTGGGGGGGGGGTCCTCAAAATTTCATGGATTTTCAGTGGATCCAGCTTTTCCTCATTTAACTTAAGTGTTCCTGGAAGGAGGTGACGGCATGCTCGGGGAGTGACACAGTGACCTCTCTCATGCAGCCCTGCAGTATGCATTTCATCCTCCCAAGTTGGCCCTGATCTCAATCACCGAGTCATCTTCCGAAATGGATCTCTGGGCAGGGCCAGGTCCTTCTACAGGCTAAATCTGCACCTTTTACTTGGTAAACTACACCTCACTCTCATTGTCTCTAAGGCAGGCCCACGCTCAGTGCCTTTGTGTCCGTTCCCTACATTCTACCACGACTGGCTTGACCCCAGAACTCTCCCTGCAGAGGGAAGTGAGAAGAGGGTTAGCTGAGGCCAGTCTGGGCTCAGGTCACAGGGGCCCCTCGGATGCAGCGAACAGAGGCTCTGACCAGGCTGAAAGACGGGAGAAGAAGTGCGCAAAGGCCCAAAGTGAGTTATTTCTCCTTTTCTTTTTAATTAGACTTTTTAAAGAGCAGTTTCAGGTTTAAAGTAAAATCATATGGAAAGTACAGAGAGTTCATACATATCCTCACACATCATGCTAACACCTTGCATTAGTGTGTACCGTTCTCACTACTGATGAGTCATTATTGAATCATTATTATCTGCTGAAGTGCAGAGTTTGCAGTAGGGTTCACTCCTCGTGAGCGCAGTTTGGTGAGTTTTGACAAAGGCGGGATGTCTTTATCCACCATGGTGCAGAATACTTTCACGCCCTGCAGATGACCTGTGCTCCACCTCTGCACCCCTCCCTCCCTATCCCTGAACCCTGACACCCTTCTTGTCTGAAGTCTGCTCTGCCTGGTGGTCATAGAGTGGCTGCAGCTTTCTTTTCATCAGTATTAGCGTGGCAGAGCCTCCTCCATCCCTTTACCTGTAGTCAAACTGTGTCTTCATATTTAAAGTGGGATTCATGTAGACGATAAGTGGTCAGATTTCATATTTGGATCCACTCTGACAGTCTCTGCCTTTTAATTCTTGTATTTAGACCACGATGTGTTAATTGATTATTGATCTATTTAGACCGATATTGACTGTATTTGTTACTATTTTCTACAAGTTGCCCTTGTCTTTTGTTTCTTTTTTGTCTCCCACTCATTTCCTGCCATCTCTGCTGTTTAGTTAAGCATTTTATAGGATTCTATTTTATATCCTCTCTAACACAGCAATTATACTTCTTTTTATTTTTTTTAGTTTCCTATGTATACAATGAATCCAATCTACTTTCAAATAACACTACACCACTTCACTGCTAGTGTCAGTACCTTGTAACAGCGTTCCCAGTTCTTCCTTCCGATCTCTTACAATATTTTTGATTGTGTTTCTGTATTGCTTTGACTTCAGAACTCTGTAGATAGACATTTTACATAATTATAAATAAAATTATGTAGAATTGGTTTGAATTCTCTTTAAACTTTCGGCACCATTATCCAATGAAACTGTCTGAGCTCGGAGATCTTTAATAGCTATGGACTATTCATATTGTTTAATTTGAAAGGATTCACCTGTCCTTCCCCTAATACCTGGCAACTGCTGATCTTTTTATGTCTCCATCGTTCTGCCTTTTCGAGGCAGACTTTTTGAGGCAGACCTGAAATGATACAGAATGTCACCTTCTCAGATTGGCTTCTGTCCTTTAGCAGTATGTATTTAAGTTTCCTCTATGCCTTTTCATGGCTTGATAGCTCATTTCTTTCTAGTGCTGAATAATGATTCCATTGTCTAGATGGACCAGTTTGTTTATCCGTTCACCTACTGAAGAACATCTTGGCTGCTTCCAAGCTTTGGCAATTATGAATAAGGCTGCTGGAAATATCCATATGCAGGATTTTGTGTGCACATAAGTTTTCATTTCATTTGGGAGTTATTTTTAATATGTGTAGTGTTCAGTTTGCAAGATGAGAAGAGATCTGTGGATGGATTTTGGTGATGGTGGCTCAACAATGTGAATGTACTTAATGCCACTTAACCCCTGAAAATAGTTTAGATGGTGAATTTCATGTTTTGTGGGTTTTATCATAATTTAAAAAGAGAGAGAGAGCGCTCCTCCAGAAATCTGCTACTTTAGTTTCTTTGTAAAATTCCTTTAGCAAAGTTCAACATTAACAAGCATCAAAACCTTAATATATGCATTAATGGAATCCATTGACCTTAATGGAATCCTTTGACCCAGAAACTCCATTTCTACAATTAATGTACTAAAAAATCACAGAAGGGAATAATACGGTAAATATGTTTACCAACATAAATTTTATATAATGAAAATTGGAAAACCACTTAAATATCCCATATTGTCTGCTGTGCTCAAACAGGTATCTTTAAACACTGCATACGTTTTCTCTTCCTTTCAGACCCTCTCTCCACCCTTCTCCATCTTGCTCTGGGCCCCACAATGTTGCTCATCTTTGTGGACCTCACCGACAGCTTCCTTTGACCTCCAGCTTCCTGTTAGGTCTGCCAATGGAAAGCACTAGCAGAAGACTAGAGTGTGGGGTGCGAGTGAGGAAGGTGTTTACTCCCCTGCCTCCCTCTCTTTTGGGTCAGCGTGGGTTGACTATGTACCTTTCCTGAAGGCCTTTCAGAGCACCGTCTTCTGCACTGGCTCTCTCAAGGTTCTGGTAACTATTCCTTTTTTTTTTCCTTTTCAAGCCTAGGCATGGCAATGCTACTACACTGCCCCTTATCCCTACCCGCATTTTGTAAATAATCCTTCATTACACTCTGCCTGATTACCCCATCTGCGTGTTCCTTCTGTTTCCTTGTGGGGCCCTGACAGATGATACTCTTGCAAACCAACTTCTCCCAGCCAGCTTCATTCATTCATTCGCTTCATTTAGCAAATATATTTTTGAAAGCACAAACTATATGCCAGACACTGTTTTAAGCATGAAGATTAGGGCAGATAATAAAATACATGAAGACCCCTGTCCTCTCAGAATTTATATTCAGGTGGCCGAGTGGGTGGGTCCAAAAAAAAATAAGTAAAATATATAATAGATCTGATATAATCAATGCTGTGGATTTAAAAAAATAAAGAAGAGGGTAAGAGACATGGATTTGAATTTTAGACAGAGCAGTCAGGGAGGGCCTCCCTGAGAAAGAGACATTTTGGCAAAGACCTGAGGGAGCAGAGAGATCACACCACTTGGTTATCCTTAGGAACAGCAAATAATATGGTCTTTTGGCAGGACCACACTGGGCAGATTCCAGAAACAGCAAGGTGGCCACGTGGTTGGAACGAAGTGGGTCAGGGGAAGTGATAGGAGACAAGAGTGGAGCGATAAAGTCCACAAAGTGGCTAGCCTACTTGTTATGAATTTATAATAATGAAGACAAAATGTTATGGGTCATGTGTCCAGGTCACTGAAATCTATGTTTATCTTTAGTTGATAATATTTGGCTAATTCAAACACTGGGACCAATCCTACCCATAAAGACAGCACGTACTCCCCCAGCCAGCACTAGGCCAGCATTGCTCTGACTCACTGGTGATGCCAAAATCTGGATATCTCCCTTATTCACTTGTGAGCAAGCCCCAGCCTTGTATTCTACTCCTGTAGCCTAGTCACTAGCTTTTGTGTGACACTGAAGCCCTGGTCTCGGGATCCTTCCCATTTCCCCGGTTCCTTCAGGGCTGGAGTTCTGCTTCCAGAGAAGGAAGCCCTGACTCTGTTTTCCTCCTGCGTCTCTGCCTACAGATCAGATGCCAGGGAGATGCCCCTGCTCCCAGCTTGTCTCTCCAGACACCTATGCACCTGCCTGGTTCTGAGTTCTTGTTCCCCAGTCTGAGCCATCCCAGCACCAATCAACTTGCCAACTCTTTTCATTCCTTTAATTTTTTAATAATAATTGTTCTTACTGCAAGAATCTCATTTTTAATTGGTGGTAAAAAGGGAAATTGGAACAGTGACTGGATATCATTTTAGGTATGATAACTATTATAGTTACGTTTTTAAAAGAGCCCTTATATTTTAGAGTTCATACTAAGATATTTATGGGTGAAATTATATGATGCTTGAGATTTGCTTTAATAACATCCAGGACAGGAGAGGAAATGGACACAGATGAGACATAATTGGCCATGAGTTAATTACTGAGTTGGGTGATGGATACATGGAAATTAATTACACTGGTCTCTTCACTTTTATATTTAGCTGGAATACTCCTTAACAAAAATTTAAAGTAAATAAGTAAAAGGGATTAGTATATTGGCTAACTAGATGGAAAAAATTGTTAGATCATACCTCATAGCAAGCACCAAAGTAAAACCCTAATTTATTAAAAAATTAAATGTAAATAAAACTGGGGAAGAACCAGAGGAAAATATAGTTAAATGTTTGAACTCAAGATTAATATGGAACAGGACAGCCACATGTAAGTCAATGAAGTTAGAACACTCCCTCACACCATACACAAAAATAAACTCAAAACGGCTTAAAGACTTAAATATAAGACAAGATACAATAAACCTCCCAGAAGAAAACACAGGCAAAACATTCTCTGACATAAATCTTAGTAATGTTCTCCTAGGGCAGTTTACCCTGGTGATGGAAATAAGAGCAAAAATAAACAAATAGGACTGAATTAAACTCATAAGCTTTTGCACAGCAAAAGAAATCATAAGTAAAACAAGACGACAACCCACTGAATGGGAGAAAATATTTGCAAATGACAAAGGTCAATTTCCAGAATGTATAAACAGCTCATACAACTTAATAACAAAAAAAAAAAAAAAAAAAAAAATCAACCCAATCCAAACATTGAGCAGAAGACCTAAACAAGCAACTGTACAATGAAGACATGCAAATGGCCAATAGGCACATGAAAAAATGTTCAATATTGCTAATTATCCAAGAAATGCAAATCAAAACTACAATAAGGTATTACCTCACACCAGTCAGAATAGCCATCATTCAAAAGTCCACAAATGATAACTGCTAGAGAGGGTGTGAGGAAAAGGAACCCTCCTACACTGTTGGTGGGAATGCAGTTTGGTGCAGCCATTATGGAAAACAGTACGGAGATTCCTCAAAAAACTAAAAGCAAACTTACCATATGACCCAGCAATCCCACTCCTGGGCATATATCTGAAGGGAACTCTAATTCAAAAAGATGCATGCACCCCAATGTTTGTAGCAGCACTATATACAATAGCCAAGATGTGGAAACAACCTAAATGTCCAACAGATGTCTAGATAAAGAAGCTGTGGTATATTTATACAATGGAATACTACTCAGCCATAAAAAAAGAATAAAATAATGCCATTTGCAGCAACATGGATGATGGACCTGGAGATCATCATTATAAATGAAGTAAGCCGGAATGAGAAAGAAAAATACCATAAAATATCACTAATATGTGGAATCTAAAGTAAGGAAAAAGAGACACTAATGAACTTATCTACAAAACAGAAACAGACCCACAGACGTAGTAAACAATCTTATGGTTACTGGGAGGAAAGGGGTGGGAAGGGATAAATTGGGAGTTTGAGATTTGCAGATACTAACTACTATATATAAAACAGATAAACAACAAGTTTATACTGTGCAGCACAAGGAACTATATTCAATATCTTGTAGTAACCTATAATGAAAAAGAATATGAAAATGAATATATGTATGTATATGTGTGACTGAAACAGTATGCTGTACACCAGAAATTGGCACATTGTAAACTATACTTCAATTTAAAAAGATTGATATGGAAAATACTTTTAAAGCATAAAAACAAAGAAAAAACAATAAAGAAAAGATTGATTGATCTATGTAAAAATTAAGAAAGTCTCTACATTTAAAAAAGTCCTAAAAATCTAATAAACCAAAGCAAACTGGGGAAAATATTTACACTATATTTGGCAAAGTGTTATCACATTTAACATGAAGGGTGAGAGACTAACATCTCAATACAAAAAGTGTCAAAAGTCATAAATGGGGAAGTTATTAAAAAAAATTTAAATGGCCAAAAATAGTTTAAAAACTCAATCTCAGTAAAAACAAGAAGTATAATTTTGTACCTATCAGATTAGCAAATCTTTGAAAATGATCACTTCGGGAGTCTGCTGGGGGCAGGAAAAGAGACATTTGTCTGTGTCAGTGGTGGTGTCGTGATACAATCTTTGGCAACATGTATCAAAAGGCTAATGGTTATACTATCAGACCTCATAATTCTATTTCTGTAATTTATCCTTAGGAAATGAGTAGAGATAAATATATCCATGCTCAATGCTATTTGTTACAAAGTCATTTATAATAACAACAGATCGAAAACAAATAAAAATATCCAAAAATAATGGTTTGGTCCATCCAGAGGATACAGTATTGCACATTCATTGGGCAGAACACTTTGCAGTCACACCATATAGATACCAAAATATGTATAATATTCAATGTGAAAGCGTGAATGGTTTCAATACCCGAAATATTTGTTGAAAACATGATTTTAATAGCTACTGCATATCCTATCTAGCATTTACCAAGTACTCATAATGTGGTCTGTACCTCAAAATATTAACGGTGGTCACCACCAGATAGTAGGGTTATGCATGCAAATTTCCTTTATTATACTTTTCTGCATTTTACAGAATTTTGACAATGAGCATATATTGCCTTAAAATCAGAGAAGTAAGGGAATACCTGACTCTGGACAATTATATAATCAGGAAGATGAATGAGACTAAAGAAATGTAGACTTGGAGGGGAAATGACAAAAAAAAGGATCTTACACACCCCGTGGATCCCCACATTTGATAGGTGATGAATGTAAAGATCCAGGGACGAGCCGATGCAGGATCACATCAGTAAACATTCCAGCGCAGACCCTGCCAGAGCACGCCCCTCGCAAAGATGTCTTCATGGACACACCTGGTACGCCATGGCTCAACAGACGCAGTTTTATAAGAAATGCATGTGATACACTGCTAAGTTAAAACTCTGGCAGATTCTCTTTCTTCTTGAAAAGTTGATGAGTATTATAAGGCAACTGAAGAACTGAGAACAAAACCACACTTCACTGGAGTCTATATACATTATTACTATATTTTAAATGATACCTTTCAAACTCACTACATTATTTATAAGCCTGCTGGTTATTCACTTATTTTTTTAGCCCCTGGAGGACCTCACATAGTACCATCAACATAGTGGGCATCCAGTAGGGCCTTTTGCTGTTGTTTGCTTTGTATTTGCTTTTGTTGTTGTTCTTTGTAATTTTAATGCTTATCATTTTAGTGTTAAAAAATCAAATAGTAATAGAAACAAAAATAGCACACCCTACCCTCCCCCCCATTGCTCCCTCCTCTTATGGAGTCATCAGAAGTCATCAGAAGAAACGGCATTCAACTTGCTAAGATATTTCTTCTGTCATTTACCTCCATGTTTCTAAATAATGCTCATGTGCAGTTATTTCCTAATATACTTATTTTAGACATTATCTTCTGTGTTCCTGTTTTGATAGATATGGATGTGGCTCCAAATGACAAATGCTGGAGAGGCTGTGGAGAAAAGGGAACCCTCTTATACTGCTGGTGGGAATGCAGTTTGGTGCAGCCACTGTGGAAAACAGTATGGAGATTCCTCAAAAGACTAAGAATAGACTTATCCTGTGACCCAGGAATCCCGCTCCTGGGCTTATATCCAGAAGGAACCCTACTTCAAAATGACACCTGCACCACAATGTTCATAGCAGCACTATTTACAATAGCCAAGACATGGAAACAGCCTAAAGGTCCATCAACAGATGACTGGATAAAGAAGTTGTGATATATTTATTCTATGGAATACTACTCAGCCATAAAAACCGACAACATAATGCCATTTGCAGCAACATGGATGCTCCTGGAGAATGTCATTCTAAGTGAAGTAAGCCAGAAAGAGAAAGAAAAATACCATATGAGATAGCTCATATGTGGAATCTTTAAAAACAAACAAACAAACAAACAAACAAAAACAACAAAGCATAAATACAGAACAGAAATAGACTCATAGACATAGAATACAGACTTCTGGTTGCCAAGGGGGTGGGAGGTGGGAAGAGATAGACTGGGATTTCAAAATTGTAGAATAGATAAACAAGATTGTACTGTATAGCACAGGGAAATATATACAAGATCTTACGGTAGCTCACAGAGAAAGGAATGTGACAATGACTATATATATATGTTCATGTATAACTGAAAAATTGTGCTCTACACTGGAATTTGACACAACTTTGTAAAATGATTATAAATCAATAAAAAATGTTAAATAAAATAAAATAAAATAAAATACTTTGTTCTTAAAAAAAACAATTAAAAAAAGATATGGACGTGGCTCACGTGCACTTTTGCTTTCCCTTCTTCATGCCACAATTTTTGTGCTACGTTGTTATTTGTTGCACACAGAATACTGCTCACTGGAAAACCGTGTAATATATAACTTTTTTCTTTGAGTGAATTATCAAAAAAAAGAGGTTTTTAAAATGGATCTGTCCTTGCATTCTTCCAATGCACGAGGGTCCCGTCTGCCAAAAGTCTCTCTGTATGAGCAAATCCATGGTTCCATTGTTTCCATGAGTCCTCTGTCTTCCTGTTCTACGTGGGTTTCCTAGACCTGGTGCACAGCTGTTACCTCAGGAGTTCCTTCAACTTGTCATCATTTGGAGTTCCACTGTTTTCAGGCTGTTTCCTTATAACCTTGTTTTGCTGGAGCACACCCTCCAGCAGTATTCAAGGAAAAGACAAAGAAGGCAAACTTTTGAGTGTTCACATGTCTATAAATGTCTTTCAGCTGACTGAAGGTTTGGCTGAATGTAGACTGTCATATTGAAAAATTACTTCCCTCTAAATTTGGGAGATCATTTTTTTTTCAGCTTCCTAGAGTTACTGGTGAAAGTCTGATGTCATATTGGCTTCCACCCCCTCAAATATGATCTATTTGCTTCTTTCTGCACAACACTGTCCAGCAGATATATAATACATAATTTAAATTTTTCTAGTAGACACCTTAAAATAAAGTAAAAAGAAACAAATAAAAATTCAACACTATGTTTTATTTAACCCATTATGTGAAAATACATTCAACATGTGGTTAATAGAAAAATTAATGCGGTATTTTACATTTTTATACTAAACCTTCATAATCTAGTGTGTATTTCACACGTATAGCACATTTCAACTCAGAAACTAGCCACATTCCAAGTGCTCAGCATTTCCATATGGCTAATGACTACCATGCTGGGCACTGGATTTACAAACTTTTAGGATTTTTCTCTTGATCTTTAATATTTTGAAGCTTCAGGCTAACTACATCTAGGTGTAGTTCTTTTTCATTGTTTCATTTCATTCTTTTTCATTCATTCATTCTAGGCATCTATGGTCCTTTTTTAACCTGGAGACCCATATATTCCAATTCTGAATGATTCCTTGAGTTGATGTTGTTGTTTTTACTATTATTATTATTATTATTATTATTATTATTTTGCAGTTTTCTCCTATCCTTTTGTCTCTCTGAAAGACCTATGAGTCAGAAATCAGACCTCCTGGATTGATACTCTAAATTAATCATCCTCCCTCTGTTATCCTTTTCTATTTTACTTTCTTTTTGTTCTATTTTCTGGAACTTTTCTTTAATATTTCACTCCAACCATTTTAGTTCAGCTATCCTAACTTTAAGCTCATTGAGTTTTTTTGTTGTTGTTGTTGTTCTCTCTTTTATCAAAACATCTGGTCTCTTTCATGAATGTAATGTCTTCTTCCATTTGCCTGAGGTTATTAATAAGAAATGTTTAAAGTTTTATGCTATTCTCTTTGTCATTTCTATTTCCCCTAAATTCCATTTTCTTTGGTGTTTGTTTGGTCAAATCTGTAGCGTAGGAGTCTATCTTCAAACAGTCTAGAGAATGTGTCATGTGTCTGGAGAATGACCAGAGATTGTCAGTTTGGGGGGTTCACTATAGGATAACCAAGTTGCAAGCCAAATTCTTTTTTGTTTTTTTAAAGACCTCAAAGTCAGAATTGGGAGGAACTTTCTTTACTATTCTTTAGAATTTCCCTAGTGAATAAACTTTTGCCTGTAGGTAGTGGGTGAGACAGAAGCCTGATAACCAGAAGTAATCTAGCTAGGAACAGCTGAAGGAAATGTGCTAAAGTTTTCATTTTCAGTGTGCAAATTTAGTTTTAAGCCTTTCCTTCTTTTATTTTTTCTCCCAGCTGAGAACGTCGTCTCTCATCCGTGTCTGGTGTCCCTGTGTCTGGAGCTGCTATATGTCAACGTCTACAGAAAATAAATCTATGCTGTGTGACTTGGGGCAGGGGAAGAGGTAACCACCGGGACTGCTAGTGATAGGGCAAGGGGTCAGGGCAACCCACTCTGCGCATAGCCTTCCAGCCAGTCACTTGTTTCAGCACCAGCGCTTTGAAGTATTTGGTGCCTCAGTTCTGATGACACTCAGGAGTTCTGCAAGGCGAGCAACAATGTCCCTGGCAGCATATTCTTTTTTTTTTTTTTAATGGAAGTATAGTTGATATACAATATATAAGTTTCAGATGTACAACATAGTGATTCACAATTTTTAAGGGTTATATTCCATTTACAGTTATTATAAAACATCAGTCATATTCCCTGTGTTGTACAGTATATCCTTGTAGCTATTGGTAGTTTGTGCCTCTTAGCTCCCTACCCCATCCGGCTCCTCCCCCTTTCCCTCTTCCCACTGACAGTTACTAGTTTGTTCTCTATATCTGTGAGTCTGTTTCTTTTTAGTTATATTCACTAGTTTGTTGTATGTTTTAGATTCCATCTATAAATGATATCATACAGTATTTGTCTTTCTGTGTCTGACTTATTTCACTTAGCATAGTGCCCTCCAAGTCCATCCATGTCGTTGTGAATAGTAAAATTTTGTTCTTTTTTATGGCTGAGTAGTAGTTCATTTGTGTGCTTGTGTATGTGTGTGTGTACCACTTCTTCTTTATCCATTCATCTGTTGATGGATATTTAGGCTGCTTCCACATCTTGGCAATTGTAAATAGTGCTACCATGAACACTGGAGTGCATGTATTTTTTCCAGTTAATGTTTTCTTTTTTTTTCAAAACACCACCCAGGGGTGGAGTTGCTGGGGCATACAGTAGTTCTATTATTATTTTTTTTGAGGAACCTCCATACTGTTTCCCACAGTGGCTGCACCAATTTACATTCTCATCAACAATGTAAGAGTTCCCTTTTCTCAACATCCTCATCAACATTTGTTATTTGTGTTCTTTTTAATGATGGCCATTCTGAGAGGTGTGAGGCAATATCTCATTGCGATTTTGATTTGCATTCCTCTGGTGATTAGCAATGTTGAGTATCTTTCACGTGCCTGTTGGCCATCTGTATTATTACTTCTTTGGGAAAATGTCAATTCAGATCTTCTGCTCATTTTTTGATTGGGTTTTCTTTTTTGATGTTGAGTTGTATGAGCTATTTATACATTTTGGCTATTAACCCCCTATCAGTTATATTATTTGCAAATATTTTCTCCCATTCATTAGGTTGCCTTTTTGCTTTGTTGATGGTTTCCTTTGCTGTGCAAAAGCCTTTAAGTTTAATTAGGTCCTATTTGTCTACTTTTGCTTTTGTTTCCTTTGTTTTAGGAGATAGATCCAAAAAAATATTGTTGCAGTTTATGTCAAAGAATGTTCTGCCTATGTTTTCCTCTAGGAGTCTTATGGTTTCTGGTCTTACATTTAGTTCTTTAAACCATTTTGATTTAATTTTTGTACATGGGGGTATATCTGAGTGTTAGAGTGCTTGCTTAGCATGCACAAGGTCCTGAGTTCAATCCCCAGTATCTCCATTAAAAAGTAAATACATAAACAAACAAACCTAACTACCTCACCCAAAAATAAATTTGAAACTTAAAATAATAATGATTTTTATTAAAAAAAAAAGACAAATGAACTTATATATAAAACAGAAGCAGACTTACAGACATAGACTACAGACTTGTGGTTGCAAGTGGAAGGGGGGTGGGAAGGGATAAACTGGGAGTTTGAGATTTGCAGATACTGACTGGTATATATAAAATAGATAAACAAGTTTATACTGTATAGCACAAGGAAATATATTCAAGATCTTGCAGTTGCTTATGGTGAAAAAAATATGAAAATGAATATATGTATATGCATGTATGACATTGTGCTGTACACTAGAAATTGACACAACATTGTAAACTCACTATACCTCAATAAAAAAATTCAAAAAAAAAAGATTTTTGTGTATAATGTTAGAACTCCCAATGTATTCTTTTGAAAGCTCTTTAGGACATAGTTTCTTCCACTCTGCTAATCCAGTCACCTCTGCTTCATGTTCTCCTTTTCCAAAAATAACCCTTACTGCTGACGTTTCATTTCTTGTTTTCCTTATAGCTGTAGATTAAATATATTTTATTGTGTTCCTCTAATGTTAGTGAGACATGAGGAGGTGGAGGAGATGTAAATTGTCATTCCATCATCTGAAGTTGAAAGTACTCCATTGCAGGCTTAGTATATAGACTGCTTTTATAGAAAAAAAAATAGTGTAACCAAGGAGGCCCTGTGGCCTTCCCAGAGACAGACACCAGCCCACCCTGTGTCTCCCACCTGCCTCTTGTTTGTAGAATCTTTAGCCTCCTAGGCCTCTCCCGAGTTCCAAATAGCAAATTTAATCAGAGAAGTGAGAAAATGCAGAAACAAAGGGAAAGAGTCAAGCAAGACACAATAAGAATTGTTCAGCCACAAAACAAAGAGAATGACCTTAGTTTCTCCTCCAGGGCCGTAGATAATATCCTGGGCCATACCTTGAGTTGTTTTGCAGGTACTAAAACCCCCACCAAGTAGAAGAAGTTAATTGCTGACCACCAGCAAGTACATCTCAGACTGGTTGGAACCAGAAGATTGATGATGTTGACTCCAGAAACATCACCCTGTTACCTCACCACCAACCAAACGGGGACTGGTGCAAAGCTAGTCACAACCCTGTAACCTACTCCTTCACATTGTGTTAAAAAACCCTCCCTAAGTCAAGTCAGACAGGAACAGACAAATATTATATGATATCACCTATGTGTGGACTTTAAAAATAATACAAACGAACTTCTTCACGAAACAGAAACAGACTCACAGACTCTTTTCTTGTTGATTCACTGTTAGTGTAAAGGAATGAACTGATTTCTGTATGTTAATCTTGTATCCTGCTACCTTGCCAAATTCTTTTATTAGCTCTAGTAGTTTTTGTGTGCAGCTTTTAGGGTTTTCTATATATAGTATCATGTCATCTACATATAGTGACAATTTTACCTCTTCTCTTCCAATTTGGATCCCTTTTATTTCTTTTTCTTGCCTGATTGCTGTGGCTAGGACTTCCAAGACTGTGTTGAATAGAAGTGGTGAGAGTGGGCATCCTTTTCTTGTCCCAGATTTTAGTGAGAAGGTTTTCAGTTTTTCACTGTTGAGTACTGTGCTGGCTGTAGGTTTGTCATAACTAGCTTTTATTAGGATGTGTAACATTATTTGAAAGACAGGCAATAAATTCTGGTGAGAATGCCAAGCAAAGGGAATCCTGTACTCTATTGGTGGGAATGTAAACTGGTACAGTCACTATGGAAAACAGTATAAAGTTTCCTCAAGAAAATAAAAATAGAACTACCATATTTTCTAGTAACCCTACTTCTTGTTATATATGTAACAGAAATAAAACCACACTTTGAAAAGATGTCAGTACTCCCCTGTTTACTGCAGCATTACCCTCAATAGTCAAAGTATGGAAACAAATGTCCACCCACAGATGACTGGACAAAGAAAATTTGAGGCATATATACATACATAACAATGGAATATTATTCAGCCCTATAAAAGAAGGAATTTCTGCCATTTGTGACAACATGGGTAAAACTGGAGGGTATTATACTAAGTGAAATAAGTCAGACAGAGAAAGACAAATACTGCATGGTATCAATTATACATGGAGTTACAAAAAAAAAAAAAAAAGAGTTGAACTCCTAGAAACAGAAAGTAGAATGGTGGTTGTCAGGGGCTATGGTGTGGGGGAAATTGGAGATGTTGGTAAAAGGGAACAAATTTTCAGTTATAAGATGCATAGGTTCTGAGGTCCTAATGCATAGCATGGTGACCATAGTTAATAACACTGTATTGTATAATTGAAACTAGGTAAGATAGTAGATCTTAAGCATTCTCACCAAATAAAATAAAATAAAATAAAATAAAACTATATGAGTTTATGGGTGTGATTGTGGGAATAACTTCACAATGTATACATATATCAAATCATCACATTGTACACTTTAAATACATTATAATTTTACTTGTCAGTTTTATGTCAAAGCTGAGGGAAAATTTAATGAAACCACAGAAATAAAGGAAAGAAAATGACTTGGTAGCCAGAGCACTTGGGATAATGGTATCTCCCATTCTGACTACTCTCTAGGTTTTCAATTCAGTATTTTCCCTAGGTTTAGAAAGGCTATGAGTCAAGAACTCCATGGTTTTGCTTGAAAAGAATCTATAATTGCATATTTAAGACTGCCTAAAGAGAGAGAGAAATTTTAACCTCGTCACAACAGAGGTAAAACAGAAATGTTCACATTTTTCTCTCAGTACTTTCTCTCTGTAGTATTAGCAGCTTAAATAGGGAAACACCAAATTCTCAAATGTACAGCGATGCGAACCTTCTCATGAAATTTTGCTGAATTCTTTTGTGCTTCAGACTTGAAATTTAACCATCTCAGTAGAACTTTACTGTTGATTATCTTTTGCTGCCTATGAAAGGTGGCTTTTTTTTTTTTTTAGCAAAATGCCTTCCTTATGTGTGTTAATAAAAATTCACTTTATCATTATTTTTTAACTTTGATTTCATTGAGCTCTTTGGGGGTTAATTTGGCCCTTCCACATGCAAAACTCCTTGGAGTTCATGGAATAACTTGAGAATTAGGCCTTCGGTTTATTTTTCAAATACTCACTTGAATTGCCTTTGCTTAGTTTCAAAAGGTAGTTCCCCAGATCTCCATTCATGTGTACACTGCACCCTGCCTTTCTCTTTGTAAATTTGGGCAATTCATACCCCCTACCCTCTCTTTGGTTTCCAGAAGTTCTGGTCTATGAAGCATTGTTGCTTAGCAACAGGTTAAGTAGCTTTTCCTTTCTGTGGCTTACTACAAAAGAGCTGATCAGAACCTCCACACACTCTTCCTCATTAAGTAACTTCAGATACAATTTCGTATGTTGTATAACTGATGGACTGTATAATTTTTCTGTCTTTACAACAAGAGAAAAAAGTATGTTTTAAAATCAAATGTTTCTTATTAAAATTTGCCTATTTGTTTCACTTGATTTTAAAACAATCTTTTTTGCTTGAAGAGATTTCTTGAAATAAGCTAAATCTTTCCCCCCCTACATTTGAATCAAATAAATAGACATGATTTGAAGCTAATCACAAAACCTCGTTCAAAGCATCTTTTCTTACTAAAAGTTTGCTTCATATAAATGGTGTTTTGAATAGACTAGTGACAAATGAATCTTCTTATCACTTATATCAAATTTAAATACACAGCAGAAGCCAATTCCAGATTCAAAAATGCAGTACTATGATACTTGGAGAGATCAAGAACTTTGAAAAAACAGCTTTAAGAAATTCTAAAGTTCAGGTCTATTGACCCAGGGAGCAAGGGAGGAGAAGGTACATACAGTATGGTCATTTCTCACTTAGTAGCAAAAGACTATAATACGTCAGGTTCTTTACTTGCAAAAAAAAAAAAAAAAACAAAAAAAAAAAAAACGGTTCTAAAAATCCCTGTTGCTAGGGAAGGAGTTTAAAAAAAAAAAAAAAGAATGCTAAAACCACTTGGGAAAAAGACTTGCTTACTTAATAAGTAAATAAATGGACTCAAGCTCACAGGTTATAAGATTTTTTAAATGTTGGACTTTTCATGCTGGCCTAGACAGAGTAAGCACATTGCAGCCTAACTCACACTTCATGATAACTAAAATTTCTGGACAAAATGACATAGCAACTTCCTGTGAACTCTGAAAAGTAAACAACAGCAGGTACTTTGCGGGGTTGGGGGAGGTCAAAGCCTGAAAAAGTGGCATGTACAGGAGTGAGTTTCCGAGCTTTTTGTTCTCGTAACACTTGCAGAGAACTCTCCAGTTGGCACATACAACAAAAACTGCAAATGAAGCCCCGTCTTTCTGGCCAAAGGACCAGGAAAAGAGGTCCCTGTGAGCCAGAGGGATGGTGGGGAGAAATCCCTGTGTGTTCTCTCTCTCTCATAGATACAGATGATATAAACATGGATGGAGATGGAGGCGTAGATACAGATGTGAGCATATCTTCCTTCTTTTTCTCCCCCTAGCCCTGCTTGAGGGAGAGCCCGGCCCTGGTACTATGAAAAGGCAGAATAGGCAACAAAAACTCCAGGAAGTTCCTGGGAGCCAAACCCATGTTCTGGGGAATCCCACAGAAGAGAGAACTAGAGAAGGGAAGCCCCTAACTCTGCATGTGAACTGGCACAAGTCCTGGCCTCAGGCCTTAGGTACATATTCAGGGACAGATGCAAAGAAGTGAACAAAATCTTTGAAACCTGAACTGTGATGGGAACCATCACCCAAAGAGGGAGAGACAGAATTTGCAGTCTGAACTTAGCTGGGTTAATTACCTGCTTAAATCAATATTCTTCAGAGGATTTTAACAGCTTGCAGAGTCTCACAACATAATCAAAATGTCCAGGATGCAATACAAAATTACTGGACACACAAGGAACCTGGGGCATATGACCTACTCACAAGGGAAAGGTCAATCAACACAGACAAAATGACCCAGATGTTCAATCGTCAGACAAAGATTTGAAAGCAGCCATAATAACCATACTCTTTAGACAAATAGAAAGAAATTCTTGCTAGAGCCATAGAAGCTATCAAAATTCCAGTTGGGAATTTTATAATGGAAAATTATAATTTATGAAATTAAAAAATGTAATGATAGAATAGCAAGATGGAAATAAAAGGACAAAGGATCAGTAAATGGAAGACAGATCAGTTGAAATTAAACAGTATGAGGAACACTGAGAAAAAAGATAAAACAAAATGGAAAGAGCTTCAGGAAGCTGTGGGACAATATCTGAAGGCCTAGTATTTTTGTCATTGGAGTCCCAGAAAGAGAAGAAAAACTGACTCAGAAAAAAAAAATGTTTTGAAGAAATAATTGCTGAAAACTTAAATTTGGTGAATATAAATTTACAGGTTCAAGAAACTCAGCAAAATCTAAACAAAATGCCCAGTATATCATAATCAAACAGCTGAAAACCAAAGGTAAAAAAATGTTGAAAGCAAGAGACAAACAACATTTTCAATACAAGGAACAACCATTTAAATTGTGAATAACCATGTATATCTAATCAAAAATCATGTAAGCCAGAGTGCAGTGAAAAAACCTCTTTAAAGTAGACATAAGAGGGCCATCAAGTCAGAATTCTATATTCAGTGAAAATATTCTTCAAGAATATGGTGGTTCTAAAATATGTCTACAAATCCATTGTCACCCTCCATTCAAAAGTTAGAGTCAAATTCCCTGTCTTTTGAGGGTGAGGCAGAATTAGTGATCCATTTCTAATGAATAGGATATAGCAGAAGGGACATTTTATGATTCTAAAATTGCAGTTACCACAGTTTAGTTGATTCCAGTACCACAACACCACGGTTCAAATTTCAGTTACCACAGTATATTAACTCCGAGTAACTGCATGAAGTACGGACTTGCTACAAACCGTGCCGTTAGCTCCCCATCCACCGATCACTATGTAAGTAATGTAAGCTACCATGTTCAGAGACCAATGGCCTCACTTCTTGCAGAATCTGTCAGTGACTGGTCACAAGGATGGGTTAGTTCATGCACAGACAGCAGAGCATGTGATTGTGTTGCCTCCTTGTCTCCCAGGAATAAACACACATGACAGTTTACAAAAATTGATCACTCCAATGATGAAAGTACAGTGAAGAAATGAAAACTGGATACACTGAAAGTAAAATTCAAAACACATATAAATGGTGTCATCAAAGAAAGAGCTGGCTGTGGGGATGTCATCATTGCTGTCATTCTGGACGCCTACATGTGCAACTAGAGGAACTTAGTAAAAGATAAATTTATCAAACACGTAAGGAAAGTGCTTGCGACAAAAAAAAAAAAAAAAAAAAAAAAAGATGAAGATGTTTCAGAGGAAGGGAATCCAGCAAAAGAAACTTGACATTAAAGGAGCTTGGACATATTTCATGACATTAAAAGCACAAAGGAGAAAGCGTTGGAAGTTATTCCAAACTAAGGAATATGAGGTTGTCAAATAAGTTATGTGACTTATGAAGAAGACAAGCACTGTTCAAATGACTCAGTACATTTTATAAAGACTAAAACACTTGAATTCTCAGTGTTGCTAATGTTTTCAATTACAGTGTGTAAAATAAACATGAATTTTACTATTTTGCTCATTTCCTTATGCATTTATAACTGGCAGTATGAGTTTTTTAAGGTTTTGATGAAAATTTCTAGAAGTCTCGGAAAATCATAATTTTACTCCTTCATTTTTAAGATCATATGGCACAGTTTCAGCTTGCACAACCATTTTTATTACTCTATTCTGCCGGGCAGAGCCAGAAACCATCTGTTTTATGTTGGTTGACTCAATGTGCTAAAATTCTAAACAATTATCTGGAGGTTGTTGATTTTTTTTTGTTTTAGCAGGCAATCACCCAGGTTAACTTCAGAATGAAAAATCCTGTCTTGCCCTCTGTTAGCAGTGGTTCCAATGTCAATTCATTTTCAAAGTGTTGCTGTGCAGCTCTGTGCTGAGCTCAGACATCTGTCTGCTCATACACAGACTTTCCAGGTCTCCTCTCTCCAAGATGTCTCCCAGACTCTCTGGCTCCTGGGGGCCCCTCTTCCTGGTGCTCTGGCTAGAAAGATGAGATTTTTCTTTGAGTGTTACCTGCCAACATGCCCCATGATTTCATCAAAAGGAACTGCCCTTTGGCAAACAGAGGAGAGAAAACGGAGAAAATAATAAACATAGATTCCTTCCACATTCTTCAGACTGCAGAGTCACTCCTTCCTGCCTCCCTAGCTGGAAGGACAGGTTTTCTCTTAGGGTTGAGTTGACCGCTACCTCATCGACCTCTGCGGTACTTCTCTCCATGATGAGGGTCAAATTGTGGTCAAGACTGACAGATAAAAAAATTAGAAAGAAATGCCAAAACCAAAACGAGGATTACTGTCACACTCTCTGGCTTGCAGGGGCGCCATTACCAGAACTTTTAAAGAACGTTCCAGACTATTTTCCCATCAGCAGTGTGAGAATTCCAGTTCCGTTGTATCTTCTTCAGCACTTGGTAATAGGCATTTTAATTTTAGCCATTCTAATAGGTGTGCAGTGGGATCTCATTGTGTTTTTTTTAAAGCTTATTGAGACACAATTCACATACAGTTCATCCATTTAAGTGTACAATTCAATGGTTTTTGGCAAATTACAACATTATTTTTTTAAATTTTGGTGAAATATATATCACATATAATTTCCCATTTAACCATTTTTAAATTTAATAATTTTCACTAAGGGTTTTCTTCTAAGAGTTTTATAGTTTCAGTTTTTAAGTTTAGGTCTTTGATCCATTTTGAATTAATTTTTGCAAATGATACGAGGCAAGGGTCCAACTTAATTCTTTTGCATGTGGATATTCAGTTTTCCCAGCACCACCTGTGGAAAAGACTGTCCTTTACCCATTGAATGGTCTTGGCACTCTTAACAAAAATCAATTGTCTGTCTGTGTCAGGTTTTATTTCTGGGCTCTCTATTCTATTTCATTGGTCCATATGTCCATGCTTATGTCAGTGCCACACTGTTTTGATTACTATAGCTCTGAAGTAAGTTGTGAAACTGAGAAGTATGAGTCCACGGACTCTGCTCTTCTTTTTCAAGACTGATATGTCTATTTGGGATTCTGTGAGATTCCATTTGAATTTTAGAATGGGTTTTCCATTTCTGTGAAAATTGTTGTTGAAATTTTGGTACATATTGCATTGAATCTCTAAATACCTTTTTGGAGTACTATCTTCTTAATAATACTAAATCTTCCAATCCATGAACAAGGCATGTCTTCCCATGCATTTAAGTTTCTGTAATTTCTTTCTTTCTTTTTATTGAGGCATAGTCAGTTTACAATATTTTGTCAATTTCTAGTGTACAGCACAATTCTTCAGTTGTACATGAATATACACATATTCATTTTCGTGTTCTTTTTCACCATAAGCTACTACAAGATATTAAATATATTTTCTTGTGCTATACAGTATAAACTTATTTATCTAGTTTATATATACCAGTCAGTATCTGCAAATCTCGAACTCCCAGTTTATCC
Organism: Camelus ferus; assembly: GCF_009834535.1. NCBI lineage: Eukaryota > Metazoa > Chordata > Mammalia > Artiodactyla > Camelidae > Camelus > Camelus ferus. The sequence continues at coordinate 4,028,807 of NC_045699.1, forward strand.
CTTCCCATCCTCCTCTCCCCTCTCTATGTCTGTGAGTCTGTTTCTGTTTTATATATAAGTTCATTTGTCTTTTTAATCCCAGATTCCACATATGAGTGATACCATATGGTATTTTTCTTTCTCTTTCTGTCTTATTTCATTTAGAACAACATTCTCCAGGGCCATCCATGTTGCTGCAAATGGCATTATTTTATCATTTTTGAGTAGTATTCTATTGTATAAACTTTATCCAGTCATCTGTCAATGGACATCTAGGTTGTTTCATGTCTTGGCTATTGTAAATAGTGGTGTTATGAATATTGGGGTGCAGGTGTCTTTTTGAATTAGGATTCCCTCTGGATATATGCCCAGGAGTGGGATTACTGGGTCTTATGGTAAGTGTATTTTTAGTCTTTTAAGGAATCGCCATACTGTTTTCCACAGTGGCTGCAACAAACTGCATTCACAACAATAGTGTAAAAGGGTTCCCTTTTCTCCATACCCTCTCCAGCATTTATCATTTGTGGACTTTTGAATGATGGTCATTCTGACTGGTGTGAGGTTTGTCAACTTTGTTTACTCTTTCAAAAAAAATAGCTCTTGGTTTGGTTGATTTTTTTCTATTCTTTTTAAAATCTCTATTTTATTTATTTCCTCCCTGATTTTTATTATTACCTTCCTTCTGCTGACTTTGGTTTGTTTGCTCTTCTTTTTCTAATTCTTTTAGCTGGTAGGTTAGATTGTTTATTTGAGATTGATCTTTTTTTTTTTTTTTTTTTTTTTTTTTTTTTGAGGAAGGCCTGTATCGCTATAAACTTCCCTGTTAGCACTGCCTTTCCTGCATCCCATAGATTCTGTGTTGTTGTGTTTTCATTATTATTTGTCTCAAAGTATTTTTAAATTTCTTCTTTGATTTCATCATTGACCCATTGGTTTTTTTAGTAGCAAGTTGTTTAAGCTCCATGCTGTGATTTTTTTTTTCTCCTTTGTTTTTCTGTCATTGATTTCTAGTTTCATGGCATTGTGAAAAGATACTTGAAATAATGTCTATCTTCTTAAATTTGCTGAGGCTTCTTTTGTGCATGAGTACATGATCTATCCTAGAAAATCTTCCATGTGCACTTGGAAAGAATGTCTATTCTATTTTGGGGGGATGAAATGTTCTGAAAATATCAACCAAGTCTAATTGTTCTACTGTATCATTTAATTTCTCTGTTGCCTTGTTAATTTTCTGTCTGGAAGATCTGTCCTGTGATGTTAATGGGGTGTTAAAGTCTCCTACAGTGATTGTATTCCTATCAATTTCTCCCTTCGTATCTGTTAGTATTTTCTTTATGTATTTAGGTGCTCCTATATTGGGTGCATATATGTTAATGAGTGTAATAGCCTCATCATGCATTTCTTCTTTAATCATTATATAATGTATTTCTTTATGGCCTTTCTTTTAAAGTCTATTTTGTCTGAAATCAGTATTGCTACTCCTGTTTTTTGTTGTTTCCATTTGCTGGAATATCTTTTCCCATCCTCTCACTATCAATCTATGTGAGTCCTTCTACCTAAAGTGGGTCTCTTGTATGCAGCATATTGTAGGTTCTTGTTTTCTTATCCAGTCTGCCACTCTATGTCTTTTGATTGGAGCATTTAGTCCATTGACATTTATGGTAATTATTGATAAATGTGTGTTTATTGCCATTTTGAACTTAGTTTTGCAGTTGGTTTGGTATTTCCTCTTTGTTCTTTTCTTTTTCTTTTTGTGGTTTGATAATTTTCCTTTGTGTTATCTTGGTTTCTTTTTAGTTTTTGTGACTCTATTGTAAGCTTTTGGCTTGTGGTTACACTGTTTTGTGTGTACATTAACCCATAACTATATCTGTTTTAAACAGATAGTAATATAAGCTCAAACCCATCCTAGCAAGAAAAAAAAAAGAAAAGAAAAAAAAAAAAAAACCTCTATATTTTCTTGCTTCCCTCTCCCACCCTTAATGATTTAGATTTTCTCTCTTACAATTTAATGTTTATTCTGCTGTAATTCATTGTAGTTATTGCCTTTCCAATTATGGTTTTCTCCTTTCTGTAGCATTCTGCTTCTTTTCTATTTAGAGTAGACCTGTCAATATTTCTTTTAGCATAAGTTAGTGTTGCTAAATTCTTTTAGTTTTTGCTTGTCTGTGAAGTTCTTTGTTTCTCCTTCTATTCTAAAGGATTTCCTTCTGGATAAAGTATCCTAGGTTGCATCTGTTTTTCATTCAGGACTTTGAATATATCTTGCCACTCCCTTCTGGCCTGTCATGTTAGTGTAGAGAAATCAGCTGAAAGCCTTATGGGGGTTCCCTTGTAACTAACTCTTTGTTTCTCTCTTGCTGCCTTTAGAATCATTTCTTTACCATTGACTCTGGCCATCCTGATTATAATATGTCTTGGTGTGGGTCTGTTTGGGTTCTTCTTGTTTGGGACCCTCTGTGCTTCCTGTTCTTGTATATCTGATTTCTTTTTTAGGTTTGGGAAGTTTTCAGTCATGATTTCTTCAAATACCTTTTCAATCTCATTTGCCCTTTCTTCTTCTTCTGGGACCCCTATTTTGCTTAGGTTGGCATGCTTTATATTATCTCATAGGTCCCAGAATCATTGGTTTTTATTTGTTTTTCTTTCAGCTGTTCTGATTGGGTGATTTCTATTGTTCTGTCTTCTAGGTCACTTATTTGTTCCTCTGCATTATCTAGCCTGCTTTGTACAGCCTTTAGCTCAGCTCTTATCTCAGCAAATGAGTTTTCCAATTTTAATTGGCTCCTCTTTATGATTTCAATTTCCTTTTTGATATATTCTCTGTCTCTAAACACAATATCTTTTGGTTCCTTCAACACTTTGATCACTCCTTTTTTGAAATCATGATCTAGTAGACTATCAATGTCTATTTCATTGATCATTCTTTGTGAATTTTCCAGTTTTACTTATGTTATTGATTTCTAATTTCATCCAGTTTTGGTCAGAGAAGACACTTTATATGATATTCACCTTTTAAGATCTACTGAGACTTAACTTATGGCCTAACATATGGTCTGTCCTGGAAAATGTCCCATGTGCACTTAAGAAAAATGGGTATGTTGTTGTTGTCGGGTGGAGTGTTTTGTATATGACTGTGAGATATAGTTGGTTTTCTGTACTATTTTAGTCCTGTCTTTCCTTATTTATCTTCTGTCTGGTCATTCTGTCAGGTATTGTAATTTTTTGATTTAATGTCTATTTTGTCTGATATTAGTATAGCTACTCAGGCTCTCTTTTGGTTACTATTTGCATGGAATATTTTTTTCCATCCTCTCACTTTCAATCTGTTTGTGTCTTTGGATCTCAAATGAGTCTTTTGTAGACAGTACATAGCTGATCATGTGTTTTTATCCATTATGCCAATCTCTATCTTTTGACTGAAGAGTTTAATCAATTTACACTTAAAGTAATTACTGATAAGGAGAAACTTATTTCTGTCATTGCTCTATTTGTTTTCTATATGCCCTATAGTCTTTTTTTTTTTTTTTTTTTTTTTTTTTTTTTGGCTATCGTTTCTTGCATTCTTGCCTTCTTTTATGTTTAGTTGAATTTTCTGTAACAAAACACTTAAATTCCTTCTTAATTTCTTTTTCAGTATATCCTATAGCTATTTTCTTTGTAGTTATCATGAGGATTACATTTAACATCCTGAAGTAGTAACATTCTAATCTGAAATTATAATGAAAGTATTTGTAACTTCAGCAACATACAAAATGTTTGCTCCTTTCCAGCTTCATTTTGCCCCTTTTTAGTTGTTGATGTCATAAAATTACCTCTTTGTACATTGTGTGTCCAAAACATAAACTAATAATTCTTTTAAATGCATTAGTTGGGGGTTGCAAACCAACGTTACTGTAACACTAGCTTTTATATTAATTTTTTTTCTTTTTAAATGTACTAGTCTCTTGAATCATGTGGAAAACAAAAAGTATGATTACAAACCATTTCTACAATAATACTAGCTTTTAAAATTGCATGTGAAATCTCTATTTTTCCATACAATTCTGAAGTACTGTCAAATGTCCTTTCATTTTACTTTGTAGGACTCCCTTGAGCATTTCTTGCAGTGTAGGTCTAGTGGCCAAGAACACCCTCAGCTTTTGTTTATCTGGGAACATCTTGTTTTCTCCCACACTTTTGCTGGATATAGGAGTCTTGGTTTATGGTTGTTTTCTTTAGCACTTTGAATATATTGTCCCAATGTCTTCTGGCCTCTAAAGTTTCTAATAAGAAATTTGTACTTGTTGAAAATCCCTTATATATAATTATTTGCTTCTCTCTAGCTGCTTTCAAGACCCACTCTTTGTCTTTTAAAAGTTTGATTTTGTGTCTCAGTGTAGGTCTCTTTGAGTTCATCTTATTTGGAGTCTGTGGAGCTTCTTGGAAGTTTATATTTATGTCTTTCATCAAATTCAGGAAGTTTTCAGTCATTATTTCTTCAATGTTCTTTCTGTAACTTTCTTTCTCTCTTCTCTGTCTGGGACTCCCATGATGAGTAGGTTGGTATGTTTTATGGTGTCTCACAGTTTCCTTAGGTTCCATTTCTTTTCTTCAATTTTTTTTCCTTCTGTTCTTCAGCCTGGATAATTTCCATTGCCTTATCTTCAAGTTCACTGATTACTTTTTCTGCCTGGTTAAATGTCTTTGAGTCCCTCTAGTGAATTTTTCATTTCAGTTATAGTTATTGGAATTTTCAGTTCCAGAAGTTCTTTTTGGTTGGTTTTCCCCCCCATTTTGTTTACACTTCTTTTTCTTTACTTTCTGCACATTTTCCTATAGTTCTTTGAGCATCTTAGGACATTCATTTTAAAGTCTTTGTTTAATATATATTCCATTAGCTCTATTTTAGGGATAGCTTCTGTTGAATTGTATTTTTCATTTGAATAGGCTCTACTTTCCTAATTCTTTGTATGCTTTGTGTGAGTTTTTGTTGAATGAACACTAGATTTTTGCATCTAATAGTATGATATCTCTGGAAATCAGATTCTCTCCATTCCCTAGGGTTTGATTTTTTGTTATTTTTAAAAAATTGTTGTAGGCTATCTCTGGGCCAAGAATCAGCCTAAGGTGTAAAGATAATGTCTTCTTAGGTCTTTTCTGAACGTTTCTTTGAGCACATTTACTCACTTTATAATTTCCTCCATTATTGCAGTTGTTTTTGAATGTCTGAGTCTTTAATGTCTGGCTCCCCCTGCCCTCAAAAAGCAATGGCATGGGGTAGGTGCAGCAACAATGGCTGCCAGCCTCTTTCTCTGCACCTCTGTGATCAGAAGCAGTAATCAGTGACCAGAACTCAGATCCCCAATATTTGGAGAATGGGGTCCTTTTTGCCTACCCTGGTTCTTGCAAGTTGAGTGCAAGCTGCTAAGTTTCTGCCATGTGGCTGGAGGTGGGGATGTGTAGCCGCTGCTACTGTCAACTAAGAGCTGAAATTGACTAAAGTCAACCAAATTTTACCATCTAAGCTTCCTGGAAGTTGTAAGCCTCCAACAGACTCCAGAGTTCCAAAACAACTACATCAGACAGATCTTGCCAGTGTCATTGTTGTTTGGGTGGGAGACAGATTTCTGGTGCTTCCAACTCCACCATCTTCCCAAAACCCCTGTCTAAAGTTAATTTTATCTCACTACTAAGGGAAGTCCCTTCTTAGTACTCTCCCTGATGACTTTTGAGTGATGCGATTTCCCAATCTGTTGAGAACAGGCACTACTTCTGCCTTATGTGAATTTCAGGTACTGTACCCTCTCATCCTTCCCATTGGCCGTTTCCTGTGCCTTGGATAGCTTGCTCACATGTATTCACTAATTGAGTCTCAGCTGAATATTTGAGGAGGGATTTCTGCAAATCTCTGAAGTCCTCTATCAGTAGTACATCATTCCTTTCTTTAGTACTCTGCCCTGTGAATTCTAGCCACCTTGCCCAACACAGATTCCCAGTCCCATTCCCCTCAACTTGGGGAGGCTTCCAGGCTCCACGGGCTCCCTTCTTCACATTATGGCTTAAAAACTTCCACCAGTCAGTGGGTTGGGTCCATTGTTTTCCATCTTTCAAGCATGTCTGTCCTTCGTTGACTCACGTTCAGGGTCTTCAGAACCACTGTTTCACACATGTTGTCTGGGTTGCTTTGGTTGTTGTTACTGTTTCAGGTGGGAGGGTAATCAGTCCCTGCTACTTCATCTTGGCTGAAAGTGAAAGTTTGAAGCTCCAATTTAAAATTAATTTCTTCCTTATATGATCTCTTGGGATATATTCTCTGATCTCCCCATTGGTACTAATCGGTATCTTTCTTGGTAATTAATGTTATATATGCAATTATTTTATCTTTTATTAGTGGTCTGTGAGCTTGTGATAAATCTGAGTCACAATACGTACTTTACAAATATGAAAAATATAAATGCTTAATAAGCATCTACTTAATGGATTAAACTATTAAATATTAACCTTATTTGGCATAGGATTTCTAGACTTGTAGGTCATGGAAATGTCATGGTGTATGTCACTAGCTGCAAGGAGTTCCATAATATTTCTTATGAGAACTTTTGTGATAAGATATATTGATTTCTTAGTGTAATTAAGTGAATTTGCAGTGAGTTAAATAAATGCAAAAAAAGACAAATGGACCAAATTAAAATAGGACATGTTCTTTAGACATGTGGCTCACCAGTGATTCAGTACACAATCAGCGGCTTACAATTTAGAAGGCATGGCTTTATAGTGCCTAGATCTTTTAAGGACAGGGGACAGGGGACAGGTATAGGAAGGTTCCTATCATATATGCCATGAACATACGTCTGTTTTGGACAATCAGCATTCCTTTTCCCTTCCTGAAGGCACCCAGATATCTTTCTTAGAAGTTTCACACATGTTGGTGAAATGGCCAGTCCAGGTACTTGCTTCCCCATATTAACACCTAAGGAGATACTTTCTTTTCACTGTCAGGTTGGAGACAAATTACATTAAATATAATCTAATATGGGACTAGACTGATGAAATTGCTCAATTCTATAAGAATTAAGATCTTTTGATACAGTAGCCACTAGCCACATGCAGCTATTTAAATTAATTTAAATTAAATACAAATTTAAATTTAGTTCCTCAGTTGTATACATCAAGTGCTCAGAAGCCACCTATGGCTACTGGCTACATGTTAGATAGTACAGCTAATTTTTCCCTCATCGCAGAAAGTTCTATTGAACAGTGCAACTCAAGAAAAAAAATGTTAAAAGATTGAGCCTATAATCTTTTCTTCTTTTAGTGACATGGAAATTTTTATTTTAAAATATTATAATTATAGTGCTTCCTGGTTTGACAAAACTGGAGGTATCTGTTATAAGACAGACTAACAGGCAATGTCATGACTGTGCTGAACCCTTCTTCCAGGTTGCACTGATGTGGAAGATGCATGCTTCAGGCCCCGCCCTCCATCCTGGGCCAGTGCTGCCTGCACCACCCACCTGGGACCCGGAGGGAGTGAGGGATGGAGAGGAGACAGTGGTGAGGAGGAGAGGAGGAGCCCTTTCTTGCTTTCAGCTCTTTCCCAGGCTCAGGCTACTGCTCCACCCTGAGGGCAACTGCATTTACGACAGAACTTTCTCCCAGCCCTCCAGAGGCACCTGCATTCTTGTAGTTGTGGGAAGGCAAGCCTGACCTCTTCCTTTGCCAGCACAGACTGTGCAGGGAGCCTCAGCTCTGTTTCCAGAGAATGACTGTGTGTTCCCACCTGTCTGAGGCCCTAGACTCTCCCTGGAGGTCAGATTCATGTGTTCCAGCCTTGTCAGGCCTGGGTGCTTTTCATATTTTGGTGTGAGAGAACTGCTCCTTCCAGAAACATTTTTATCATATTTTCTAAATGCAATAGACCATTTCATAGTAACTAGCCTCTAAATAATTAAATCTTAAAGTGATTTTGTACTTCTGAATAGAAATTCCTGATTTAAAATTTTTTCATTTGATTTACATCGTATTTAAAAATAAAATTTAGTTTCCAAAAAAAATTGAAGATTCCATCAGGCAGTATTTAAGGGACAACTCTAAAGTTCTAGCCAAATGAGAGAATATGTCCCAACTAAGAACCATCTTCCAAACTACCTCTGTGGATGTGATCCATCAGTCCTCAGCAGCTCCCAGGGGCGAGGGTAGGAGTCAAGGCCAACGTTGACACCTGAGTCTCTGTGTCAATAAGAACCAACGTGGGGAGAAGAGGCCTTGGATGCCCAGGAAATGCTGGAAAAGCCTCTGTGCATTTCCACAAGTGGTGGAGAGGGGACACAGTCCTTTGCAGACTTTAGAAAGAATGGGCACCAAAGAGCGCCCAACTGCCTTTGATAGGGAAGGGAAAATTACAGCGCTCAAAGGGAGCAGAAACCCTTCGGCTGAGATGGTAACCAATCGATTATATAAAATGTCTGTCAGCTAGGCATTTGGGAACCCCCTCTAGTCTTGAAGAGTGCTAGAAATTTGCATTTGTAGAAGTTCGCTTATACTTTCCCATTGACTTACAATTTAAAACTATGATGCATACTAGTTTTAAAAAATTATGGTTGAAAGAGAAAACAAATTCACACTTCTGAAGAGAACAGGACTTTTCTGCATTCTTTTTTACTGAAGTATGGTCAGTTTACAATGTTGTGTCAATTTCTGATGTACAGCATGATGTTTCAGTCATACATATGTATACATACATTCGTTTTCATATTCTTTTTCGTTATAGTTTACTACAAGATATTGAATATAGTTTCCTGTGCTATGCAGTAGACACTTGTTTATCTGTTTTAGATAGAGTAGTTAATATCTGCAAATCTCAAACTCCCACTTTATCCCTTCCCACCTCTTTCACCCCCTGGTAACCATAAGTTTGGAGAACGGGACATTTAATCCACATAACTAAAGACAAAAAAGCACTTTCTAATTTTCCAGAATACCAAAACAAAACAAAACAGCAACAAAATCCTCAGACTATAGAGATACCTGTGTGCTCTTCCAGGTAATTTAAGTTGACAATCAATTAACAGATTAGAGCCTAGTGCTAGGTAAACATTACATGTTCAAATCCCAAGCAGAGATTAATTTGCCCTCTTCCAGGGTCACAGATTGCACGCTTAGCTCCAGCCTGCTGTTCTCCTAATATATGCCCTAATTATGCTGATGGTTAATGTGAGTCTCTATCACCTTACTTGAAACACTGAAAACTTAACCTTTTATTGCTGGTGGATAGAATATTAAGTAAAGGTATCAATCTATTATAAAACACTTGAGTTTGGGGAAAAAAATCGTGTGAATAAGGCTGGCAATATTTTCCTACTTTGAGCTGTAGATGAATTGATCAAAAATTGGTTGAAATGGGAAAGAGCTGAAAATAAGTATTCTGTCATTGGTTTTCCACACACTGGTAATTTTTGCACACCACGGGCTTGCTCTCTTTGTCTATTAATCGTAATTTTTTCCCGAAATTTCTTTTTGTGATTTCTATAAAGCATTGGCCTATGTCCTTTTTAGCATTTCTGTAAATTTTTCAGGTTTTTTTTTTTCTTGCATGTGTGGCAATCTCTTAGTGAAATTAAAAGTTTTCTCATATGCTGTAAGTGAATTGTCCTGAGATAAAGGTAGTTGGAAATAAAAGTCCACAACCATTAGCTATTATATATTGTGAAACCACAAAGATATAATTTTTTAGTAAACTTTAAATATGGATGTTTGATCTCACCTTGATATTTAAAAAATTTAACTTCAACCAACCGCTGAATTTGAGCTGAGGATACAGGTTATACAAAATACTTGTCGGCCAAATCTTTTGCCAGCCACTCATAATGTTACTCAAAAATAAGAAAATTAATTTTTCAAAATGTGAACACAGAGTTACACAGGGAAAGTAGGCATAACTTTTATGTTTTATACTTATGAAAATGAATTTAAGATAACCGGTCCATGTTCTCAAGGATAAAGTCTATACAATAAGAGTACATGGAAGTAATAGTTACAAAAGTCAACATTTATTGAGCATTTGCTGGGTGGTAAGCAAATTATCTCATTTAATCCTTATAACAATCTGGGAAGTAAGAACTATTAATATCCTCATTGTGCAGATGATTGAAACCAAGGTTTAAAAAGTTTAAGTAAGTTTTGCAAGGGCACAGAGGTAGGAACACACAGATTTAAATCCTTGGTGCATCTTCTGGAAGGACGTCCTTTCCAGACCCTTAGTCGTCTCCACTAGGCTTAAGGCGAAAACAAATTTATTCTCAGAACCCCAGACATTAAAGCATTTAAAATATTAAAAGCAAGCACGTTGAAAAGAACAACAGTGCATTGGAAAAGTGAATATGGAACGCAATGCTATCAGTTAAATTACAATGAGTAGTAGTTTTAAAACTACTACTAATCTTGTGAACCAGCAGTGGATTATAGAAGGAAATTTGGATATTTGGGAGTGTTACTATTTAAAGTGGCTTTAAATGGCTAACTGTATTTCTACATAACATAATCCTGGCTTCATTACTAATTTTTGTGCATGGGTCTAAGTGGCTTAATTTGCCATGGTCTGTTCTTTAAAAATTTAACAAACTTATCAAAATACTAAGAGTATTTTACTTATGTATGTATCATACTGGCCTATACTTGAGGTGAAGTTATCAGAAACGAGAAAATGCAACTTGCCTTTTCAGGGACAGAAAGTATGCGGGCTTCTTGGAGCCTACATGGGTACAGGCTCCACTTGCTTTGCACCTGCTATCTGGGCCTGCTCTTCTACAGAGGTTTCTCCAGAAAAAAACAAAAACAAAAACAAAAACAAAAACAAAAACCAGACAGGAGGGGTGGAGGTAAGTAAAGACACCACTCCCAAACGCCTCAAAGTTCTGAGTTTATAAATGCTTCATTCTGCAAGACATTAATCTCTTTAAAAAATTTTTATTGAAGCGTAACATACCTAACAATATTAACTTCATTTAAAAACGCAGTCACTGAAGAGCTCCAGGACAGAAGTCATAAAAGGACCTCCTTCCAGAAGACGCACCAAGGATTTAAATCAATTTCCTTTAAATCAATTTCTGCTGGATGCACCCCAGCAGAAAAGCGTTAGGGAAGATGGCCATTTCACATTTGGAACTAAATAGAAAGGAGGCATTTCACATGCTAACAGACCTATTGTTTTTAAAGTCTCTTCAGTGATTATCTGACCCTAAGGCTACTTGTAAACTACATTATAAAATGTCCGCCATTTCAGTGTCTGGGCCGTGAAGCTTGTTATTGGTGTGAAAATGATAAAGGGGAGCCTCAGGCTCCGTCAGGCAGTTGACACCACTTTGGGCTCAGAATTAGAACTATCTGTAGGGAACCCTGCTCCCTAAAAGGGAGCGCCAGTGAGGGTCTCCGCTCACACCGCCGCCCTATTTCTCCCAGAACTATAAGCACAGGGGTAGCGGGGTCAATTTGTCACCTTTCCACCTTCCTCAGAATCAGGACACCACGCCTTGTGAAAGTCTGGAGAGTTATTTCCTAAGTTAATTAAGATACCCACGCGATTAAGGTTGAGAGAGCAGGCGATCACTTCTCAAACTTGGTAACTAGACCTGGGGACACAGCGCAGCGACTGACTCCTTTCTCCATTTGGGACAGTGGCGTCTGCCCGCTCCTCCCCCCCCCCCCAGATGCACCCCGACTTCCAGGTCCTGACCAGCCTGCCCACCTTCCCCATGCAGCCACCCCAGCCCGGGCACTGACTCCATCTTGGCGCGACTGGCTCCCCGGGACGGAACGTCTTTGGGGTGACCGGACCCCAGGGATTAGGCTTCCTCGGGTGACCAGCTCTGAAGGGACCAGATGAGCCTCCTTTGAGACCCCGAAGTGTGATGAGGCATTCTGAAATGACCGGCTCCGGGGCACGAGGCCTCCTTGGAATGACCAGTCCCAGGAACGAAGATGGGGCTTCCTTAGGGTGACCAGCGACAGGACGGGGCCTCCGCAGGGCGACCGGCTCCCAGGCGGGGATTAAGACAGGACCGCCTCGCTGGCTTCCGGGGATAAGACCGCCTCGGGGTGACCAGATCCGGGAACCGGGATGGGCCCTCATCCGATGACCAGCTCCGGGGGACCGGGAAGGGGATGGGATGAGGCTGCTGCCACGAGATCCCCTGGGAGCTCGCGCAGCCCCAGAGGCGCCGCCTGGGCCCGGGCTCCCCATCCCCTGGCCTGGGGCTCGGGGCCCCTCGCCGGCTTGCCTTCCTCGGCCTGGGACTGTGGCTCCGGGTCGGGGGTCCCGGGCCTCCGCGTACCGGCCCCTCAGCCCGCGGCACCGCCTCTTCCGCCCCTTCCGCCGGCCCGCGTACGTCAGCTGGCGCCGCCCCGCCCCGCCGCCGCCCGCCCGCGCGAGGCCGCCTTAGCCTGGCCTGGGCCTGGAGCGGCGCACGGCGCAGGTCCCTCCCCGCCATGGCCCTGGGAGGCGGCAGCACATGGCGGCCGCAGCGGCCATGAGCGCGCCCGCGGCCCGGCCCGGCCCCCCCTAGAGCCCGCCGCCCCGGCCCCGGCCCGCGCCACGGCCCCGCCGCCCCCGGCCCCGCCGCCCCGCCGCCCCGCGCCCGCCACCGCCGCCGCCGCCATGGGCGTGCAGGGCTTCCAGGACTACATCGAGAAGCACTGCCCGAGCGCCGTGGTGCCGGTGGAGCTGCAGAAGCTGGCCCGGGGCAGCCTGGTGGGCGGCGGGCGGCAGCGGCCCCCGCACACGCCGCTGCGCCTGCTGGTGGACGCCGACAACTGCCTGCACCGCCTCTACGGCGGCTTCTACACCGACTGGGTGAGCGGCGGCCAGTGGAACCACATGCTCGGGTACCTGGCCGCGCTAGCCAAGGCCTGCTTCGGCGGCAACATCGAGCTCTTCGTCTTCTTCAACGGCGCGCTCGAGAAAGCGCGGCTGCACGAGTGGGTCAAGCGGCAGGGCAACGAGCGCCAGACGGCGCAGCAGATCGTCAGCCATGTCCAGAACAAGGGCACCCCGCCGCCCAAGGTCTGGTTCCTGCCACCAGTCTGCATGGCGCACTGCATCCGCCTGGCGCTCATCCGCTTCCACGTCAAGGTGCGGCCCGCCGGGCGGGCGGGCTGGCCGCGGTCGGCGTGGGCCGGGGGGCCGGGGGCGGGGTTGGGCCCGGGGCGGGGCGGGGGTCTGCGTGGGCGTGGGCCGGGGTTGCTCGAATTCAGGCTGAGGGTGGGCTACGATCTGGAGTCTGCGGGGCCAGGGAGGGAGCGGGCCAGGGGTCTGGGGTCTGGGCCTGGGTCCGGGTCTGGGGTCTGGGCAGGCCGGGATCTGGAGTTGGAGTTGGCCGGGGTCCGGGTAGGGATGTGGGCCCGGGGGCCCAGGCGCCTCTCTGCTCCGGGTCTGTGTGACCTGCTGCAAGATGGACGCGCGGCCTGAAGCCCGGCCGGCATCTACGAGTTTCCCGGGGTCTGGAGACCTCGGCTGCCCCAGTCCGTGCTAGAAGCTCAGGACCAGCTGGATAGCTGCAGGCTTGGAGGGTGCAGTGCCATCCTCCCTGAGATGCCTGCTTGAAGCTGGCAGATTACTAACCTGAACTTTTATGAGACACTCGTTTTCGAATTCAGTAGGGCTTGAACAGCAACAGGTTTTTGTTCTGTTTTGTTTTTTTTTTTTGGGTTTTTTTTTTTTTTTTTTGTGGGAGCAAGTGGGCCAGATAGCAACAGGAGGGGGTCCCCAGCCAGTAAGGTCTGCCTACTGCTGTCACCCCGACTCACCTGGGGGCAGTGAGCCCGGGCAAGGCCGGCGGAGTTGGCCTCTTGAGAACGCAGGACTGGGTCCAGGTTCTCTGTAAGATGATAGGTTTAGAGAAATTGTCTGACTTTTTTGTGTCTTAGATTTCAAAGACTCAGAATTTGACGTGATGGAAGTTTGTCAGTTCTGTGACTTCTGAGTCTGTGTGAAAAAGTGGTTCTGTGTATCTGATGTGAAAAGAGTTCAGAGTCAGGGCAAAGAGAATGTGAACCAGAGTTTCCGGGATTTCTTTCTTTCTGCACAGTGAGGACTTGGCCGCTTTGGGCTGTGCACTCAGGTAATCAGAGCTTTGACTGCCCGGCACTGTGCTGTCCCTTTGGCCAAGGCGTGTTCCACCACCCTGTAGCCGAGGCGGAGATAACATGCAAATCCGTGACCCTTGACTTAAGTTTTGAGTGCTTCCTTTTTCACTGTTCTTTTAACATTTTTAGGAGGGGGCTGTTTGGGTTTTCTGGCTTTCGCCACTCTGCCTTCCAGCATGTTTGTCATTCCTTTATTTCTGCTTGCAACTGTGCTTGATCCCAAAGTTTGTGAAATTCAAACTTCCTGACTGCTCTGCCTGCCTGTGCTGAGATGGTGGTGGTTAAGCCGAAAGTGATAGCGGAAGTCCCACCCCGATCCTGTTGCAATTGGTGACAGGGTTTCTAAGTCTGCGGGTCGAGGCTGCTGGAAGAGCGGCGATTGGTCTGTGAGTATGGCAAAGACCTGGCCTGCGTCCCCGGAGAAGTTCGGGTGAGAGCTAGGGACTGCTGCTGGCATTTTCTGCCCTGGAGCCTGGGCTCTCAGAGAAGTAAGGCAGTGCCAGCTGCCAGATGTGCTCCACCTCCAGAAGATGCCTTCAGGAGTGTTAACAGTTTTATCTTGTTCAGAGATGATGGAAAAGACAGAATGAGCTTTCTGGTCAAGTAGCTTTCAAATAAACCTTACTGAGGATTAGAGTCAGTGTGCATACACGGTCACTGTATCTTTTTGAAAGAACTGCTGCTGAATTCTTTTTTGGTTGTAAAATTTCTTAATATTTATCTTTGCGCCCCTGTGAATGTCTCATTTACCTACTTGGGTGCTCAGAATCTTAAACCAATGTCTGAGTAAGTGTTTGGAAACTAGATTTAAGATCATTTCTTTCACTTAGGTTTCTAGACACAAGATAATTTTGTCTATAATCAGTTTGCTTTAACTCCTGACGTAGAATCACAATATAGTGTTAATTGTACAGATTAATACAGTGATGACTCAGTTCCCTGGTGGACAAATACCTGGCAGCCTCACCTTTTTGGAAAACACCTAAGAAATTTAGCTACTGAAAGTTTCTCAGCAGTCAAATGAGAGGTCAGGAAGTTTTGATACAGTGACCCAAAAAATAAAAAAAAGCTGTTTCCTCATTGAAGAATCAAGTTCTCTCCCTTGTAGACTGCCCTTTCCTTTTCAGATGTAGTTCTGATAAGCTTAGTTATCTGTTTCTAAACTCAGCTTGAGAAAAGGGTGCAGAGGAAAGTCTGCCAGAGACAGGAGCACCATTAATAGCAAGAAGTGACACTTCACAAGGGAGAAGATAGAAAAAGCTATAAAAAGCACACATAATTCTGGGGCTTCTTTAGAAAAAGGAAAACAACCCTTTGTACTTCAGTAACCCCTGAGGGTGTGTATGGTTTATTCTTTAAGGATGATTTAAAGCCAGAAAAATTTATGGTCAGCATTCTTTAAGGGAGTGAAGCAGTATGAACTGTTTTTAAAAGATGCCCATTAAAATGGTTATGGGAAGTAAAACCAGGATGGCATATCACTACACACTTCTTAGAGTGGCTCAAATAAACAGTACTGGCAAAACCAAGTCCTGGCAAGAATGCTGAGCAACTGGGATTGTCCCACATGGCTGGTGGGAATGCAAGATGGCACGCCACTGTGGAAGACAGCTCCTTGGTTTCCTATAAAGATCCCTTTACCATGTGATCCACCAGTTGTACTCCTTGGTATTTTCCTAATGAAGCTGCTGTTCACACAAAAACCATACATGAATGTTCATAGCAGTTTTATGCATAATAGCCCAAACTGGAAACAACCAAAATATCCTTCACTGGGTAATAGGTACGCTGTGGTACCTCCGTACCACTAAGCCATAAAAAGGGAGACGCTACTGATGCATAAAACAACTTGCTTGAGTCTTTACAGCTTTATGTTGAGTGAAAGTCAGGCTCAAAAGGTACGATTCTATTTATATGACATTCTTTTGAAGATAAGAATATAGTGATGGGGACCAGATGAGTGGTTGCCAGAGGGTGTGAATATGAAGGGACAGCAGGAGGGAGCTTTTGGGGGTGATGGAACTGTCTGTAACTTGATGTGGTAGCATGTTTTAAAATCACAGAACTACATCAAAAGTAAATAAAAGTTAATTTTACTGTATGATAATTAATATTTTTTAAAGGTTAAATAAAAATTGGGGAAGGAATTGACACGAAAGCCTCACTGTATATAATGTTGGGCACATGAGGCATCTCTCAGAAAAATACGCCATTGTATTGGCTTTCTCTAGGGTTCTGTAAACTGGCTGAAAGGCTTAATTTCCTGTCAGCTTTGTTTAGAGAAATCTTTGACTTAGAAGAGTATGTCTTTGCTAGAGTAATAATTGTATTTCTCTAACCATTAGAAGTTGGCCCATGTATCAGCTAATTTTGTTCAGGCCATTAAACTGCCTGGTCTGAACTTGGCTTCTGCTTTGTTACTAGGAGCATTTCCTCTTGTGTGCCTTGAGTCATCATAACCTTTGAAACTTGGTGAAGGCCTGCTGTTTATTTAAAAATCTTGGTGGCATTAAATCCCTGGAGCTTTCCTCAGTGTTCTTGACACGAGACTTGTGGCGTTGGTGTACAGATTTATGATGGAAGTCCTTCCAGTCTTATCCTGAATCAGTGCTCTGGTGAATTTACTCGGATCTTACATAAAGCAGAGCTCATGTTTTAACTCCCTGGAAGAATGTGAGATAGACATCCCGAGATTTTGGGATGATGATCTCTTTCTTTGTGTCCTTGATGGGGGACTAATTTGTCGGGTATGGGTCCCTTGCCAGGTCGTCTCTCACGGTGCTGTCTCACTTAGCCCTCAGTGTTTTTGTCACTCAATTTATATGGGAAGAAACGGGATTGCTGATTGAGCGATATCCGGAGACAAGTCACCAGTAACCTCTTCAAGAGGGAAGTGCTGTGCTGAAATCAAAGTTCAGTTTCATTGTGTAAGAATGCCATGGGGGTGTGCCTGCCACAGTTCACTCTCAGGTCAGATCTGATAGCAAAATGCCTCTACCACTGTTTCCAGGTAGAATGGGAGCTCCACGGTTTTTAGCCAGGAGGCACCGAAACCTAGCAATATGCTTTGATTCATAAAGCCCTCAAATTGATAAAGAAATACTCAGAATTCAAAACTGACCACCTTATAACTCAAGCCAGCCATACATTTAAAATACTATTTAAAAACATGTATTTTCCTGTAAGTGTACCAGTTTTGCGGCTGGCTTATTTCACTTAGCCTAATGTCTTCAAAGTTCACCCATATTGTAACATTGTGTAATAATTTCCTTCCTTTTTAAGGCTGAATGATACTCTAGTGTATGGCTGGACCACATTTGGTTTATGGATACTTGGGTTGCTTTCCCCTTTTGGCTGTTGTGGATAATGCATAATGCTGCTGTGAACATGGGTGTACAAAAATCTGTTGGTGTCCCAGCTTTCAGTTCTTTGGGGTGTATACATGCCCAGGAGTGGAATTGCTGGATCACTTGGTAACTCTGTGTGTAATTTCTTGAGGAATCGCCATACTATTTTCCACAGCAGCTGCCTGTGTATATTTTTTATACAATATATTATAATGGTTCTAGTTTTTAACATTAATGTGATCACACAACACATCATTCTGCAATTTGCTTATTTTTATAAGTATGTAAAAAAAATCCTTTCATGTCTTATTGTTCTTATAGAACTTATAGTACTAATTCTTTTTAATGACTGCATAGTGTTCCATAATTTCCCACCCCCTCCAAATGATATACACACATATAAACTTGGTAGATCCAAGAGTATACACATTCTAAAGCCTAAAAATACTATAGAGCCAACATTGCCAAATCTTCAGATCTTTGAAGAATGCCAGAGACCCAGATTTTTATTTGAAATTATCCCATTTAAAAAACACCTCTAAGCCAAGCAAAACGGGCTTCAGCCTAGATTCAGCTCTTGAGCCACTGATTTGTGATTTCAGTGCTGATATTTATCAACAATTGTAACCCATTTCTAAATCTTACTCCCCGTCCACTCTTTTTCAGGTTTATAGTTAGACGTATAAATGCCCACTCTTTCTCTTCCCATCTTCCTTGTTGAACCCTTTTCGATTATCAAAGCGCTTCCATTTTCTGGGGTTACTGAAATGCAATTTTTCATAAACGCCACAGTTCCCCGGACCTTTTCCGTCACATACTCTTTCTTCTCGTAATCCCCAATATTACCTCTTTTGAGGTTAATACCACGCATATGTTCTTTCAACATCTGACAATTCCCAGCACACAGTTTTACTCTTCTCAAAGACTTGAGCAGCTGGTTTTACGTACTGAGAGATTATTTTTACCATATCCCATTCAGCACCCAAACTGACTATTCTCGTCTCTAATCTGGCCTCAGATTACTCACCTCTAGTGACTTGTAATTTCACTTTAGCTACCCTAGACTTTGTTCCCTATAATCAGCAGGGAGATTGACACCACCTTTTAAGATTTCAGACTGTGTAGCCCCTCTGCATCCTGACCCCTACGGATACACCCTTCATTCTCTTCTTACTTTCCACCATCCTCTGTTCGCCCAGCCAGCTCTGATTTCACTTTTAGCCCTAATTGGTTTGAGCCTAGTGGTTACCCACTTCAGAGATACACTCATTACCACCTGAGTCATCCTTGGCCTTTTTATTATCCCATCCTGCCAGTCCCTGCAAAATGTCTCATCAGTTTGAGCCCAGCGGTCTCTCACCTCCACCTCTCTTCCTCATTTCTAATATCCCCAACACGTGAGCTCGCCAGGTTGACCAAAAAGGCCTACCAAGTGCCTTGCAAACCCATCGGTGGCTTTTGAAACCAAATTCCTGGGTGTTCATCAGCATTTAGAACAATTGACACAGAATAAAATAGAAGAAAAAGTCGAATGCAAGACATGTTGAAGGTAAATACCATTCCATTAAACTGCCTTACAGTGGACGGTTGTCGGAATTGCCTCTGGGGAGGACTGGGCCCCCACGCCTGGTGTCACCAGCGGAGCTCACCTTGCACACATTGCCAGAGCAGCCTGCAGGGTCATTAGGTGAGGGACTTGAACCAAACCGCTCATCCAGACTCCTCATTCGGGCTTTTAGACCCTCCTGCAGTCTGAACCCGTTGTACCTTCCATCAGTTTCACAGTTCTTCTCTATTTTTTAAATGCTCTCAACCAGACTGTTCGCTGCTTCCCCAAGAAATGTCCGTTTCCCAGCTACCCAGCTTTGCTGATGCTGCTCCCTCTTATTGAGGTACCCCACTTCTGCTTGTCAGGATTTTACCCCAACCTCAAAGCCCATCACAAAAGCTTTAGTTAAGCTACCTGCATATGTATCTTCTCCGCTAAACTAAGCTACTTAAGGCCAGGGACTAATTTTACTCCTCTTGTATCTCCTGTATGTTCAGTATAGGATCTCAACTTTTCAATCAGATATTTGCTTTGTTCTATTTATATAGGCAGACAAATTTCATAATTTTCTTTCAACACCTTGATCAATGGCCATTAAGTAAAGATTTATTTTCTTACCTTAAATTTCTTGCACTCTTTTCTGACTGGTTCCCAGTGATGAGTCATTACCCCTTTAGCAAACATCGAGTGTCTGTTATTGGCCAGCTGTGGAGGAATGAATATAACAGGGAAGAATGGGATCCTTTAAAGAGTTTAGTCTAGTGGGGACAGGGGTTTGCTTACGTCATTTTCCTTGCCCCCAATGTTTGGAGCCTTCTTTGATGCCATAGGACTGTCGGTGAAGAGCAGTGAGTGGTTCTCAATAGGGGCTGGGGGCTGGTGGTTTTGGCAATGTCTAGAGACATTTTTAATTGTCACACTGAGGGCATCTGACCACAGCCATCTAGAGGTGGAGGCAAGGGACGCTGTTGAACATTCTACAATGCACATTAAAGAATGACCCATTCGCAAGTATCAGTGGTGCCAAGCCTAGGAAGTCCTGGTGTGAACACATCAAAGAATTCTAAGTTTTGGGCCTTAGTAAAGCCATGTAAGTGTTTGAAATAGAGATTTCTAAGTATACCAGGAAGAGAAGTAATAAAAGAAAAATACACCTTAGTTTTCTAAATTAAAATACATACGTTACACCTTATCTCTGTATACTTCTGGACCCATATTGCTCTTTGTTTTGTTTTAAACAATGGGAATTTATACAATGGAAAGAAACTGATTAATACATACTGCACATTCCAGCCTTAGTAAGAAATTGACCATTGAAGTAAGTACTATGTAAAATGAAGAGGAGTTACTTGATTTTTTTTTTAAATGAGATATAATGGACACACAACATTATATTAGTTTTGGGTGTACAGTGTAATGATTCAATATATGTACATATTGAGAAATGATCACATTAAGTCCAGTTAACATCCATCACCATACATAGTTAGAATTTTTTTTCTTGTGATGAGAATTTTTAAGATCTCTCGTAGCAGCTTTCAAATATTCAGTACAGTGTTGTTTATTACACCCTTCGTGATGTACATTACATCCCCATGACTGACTTATTTTATACAGTTGACTCTTGAACAACATGGGTTTGAACTATGCGGGTCCACTTATACATGGATTTTTTTTCAATAGTAAATACTGCAGTACTGCAGTCTGTGGTTGGTTGAGTCTGTGGATACGGAACCATGGATATGGAGGGCTGACTGTAAAGTTATATACAGATTTTTCAACTGCCTGGAGGGTTGGTTCCCCTGCCCTCCCCCTACATTGTTCAAGGGTCACCTGTAACTGGAACTTTGCATCTTTTGACCTTCTTCACCAATTTTCCCCACCCCTCCCCATCCTGAAGAAGAGATACTTTAGAATTGGAAAAATTAGATTTATTTCCCAGGGGGTTTATGGACAAAATTTTATAAATTGAACAATTAGACGTGAATGAATCAGAGTTCAGAAGGAAATATTCAAAAATTCTCTAAATGTGTCTATATAGCTGGCATCATTTATTTTATTTTTTACTTATGTTTATGTTTTCTCTAGAAAGTAAGTCCTGTGGTGTCCACCTCTTAGAACATCACTTGGCATGTAGTAGAAATTCAAAATATATTTGATAAATGGACAAATAAATCGATTTCAGACTCACCAGTTACTCAGTCTCCTGTGCATGGCAGTGTGATGGCAGAAAGATGGCAGAAAGTTTATTCAAACCCAGAGTCTAGTCATTTCCACAGATAAGTAGTCTCAGCTTGGCCACCTGGTACAGAGGCTTTGTCTCTGAGTGAGCCCTTCATGCTTCTAAATTTAGGAGCCGTGTTGACGACATAAAAGGGGTGACTGCTTAGGGAAATCAGCTGAATTTAGCCATCTTTCCTCCCCTGTTATTCCTCGTTCTATCAAACCTTGTTTCTAGGCTTCTTAGGGCCAGTATAGAGTTGAACTTGGCACACTGACCTACCTGCAAAGGTGATGATAAATCCATAGTAACTAAGGGTCTGTGATCTAGAAGCGTGCTCCTTTTGTGCCCTGCTTACTTGGCATTTCCCACTCGTCTCTGGAATAAATGTATTTCTTTGGAAAAACTGAAGTTACCCTGTTGGTATTTGGCTGATTAGTGCAGGACAGTGCTGGAAGGAGTGTTGTTGGGGGATTGCGTTTTCATAGGTCTGGAGTGTGTTGTCTGTCTTCATGAGCACGAGAGCCAGCCAGTCCAGACTGGGAGGGCCTCACTTGACTGCTTAGATGAGCACAGGTACCATGGTTTTTCAGTCTCCCGAACCTATGTGGGCCATAAAAGATTTTAATAAAGAGTTTGCAAGTATCACCACTTCGAAATAAATTGCATTAGTCTAAGATTACTTTTTATAAATTCTGAAATTTACAGTTTTGATGTATTTTGGAATTAGATTTTTAACAAAAATAGTATTGCTAGGAGTTAGCTGAATCACTAGGAAATTAATATAGTAGGCTAAATGGACAGTGAATACAAATAATGTTGGTGTTTCTACTCTCCGATCATTTTATTTTTTTATTTTAAAAATTAATAAGTTTAATTTGCATTTCTTTTATGATATCCACTCTTATTTTTTATTTCTTTAGCAGAGAAAGAAATCAGTTTTATTATTGAATAAGCATTGAGCCAGATTACAATTGCATCGTAGGCAACCTGCTAAAGAGATTGCAAAGAAAGAAATCCCACCTTTTTATGTAGGCTGGCAGATACAATCCCCGACAATATGCTAATGTCATTATCCAAAGGAAAAGTAAAACTTCTGTTTTTTGGACAAGTAGAAAGTTATGTCTTGGCGCCAAGTGCCTAGGATTTCCAAAAAGACAGGGAGATGGGGTGCCACCTCTTTTCATTGTTACATATTTTTATTTTTTAAAATTGTGGCAAACTGTACATAGCAAAAATTGTACTGTTTTAACCATTGTTAAGTGTACAGTTTAGTGAAATTAAGTACAGTCTTTCCTTGGGTATATGCAGGGGACTGGTTCTAGGAGCTCCTTTAGATAGCAGAATCTAAGGATGTAAAATCTCTTACGTAAAATGGCGTGGTACAGTGGATGTCGTCGGCCCCCTGTAAAACCTGTGGTTTCGCATCTGCTGATGTGGAGGGCTGACTGCACGTTCACGCCGTTGTGCAACCATCACTACCATTTATCTCCGGAAAGTTCTCTTCCCAAACTGAAACAGTCCTCACTGAATGCTAACTCTCCATTCCCCTCTGCCGACCTCTGGCAGCCAGCATTCTGCTTGATTGTCTCTGTCAGTCTGACTGCTCAAGGCACTTTTTATGAATGGAATCAAACATAATTTCTTTTTGTAACTGGCTTATTTCACTGAGCATGGTGTCCTCGAGGTTCATCCATGTTGTAGCATGTGTCAGAATTTCCTTCCGTTTCAAGGCTGAATAATATTCTATCGTGTTGGATAGACCACATTTTGCTGATCTGTTCATCAGTCAGTGGACCCTTGGGTTGCTTTTACCTTTTGGCTATTGTGAACGATATTGCTATGAAGATGGGGATGCAAATATCTGTTTGAGTACCTGCTTTCAATTCTTTAGGATCTATTTCCAGAAATGGAATTGCTGGGTCATATGGTGATTCTGTGTTTAGTATTTTGAGGAACTGTTAAACCGTTTTTCACAGCATCTGCCCCATTTTACATTCCCATCAGCAATGTGTGAGGGTTTCAGTTTCTCCACATCCTCACCAACACTTGCTTATTTCTGTTTTGTTTTTTTATGTAGTATCCATCCTAATATGTGAAATGGTATTTCATTGTGGTTTTGATTTACATTTCCCTATGATCAATGAAGTTGAGAATCTCTTTATGTGCACTCCTTTATTTTAAAAGAAATTATCCTTGCTTTTTAATAAGATCACTGCAACTAATTCTTTATTCTGTAAGAACCAGTGATAACCAAGAGCTATATAAGGTAAGAAGCTTATTCAACGATGATTTCAGATTTCCCGAGGAGGAGAGATTTACATTTAGAGACATTGCTAATGTGTGTCATAACATTGAAATCTCCCTTTTAAAGTAAACAACAGCAATACAAATCCTACACCAAATCGGCATTGACTTTCATGTATTCACTCTTTAGCTCTACTTGAGTAGGGAGTAACTCTTCTGAGTAAGTTCTACCCACTTAATACCTACTGACTCGAATTCATCTGGATAAAGGTCAGAGCCTGATTTTTTTTTTTTTTAAACAAAAGAATTTAGGTCAACTCATGTCCTCTTATGTTCAGGTTAACTTATGCCTTTTAAATATGGTAGCTGGTTGGAGCATGTCACGTTATGCCCCAAGCTTCTGTAAAATTATTCTGAGGAAAAACACACCTATTTTTTTCCTTTGTATCAGAAAATCTGTTTCTGACAACTCAGTGTCTTACGTCCTGCATGAAGAGTATGAAGAAGCAGACCCTTTCTCACATGGCTTAAGAATGAATAGTAGCTGACGTTTATCGAGTGCTTTTTATTTATGAATAGATTCGGAGCTGTTCGCATGTAGTAACTCAGTTAATTACTACAGCTATCCTGTGAGGTAGGAGAGCACTATTATTTTTGCAGATGATGAAATGGAAGTGCAGAAACCATCACAGTAGGCAGAGGAGTTCACCCGCCGGAGACACAAAACCTCGCTGTGCAGGGGCTTCTTCCCTGGAGGCGAGGAGTAAGTAACGGTGTTACGTTTTCATTCTTATGGGACTTTCCCCATAGCTGCTTTGAACATTAATGAATAATTTATATGCAAAGTAAGCTTGGGAATTTTTTAGTCATCATTCCTTGTAAAAAATACTGACTTTTGATGTATCTGCCTTTTTAATGATGAAACTTAAAACTGTTGAGAAAAAGATTTCCCTAGGATTCTGTGGCAAGTAGATAGGAGCATTAAAATGATCCCAGCTAAGTACAAAATACTTCATTTGGACCAAAAATGGAGCATTTTGTCAGCTACTAAAGACCTTCCGCACTGATTGGGTTGGAGAGGTGAGGCGAGGTGTTCTGTGATTCCCAGCCTGGTTGTAGCCACCAAAGCATGTAGCAGGTGTCAGCGTTGAATGCCCTGTGCTGTGTACACAGGAGCGCTTGAATTCACTCCCTTGATCTGAAGTTGCATTCTAATGCAGTGGTGATGGCAGCCAAGGCAAAAATCAGTCAAGGTGGCGGGTGGTCTTTGGTTACGGGGGTTTTCTGTAAGGAGGCGGTGATAATTCCAAGTCTGGTTTGCTCTTGTTCAGAGGAGGCCCTAACCCCTTCTGTTACCATCTGTAAGTTAGGTAGGTCTCAGGGCTTGCTTTTTTAGCTTGCTTTTGTACTGTTGGGGAGTTCAAATAGAAATCATCTTCCCAACATTGTACTTCATAGTTTTTACTCGCTTCTAAAATTAGAATTAAGAGCTAGACATAACCATTTTCATCATACTGTGCCCAGTCTGAGCCAGGAGCTGGAAGGCCAGGGAATTAGAGAAACAGAACACAGGTGATAGGGTGGAATAGACGAGATGGGAGACAGGAGCGAAAGGCTTTCAGACCAGAAGAAAGACACATTCAAAGGAGAAAGAACTGCTGATGCCCTGTTAGGCCCTGCTTCTCGGAAGCTTCACCTCTGGAACTTCATTTTTATTTTTAATTAAATGGCTACCTCTCTGGTCCTATTTTAATGCAACCTAGGCCTTTTCCTATGCCCACCCAAACCTTACATCGAGTCTTCTTTTTGCTCTATCCGGTTCTCTGCACCCAATTCTTCATTAGGCTCTTTGACGCGAGTCTGGGCCTCTTACAAGTATTGCTGGTTGCTGGACTCCATTCATTCATTCATAGGTTATATATACCATCTGTGGTCGGCTTTCCTCCGTCCCGCAGTTGCACTGTCTGGGGAAGACTTGTATTTTCACGTGGTAAGCTCTCGGACGCTTTGCCTTTCAGGCCTTTTAATGCTTTATTCACCTGATGGAAATGCTTAAAACACTGTTTCAGCTAGTGTGTTGTACACTATTGACTATTTCCTTTTTAAAATAAACTCCTTACTTTGGAATAATTGAGGTTTGTAGAAGAGTTGTAAAGATGGTACAGAGAGTTCCCGACTATCCTTCTCTCAGCTTCCACGCATGTCAGCATCCTTTGAGCAAGTGCAATTATGAAAACTAAGAATTAGCATTGCTACTGTACCCTTAACTGCATTATGTGTTTCATTCAGGTTTCATCCATTTTCCACCCGTATCTTTTTCGGATGCCCTGTCGCCTTTCGGCGTCTCGTCTCCTTAGTCACCTTAGGTCTGGGACAGGTCCTCAGCCTCTGCCTGCCTCTGGTGACCTATACTTTTGGAGAACTGATCAGGCATTTTGTAGGCTGGCCTCCAATTTGGGCTGTCTGATGTTTTCTTGTGATTTGGGGAGAATGCTCCAGAGATGCGGTGCCCTTCTGTGCCGCAGTGGTGTCTACTGGGCGTGACTGTGGTCCCCTTTGCTGGTTCGGTTCTTAGGAGGCGGTCATCCAGTGCAGCCTACATTCAGGGGGAGGGGTAGGGGTTAAACTCCACATTACCTTCTTTAATTCTTCTCTGAGGAATATTTGTCTCTTCTTCCTCCTTTATTTCATTATTTGTTTTTGTCAGTCTGGACTCACATATTCATTGTGTACTTTGGTTATAAGCCAGTACCACGTTATTTATTTTGTTGCACAAATTCTCCCAGCATTGGTGGAACATCTTTCCACCATCTTTCAGGTGGGTCCTTGTGTGCCTCTGACAAACCCCATCCTTTGTTTGTGGCATCATAGATGCTCCGGACTCATCTTGGATTTCCCCGCCCCAGCTTCACCCATTTTTTTCAAAGGCTCTCGTCCCTTTTAGTGGAGAATGGTATTTAGAAACCAGATCGGGGTGCAGGTATCCTTTCTCCTGGGGTGTTGCTGCTTCTAGGCCCTCTGCTGATAGCTAGGAGATGTGTGTGTAGACCAACCCACGTGTACACACTCACCTCTGATGACTTCTGTGCCTGTAGGTCTGTGTTGTCACCTACACACCGGTTCTTACGGACATCTGCATGGCTAACCCAGCACCACAGGGTCATGCTAGCTTCCTCCCTTTGCGCATTTGTGACTCCGTTCTGTGACCGGGAGACACCCAGGTCATCTACCATCCATCTACCCCAGCCGTACACACGAGGGTGATTGCAGAGTTGTTCACCCGCACCCCTGCCACACGCTGGTTACCAGGAGCTCATTGTTGGGTCACTGCTTCCCCTCAAAGCATTGTTTTCCAAGGTTACCTAGGGCTGTCCTCCCAACCCCTCAGGGGGGTTATTTTATACATTTTATAATATAATTCCATACATCTGTCAGTTTGTATTCTGTCCCGACACCACTGATATGCTGGCTATTTTTTTTAAGTTGTGTTTATTAAAGTTGATTCTCTGATGAGATGTACAGTCAGGTGCGCTTGTACAGATGCAGAGAGTCATGCTGTATCGGTCCCCCAGACTCTCATTTAGGTGTTTCATTTCCCTCATTGCATAACTGCTGCCCCACCCTGCTGCTCTTCACCTGTTGGGAGGCATTGCAGCTCTGTTCCCTTGTGGTTTTCAGTGCCATGTAGCCTTTCCTCAGAGAAAGGCATAATGGATTTTAACTGGTGGGGAACAATACTAGCATTTTAGAAGTTGAAGGAATCTGAAAGATTCGTTAATTTTACATTCCTAGCTGGGCAGACTGGGCATTAAGCCAGAACTGGAACCTAGACAGCTCTCCTCCCCATCACTATCACGCCGGTACCTGAGATAGCAAAGATGAGCAGGACAAAGGGCACAGATTGCTCCACCTTACTTTAGATTTGAAGTCTCCGCTTACCTAAGGCCATGGTTCCTTTGTCTTAGGAGATTAATTCTAACAGACAACTGTTTAATGTTAGGTGTGCTTTGGGGGAGGATTAAAGTATTGTTAATCATTTGCAAAGTAGCATTGTAGTGAATTATTAATGGTTCACTCACTTTGCTTTTTAATGCCAGTCTGAAACCAAGTGTTCTGAATGAACCAGGAATTGTGTTTGGGGAAGGGGCAGTGGACGGAGGTGATTGTGGAAAGCCCACCATCCCACTCTCCAGAGACAGATGAAACCACTCTGTAAGTCTACTGGATGCTGGCTTCTACTGGATAGAATTTATCTTATTCATCTCTGTAAGTAGTTTTAAGACTGTTAGTAGACCTCCGAACTGGGACCCCCAGAGTTTTTTTTATTTTAGAGACAGTGCTTACTGTGTGCCAGGCACCGAGCTAGACCCTTGATACGTAGATGAGCAAGTTGCATGCCTCGTCTGACAGGTGTGAAAGGAGGGCTACCTGCCCCTCAGCGCAGTGGCACAGAGGGGTATGGCTTATACCAGTGCTGTTTCAGCTTTTCATTAGACTATTTTTCCTTTTAAAAAGTATTTTTTTTTTTTAAAACTGATTGCACCACCCTGCACAAAACTATGTTGGTTTTTGCTTTTTCCTTTCCAGTTGTTGTCCCCACAGGCGTACTTTTACACGTTTGTGTATACTGGTTGTTATGTTCTGAAATGGTTTTGTTTAGTATTTTGTCCTCAGCTTTTCGCAGGTTTCGCCACAATGTTGTGTAGTTGCTGTATTTACCCAGCTCCTTAATGTTAACCCTTTTTTTCCTGTAGAAGCCTACTCTTACCCTTTTTATACTCCCAGCGTTTTTCATCGGGTATGTTGGTTTCTTAGGTATTTCCTGGAGTAAGGTTATTCCAGGGTCAACGACTATGAGTGCTTTACAGCTCTGGAAATACATTATCTATTGTTTCCCAGTGCCAACAGCCTTCCTTGAAAACCTGCCAAATTAGACCTGTCCCTGCCTGCTCTGACTCCATCACCTGCTGCTTTCCCGTGGGTCCCTGCGATGGGGCTGCAGACACATCACACTCACCTCTGGCCCGGGGTACCTGCTCTTCCCCTGCTTGAGCACCCTTCGGGGTGACCTGCTCAGGGCTGGCGCCTTCTTTCCCCACCCAGGGCTGTTGTGAGGGAGATGAGGCAACACGCCAGGAGGCACGCAGCCCAGTGATGGCGGAGAACAGGTGCCCAGGGAGGATGAGCCACGTCATCTCTTAACTGCTCTCGTCCTGGAGCTGGTTCTCAACGGCTCTCAGCCTCAGTTTCCCAGAAGAATAGGTTAATAAACTCTCCTGCAGAATACAACTATTGAGTATACAGTACTCGACTTAGACGTTTAATTCTGCCCTATCTCTGCAGGATACCTGGCTCTGGAGCAAGCAGCCAGGCTGCCTTTTCTAGAACTCCTCCAAGGGGTGTGGAGCGAGGAGGGTGCTGACTCACGATCTCTTGTCACTTCAGGGCCTCTTAGGAGATTGTGCAGACTTACTATTAAAGATGCCTGGGAAACAGGAATTGCTGGTGATTTTTAAATGCCTTAAGACACTGCTGTAAAGTTCTGTGTAATAAAGTGATTTGCGATAGAGAACTTGGACTTGAAAGTTATCACTTCTAGATGAAGCTGGCCTAATTTTAGAGGTTTTTTTTTTTTTTTTAAACTATACTTTTCTATCTTAGTGAAAGTACACTGCTTTTTAGATTAAGAGGTAAAACAATCCTCCTATACTAAGACAGAATATTGACTAATTGAATATTGTTTTATTTTCTTATAAAGTAAAATACTTTTGTCAAAATATTTATCAAGAGAAGGCAGAAAATTATTTTTCCTTTGAATATGCATCTTTAAAAGAGTTGCTTTGCCTCCAAGTGAGATTTCATTATAACTAACTTTCCAATAAAATTTGGTGATAGTCAGTGAGAAATGAGTGTAACTCTACAGTGATGTCTAGCAGGTGACCATTGAACACTTGAACTTCATTTTTAAAGTATTTTTATTTTTAATTTTAATTCAGTATAGCCATACATTGGGCAGTGTAGTTTTAGGAATTTATATTTAAGGGCACATGTGTTTTACCTTTAGGGCTCTATAGAGAGTTAACCTTCCATAGCCGAATCACCTGATTAAGTTTAACATTCTGTTTTCTAAAATACTTTTATCCATTGTAGAAACAAACAAACAAAAACCCTGCCAGACTTTAGTTGGATGAATGCGTTTGGGAAACAGCGGGAAAGGACGCGATTGTCTTTGACTTTGTATATTTTAGGAAGATGTGTTTCAGTGCCTTTTGGTATGTTTTTAGGAATAGAGAGATCCCGGGGGCCTTTTACCATTCTGTGGGCGCTGCTTCTCTGCCCTCCTTAGTATGTCCCGACACCTGAGGGAGGTGGAGCCGGCCTTTCACAGGGGGAGAGCCAGTACCAGCAAAGAAGTTCGGCTTGTAGTTTTCATCACGGAAAAGGCAGTAAATTTAGCGCTAGTCTTCACGGCTGTCCTGAACCTGGCACTACCCCACCAGGCCTGGTCCTTTGCACAGAATAAGCATGTGACAATTATTTGGAGGTAAACATGTTCATTCTGATTATTATCCCGTATGCCGATTGCTTCAGGTGTGTAGTAATTAGTGCACAGGTAGGTGATGAGTGATACTTGGCTTTTATTTTATTAAAAAAAAATCCTTCTGATTATTTTACCTATTGGATCTACTTTGAAGAAATTATTTTGTGGGGGAGGGTATAGCTCAGTGGTAGAGGGCATGCTAAACATTCGTGAGGTCCTGGGTTCAATCCCCAGTACCTCCTCTAAAAATAAGCCTAATTACCTCCCCACGAATAAAATAATTAAATAATAAAATAATAAATAAAATAAAATAAATAAAAAAAGGAAGTTATTTTGGTTTCACTGAGCGTGTCTGCATTCTTTCTCCTTCCTTCACACTTCTTTATTTTCCTTTTCTCTCTCTTTTTCCCCCACGTCTCCCTCTTTTCCTTCAAAATACTGCCACAGGGGTCAGCTGGCATTGCATGTTTTGAAGTAGGGTGATCTTTGAACTTGAGAAGAAACTGAAAATGAATTTACAGTCGGGATGGAGATTACTGACCAGGAGGTTTTTTCCCACTGAAATTTCTCATTTGAGCAATGTGCTGCACACTTTGCCGTGGCCTTTCTGACCGTTTGGCCCTGTTGCGCATCTTCCATATCTGAAATTTGCAGAGTCTGTGCAGATAGCGCCTGCGTATTGAGCAAGTGCTGCAGCGGGGCCCGGCCTCTGACAAAGCGCCCCTTTCTCACCCAGGTCGCGCAGAGCATCGAGGACCATCATCAAGAAGTGATCGGTTTCTGCAGAGAAAACGGCTTCCACGGCTTGGTCGCGTACGACTCCGATTACGCGCTGTGCAACATCCCTTATTACTTCAGCGCCCACGCCCTCAAGCTGAGCCGGAATGGGAAAAGTCTCACCACAAGCCAGTACCTGATGCACGAGGTTGCCAAGCAGCTGGACCTGAACCCGAACCGCTTCCCCATCTTTGCCGCTCTGTTAGGTACGAGGGCAGTGTGAGAACTGTCTTTAGTTTTATAAAGGGGTTCTGTACTAGGAACATGCTGATTTCTTGGTTTTTTTAGTTTCAGTGCTGAAATGTTTTCGATTGTCTCTTAAATTGAAAAGAACCAGGAAACGGGCTTCTCAGTAGCATTCCTTATTCAGTATTATTTTCTGGTGTCACTGACAATGTGCTTCTTTTGTTCTTAAGTGTTTGTTTATGTATTGTTCCATCTGGGCTGAGAGACTAATTTTGTGAGTAAATTCATTTCAAGTTGGAGGAAAATAACATTTTAAAATGACAAAGGTTAACACCTTCTCACCATGAAAATCAGACATTTAAACCTTTGCCCAAATTATGTTTGTTATAGAAGAAAATGTGCTATGAAGTTGGCGCTGTCATGTTTTCCCCCTCATTTTTGGGATACTCACTACTTTAAAAGAAAACAATAAAAATAAACTATTTTCACCTTGTTTCCAAAGGCTACATCTTAAGTAAATGTTTAAGTGTCTTTAAAAACTCCCTTGGAGGAATTCCTTATGCTGAATACCTAGAAAGGATGAAATTTTTTTTTTAACTGAGGTTTTATATGTTCATTTTTTTGAAAATAACTTGCCAGTAAGTAATATATTCACCCATCACCCTGTCTGCATTTTATAGTCGTATTCTTTCTTTTCTTTTCTGTCAGCTCCCCTTTCTTATGCTTGCAACCTGCAGGTCTCTAGCTACTTGAATATCCAGCTGTAGTTTGCTGAGAGTTTGTAAAAAGTCCGTCCATAATATAAGTAAACATGTTCCGAGCAAGAGCCTTCCTGGGAGTAAAATCCATGAACTTCGGTGATAGGATTGGGGGCTGTTTGGGACACATAGGCCCTTTTTGAAAGACATGTGGTCTCCAGAAAAGGGAGACCTTTTGCAACTCTATCCATTTGTATTCTGTAGAGGTCGGCAGCCTGATCCGGTTAAGAGGGGAATTATATTGTGGGTTATTTTTAGAAATTCCCAATTATCAGATTTTTTAATAAACATTCCCAAAAAGTTCTGTACAACTAGAAATTATAGTGAGGGAGCCATAATTTGTCGTATAGTATTTCTTGATGACGTTTCAAATTTTATAGCTACAAGTCTGTCAACAAAATAATGATTTTACAAGTTGTCTTTATTTGGATTTAATCTCAGATACATGTCTTTAAGTTAGTACTTCGCTATTTTCTGCGCGTTTTCTTAGGGAACTCTTCTGACGTGGGATTTGGAGGATTAAAGCTAATTTTCCAAATATATATAGTACTTTCATATTTTCAGATATTAAAGTATAAAAGGATATTTCCTCTAATGTTAAAAAGTGATGATGTGGATGGGCACATTATGAAAAGTTTATTATTTATGCAAATGTTAGGCAAAATGACTTGGACATGTGGACTGACTTTAAATGGATGGGAAAATTATAGTACCTTTAGAGTATGGCTGCCTTAGCTAATTAGAGATGTGAAGATATTTGTTTATCTTAATTAAGAAACATTGAATAAATTTCAAGGGAGATAATAATACCAACTCATACTTTTCTAGCTAAATTATTTTGTGAAATATTAAATGAAAAATAATCAGTAGTAACATTTTGAATAATTTAGGAATGAATGAATTTAGGGCTTGGAATTTCTTCCAAAAACTTTGATAAGTTATAGATAAACTCTTGTTTGGGTGAGCATTTTTATTTTATATTTTATGTAAAAGTTGCAGTCTCATCAAAATGAGAAAAATAGTTTTTCCTTTCTGTAATAGAAAGTATAATTTTTCCTTTTGTTACTAGGAAGTATAATTTTTCCTTTTTGTGAGAGAAAGTATAGGTATATAAGTTGTTTTGTTTTAGAAAGGTTGAGTGAAATACTCATTTAAGTATTTGACCCAAGCTTTAACAGACTTTCACTGATGTTGGAATCAGCTTAATATTTTTTCAGATAGAAGCTTCAAAAACAAATCTCAGACATTTTATACTTACTTCACAGCGAAGTTCTCTGCAGTCCATGAACAGCAGTGCAAAACTTAGTAACTGGACGGTTAGTACTTAGCTTTGCATCTTCTGGACGTGGCAGTTCAGTCCATGGCGGTGTCATGCGTTTGTGTGTTTAGAGCATTATGATTAGCACTGGCAAATGAACGCCCCTTGTTTGGCTTTCCATAGCAGCTGTTTAATGAATTACTCACTGATTACTAATTAATGAATCACCAGTTACTTCGCGTGGAGGTGACAAAATCATGATATAAAAACCACAGAATTATTAGGAAGTTTCTGTTTTTAAATTTTATCAATATAAGTAACACACTAAAGATGTCAGTATACCAGGCATCAAAGCATTACAGTAAAGGCAGAGTGTTTTCCCCCCAAATGCGGTTTCTCAGCTGAATACACTTCTTATTTGTGACACAGCCCTGGTGATAGGGTGCACAGCGGAGAGGCACTTCTTGGTGCTGATAGTCTGTGCTTTGTTATGTCTATTTGTGGGTGGGGTGGGAATTGTGGGAGGAGGGTGTTGATCCGTGTCACAGGCAGCAAACATTGTCACTTGACCTTCTTTAGATTTGATAACTGTGTAGATTCTGCCTTTGCTGTTGAACATAGTTCACAGAATGCAGTTTGAACCATAGTTTCTCATAAACAAATGAAGACGTGTATCGAGTTGGTATTTGGCATCTGGCATTATCAGACTGATCTTAATGCTGTTCTGGGAAGTTACTCAGGTTTTCATGCAGTTTACTTAGTTGAAATGCTATTTAGCCTCTCCTGGAAATTCATGGTGTACTTGAGGCAGCTGCAAGAAATCTGCCTGCTGTATGTTGCTTTGTGTTAAAAGATGAAAAAATACTCTCAATTTCTGTGTGAAAGATTTATGTGGTATATCAAGTGAGATGGTCCTAAGAAATCTTACTGCAAAGTCTAAAACTAAGAAAGGTAATCTACAGATGCAGTGATGTCAAGTTTCCGTGTGTCACTCATGATGGCTTTTCTGGTATCCCTGTTTGTATTCCAGGAAATCACATTCTACCTGATGAAGATCTGGCTTCCTTCCATTGGAGTTTACTTGGTCCAGAACATCCACTAGCCTCACTTAAGGTACAGATTCATTTCATTTCCAACATTTCTTGATTTTGCTATTACTTTCATAGTATAAATAACGTTTCTTTATTCTAGAAGGAAATGTACCACAAAATCAGCAAAATTGGCAACTGTCTTAAAAAACAACCAACCCCACCGTATCTTGTTCCCAGCACCTGTATTTTAGGGAAATGTATAAATGTCCTTAAAAATTCTCTAAGACACATTCTTCATGCCTTATATACCTAGATAGGTGAAAATCTTTTAGCTAAAGTTTTTATGTATTAATTTTCTTACTTACAAATATTAATTTTCCAACAGGTAGCACAATCTTTGGTTACTCAGATCCACATCTCAGTGAAGTTTGATAAATTTCATAATTTTCTTACTAATTTTCTGAAATTGTAAGACTCCATTTACAGTTTTAAAGCTTTTCAATGATGGAGAGGAATCCCAAGTTCACTAGAGAAATGGTCCCTTTGTACTGTTTTGTTAATACTTACTTTCTTATTTTTTTCTACTTCTTGTTTGTGAAAGTAATAAACATCCAAGAACATGCACTTAAATTTGAATTTTCTGAAGTGGGAACGTTTACGGTTTGATGAGAGCCTAGTAGTGGAATTGGTGTGAGCCACTGCGCATCTTGGAGTTGTACTTGTGAGCGGCTTCCTGTGATTTTCCACATTCCCTTTGCTGGGTGAATTGGCTCTGGCATTCTCGGCTTTGGCTTTGTGATCATTGCTGCTCTTTGTTTGGTGGGGAATTGGGAAGCTGGGACATAGACTGGCAGCCTGGGCCTCAGTTCCTCACGGCAATGGGGAGGTTGCGTGGAATGGTTTCTGAATGCACTTTTTCCTATAAAGTTCTGTCAGAATCACCCTCTCTCCATAAATCAGCTTAATTGGTGGTTAGTTTCAAATTGGAGTTTTTGTCTCTTAGCTTATAGAGCATTTTGGTGATACTTGCAAGTCCCAGTGGCACTCCTTTCCTGCCCCTGTCATCTTGTTCCTTGCTGCCCAGAGCCCCTTTCTTTTCCATTTCTTACCGATGGGGCCTCATGTTTTCCTTTTCGTTCTGACAGTGCTTGGTACGGGGCTTTTCAACTTCTGTTTGAAAGTTAAGTTTTTCTCCTTTTGTTAGCAATCACTTGTTCTCTTTTGCTTTTTTGTCCTTGAAGGAGAACAGCTTTCTCTTTGCTATTTGGCCAGAGTGTTCTTTATGAGTGTTCTCATTTACAAAGTGCTGCAATTTGTATAATCTTAATTCTGAACTTCTGGTGATACCGTTAGTGAAACGCAGAACGGGAAAAATACAGTCTGAAATCAGATGGACTCAAAAGCATCGTGCTCATTAGATTTGTCAAGTTGAGACACAATGAAGGCTTGCTTTTTGAAGGTTTGTATAGTTTTGAGTAGCAGGGGTGAGGGGCTGCCACCAGGATCTCAGACCATATTCCATATGTCTGAATTGAGCTGGCTTTGCTTCATGTGTCAGAGGTTAGAAGTGAGGAGGAATTACTGGAAAACAAACTTAATCTATTGACAAGTCACAACATCACTATCATGTATTTATCCTAATTGTTTGTTAAGAAAAATATTGAGTATGTAAAAAGTTGAAATAGAAAATGTTTATCGATATGTAGCTACCATCTTGGTTCAACAGTTAACACTTTGCTCTAAAATATATTTGTGTCTGTGTGTTTGTTTTTTAACTCAGCTATTTAGAAGTAAGTTACAGATAACTTAACACTTCAAAGTTTGTGAAAACTTTGGTTTATGTCACTACCACCTCAGAATAATCTCTTACTTATATTACTATTCGCATATCAACTAAATTGATAGTTCCCTAATGTCATTTAATATTAAGTCCATGTTCAGATTTTTCAGTTGTTCCCTGAAAATCGTTTATAAGATTGTTTGTTGTTTTTAAAAAATCGATTCAGTCTAATTTTGTGCATTATCATCAGGTGTATTTTAAATATTAGCTGGCTACTTTAAAAAAATATTTTATTTATTGTATCATTAAAAAAATTATTTTTAATCAGCAGGAGGAGGTAATTAGGTTTTATTTTCTTTTTAGAGGAGGTACTGGGGTTTGAACCCAGGACCTCAAGCATGCTAAGCATATGCTCTACCACTTGAGCTGTACCCTCCCCCCAATAGCTGGGTGTTTTTATGGCATAATAGAGGAACAGTCCAAAATCATTTTTCAGTGACTTGATGGGTTGTAGGATTTCTAAAGTCACATTCTGAAAAGCAAGCATGTCTGACTTTGAGTGCAAAAATTACAAAACTTTTATGTTTTGACCTTTTATATATATTTCCGGTGTGTAGCATCGTTTTAATCATTTTAACCAAGACTGTGAGATTTTTTTTTCTCATGAATGTTGCTACTCTATACAGTTGTCTGTCTCCCATCTACTTCTTTTGTCTCTTTTTCCCAGTTATGAAACTAATTAACTACATCTTTTGAAAGTTCAATTCGTTGGTGATTATGAAACTTTCTTTTGATTTTTATTAGTTTCTTTTTAACACAGTATGTTGTATACACAGCTTTTAAGGATATCTGATTTTGCATCTCCAAGTTCAAGCATTCTTCTTACCCTGCTATATTTTACCAAAACATTCTGCCAAAATCATATCTACAGGAGGGTTGTTCACAGAAGGCTGGTGTTACGTGAACTCACTGTCTAATCAATTCGAATCGCCCCTTAACGTGTAATACCGTAATCCTAACCCTCTCAGCATTTCCACATCACTGTCCACAGTGCTGGTTGGGCTCAGAGAAGAGCGTGCCTGCCTGGGGCTCTGTGGGTTGAGAAGCGAAAGTAGAACCCAGAGTGGTCATGATAAACAGCTGAGACACTGAGACCATGGGATGGTAGCCAGAGCAGAGGCCAGGAAGGGAACAGAATTCTGTTTTGTGCTGCTGTATTAATCAGGGCCCGTGCTCACTAGGGCAGGAATGCAATGCTAGACATACTTAGAACCTAAAATCAGTTAAGAACAGTAGGAAAAAGGAAGTAAGGTGGCTGGTCAGGTTTTCAACTTTTTAGTACTTCAGTTCTCATGTTAAGAACTTCCAGTAAGGTAGCATCGAGTTTCTTAGATTTGGAAATAAAGAATATTTCATTTATGTTCAGGATGGCGGAAGACTGTTTTAAGCAATATAAAATTCTATATCCAGGAGTGGGGGGCCCTTTGGGATGTGATGCAGTCAGCCCTGGTGGAAGCACCTTCTGGCCATAAGCGTGTGCTAAATGAGTGCCCTTTTCTTTTGTTTTAATGTGCTTTTTGAGTTTTTTAATTGTTCTATGGCTTTGAGGCCTTGTAAGCTGTGGAAATTTTTATTTGGGGTAGGCATTTAGTTTTTTAATTAAGAACACTCTAAGTTGAATCATTAGTTGCAGGTCATTGTGTTCATTTTAATGGCTTCTGTGTTCCTAAATTTTATATTCAGTTTCGTGTATTTTGAGTTTTTCATCCCTGTCAGTCATTCATGATCCCCAAGTATTTCCTGCCACAGAGTTCTTTCGCCGTTTCCTTGATATTGGACAAGCCACCTTGCAAGTTATATGCCAGCCTTTCCTCTCCCCAGACCTCATACAAGTGTCATTGTCCTGTACAGCTATTCAGTCTGTATTTTGGTCTCTCTGTACCACTGCCCCAACTGTGACAAACAGGCAGAAGAGGCCCTTCCCCGCTCACACTGTCTCCCTCCTCCCCAGCCCAGTTCTGCCCATCAGCCGCGGGCCAGGCCGGCGCGGGTGCCACTGGGATTCCCTCTTCC
This sequence comes from Camelus ferus, assembly GCF_009834535.1. Classification (NCBI taxonomy): domain Eukaryota; kingdom Metazoa; phylum Chordata; class Mammalia; order Artiodactyla; family Camelidae; genus Camelus; species Camelus ferus. Next base: position 4,066,675 of record NC_045699.1, read on the forward strand.
TCTGCGCGTCTAGTGAAAATGATGCCCGGAAAGCTCCGTTACTCGCTCCTGCCTCTGCTCAGAGCTCCATCTAAGTCCTAGCCCTTGCCCATCTCTCTTTCTGATTTAAATAGTCTTCAGTATTTATAACCCTGCTTCTGGGTTCACTTTTTTTAGTTGCCTTTCTTTGTGAGCATTATCTTTTCCCTGAGGCAGCTGGATACCAGGGCAGTCTATCAGGTCAGTTCAGAAACAGTTTTTTTTAAATTTACCTAGAATTTTACCAAAAGTTATCTCTAACTATACTTTTCACATCTTACTGTCTGCCACCAAAAATCATCGAGCGGTCTTTTTTACAAATGTCTTTGGGGACAGTATGTGGCAGTCAACCCCAGGGAGGAGGGAGCCTGGTTCTGGGAAAGTAGCACGTCGCAGTCCCCAGGAACGTGGAGGTGGACGTCCCAGAGGGCCCCCCACCCCTGGATATAGAATTTTACATTGCTTAAAACAATCTTCCGCTGTCCTGAACACAAATGAAATGTTCTTTACTTCCAAATCTAAGATTTTTTTGCCAGATGTCTCCCTGCTACGGTCCACGTAACTCCAGCATTCCTAAGGTCAGGGTGCAGCCCAGGGCTTGCAGAGGGCCCTTGGGATGAAACCCAGGCTCGAGGTTCTCCCCATCTTGGCTTCCCTGAAGAGGCTCCGCCTGCTGCCCAATGTCTTCACACCCTCTGTACCTGACCCCTGTGTGGGTTTCATACCCCGGAGCCAGCTTCCAGAGAAGAGCGGCGTAATTTCAGGCATTTTGATACTGTATGGTGTGTCTGACATACTGTGCAGCTTTATTAGAGTGAGGTCAGTAATCAGACCCTTTCTGGATTCCTTTTTGAAAGTAAGTTGGGTGTAAATTATACATGGATAGAAGGCTAGGCTTCATTTATTCTGAGTTCCACCTTTTAAAGCATTGTAAGAGGGGGCAGTTTGGGCACTGAGACCTTCCAAAGGAGGAATTCCTGCTTACATATTAGTGTTAATTGGAGTTAACTCAATATATTCCTTTCTCAATATGTCATCCTGTAGTTTCATAATTGCTAAGTAGTACTTCCTAAAATCTAAGGACTTCTGGGGCTCTAGGGAAAATAATGTTAGGGGCCTGAAGGTTGAAAATTCAACCACTATGCAATATGGAAGTGAGAGCTATTTATTTATAATTTCACTTCTGGAAGAGAACCACTTTTAACAGATTGATATTTGATCCTGTAGAATTGTTTTAAAATATGTATCCTGCTAATATTGTCATTACTACAGTGTCATCATCACCACGCACTCAGTGACCTACACATTCTTTACAGCCTGGGTGGGACTTCGGTGCACAGATCCTCCATACTGGACTCTAAGCTTCTAGGTCATGGAAACTCGCTTTTAGTAAGAACTTTTATTCTTGACTCATTTCAAATTTATATATGGAATCCTTAAATGGAACAAACAGGACTGAACTCAAAAGATTTTTTTGCCAGTTTATATCTTCCCATCAGAGCTTTCCCCGTTCCCAGGGATTGTAAACGTGAAGACGGAAAGCTTGGTGTTTTGAGGAATCTGCTAAAATCTTTCGGACTCAAGAAATAGTTTTTCTTTATTTTACAGATTGTGGGTGGATCACAAGTCACTTTGCTGGGAAGGAGGAGCAGGGACATGGGAGGGGTTTGTGTTCCCTCGTTGTTACAGGGTCGCTTTCAGCTTAGCTCCTCCCTCCAGGGACTGGGCCTGGCAGCGGACGCCTTCCCCAGTGAGCTGGAATGTATGGCCCAGCCAGAGGAGGGGAGATGCGCGGTCTGGATGCAGTCCGGAAGATACAGTGTTTACAGTGTCCGACTTCTGATGCCTGGGGTGGCGAGTGATGGGGCCAAGAGAACTCAAGGACGCTCACTAGGGTACTTTTGCTTTCTGTTTCTTCTCATGACCTGGGATCTTCTAGTTTTATGTGAAATAAGCAGCATAGTCTCAGTTTTGAAACCGTGCACAGGCACTTTGAAGCATTCTACTTCTCGTCTCGGTGGGCTTACGTCCCTTTTAGACATTTCATACAGGTGGAATTATATGACCTCTTGTGTCTGGCTTATTTCATCGAGCATATTTTTTCAGGTTCATCCACATTTGTAACAGGTATCAGCAGTTCATTTCTTTTTGTGGCCAAATAATATTCCATTGTGTGGCTATACCTGCCACGTTTGATCCACTCGTTAGTCAGTGGACATTCAGGTTGTTCATCCAGTTTTGGCTCCTGTAATGAATATTCAAGTGCAAGTCTTTGTGCCGACATGTGTTTTCGTTTCTGTCGGATGTGTACCTAGGGCTGGAATTGCTGGTCATATGGTAATGCTTAACTTTCTGAGGAACTACCAGGCTATTTTCCACAGCAGCTGTACTGTTTACACTCTTCTTTCCAGCGATGTGTGAGGGTTCCGACTTTCCTACATCCTCACCAACACTTGTTATTGTCTGTTGTTTTATTTTTAGCTGTCCCACCGGGTGTGATGTGGTTTTGGTTTGCATTTCTCTGATGACTAATGACGTTGAGCATCTGCTTCTGTGCTCGCTGGCCATTTGTATACCTTCTTTGGGTAAATGTCTATTCATATCCTTTGTCCATGTTTAAATTGGGTTATTTTAAATTATTGAGATGTAAAAGTTTTTTAAAAAATATATTCTGGATATAGGTCTCTTACCAAATATATGACTTGCAAACATTTTCCCCCATCCAGTGGGTGGTCTTTTTACTTCCTTGATGGTGTCCTTTGATAACTCTTTTGAGACTCAGGCGATCTAAACCTTCTACTGCTCCTAGTCGCTCCACTTAGTCGCTGATTACATATTACAGCCTTAAGAATCATAGCCTTTCCTACATTTCAGAATCCTCAGTGCAGTCAGTGTCCTGGAGGTTGCCCACAGAACTTGGTTGCATATTCTTTGTAACTGAAGTGGTCTGCCCTCTACTGTACTGCAGCCTTCCAGGCACAGAGTCATAGACGGGGGCTCCTCGCAGAGGAGCTTACCTGTCTTACCCTCTGATACCCTCTCTCTGCTCTGTCTCTGCTGCTTCTCCCATTAGTGTTCTCACAAGCTGACTCTTTGCTCTCTCACCGTCCTTGGCCTTCTGCCCATTTTCTCACTGGTTCCTCCTCCCCTAGCCGGCCAAGGCCTCTCGGGGGGGCGTCTTGAACTGGCTGTTCCAGCATCTCCCTTCTCTTGCTCCTTCTTCCTCCTCACCTGCCCAGCAAACCCTTCACCCTAGTTAGGTACTGTCTAGAGAAGATCATGGGAACCACACAGCTGATGGATAACACTGCAAATTTATGGTCTAAGTTAAAGAAGGAGCTAAATAAGTAGATAAATATGTGTGTTTATGGCTCAAAAGACTGTTTTACAGACTTACTACATCCCAGTCAAAATCCAAGCAAGCTTTTTTTTAAAATAGAAATTGAAAAACTGATTTTAAAATTCATGTGAAACAAATTGCAAAGGACCTAAAATAGCAACAAAAATGTTGAAAAGGAAGAACAAAGTTGGAGGATTCAATATTACCTAATTTTAAGACTCACTTTAAAGCTATAATAAACAGCTCGCTGTGGTACTGATGTAACAGTAATCATATAGATCAGTGGAGCAGAACAGAGTCCAGAAATACACCTATACATACGTGGTTAGTTACTTTTGCCGAAAGTCCCAAAGTAACTAAATGGAGAAGGGTTGGTTTTTATGTTTTTTTTCTTTGTATGTACATATATTCATTTTCATATTCTTTTTCATTGTAGATTACTACAAGATATTGAATATAGTTCCCTGTGCTATACAGAAGAAATTTGTTTTCTATCTATTTTTATATATAGTTGTTAACATTTGCAAATTCCAAACTCCCAAGTATATCCCTTCCCACCCCCTTTCCCCTGGTAACCATAAGGTTGTTTACTATGTCTGCGAGTCTGTTTCTGTTTTGTAGATGAGTTCATTAGTGTCCTCTTTTTTCTTTTTTCCTTTTTAGATTCCACATATGAGTGATATCATATGGTAATTTTCTTTCTCTTTCTGGCTTACTTCACTTAGAATGACCCATCTCCAGGTCTATCCATGTTGTTGCAAGCAGCATTATTTTATTCTTTTTTTTTTTATCGCTGAGTAGTATTCCATTTATAAATATACCACAACTTCTTTATCCAGTCATCTGTCAATGGACATTTAGGTTGTTTCCATGTCTTGGCTATTGTATATAGTGCTGTTATGAACATTGGGGTGCATGTATCTTTTCAAATTAGAGTTCCCTCCAGATGTATGCCCAGGAGTGGGATTGCTGGATCATATGGTAAGTCTATTTTTAGTTTTTTGAGAACTCTTCATATTATTTTCCATAATGGCTGCACCAAACTACATTCCCACCAACAGTGTAGGAGGTTTCCCTTTTCTCCACACCTTCAGGAGAAGGGTTAGTTTTTTTTTATAATAGCAAGATATCCATAGGTAAAAATGAAAAGAATGTAAAAATTATTCTAGAAGAAGATAAAAGATCTTTATGATCTTGAGCTAGGCAAAGATTTCTTAGTTAAGAGAACGAAAAACAAACAACAGAGTGAGAGGAACGATTTGAAGAATTTATCTCTGGTAAAGGACTCATAACCAGAATATGTAAAGAAGTTACACAACCCACCAAGAAAAGATGGGCAAAATTCTGAACACATATTTTACAGAGTGTTCAATAAGCACGCAAGGAAATGCTCCTTGCCATTAGAGATTGCAAGTTAAAACCACCGTGAGATGCACTACCGACCACTGGAATGGGCCGAGTGAAGGAGAATGATGCCAAATGTCGGTGTGAGAAATGCTGATAGCGGTGAAAGGAACAGACTATTCATTTGATAATATGTGTGACTTCTAAAAGCATCATCTTAAGTTAAAAGTCAAAAACCGAGAATATATGATTGCTTTTATGTAAAAACCTAGAAAAGGCAAATATATAGTGATAGAAAGCAGAGTAGAAGGGTGGTTGCCTGGGGCTGTGATGGGAAAGGGGCACAGGGGAACTGTCTGAGGTGACGGAAACATATTTTATAATTGTGGTGATGGCTACACTAATGTATACATTTGTCAGAACTCAGTGAATTATGTCCTTAAAACTGATGAATTTCACTGCAAGTAAAATATCTTAGTAAAACTGATGGTAAAAATGACGGTCTCCAGCTTCAACCAGGCTATCGGTGTCAGCAGCTAATCCTCTTCTCCTCCTTAATGTTTCTCTTAAACATTCATCATCTCTTGAGACCTGTCTTCAGTTTCACGCTGCTTTCTCTTACAGCAGATCCTTTGTATGAGGACAGGGAGAGTCCTTAGCTTCTCATTCTCCTTCATCCAGGCCCATTGTCACTTCTTTTTCCAGCCTGAGACTAGACTCTCCTCACATTCTTGAGCCGTTGTCACTGAACACATCCGGGGACACCCCGTGTCCCTCGTCCCATTGGCTCCTTGCTCCTGTATAGATGCCCGTCTCTTGGCCCCTGGCCCTCAGATGGTACATAATGTCTAGTCTCCCATGTTTTCCTAACTCCCTTTTTCATTCTCGAATCTCCAGAGGGTGGCCTCCCATAATGTCCCCAACAGCTTAAGCCACCTTCACCTCCTGGCGCCTCTCCACCGATTTCTGGCAGGCACAGTCGAGTCCTTGTCCTAGGATGCTGATGACTCGGTTAATGGAGGTGGTGAATGGTTTTCAGCCTCCTTGGAGCACCTGACACTGTCAGTCATCCTGCTCTCATCACCCCACTGGAAACCCCTCCCATGACTCCCACACCCCAGTGTTGTTCTGTATTCCCTGTTTCCTCGTCCTTTCCTTGACTCTTGGGTGAGCTGGCGTCCTCTGGTTGCATGTGCAACCTAGGGTGCATCTGTGCCCTGCTGCAGTCCCCACAGTTTCTGGTGCATCTCATCCCCCCTTAAGGTTTCGACTACCATCTCTGTGTTGTGCTTCTCCCAGCGAGACCCTTTCCCTGAACAACAGGGTGTATCCCACTGTCCAGTAAGTCGTCTCTACTTGGACACTCAGCCTGTGTACCAGATTTCATGCTTCTGACTTACAGGTGTCATCATCTTCTCTAAATAGGTTTGTCCTCCTGTATTTTGTTTCTCAGCTAGTGGTACCACTGTCCCTGCGATCATCAGGTTAGAAATTGGGAATTAACTTTTTTTCCCCTCCCTGCATCTGTTCTGACCATTTCCAACTTGCCCATCCTATCCTTCTTGGCCACCTGTGTTATTGTTCCTTGGGTTTCTGCAGGAGCTGAGTATGGTCCCTCCTTTGTTCCTTTGCCCTCATGTCCATTCTCCACATGTCTGGCACTCACACCTGATCTCATACCTCCCCTGTTGGCAGTCTTATGTTAGCCCCTTTCACCGACAGCAGGGGTTTGGGTTTCATGAATCTGTTGGAAAAAATGTTGGGAGGGCTACTGTTGTGTTGCCAACTTTTAATCGTTCTAAATAATAATGTTCAAAGAAAAAGGAACTCACTCTCTACCATCATTTCATAGAAAAGGACATTTCAGTGCCAGAAGAGGCACAATTAAGAAGACAAGAGTGTGGTGGCCAAGTCTGTGGGCTCGCATGGTGGTCCAGCCACTCGCCTTGTCGGCTCCTATGGGCGGCTTAATGGGCCCCTCTGTCAGACAGGGAGGACATTTACGAGTACACCTCACAGCATTGTTCTGAGGATGAAATGAAGTGATATGTGCTGAGAGCAGTGTCTGGCATGTAGTCTAGAGGAACTCCCTCACAGCACAGTGCAGCCCCAACTGGATGCAGACGCTTCTGTAGGAGGGAGCCCAGGCCCACCCGCCTTTCCGTCGGAGCCTGCTGGTGACCCTTGCGTGGAAAACGTGATGCGGATTTTTCTTTATTCACTTTTAGTACTTTAAAAACTTTAAATTCAAATCCATTAAATTCTTCAGCATATCTGCACAAGAGTTTCCACCTGCAGAGCTCACGTTTGGCATTATTTATGATCAATTGCACGTTAGCAGCCTTTCCGCAGCTTTATTTAGGCAGATACTTACAAGACACTGACACACGTCGTGACTTTTCAAGACTCTCAAGGCACAGCCATTGGTGGATACCTACCAGCTGTGGTGTTTAAATGGTTTCCTTCCTCCTGACTCTTAGAAAATACTCGGCCTGAGGATGTGTTCAGCAATTCAGTGGTCGGAGGGCTTGTCGCCACAAACCGCCAGAGCCCCCTCCCCGCACACAAATCTTTTGGTCTAGGGGGTGCCAAGACTACCCTGGGTGAGATCTCAGGGCCTGCACTTTGACAACCACAGAGGATGCAGAAGCCTTTCTCCCTCCTCCGCCAGGCTGTGATTTTCCTTCCTCCAGGCTGTCCTCTGAGGGCCCCGTTGGAGTCTAGTCAACATTTTTTCTCCAGTAAGCCCTCCTGAAGTCAGGATGCTGGAGAGCTGCCCCGTGTTCTTGTTTTCAGGAATCATGCCTTACCCACAAGTGAATGTTGATCAGATCAGGTTTCTAGTTTTCTTCCCTGGAAACGACAAGATTCACAGTGTTCGTAATCACCCCACTTTGCTCTTTTCCAAATGGCAGTGAAGTGGTTCGGGTTCTTCTGCTTCAGCAGTGATATCATGTGAAACTCGTGTTCATCATCACTTGCATTTAAAGAGCAGCCAACAGAGAGTTTGGGAGCAACAGCCTTGGAGGAAGTTGTGAGCTGGATTGGGAAAGCTGGATTAGGAATGAGGAGGGGAGGTCCGGGGGCAGTAGGGTGTGAGGGAGGGGTCGGGCCGTGGGAAATTATAAAGGACGCAGTTTTATGGTGGTCAGTGGTGTTAATTAGCCACCCAAAAGGATTTAGGGGCCCTCTAGTGATACGATCGGTTCACTTCAGGGATTTTTTAGCCTTCGTGTTGTGAGGGTGGGGTTACTGAAGACAAGGGTGTCCACAAGAACAAAGGCGACAGACGGTCATTTTCACTTGAAGTGGGATGGGACAGTACACGGCTGTCCAGTCATCTGTGGTGTCCTGGTGCCAGGGCGCACACCCCTGGGCGCAGTGGCCTGGACCATGCCTTTCGCTCCCAACTCCTAGGGAAAGCCCTTTTCATATTTTGCCATTTTTGTATCCAGTAAATTCTGTTCTCACCATGTTATTTATTATTTATTTGTTCTGAATATCCTACAATGGCAGGCCTTTCCTGGCCAGTGCAGACCCTCCTCAGACAAGGCTGTCCCCATCCCTGTGGTGTGTGGGCACCAGGGGGGCAATGTTGAGGGCAGGACAGCTTAGGGTTTCTGTCCTGACTCCCTGATCCTGGGGCTGCCACTCACTGGCCCTCCTGCTTGCCCTGGCTGTGGGACTGTTAAACACTGCAAAAGGTAGGGAGTGGACAGAAGTTCCGTTTCTCCCAGACTGGCTGGAATGCACTGTTCAGGGACTGCCCCTCTGTGAAGTACGTGTGTGTCCGTGGTTTTTCATTCTCCAGAGGAGGAATGAGGTTTCTGGAGATGAGTTTGTGGTCTGTAGCCACAGACATTTTACTGGTACGCTGCCTGGAGTTCACTGTGATGGGATTTACCTTCACCAAACACTGACCAGAGCAAGGGGACCAATGCTTTTTTAGGAGACAGAGAGCGGCTACTCAAACATGGTAAACATTATTTTTTAAAAAAATTATTGCTTCTCCAAAAAGAAGTTGAATATACTCTTGTGCATCTGAAAATTTGCACGATGATAACTTAAAAGTATAAATGTTGATTTTTTCCATAGGTTCTTTCATTCTGTTTGCTTATGCTGAGTTTCTCTTTCTTCATTTTTTCTTTCTTTCTTTCTTTCTTCCTTCCTTTCCTTTCCTTTCTTTTCTTTTCTCTTTCTCTTTTCTCTTCTCTTCTCTTCTCTTCTCTTCTCTTTTCTTTTCTTTTCTTTTCTTTTCTTTTCTTTTCTTTTCTTTTCTTTTCTTCTTTCATGTTTGGTGTCTTAAAACAGTACACATTTAGTATCTTATACTTCTGGAGTTCACGACCAAAGTGGGTCTCCCTGGGCTAAAATCAAGGTGTCGGCAGGGCCACGTTTTTTCTGGAAGCTCTGAGGACAACGTTTCTTGCCTTTTCCAGCTTCGAAAGATGCTGTATTTCGTGGCTCATGGCCCTTCCTCCATCATCAAAGCCAGCAATGGCAGGTGGAGTCCTGCTCTGCCTCATGTAGGAAACCGCCTCCTCTTTCTCTTTTTCCGCCATAGAGGACCATCCGAATAATCCAGGGTAACAGGCGGGGCCCGAGAGACCGCCAGCATACCCTCTCCTGCCGTGTAACGTACCACATTCACAGGCGTGGCGGGCAGGGGCTCACAGATCCGCAAACACAACTCCTTTAGATATTTTTGTCATCTTTTTTTATCTTTTTGATCTTTGTGACTGAACAGGAAATAAAGTGTAATTTCTCAGTGTCATTCAATTAAAAAAATTTTTTATAAACACAGTACCTGATTCATCTTTGTTTCCAAGAGCAAGAGCATAGCTGTATAACATAGTTTTGTTCAGTTATCTTTTTTTCATGTATTTTTTAGTTTTTATGAAAAAGTCCAAAACAAACTTTAAAAAAAAATAGACTGACTTACTGTTTCCTGGTATCAGTTATTCCTGGATAGTAAATTATTCCTGTACTTCATTGCCTGTGTCTTTCATCGGACATGGCCCTCAGCAGTCAGGGATGCCATTTCCCCTCGTTCAGGGCTGACCGTAAGCTCTCCGCAGTGGACTCGGGTCCTGGGGGCGGCATATCCAGCACCGCCTCCTGGTGGCTGGTGTTGAAAGAAGGGAAGCCTCCGTGGTCCAGGGCTCCTCTGTGCTCTGCTCACCCGAGCACGTTGCAGGCATCTCAGAAGTCGTGGAAGGCTGCCAGACCCTCTTCAGCCTAGCGGAGTTGAGACAGCTGAGTTGTACTTCAACAGCTGAAAGGGAGATCCAGGACTTGAACCTCAGACCGCCAGAGACCTGGGGCCAGGAACTCACAAACGGGTAACAGTCAGGCAGGCCCTTAGAAGGAGACACCACCTGCAGTTTCTGGACCCTGAGCTTGGAATTAGCGTATTGACACGTGCGCTTTTTTCTCAGGTCCGGGCCCACCAGCTGGTCTTGCCGCCGTGCGACGTGGTGATCAAGGCCGTGGCTGACTACGTCCGCAATATCCAGGACACCTCGGACTTGGATGCCATAGCGAAGGATGTTTTCCAGCACTCTCAGGTAGACGTGTAAGCTCCCGGGTAGCGCCTTGTGCTGTGGTGTGTCCTGGGCTCGGGAGGGGCTTGGGAGGCATAGGCCAGCCGTGTCCAGGGGCGCCGGCCCCGCTGCCAGCCTCTGCTGCCAGGGATCGCTACTGAGAAGACAGACATGAAGTGGGTCAGATGGAACTGAGGGTCTCTGACTTGTGCATCCCTCCTTCACTTGTGGTCAGAGATTTCTCCTTCCTTTTTTTTGGAAAGTACGGAACGTGAGGGGAGTCAGGGTTAGTAGAAGAAGGGAAGTTTGTGTCACTTCCCGCCCCCTCCTGCACTCTCTGAAGAGCTAAAACTGCCGCCCCACTTGCTGGAGATGGAGAGCCAAACCTTTCCAAGTAGCACCAGAGACCTGGCTAAGGAGAAGCTGGGGGGACCGTGCCCCAGAACTCAGGTCTCCTGACTGCCGCGTCAGACTCTGTGTTAAGTACATTGCTCGAAGAGAATTAATGTTCAATTTGTTTCTTCAATACTAAGCTGTTGATTTTCCTTGAAGATTTTAATGTCATTCTAAACTCTCATCTAGCTTGAAAGGCTACAGATGATTATACGTGTGCTAAATTATAAGAATATGTTAATACACATGACCAGTGGCATACTAATTTACAAAGGTTTTCCTGCATTTATTTCAGTCTAGAACAGATGACAAGGTTATTCGATTTAAGAGAGCAATTGGATATTATTCAGCGACTAGTAAGCCTATGGCATTTCACCCACCACATTACTTAGGTAAGTAAGACAAGGCGTCTGTAATGGATGCTGACCATGCAGTAACCAAAGAGATTTAAATATTCACCCAGTAATCTTGTAGGTTCATTCTTTTGAAAGAGATTTCCGCAGTTATAAGTGTAGCAGAACTTCCCGGGCAGACGCAGTAGTAATCCCTGAAAGTGTTGGAAAGTGAGAGAAAACTTAGGGACTTTTGAGAGTGGAGGAGAAGAGCAGGCAGCCGTGAGGACCAAGGTGGGCAGGTGACAGTGACGCTGAGACCTCGATGTCTACGAGGTGTCCTCTTGCAGAGTGCACCAGGGACTCTGGATCTTTCCACAAGTGCCCTCATAAATGCACTGGGTTCATGTCTCCTCTTTTGTCTTTTTTTGGCAAAAGATCAGATTTCACCCAGAGATTTGAACTGGGGAATAAAAACAATTATAAACTGTTTGCCTCAAGGCTGCTAGGTTGTGAATATCTCATTGTAAAGCACTAACCATAAGTACCAACCTCCTTCCTGAGTCAGATTGTGTCTTTCTTAGGGTCTGGAGCAGTGAAGCTCTGCGAAATCATACTGTCAACTGTTGTTTCTCAGCTGTGCTTTTAGTTCATATAACCATGTCCCTGGGACTGTCAGAGGAGTGAGACTTTTAACTAGTTTAAAGATTAATCCTGTGGGTGGAAATGTCCCTAACAGTGGTCCTGTACATCAGAGTATTCATTCACTTATTTCAACACAGTGCCACTGTGTGCTGTGTACTGGGTGGAGGGGGGCACAGAGATAAAAGGTAAGTGCTGGCTTCTGATGGCTGTCCCTGTGGGTGAGTGACAGACAGATGAACATGGATGGTCCTGATGTCGTGTGACCGAGGAGGGGACAGGCCATTTTCTCTGCTGGCCCAGCCCGCTGTTGTGACTTGGGTAGTCGCACGGCCTCTTGACAGGGTGGGGCGCTTGCTTTCCTGCTGCCCTCGCCACCCACCCTCCTGCCCCCGTGCCGTTCATTTCCTTGCCAGCAGCCAGAATAGTGTTTTAAAATGTCAGTCAGCCCATGCCATTCCTGTCGCGCTTGGAACACGCTCCCAGCTGTGCACCAGCTTCCCCGCATGGCCTGGCTCCTCCTCCTGCTGGCCTCTGCCCCTCACTCTAGAGGCCCTGCCTTCTTTCCTGCCTGAAATTTGCTCTGCTGGCTCCTGCTGGGGCCTCGGCGCTGGCCGTGGGTCTGGAGCTCTCTCCCCGACTCCCTGTGCCTGGGGCGCTGGCATTTCTGAGATCCAGGCTTTGCTATCACTTCTTTGGGGCCTTTCTTGACCAGCCAAGTGACATCAGCCTCCAGGCCATCCTGTCACATCACCTTGATTTAATTCTCTGTGCACCTCCTCACACCCCCATCCCGCCCTCAGGATGCAGGGGTAGATATTCAGAGGTCCAGCAGCAGGACCTTACCTATTCCTCCACTCTTGTACCACAGTAGGCAAATGTGCGGCTGAATGACTTACTCCACGAAGAGACGAGTGAAGTGATGAAATACAGTTTAAGGTTACTCTTGGAAAGGACAGGGTGTGTTGGAAGTGGGTAGACACGCTACCATGGATGACTTCCCTTAAGGAGAGATGCAGTGAGGGCAGAGCATGGCGTCTTGGCTTTACTCCGGGCCCAGGGGGATGTTAGTGGATGCTGTTGAGACACGTGAGAGGCAAGGTGCTGATGCCAGGTCGTGGACGTCCCCATTCCACTGCCTCCTGGCTTCACGCTTCCTGTTTTATTAAAATAGGATACTTATATGACTATTAGAAGAGAAAATATATGTAAAATGCTTTAATGAATGCTTGCTTTGTGACAGATAACTGTCATTGTTACTTGTAGGAAGAATGACTAGAAAAAGCAGTGAATGTTGAAATGAATGGTTAGAAAGCCTGAAAGGAGTTCACACAGGGACATAGCTGGTACCTCGTGTATCTGTAGTGATGTTCTGGCCCTTGTTTGACAGCTGGTTTAAACATTCATGACAGTATACTTGGGACTAGCACATTCATCAAAGAGGAGGAGCATAGGAGAAAAGGGTAGAGACGCTTGATGTAGCATTCGGCATTCACCTGAGCTGATAGCAATTTCGAAGATGTTTTGAAAAGGCAAGATGAGTTTTAAATTAGTTTAAGTTTGAGCTTCTCAAAAATATGTACTGTTCTATAAAATGCTTTCATGTTCGTATTAATTCATCAAAGGGCATTACGAGGTGAGTATTTTATAAAGGACGTTGATGCTCCTAGAACTCACTTTCTCTTTCGCTCCCAAGTGGTTTGTGAAGAACGGGGGTGTAACTGGTAAAGAATTTGGGGGTATTTAGAACGATACTTTCCAGCAGGTTAATGTAGGTGATAACTACCTGTAAATCCTTCTGTAAAGCGTTTCCGGTTGCTTCTGACTGTTGCAGAAATCTGAATTGCGCAGCAAGGGGCTCCACCAGGCACAGGCTCAGAGTCACAGCTGGGCAGGCAGTTTGGGGCGGTGCCGAGTTCAGTGTGTGGCCTGGACGGTTGGGATGGGATTGAGAAGGAAGGTTTACTTCAAGTTAGATACAGATATGAGGTAGATTTTGAAGTCAGTTACAAGTGAGGTAAGTATCTCTTTATACTTACCAGAAAAAAAAACCCAATAAAATATTTTTACATGAATCTGTACAGTTTAATGAGTGCTATCTCCAGAAAAGACATGGAGGCACCTTAATTGCATATTCTAAGTGAAAGAGGCCAGTCTGAAAAGGCTACACACTGTATGATTCCAACTATATGACATTCTGGAAGAGACAAAACTCTGGGGACAGTAAGAAGATCAGAGGTTGCCAGGGTTTTGAGGATAAGAGAGGAATAAATAAGCAAAGCACAGGGAATTTGGAGAGCAGTGAAAATATTCCTTGTACTGTTATAATGCTGGGTACATGTCCTAGTAAATTTGTCCACACCTCTAGAATGTACACCACCAAGACAGAACCCTAATGTAAACTATAGATTTTAGTTAATAATAGTGTATCTGTATTGGATCATCAGTTGTAACAAATGTGCCACAAGGGGTTTACTTTCTTCTTATGTTTTCTTAAAACTGCTAAAAAAATAACCTATTTAATTTTTTTAAAAAAGAGTAAATGAGCCCCTCGATGTGTTAGTCGGCCAGGCACTGTGCTGAGTGCTGGGCAAGGTGGAAGGCAAGGCAGATGTCCCCCTTGCCCTTGTAGATGAGTAAGACAAGGAACCACACAGGAATGTGAACAGGAATATCAAGGAAGACCAACCCGATTAAAACCGTCCTTGATTAAACCAGTGTTTGGTTCCGCTCGATTAAGTTAATGCTCAGGTGAGGTTTGAGTGTAGAGTAGGAGTTTAGCCAGGTGATGACAGAGAGGAAGTATATATGCAGAAGAGACAGCATGTGTAAAGGTCCTGAGGTACGAGGCCAGGATGTAGAAGAAACAGGAGACTGTGGCTGGAGCGCAGGAAGCAAGGAAGGAGTGGCCAGGTGATGCTCGTCAGGCTGGTGTGCAGTGACTAAGCATGGCCTTAGATTTTAGACTTAACACTTAGGACCACAGAAGCTCATTGAAAGATTTTTCATTGTAAAAACAAGTTATTTTGAGACTGTCATACGCACTGTATATTCTTACAGCAAAAAACATCAGTTGAATATTATGCGCATCAGAGCCCTCTTCCTGTCTCCCCCTGGTCACATTCCCCTGCACTGCAGCAGCCTGAATTTTGTATTAACGGTCCCTTTGCGTTTATTTTGTGTATCCCGAGCACTGATTGGAGCCATGGAAGTGGGTGGGATTCCCTGGGGAGGTTTTCTGTGGAGGGCACTCTGTAGAGAGGGCCTGAGATGGGGTGCCTGAGATGAAGGAGAGGAAGTGGGACTGGGGGCACAGAGAGGGCAGAGCAGCAGCCAGAGTAGGAGTTGTGGCCAGAACAGCTGTCAGCAGAGGGGAGGAGGAGGCCCCTGTGGCACCCACAGCTCCCGGACCCCGTGCAGGAGCGTGTGGCTGCGTGGTCCTCAAGGTGCAAGGGATCTTAGGAAAAAGTTTGTAGCTTTGCAGCTTCTTCTGTGCTGTGAGAGACATGGGAGAGGGTGGGGTAGGTGGCCAGCACCAGTCCTCCAAATCCACCTCCAGTTGCTTCCATAAAGGGTGGAGCTTGAAATGAGGGGGAGGATAGAACATGCTTAAATTCATAGGTAGCTAGTGAAAGCTGATGGGGGCCTGTGCAGGGGGATGGAAGGTGGGAGCTGATAGTGGCCCCTGGAGCATAGAAGTGGGGTTCTGGAAGGACCCAGGGAGCCTGCAGCACAGCAGGACAACATGCGCTAATAATAGAGAATTGTGCAAAGAGGACAATATAGAAATAGGAGCTGTCGCCACTAAGCAAAGAACAGACTCCACATAGTGACCACGAAGAAAGGACCTCTGGCTGTGGAGACTTCCTGGGTGCTGGTGGAGAGGCCCCGTGGGTGTTTCATCTGGATGGGCTTGCCTGAGTCAGGAGCCTGCATCAGCCTGTGTCCTGACAAGCCCCCACGGCCGCCCACATTCTGCCAGGCTGGGTCAGAGAGTCCTGATCCACGAAATGCCGAAAGGCAGACCTCAGTGTCAGGCGCTGGTGACCCATCTACGAGAGGACGTAACTGCCTGCTGTCTTACCAGGAACAGCAGACTGTGTAGTTGGTGCTCCTGCACCCCAGCTGCTGGGACCAGGGGTGCTCAGAGGTGCTCTTGGGGGTCAAAAAGGTGCTGGAAAAAAAACCAGCCGGGGGAGCTCAAAAAGGTGGCCCAGAATTACAGTCTACCTTTTTGAGCTCCCCCGGCTGTTTGTTTGTTTTTTTAGCACCCTTTTGACCCCCAAGAGCACCTTTGAGCACCCCTGGGGTGCTCTGCTCCTGTGCCTCTTCGGCTGTCCCTGCCGCCCTCCGCCAGGGGACACGGCCCTCAGGACCTCATCCCCCTGCCATCTCCCATGCAGCCGGCTCACGGCAGGGGCGGCCCGGCCAGCCTCCTGCTCCAAGGGCTGTCTGTGTGTGTGGCCAGGCTGTGGGACCTACAGCGGGACCGACTGCGCGCAGACTGGGAAGTAACTTGCCCTCTTCCCACCCAACAGGGTACCTTTGGAATTTCCCTGTCACTTCTCAAAGGTTTGCCTTAGGATTTTTAACGCTTTTGTAACGTCCCACAGTGGGGAGGTGCTGGAATCTACTTAACTGTGTCCTGTGGTCATCATCTAGAAGATTTTCAGTTTTTTAATGTAAATGACATTAATGTCAGGCCCCTGGGAGTCTGACAGAATAGTTGATGCCAGAGGGAAGCTAAGATGTTATTATGTTAAGTTAAAAGTCCTCTGATTGTCTCTCCTTCTTTCTCCTTGATTCCCAAGCAGATCATTGGATTCTCTGTCTGTTCCTGTGACCTTTCATTCAATTTTTAGTGAGTTTATTTTTGTTGTTATGGTATGAAGTGATATAGGCTGTCTGGTCTTGTGTCATTTTTTTAAAAACCTGAAAATCAGTCACTTTAGAACGACTGAAAATACTGCATCTCCTTTCAGTTGCTGTCTGGTTTAAAAGACTACAAGGTGTGCCTTCCTGAGACGAACGCAGCTTGTCGTGAGGTCTGTGGGTGGCTTGTGGCATTCAGTGAAAAGGGGGGACTGCAGGTCTAGCTTACCAGTGACTTACAATATAAAGGCCTTTAGGACTTTTCTTTAGGTTGTGCTTTTTGACATCTACAGTTGGACAGAAACTGACTTGTCTTGTCTTATCATAGACTTATAAAACTTCACAGGTGGCTGAACAAGATGTAAATGTTCTTTTCTTTTGCTGTTTGCCTATGATTCAAACCCTGGTTAAGTGAACCCAGGAACTAATAGATTTGGATAAAATTTGGAATAAGTTCATCACCACCTAGACTCTTGCTCTTTAAGACTCAGGTACCACATGGCTTTGAACGATGCCGTATCCTTTGAGGTCCACATATGTGCTGTCCAAACTCAGGGTAGAAGACTTGGATAGCCAGGGATGCTGTGCAAGCACCAGGCTGCCTTCCAGCCGTGGAATATTCCTACACCAACAGGCAAGCAGTCAGAGCAGCCCTTGTCATTGTTGAAAGTTCTTATGTATGTTGACCTGAAGTGTGTTTCCCTAGGTTAATTTTTTCCCTTGCTCATAATTCTTTCAGGTACCTACTTGCTTTAGTTATGATCTTACTTTTCTTGGCCCTGAACTTCACCTTCCGTCGTGAGGGCTTCTCTCCTGGGCGGTGGCCTCTGGCTTTCCTGTGGGCCTTGCTGGCACCACGATTCCAGGCAGACATCAGCTGCCCCGGCTCTGAGCTCTTGCCGGTGGGTACTCACCAGAAACTGACAAGCTTCAGTTTTCTAAAAGCCGGGATGACTTCTGTCTCCTTCTTCCCTAAAGCCCCAGGCTTCCTTGGCTGTGCCCTCAGGCTGGCCTTCAGTCTGCTCCAGTCTGCCAGACTCCGTAGGCCACAGCAGCGTCCTGTTGGTTTCCACTGTCCCCTACTGTAGCTTTATTCATCTGGGAGAGGATGAAACCAGATTATGTAAAATTCTCCTTCATACAACTGTTGCCTTAACATCCATATAACGTTGATACTGAGTAAAGATGTCAACGTGGTTAACATAGTTGGAAAATTTTGCATTGTTCTTTGCAAGCATTGAAAACTAGTGGTGTGGTAGGGAACGTATTGATTTATTTAAGCTTTGAATTTTCGGAGCTATGTTTTTTTGTGTGGCAGTTGCAAATCATACATCAGTACCCATCTAAATTATAGAATTAAAAAAAATATTACTTTGCTATAATTATTTGCTTAATGTAACATCTCCACAGTTATATGCCCAGTAATAGATGACCATTTGTTAGGTTGGTGTAGGGCCAACTAGTTGTCAGTAGAGCTTCTTGGTTAACACCATCCCGTTCTTAAATCTTAATTTAGAGAAAAGCTGGTTAGCTTCGCACAGGCATAGTAGGTAATTCAAAGGCGTGGACACTGAACAGCCTGTTCCATCTCTCAGCGTTCAGCTAACTGAGCACAGCTGCGAGTGCTTGATTCTTTATTCTCAAAGCCTTTAATATTTAAATATGTTTAAATTATGACAATATTTTCCATATGGTAATTAAACACTTTTTTTTTCCTCCTTTGTCTGTCTTCAGTCTGCCTACTTTTGTAACAAAAGCCTACCTTTCTTAGTAAGTATTTGTGAAAGGAAGAGAATGAGAACCTGGTGGTGTTAATCTCCACTCTGTGAACTGGTGTCAGTTCTGAGAAGGATGTGCTTGTCACACAGAAGGCAGACAGTGGCCCCGCGTAGCCGCGTGAGGGCATTAAGAACAAGAACCGATTCACAGGAAGGGGTCGGATTGCAGAGGCAGGCCGCTGCTTATGAGGCCATTTCCAAGGCCCTCAGAGGAATATAGGCCAATTAATTCACTTAATAGACGAAGTTAGGATAGAACAGTAACTAGTTCTGAGGGTTCTCAAAGGTTTATTTGGGGTCAGTATTGAAATACGATCTTAGAAAATGTTCTTTCCTTGGAAATCTTTGCTTTTAAGTTTAGTTCTGTGTGTGTTTTTATTTGGCAGGAGTTGTTTTGCTTTTTTTTTTTTTTTTTTTTAAAGGGAAGTTTATAGCATTATAATGGCCCAACATAGAGTGGAACATAAATGTATGTCTTCACTTGAATGCTGCTGCATAATTGAAGAAGGAAGTCTCTCACTTTTAGTGCTCTGTGAAATCAGGTGTGGTAGGCCGGCTGCAGGAGGTTGTAAACTGGGCTTTGCACAGTAATTTAAGTTATACCATTAGAGCTTGCATGGATTTCATAATATTCTTTTGCCCCAGATCTGGTTACCATTCAGAATCACCTGCGAAGGGACTTTACCTGTCACAGGATCTCGTGTATCACACTCGGAGCTTTGGAACTCATGGGCTTACTGTTTGATCAAGAGTGTGTCGTGTGTGTGTGAGCACATGTGAATGTGCACGTGTGTATGTGTGGTGTTCGTGTGAGTGTTGGACGCGTGTGCGCATGTGTGTGAGCACGTGGGCGGGTGTGTGTATGTGCCTCCAGCCCCATCTGCACACGGGCCAGCATTACCGTTCCCAGCTTCTCGTCCTGCAGCCGTCTCCGTTCAGTGCAACTGGAAGCTGGCCAAGCCTTCTGTTCATGCAAGCCAGATCAGAGGGCTGTGGCATTTCCAGCTCGAGTGCCAGACACTTGGAAAGGGGATCTTCCAACAGATTGTGGCCTCTGGGGCCCATGAGTCTGCTGGGGAAGTGAGAAGTGAGCAATGGCCCCAGCCCTCGTGCTCCCGGTGTCCGTGCGACCCTGGACTGGATTGGCTCAGGGAACCCCAGATAAGGCATCGGTGGGAGTTTCCTTTCAGAGAATGAGAAAGAGGGTTTGGGCACCTTATTTTTGTCGTTAACTTGAATGTGTTTGTTTATCTTAGCAAGTTGGTGGAGTGAGAGGTGGTGCTTTGTGGGCTGGGGTTCTTACCTGCTGTTGCTCAGATTTCAAGGTCAGAGAGACACTCTTCCTGATAGATGACATTTGCGTTGAGGTATCTCTACGCTTGGTTTTGTCCTGTTGTTAAAAGAAACCTCTGGAAGAGACCGTAGGACTTGTGGTGTGTTCTCACAGGGTGTGGGTTGTCGCTGTGTCTCCTGCAGTGTGAGCCCTAATGACACTCATGGTCGGATCTCACCGCACCCCTAGGCCTGCCTCGCAGCCCGATGTCACAAGCACCCCACACCTGATTGTTCAGTGAGTGACCAGAGCCCTGAAGAGTCGCCGCATTTCTGTCACATTAGTAAACAGTGATATTTTAAAGTATTTTTGACATCAGGGCCACACTCATCTCCCGTCACCCCATGCTGGGGGCATTGCCTTGCTGGCCAGCTGCACCCCAGCCCCTGCCCTCCTCAGATCCACAAGGAGACTGAGTGTTGTGGGTCTGGAGGTTTCTGGACCTTGGGCTGAGTTCACTGCTTTATGCCATGTCTTTAAGCCGACCTGGGACCCAGTCCTGAGGTTGTGTTTGGAGCTGCTTCTCCACGTGGCTTCCATTCGGTGTCTGACTGTTACGTGTTAACATGAGGGTAATGATGAGCAAACGTTTGGCCAGTGTATATCAGAACGGGTTTACAAAGTCATGTTCTAAGAGAGCACAGAATCCCACATTATCGATCCTGCAGTGCGTGTGTAACTTGACCACGGTTTTCTTAACAATGAAGAACAAACAAAGTATAGGCAGTAACTATCACATTTCACTTTTTATATTTAAAATCTTGCCAGTAGCTAAGAATCTAATTGCAGTTTAAATAGAAAAACTCCATTGCTTCCCATGTGGAAGGGGAAGCACTCTGTCCTGCTTTGTTCCTTTAGTGCCTACAGGATGTACTACAGGGCTTCCAGCGCTGTCAGCAGCGAGCAGAGGGAGAACATTAAAGACAGGGACAAACCAGGCATTCACGGAGAGGAATGAGCGCAAAAACTATCAGAATTAATTGAGAATTCTTGGAAGTTAGAATTCTAACCCCAGTGTATAAAATTGATCATCATAAGATTAAGTTTTTTTTTTTAAATTTTTAGCAGGGAGGTAATTAGATTTTTTAATTTATTTTTTTATTTTAATGGCCGTATTGGGGATTGAACCCAGGACCTCATGGATGCTAAGCAAGCACTTTACCACTGAGCTATACCTTCCCCCCCAGATTAAGTATTTTTTAATGTTAAGCGACATGAATTTCTAAAGGTTTCTGGGAAGTGGGGCCAGTGGCGTGCTGGCACCTGAGGAGGTACGAGACACGTGGGGACATGTGCTAGCAACTGTGGTATCATGGGGAAGTGCCCTTCTGCTCACAGTTGTTTTATTGTTTTCTTTCCATGTTGATAAAACAGCCAGACCAAATCCATTTGGAATGCCTGGGATAGTGCCACCATATGTCCCCCCCCAGATGCTCAACATTCCACAGACCTCTCTGCAAGCCAAGCCTGTGGTAAGGCCTTTCCTTTCCTTCTGCAGCTGGCCTGCCCAGCCTTGGTGGGGGACAGCTGCCTTGAAAGCTCCCTAAGCAGCAAATCTTAATGAACAGTAAAATAATTTCTTAAACTTCTGAAATGTGCAGCAGATCCCAGTGTTTGTTGAATTAAAACTTAGCCAAGACCAGGCAATGTTGACGTGTGCGGGCCGTGCAGGCAGTGTGCACACACGTGTGATCTGTGCCCTCTGTTTCAGGCCCCACAGGTCCCCAGCCCAGGTGCTCCGGGCCAGGGTCCACACCCGTACAGCCTCGCTGAGCCGGCTCTCACCTTGGACACGAGCGGGAAGAATCTGACTGAGCAGAACTACAGTAACATTCCTCACGAAGGAAAACATACTCCGCTGTATGAACGGTCCTCCCCGATCAACCCAGCGCCCAGCGGCAGCCCCAACCACGTGGACTCCGCGTACTTTCCTGGTTCTTCTACGTCGTCGTCTTCCGATAATGACGAAGGCGGTGGAGGAGCTGCAAAGTGAGTGGTGCTTCCCAGCAGTGTAGCTGCCACCCTAGGCTTCTTAAGTAGCTTGTGTTCCCTGGAGAGGCCGCCTTCTGTCTGGCAGTCCCGTGGCACTGATTGTTGTGCCCAAAGATGCAGGTCATTGTGGGTGGGTGACAAGTTACTCTGTGCTTGGACCAGGGCGCCTCAAACAGAGAAAGGAGGTCACACATTTCCTCAGGGCTTCCAAGGCTGAAAACCTGTACTACACCAGCCAGAAGCCTTGCACGCCACCCCCCACCCCCCTTTTGGGGTGGAATCTTGGGAAACTTTTGTGTTTGTGTGACTACCAAATGTGGTGGAGTATCTAGTCAACTTCTGCCTGAACCTTTCTCTCCCCTGGGCTGTGATTTCCCCTAGACACAGCCTGGAAAGCATTTCAAGTTAGTCTCCTGTGGCTTTCAGTCTCTTGGCTCCTGGATTGAAAGGAAATCAGAATTTCCTTTCCCCCTGAATTCAAAAACTTGAATCCAAGCTCAGTAGCTCATAGGACTGTTCTTGAAATAACACTGTTCACCCAACCAAAACCCATGGGAAGCTGCCAGACCCAGGTTGGAATTCTCCCTGCAGAGATGTGTTTTCAACAATGTGTGTTCCTGAGCAAATCAATTTTCAAATGCGTAATTTGTTAGAATCTGATCGAGCAAGTCTTAGTACACAGTCCTCCTCCTCCCTTTATGTAGCCTTACGTTTCTAAACCTGATTCACAAAAAGAAAGAGAAACGAAGAAAACAAGAGTCTTCCCTTCACATCTTTGTCTCTCTCTCCTGGGTGTGAGCTCTGATTCACAGGTAGACGCCCAGGGCTGGTTACTCCTGTGTTGATTTCCGCTGTAAGAAAATCTGAGACATAGTTTCCAGTCTTCCTGGAGGTTCGTACGGGTGTGTCCCTTGAAGCCAGAGATTTTTCCTCTTTCGTCTTCTTTTGCTCCATCTGTAAAATGGGCACTAAGTCCGCTGACTTTCGGCGTCAGTTACTGAGGAGTTTGCTGCCATCCAAGGGTGTGAGCGCTTGTGGGGCAGAGAAGCATAAAATGCACCAACGTTTACTTGCTGTCTGTGCAACCCTAAGCTTTTGAAATGAAGTAAAGAGCTGTCATTTAGCATTCCAACTTCTAGTCTGCTTGAAAGGTAATTATTTAAGTCCAACTGAATGAGAATTGCCATGTTTGGGCTCAGAAATCTGCATGTGTAAAGGAGCCCATGTGACTCTTCAGCACAGGGAACTTTTTTTTTTTTTTTTAATACTTTCATGTTTTATTTATTTATTTTTATTGAAATGTAGCTGATTTACAATGTTTCAGGTGTACAGCAAAGCGACTCGGTTGTACATATACATACATACATACATATATATATATATTTTTTTCTTTTTTTTTTAGATTTTTTCCTTTCCTGTTATTACAAGAAATCGCATATAGTTCCTAGCACAGGAAAGTTGGAGGGCAGCTGATAGATGTCTCAGGAGCCCTTTCACTCTAAGGAACTCTGAGCTTTCTTTTAAAAATGGACTCATGTCAGCAAGATGAAGGTGTCTGTGGTACAGGTTCACCTTAGTAAGACGCATCCTTTCTAGAAATAAGACCTGGAGCAGAAGTATGTGCTCTGTGGCTCAGAGACTGTGCTTGTGACGAGCGTGGGAGAGGCTGTGGTCTGGGGCGGTTGGGCGGCAGTCCTGTTCTGTTGGGTAGGGATGCAGAGATCATGCGAGCTGCCTGCTCCGCTTGGCAAGCTGCCCTGCCAGGATACAGGCTGAATTTGAGTGAGTAAGGTTGCTTGAGAGCCCCTCCCTTCACTTGTGCTCATTCAGCTCTGCCCTGGTCCCAAAGGTCCCGACCAGCGCCACCTGCGCTGGGCTTCTTCCTCAGTCTGAGTCGTCTCTCCACCCTCTCAGCTCTCTAGCGCTGAGCTGTCTGTACTCCCGACGGGGGAGCATTTTACTCTGGTTTTCTGGAGGCGCCTCTAGAAGGCGAACTCCGTATGTGGAGTTGGTATGGGTGTCTCACCGTCTTGTGGTGTGAATTGTGGTGAAATAGACAGAGCACAGCCACCGCCTGGGCTCAAAAGGTCGGGTTGTGTGGCCTCGCAATGTCTTCATTTCCTGGAATCTGCTTTTCCACTTATTATAACAAATAAGAGACAGGCATGTTACAGTGGAGAGGAAGGAGGGAAGGAAGAGGGGTCAGGGAGCCTGTGCCAGAGGCTTCAGGGTCATAAACCAGGCAGAGTAGGACCTGGGGTCAGCCCTGATAACTGGGCGTCCCTTGCTCATGGCAGGATGTTAAGAAGGGCAGTGTTTGTGATTTCAGGCTGAGGATTCTGGTTGAATACGTTGTGTGTGTGCACTTTTTGAGGCCATGCATAGGACAGATGATTGCCCTCCTAGTTCAAAACTAAGGGGCACTAAGTCACGATTTGGTTTACCTTTGGTTTGGACTTGAATTGGGACCCCTGGACCTACACCATGCTCTCAGGATGGTCTTGAGGGAATGAAATCATCCATTCATTTAGCCAAGCAACATTTGCGCACTTGCTGTCTGCAGGCAGCACAGACAGGGTGTGGTGATGGGAGCTCTGCAAAGAAGTGAACAGACAAAATGAACAGATAGACCCAGGTGGTGAGTGTGCGAAGAACACACCAGAGTGGGACTGGAGGAGGGGTTGCTTCCAGAGAGGCAAGGTTTGAGCTGTGACTGAGCGAGGAGAGAGCTGGACCAGTGTGTGGTGTGAAAGAAGGGGAAGCCAGTGTGGCTGCGGGGTCCCGATGAGCAGGAGGTCAAGCGGGGTGGAGTCTGAATTCTGTTCTGAGTGTGATGGGCAACCTCCAGTGTTTGCTTAGAATGGCCCTGGGGCTAGAAAGATCCCAGCGGCTTCTTTGGAAATGAGTTTGCTCCGGTCTGCTTGCCTTGGGGACGGACAGGTGTCGAGGTGGCCACGTTATTTAGCTCGGGAAGTTACTGCTCAGTTGAACTGAAGCGCCTCTGGTCACGCCAGCTTCAGATGGACCGTAGAAGCATTTGTCACCGACTTGTACGACAGCAGAGAAGGGGGTCCTGCACCACCCCAGGCTGGTGTGCCCTTTCCTGTTTGATTGCCTCAGGCATTGGCGTTCCTTCCACTGTCTTCCTCACAGTACCAGTAAGTGATCCTGTATGTGGGAGAACCCACAAAATAAGTAACCTCGTTTCCCCAGTGGAAGAGCAGTGGGATTCTTTTAAAGGATGGTGCTGACAGGAGATGGGGACTGTTACAGAATAAAAGAGAATTAACTGCCCACCCCCACATATAAAAATCCCAACTTCCCACAAATCGAACAAACAACTGTTTTTTACGGCAAAGAATATAAACACGCAGTTCCCAGAGGAAACACAGATGGTCAATAACATGAAAGAATGTTGTTCACTCTCACTAAAAAAGCATAAAGGACTGCAACTTAAAACATAACAAGATACTTTTTTTTGTATATAAACAGTTTTTTATTGAGTTACAGTCATTTTACAATGTTGTGTCAAATTCCAGTGTAGAGCACAATTTTTCGGTTATACACGAACATATGTATATTCATTGTCACATTCTCTTTCGCTGTGAGCCACCACAAGATCCTGTATATATTTCCCTGTGCTACACAGTGCAATCTTGTTTATCTCAAGATACTTTTTTTAACCTATAAAATTGGCAAATACTGTTGCTTTTTCTAACTTTAAAATTTTTTTTATTGAGTTAGTTTACAATGTTGTGCCAATTTCTGGTGTACAGCACAATTCTTCAGTCCAGCATGAACATACATATATTCATTTTCATATTCTTTTTCACCATGAGCTTCTACAAGATCTTGAATGTATTTCCCTGTGCTATACAGTATAAACTCGTTTATCTGTTTTATATATACCTGTCAGTATCTGCAAATCTCGAACTCCCAGAGGATTTTAAAGATAAAGTTCAGTGGGGAAAATCGGTGGAGTTGGTAGGGCGTGAGGTGTCGACTCTCCTGGCAGGTCCTTGGCGTTTGGTCAGTGGGACACAGGTGTCCGAGGGCTGTGGGTGTTCCTCCTGGGAGGGTCTGCGCCGTCTGTGTGCAGAGGTGGGGGTGGGGGAGCGTTTAAGAGCAAAAGATGTGTGAGTGCCCCAGATGCCAACAATAGAGACATTCCTTCCAGAGAATACCGTGGAGCCACTCCAAGGAGCATTCCGATGTGAAAGGCAGTTCAGGCTAAGGTGTCCCGTGGAGGAGCTGCCGGGAGTGACAGTGCCTCCTGGCTCGTCTGCGGGCGCAGATGGTGGCACCTTCACTATGTGTGTATGTGTGTATCTGTAAGTTTGCACGCACTCGGCACACGTGTGCACACTGCAGGCCCTGTCCTTTATCTCCCTCCCTTGTTTTAATACCTTACCTAGCATTTTACCTCTTGAGCTGGGAGAGTTCAGGTGTCTTTCCCACCTCACTCCTGGAACGGCCTCCTGGGTTGTTGCCCTGTTGAAGCTGACATGTGTCTATGCTGGACGAGGAGTCTTGGGCTGTGAGAGGCCCCCTGCGCACAGCTGTGGTGAGTCCGGTGTCCCACCAGGCCTGAGATGAGCTGCGTGGCCCCCTGCTGAAGCTGTCCCGAGTCTGCTCAGTGACATCGCCCTTCACTGCTGGAAATGCCACCTTCCGCTGTTGGCTGTGGCTCTGTGTCGAAGGACAAAGGCCACAGGGCAGCTATTTCAGACAAGTTATTTTGGAGTAAAATAAGAAAGAAATGTGCTACCTTCTAACTAAATAATTTTTTCCCTCCTATTTCTTAGGGTGTCACCAGCATATATTTATTTTTATGTTCTTGGTTAAAATTAAAAAAAAAAAAAACCCACAGGCTGTATTCTTGTTTTTCTTCTCTTCCTTCCTAGTCTTTGTCAGATCTTTGTAATTCTCTTCTGGTTGAATTGAGAATTACAATTGAATCTTTGTGGAGGTGTTTGTTATTTTCATAAATACATTGGCTTTCAGAATTTGAATCTGGTCTGAGGTGGCTAATTTGCAGTTTTCAGTTGTTTCATATCTTTTTAAAATTACCACCTCAATACAAAGTTACAGAGTTCAAACATTAGACACTGCACCATAGCAAATCGCTCATGGTCCCACCTCTAGAGATACAGCTGTTTTCAAAATATTGGTGAATATTTAAGCACCGTATTTTTTGCCACATATACTAACATTGGGTTCTTACAATAACGTGACCTTAAGGACAGCAACTCTCCTTTTTTTCCTCTTCTTCCTTTTTACACTTTCTACACTTAAGTGTATATTCTTATTTGTGTGTGTAAATGCACATGTGTATTTGTACACTGAATATTGCTTCAGTGTTTTTACCGATCCTGACTGACATTTTAAAATGGATATTTAAAAGTCCTGTTAGGAGAGGAGACTGACTTCTTTTTTCCCACTTTGTGGCTTCGTTGTATAGATTTGCTCTCTTTCCCTGCACATTTACATATACCTCAATTTCGAGATACCGTGTCACGGGGGCATTTTTGCGTAAGCTTATCAGCAGGGCCGCACGTGGCCCCTGCTGGACCAGGTCTGGGCTGTGGAACGTTGTTGTCACTGCCCGAGGGACTGCTGAGCAGTGCTGAGACCCAGCGCTGTTCCCCAGCCTCCTGAGCTGGTCCTGCCAGGTGCTGCTGTGTGACCCGGAGCTCCCTGGGTGGGCCCAGTACACCCGGTGTAGACGGGAGGCCTTTGGGCTGTCTGTGATCTGAATCAGCTGATGAGTAGCCACGGTAAGTTATAGCTAATGCTGTTATTTAAAAGACAACTATGGGTGCAACTAGAAATCAGGACATTGATTTCATCCTTCATGTAAATATCCAAAGGATTTCATTTGGCGCCCTTGATCTGGCATCCTGGGAACACTCTTCTTCTGATCTTCTTTCCTTTACACTTAGTTACTGGTGTTTTTCTTCTACTTCAAGTCCTGACCGTCTCCCTTTCCAAAGAAACCATGTGGTTTGCAGAGACAAACTACATTTCACTCCACCCTAGGGCACCCCGTGTCAGACAGGCTAAATACAGCTGCAGGTTTTTCCTTTCAGACTGTTCGGCTGTTGTGCCAGACAAACGGCTACTTTATATTTTGACTTTTTAATGTAAGGTGACATTTCTAGTATCTTCTCAGGGAAACTATTCTAAATTATTTTTATTGTTGGCAAAAATTAGTAATCACCTTGCCCTCACAGGGAGAGGGTCTTTGTATGTTCCCGCCACCCGCTGACCCATGTGGGCATTTTATGTCGAGCTCAGCTAACTCAGTTAGGTCTCTGAACCTTCACTTGGGGATGGGGAAAGCGTGAGAAGTCCTGACAAGCACGTAAGAGCTGCATTCAGAACAAGGGCCCCATCTGACCGCTGCGCAGGAATGAGACCAGAACATTTCTGTTACTGATTTTTTATGAAGAAGTTGAATGTGTGACAGTAGCTCGTTGTTTGGGGCATAAGGAGGCTGTACCTGCAAGGGTGTCTGTATGTGCCTCCCTTGTCACAGGGAGCTCAAATCTTCACGCTCTGTTGTAGGTGCACCTGACCACCAGGCCCCCTCTCTGGAACTCCGGGAGGTCTGTTGAATGAGAACAGGCTGTGGATCAAGTCTCTCTTCCATTCCCGAGTTGGGGAGCTGATAGAAATGAACACATATGCATGCTTGTTAAAAGCTTCACTCGGTTTGACTGTAACTGTGACCTGAAACACACACCCCAGATATTGCTGCTGAGGATTTGATCTTTTCCCTTTCATTCATTGTTTTGCTGCTTCCCTTTTGGTTTTTTATTTGCCTTTTCTTTTTTTCCCCATTGACAAGTAAGTCAGCCTGTGGTCTATGCTGTCTTCCTCTTCTGTTGCACAAAAGCAAATCGCACCCATGGCAGGGGGGCATGAGCGGGAAGTCACTGTGCCAGGTCAGACACTTCTGCACTTGGTGTAAATGGACACCAGTCAGTTTCCAGCCTAGCGTCACCAATCTGCTGACTCCAGAAACGTGCGGGGGAGAATTTCAGTGGTTAGGACATTTTGCTACTTGGAACCAGCTTTAGTGCAGGAGAAGCCCCACTGCCCTGGGGTGAAGCGAGCCCTTGCGGCGCCTCCTGAGGGTCCACAGGGCCTGGTGATGTGATGCTGGCCTGTCTCTTTGCCGCCGATCTGAGTGTGAGGGTCGTTCTCTACTGTCGATCGTCTGCTGCGTCATGAGTGCATCTGTGTAAAACCCCTTGGGATGGCCTTTTTGTAAGAGCTTGCGGGGATGTCTGGAGTTGGGGTTCTGGGTTTGAATCCAGTCACTGTCACTATGACTACGAGTGGATTCCTCTTCTCTGAACCTCAATTTTCCCAGCAGGGTGTTATGCCTTAGGGTGTGCAGGAAAATTCAGCTCAAGAACACATGCAGGCGGCCTTCCCCGGGCCGGTCCACTTCCCTGTGGCCTGTGTGTGGGTCTCAGGAGGGCTTCCCAGGGCACAGCTGGTGAAACGTCACATTGACGTTAACAGTTCCAAGTGCGATTATGAGGTGGGAGCAGTTGTGCAGAATGGAACCTGACTCAGTACAGAAAGGGTCTGAAACCCCTCATCCATCTTGTTCTTCAAGGCAAGAAGGAGTTTGTTGTATTCAGATACTCTTTTTCTTAAGTTGTAAAGTAATGTAGTTATGCTATTGAAATATTCTGGACTTTTAAAAAATTGGCCATTGTCAAGATGCTCTTCAGGCAGAATTTTAGATTTTTTAGTTCAGTATCAGAGGGGTTTATGAGCTTCTAGATTATGACATCATTTTTAGTTTGATAATCTGTATAAAACAAATCTCAGATTTATAAATAAAAATTCTGTGTGATCTTAGGTGGGACAAGCTTCCTACTTCAGTAGCATGGCATGGCCTCCCTGCCGGACACTGTACCCGTGTGCTTGCTGGCGGGGTCTGCGTTACAGACCTGGGGCCAGTCACTAGGGCTGTGTGTTTGAGGGGCTGCATGTTTAAGGAGCGTTCCTTTGTTGTGCTGTATAAAAGAGAAACCAGATTTTATACTTTCTTTGCCATATGCCTTTAGGCTACAGTTACGTGGTTTATTCATTCAACAATTGGGCACCTGTTTGTAGTGACCATAAGATCTTCATGGAGTTTATAACTGCGTGATGGAAACAGACAATAATTAGAAATGGTGCTGAGTATGAGGCATGCCATGAAGGAAACACAGAAATGAAAATAGCATTTCTATTTTCATTTCATTCTGGTCAGGGAAGGCTGCACCCAGTTGTAGCCAAGTCTTCAAGTTGAAGCATCACATATAAAAGCTTCAGTCTATCACGAGGAGGGAGGGGTGGCAGTCCAGCAGGGCATAGGAAATATTTGCAATCCATTAACCTGCAAAGAACTTACATTGAGAACACATAATAACTTCTTTTAAGTCCATAAGAATAATATTCTGCACACTACTTACTGTAGAATATTTGAGCAGGCATGTCACAAAAGAAGATGTCACACATGGAAAGACGCTCATCTTCATCACTGTCAGAGAAGTGCACATAAGACTATGCTGACATTCACAGCATTCCCTCCCGGAAGGCTGACACGAGAACCACAGAAGATACTGAGTGCATCAGGGCAGGGATCTCCTGCAGGGCTGGGTTGTAGACCCAGCTGTGGCACGCCCCCACAGTGGAATGTGTGCAGCATCAAGACCGCACCAGCACTGTGTGCGGTAATGTTGTTGAGCCAAAACTGCTGGACCCAAAAAAGTGTGCAGTTGCGTGATTCTATTTATATGGTGTTCAAAACCAGGTAGACGCAATCTTTGCTCTTAGGAGTCAGAGTAACTGTTACCCTTGTCTCTGGAGCAGATCAAGAAGGGAATTCTGGGGTGTCAGCTCTGTCTCTTGATTTGGTTGCTTACATGCTCTGTTCAGTTTGTGTACATTCATTCAGCTGTTCACTTGTGACTAGTGCATTTTGTAGGTATGTTTTACTTAAATGTTTAAAATTGTAGGTAATAAACATATTTCTTCATATATCCTGTAAGTATCCAAGTAATTTGTTCTAAAATTTCACCACATAATTGTCACCAACTTTTTTATGAACAAGTAGTTAAGCAGCTCTGTTTAGACCATGCTAGATGACTTCAGGGCCGCTAACCTTTCCTCCCCATTACTTGAATACCCACCTTGGATGTGTGTATGACAAGATCGTCCACCCTCTGTCCCCCTATTTGACAGGTCCTGGTGCAGTTATCACATAACATGTCCTGACAGGCAGACACTCAATTGAAAATTGATCAACTAATCAGTTTCTCTAACTTCTTATCTACTCACTCATGTCATAGCCACTCTGCTCCTCTCTCTCGGATTAAACAGATGGATCACTATGCTTTTGGAATACTTGCCTTTATTTTGATGCCTCCTCCTCATCACTGGGGTTTCCTCTGCTTTTGCAAAGTTGTAGCCTGAGGTTGCACACATGAGTAGCAAACTTGGACAGAGCAGTGGTTTCTCTGAGTTCCCCTGCCGAAGACTGGGAGCCTGGATACTGGATAACTGGGCATCTGGGCTGCTTATTTCATGTGGAGGTACTGGGGTTTACCATCCCATGACTGGGATCATGGTGCTAGAATGAGGCTCTGGATACCACATCGCGGGACACGAATCTTGGTTTAAGATGGGACAGCCTTCTCATCTCTCCTCTTCTTTTTGCAACTGCTCTTTTTTTCAGTAGAACTAAAATGAAGTCGATTGGAAGACAGAATTTGCAGGTCTTAAAACTCTGTCACGTGGGTCAGTTAGAAAGGCAAAACAAATAAATACTTTCTACATTGGCTTGCCTTTTGGCCAGCACTGGTTTTAGAAGATGATTTTTGGCATGGAACCCTGCAGGGGGAGGACAAGCGAAGGGTGGCTGCTTGATGTGGCCTCAGCGGTCCCCACAGCGGGGCAGCATCCCCTCCCTGCTCAATTCCCTCTAGATTTGGCTCCCTCCAGGATAATGCTTTTCACAAAATTTGCCTGGGACTGCAGTAAACTTCCTTTTACATTATGGCCCATAACACACAAAGGAACAAAGAATTTGTGAAGTTAAACCATTCATATCACTTTTACTACATTTGGACTGTTCCGTTTCATTTATTTTTTTGAAAGCTTGTTAAATCCATTACATTGTTTTCTCAGGCTACTTGTGGATCACAACCCGCAGTGTTTTGTGTTTTTTTGTTTTACTTTTTTTTTTTTTGAGTTATAGTCTACAATGTTGTGTCAATTTCCAGTGTAGAGCACAGTTTTTCAGTCACACATGAACATACGTATATTCATTGTCACACAACCCATCGTTTTTTTAAGAATGCTGATTGAATACCTCATTCTGGCATTTAAGATGCTCTATCATCTTCCCCATTTCTTTTCCCCACTTTCACTTTGCCGAGTAAAATCATCCCCCCAATAAGAGTCAGTCAACTCCCTGTCTTCTGAGCTCACCAAATCCGTTCCCTCTTCTTGGGTCTGGGAGGCGCCTTCCCATCTCAGCCTGGTCTGTGTGAGTTACCCTAGCCTGAGCTCCCTTGCCCCCTTCCACGCGTAGGCTGGAATGCCCCCATCAGTTGTTACTTGCCATATAATACCTTGCATTTGTTTATAAATTATGAGTGATATGTGATCCAGATAGCATTTAATCTTCAAGTGCCGGGCAGTTCTCAGTTAAACGTGATTCCTTATTTCTCCAAGCTGACTGAGCCCCACAATGCTGGCACGTCCTGGGCCACCTTCAAGCCGCGCGGTGAGCCATAGGTTAGGTGCTTTATTTCTCCTCCACAGTGAGTGGTTACCACCCGCCTGTTTGCAGTAGGCAGAAAGTGTCCCCATGATAGGGTTCCCTTTGGAGACGTGCTGCTGGGGGCGGGGAGATCAGTAAAGCATCAGGCATCGTTGAGCCTATAGGCTTGGTCCCGGCACTTGTCGTCCTGAGCGTGTGTGGGAAGTGGTCGACATCTGTCAGTAATTTTGTTCATCTTATGTTCAGCCATATCAGTGGGAACAAAATTGGCTGGGAGAAGACAGGAAGCCATTCAGAGCCTCAAGCACGGGGAGACCCAGGAGACCAAACAAAGGTAGTAAGTCTATGCCTTTTATTCTTTCAAATTCTCATTCTCTCAGCATGTGACACTAGAGATTGGTTTAAAGTTAAATGCTCTGTCTTTTTTTAAGCATATTATGACTAATATATTGGCAGGGGTGAGAGGGGAGGGGGCTCACAGACACTGGCCGGGGTGAGAGGGGAGGGGGCTCACAGGCGCTGGCCGGGGTGAGAGGGGAGGGGGCTCACAGGCGCTGGTAGGGGTGAGAGGGGATGGGGCTCACAGGCGCTGGCCGGGGTGAGAGGGGAGGGGGCTCACAGGCACTGGCAGGTGTGAGGGGAGGGGGCTCACAGGCGCTGGCAGGGGTGAGAGGGGAGGGGGCTCACAGGCGCTGGCAGGGGTGAGAGGGGAGGGGGCTCACAGGCGCTGGCCGGGGTGAGAGGGGAGGGGGCTCACAGGCACTGGCAGGTGTGAGGGGAGGGGGCTCACAGGCGCTGGCAGGGGTGAGAGGGGAGGGGGCTCACAGGCGCTGGCAGGGGTGAGAGGGGAGGGGGCTCACAGGCGCTGGCAGGGGTGAGAGGGGAGGGGGCTCACAGGCGCTGACAGGGGTGAGAGGGGAGGGGCTCACAGACAGTGGCCAGGGTGAGAGGGGAAGGGGCTCACAGACACTGGCAGGGGTGAGAGGGGAGGGGGCTCACAGGCACTGGCAGGTGTGAGAGGGGAGGAGGAGCCCCAGGGCTGTGCTGCCATCAGCCAGCTTTCTTGTACAGGGCAGGGTGGTGGCCTGTGGTGACCCTCCACTACCTGCTGACTGCATAGTCTTGTCAAGAACTTAGAGCCTTCCAGAGCCCTCATTTTTTGTAGGGTTTTGTGATGATTGAGAAAGCACCTGAGATGTATACAATAAAAACAAAAGTAAACTAATTTTACTTCCCCTTTTTTCCCCTATTTCTACCTATCAATATCGATCTCTGGAAATACCTTTTTAACTTACGAAAGGACATCTGTCCCCACATGTGATCACTGAGGATGAGCTGGTCTCTGCCGGGAAGAGGGCTTGTCTTCCATCCACAGAATGGAATCCATAGAATAAATAGAATATCAGAGATCTGTGTAAATCTCTGAAATATTCGACTGTTGAATGACTATCCTGCAAATAAATAACAGAGGCTCTTTCTGGATACCTACTGTTTGCAAAACACCTTCCAAATTATTTTCAGTTATGTCTACATTCTGTGGAATGGAAAGTATAGAAAACACTCATGAATTATCCACGAGTTATTCTTAAGACTGATTTTGGCATTTTGTGTCTTAAAGGATAAAATTAAGCACTCATTACATACTATTATAAAAATACATTTTGTTCCAAAATAGAAAAATGTCTATTTTTTAAGGTGCCAGAGAATCACGTAATAGGCAATTGTTATTTCCAGTATTTTTGTGAGAAAAAAATTTATTGTGAAAATAATGGCGGCTTTGGTAAACAATTCAGACTTGGCTAAAATTAATAAAATTTATAAAGAACAAACTAAGGGTCTCCCTCTGCCTTCCCTTCCCTTGGTCCTGCTGCTCTGCAGCCATCCAGCACTGAGGTCGTCATTTGGTGTCCACACTGTTTCCTGTTCATGTACATAGAGCCTGTATTTTGGTGATTGGTGATTCACCATGCATGTATTTCTATGTCAGTATACATTGATCTGACTCATCATTTTTAATGGGATTAACTTACTCTTTAGTTTTAATTTTTGGTGAGCAAAAATACCCAAGAGAATGCCTGAGGTTGGATTTTTGTTTCTTCAAATACCAGCTGGTGGTGGTGGTGAAGAGCGGGCCTGACCCGCACCTACGTTTGAGTCCCAGTTCCACAAGCTTCTGGTCTCGTTACTGAGGACAAGTGACATATCCTCTTGGAGCACTGGTTACTTCATCTGTAGAGAGGATGATGCTTATTTAGTTTAGGAACAGTCTCCCCAGAAAGCGAAACACAGGAATTGGCCACATGGGGAGCCAGATGGGATGGGGAAGGCTGTCCAGGGATTCGCAACTACAGAAAGCCGTTCACCCCCTGGGGGGCCCAAGGGAGGAATCGTGGGTGGGGGTCACCCAGCAGAAGCTGCAGCGGTCCTCCGGGCTCCCACCCCCAACACAGGCACAGTGGGCGTCCCCCCGTCTGAGGAGTGGGTCGGAGCTGCCGTGTGCTCGGTGGTGAAGTCGCAGTCACGGCTCTCTGGACAGGGCGCTGTGCCGCACGTGGATAGACGGGTTAGAGGAGTGGAAACGTGCCATGAACCCGTCTTCCCCTCTCCCCCGTTGCTCTGTAGGCAGAAGGCTCGTCCACTGCCTCTTCTGGCAGCCAGCTTGCTGAAGGAAAGGGGAGCCAGATTGGCACTGTTCAGCCAATTCCATGCCTCCTGTCCATGCCCACCAGGAACCACATGGACATCACCACCCCGCCCCTGCCCCCCGTCGCGCCTGAGGTGCTGAGAGTGGCCGAGCACCGGCACAAGAAGGGGCTCATGTACCCCTACATCTTCCACGTCCTGACAAAGGTACGCGCAGGGGCTGGGGGTGTGGCCGTCGTCTCCCAGCGCTCATTCCTGCGGAGTGTGTCCTCGTGTTCCTTTTGGAACTGTTTTTTACCTGACAAGCTATTTGAAACGAAGTGCATTTTCTCCTTTCTAAACTGTGAGGAAAAAAAGATGGATATTTCTGTCCATGAACACAATAAAAGAACTTGGGAAAAGTCCTATTTTCCTCTTCAATTTAATGCAAAATATTTTGAAACATCTAATTACTGACGCATCGTGTTATTTTCTGACTTGTAATTTTATTCTTTTTACCTCTCATTTCAATTTTTCCTGCACCATGTTTATGCCGTAGTGTCAGGTTTAACTGATGTCACCTACGCTATCTGATTTCTTATCGTCTGTCCCAGAAATACCCCACTTCTGAGTGGCTGATAGCGCTTCGTGTACTTTCGCTTGTTCCTCTGTCTCACCGAGTACAGTCTGAATAACACAGCAAAAATGGAATACAGGATTTTGTAGCACAACATAAAATTTCACTTTACTAGTATTTTACCAAGTGTATGCTAAAATTGACACACAGTGTGCCATTAACTGTTTCTAAATCTTGGTGTCTTGAGTAGATCTATGTGTATTTAAATTTCCTCAGTGGTTTGCAGTCTTCATGTTTATAATCATAGACCCCAAATTTAATAAGCTACCTTGGTGACCAGATTTCTCATGCAGAATTAATTCATTACTCTATGTATTTTTAGCATGTTTTCGTTAGTGTCCATCCCACCACGTGTGATCAGGCTTTTTTCTCCCTACTTTCTGCAGTCTGTCTGTGGTTTGTAAAATGGAGTCATTAAGTACAAGTCACTCGCATCCCACAGCACTCCTGAGCTGCACTTGAACTGTTAACTGACTAATTTGAACTGCTTACTTTTACATTTTATAAATTAAAGGACACGAAGAGTATTGTATTTTATAAAATAAAGGACATGAAGACGAGTAGAATTTATTCAAGTCCTTCAATTTATTTTTTAATTGTAATTACGTCCAAGTCTCACCCGTAATTTGATATGGGTATGCATGTATGGTATCACTTTTCAGATTATGGTTATAAAGTAAACATTTTATTTTTCAGGTCCAACGTAAATTATAAGGGTAAGTGAAAGTTACTACTGCGGGAAAAGGATTTTGCTGAGTTTAAAGGGACCAAGGTTTGGGAAGATTGTGCCCTTGCTCTGTGGGATTGTTTGGAATATAAGGTCCCTGGACTCCCTGCTGGCTGTGCCCTGCCACGCTGGTGGGTCTGACCTGGGGATCAGTCTGAGTGATGCAAACTGCCTGTCCACCTCTTCTGTACTCACCGATTTCAAGGGCAAATGATGATTAAATGACTGTGGTTGAGAAAAGTAAACTTGACTGTCTTCAGATTTTAAAGTGCCACCTAAAATTTTTCGATATCCTAGGGGAAAAGTTTAGATTAAAATGTTTGCTGTTTCCTGGGAGCTGAGTAGCTCTAGTATTAAATTGTCCAGGCAGAGACATTTGCAATAAAGTGAAGCTTCATAGTAAGAATGCAGAGGTCAAATCCTCATAGTATTGAGAGAGATAATATTTGTGGGATGAGCTGGTTAACCACATGCAGCTGCTAGATTAATGAGTATGAAGGTTCTGCTAAGGGAGAAGACCAATTTTGAAATTAAATTTACGTGAAAGAAAAAGCAAATGTAACGAAATTACTCAGAGTATATATATCAATAAATTTAATAGACATTGGAGGTCATAAATTTATTTATATGTTATGAACATACGTAAATAAAATTCCTTGTAAAATCTCTTGACGTACCTTGACGCCATGAAATATCTGAGACAGGACCACTGCATTTTCAACGGTGTCGAGTGCAGGTGGTCGCTGCGGTCATCTGTCTCCTGGAAGCATGGTCCTGCACCATGGCACAGCCCCTGCCATGTTGGCAGAGGGGGTGCGGGAGTGAACAGAGCAGGGCTTCCTTCATTTTCTGCCCCTGAGGGCTGTCATGCCCTCTTATTCAGTGAGACGCGTCTGTCAGGTACTTGCTGCACTAGGGCAGAGCCCTTAAACATGACGAACACTTTAAAAATGAGTGACACTTAAGAGAGTTCTCTTAGGTAGAGCATTTTTGCGCATGGTAATTTTTTATGGAAGGGAAAAAGATAAATTTGACCGTGTTATTTTCAGGATGCTCATTTCGTGAATTTCATATTATAGGTCATTGAAAATGATGAGTTTCATTACGTATGACCATCCTGACTTGTACATAAAATCTGCCCGTTCTCAGCATTTTCTATTCTTTTTGTCGTCTGATGTTA
Source organism: Camelus ferus (assembly GCF_009834535.1). Lineage (NCBI taxonomy): Eukaryota > Metazoa > Chordata > Mammalia > Artiodactyla > Camelidae > Camelus > Camelus ferus. The sequence goes on from NC_045699.1 coordinate 4,104,220, forward strand.
TCTGTCTAGATTGCTTCAAAGACTTTGGGATCATCTACATGGTTTTCTTTTGTTCTTGGTTCCAGATTAAAACTAAAACAATGTAGATTTTATTTTGACTCTTTGAGCATATGTTTTGACTACAACCTGCTAAATGAACTCTCCCTAAACATCTCGATGTAGGCAACTTGTTAAGCAATTGATTTGGAATAGAATTGCAATTTCATTAACTGGAGATAATACAGTATATTTCTGTGAGTTTATTGTAAATTCAACATGAAAAATGTGCAATATTATTCTGCTTTCTTCCATGCAAAGGGTGAAATCAAAATTGCTGTTTCTATTGAAGATGAAGCCAGCAAAGACCTGCCTCCCGCCGCCCTGCTCTATAGGCCAGTTCGTCAGTATGTTTACGGAGTCCTGTTTAGCTTGGCAGAAAGCAGAAAGAAAACTGAGAGACTTGCTTTTAGAAAGAACAGACTTCCACCAGAATGTATGTACTGTAAAATCCATTGTTTGTTTTCCTCGGTACCTCGTAATCGCTTGTGCATTTTCTAAAGCCTTAGAAAGATCGTGACTGAGTCCGCCCTGAGTGCCCCCACGTTAAGGAGGTGGGCTTCATTGGGGCTCTTAGGAAAGGAGGACACGCCACGGGCTTTTTTTCCTCAGTGACATACCAGCAGTGATGGTTATTCAGCAAAATGATAAAACAGCAGGTTTGTGCTTTAAACCGCACGTTGATCTGGAGACAGCCCCGACGATTGCTGTCCTGCTGTGGTTAGCATGTCGCAGGCAGAGCGGTAGCAGGGTCTGCTCTGGCGTGCACGAGATGTGGTTCGCTCTTTCCAGAAGCCAGTGTTCCTGGGAGGGTCCCACCGCCAGTCCACTGGGCCGCTCTGCGCTGTTGGCGTGTCGCTGCGCACAGTCCCTGAAGCTGAGAGGGGACTTGTAATGATGATCCCCCTTGGAGGCCTCCAGCTGATCGACTCTGGGGGTGGAAGGGGAAGTGGGAAGACAGAAACTGTTGTTTGAACATTGGCAAAAGTTGAAGTCGGAGTATTTCGCTCTCCTCGTGGGCAGTGTAATATTTTGGGAAAATCATGCCTTTCTGTTATCGGTGATTTTATCTACTAATGTAGGGAATGTAACAGTCACTGTGCCTTCAGTAGGAAATAGAGAAAAGTTTCCCAAAACATGCAGTCTAAAATAATATTTTGAACTGTGGAAATTGTAGACTACTAGATCATCCTCTAAACAAAGGATATTTAGTGACACATCACCTGCTTGTGTGGCAGGTCAGTGCAGGCCTGCTGACCCGGGTGAAGCTGACCAGCTCAGGGACAAGTGTGGGAGTGGGTCTTACCCTTGGAACTCAGACCTAGAGAGATCCTGGCAATGCCAAAAGCTTGGTTCAGTAGATTTTAAGTTTTCTGTTTCCGATTACCGTGACGAAATTGTGATTCTGTAAGCCTTTAAAATGAAGCGTCTGGTACTACCCTCGCTTGAAGGTGGCCATACTGAGAGTGGCTGCCGAACCGTCAGTGTGACCACAGCTGGTAGAGGTGATGCGTCGGCTGCCCTGATCAGGGCTCGGGACGCCGTGTGCAACACGAGTGTTGTCAGTGGACACACTTTTCAAAGGCCTGGTGTGTTCCGGATGCACACGTCCTCTTTTCTCACAGCGTGTGGCTTATTCGCTAGGAAGGAGGGACCTCTTGCACTTTGCACAGGGCTGCTCAGCCTTCTGTGCTGTGACCCTGACTTCAGTCCGCCGCCGGCCCTGGCCAGCCTCGTCCCCGTGGCCCCGCTGGGTCTCTGTCGGGCCTAGGACGCTGCGTGCTGCGGGGCCGCGCGCAGCCCCGCTTCCTGCCGTGTCCTCAGCTCTGTGACGCCGCCGTGGCTTTGCTGGCGAAAGGCTGCTCTTTCATCTGCTTGTGTGTCGCAGAAGCGCGGGTAGCGCTGTGCAGCAGGCGCCTCAGACTTTCCGCTGAGCCCATCCTGGGGGCCCTCAGGTAGCTCCCAGGACAGGCTGCCCATTGCCGTACTTGTGAGTATGGCTGGTGTGCTCCGTTCCTGCTCTCCGCAGGGGGTGGTGTGCACCCCTCAGGTCTGGTGTGCTTGTTCGTGTCCCCTGCAGTTCAGGGAGCTTCAGGTGCCAGGTGCTCTCGGGAAGTAGGAGTGTTGGTCTCTTCCGCCCTGCTGCACGTCTGCAGTTTTAAAACATTGTCGGACAAACACACAGTTGTCAGCACACAGCACGCTCACTCCCTCATTGCCTAATTGTAGTTTGTCCTGCTGGCCTGGGAGAGGCTGGCCTGTTAGCAGACAATAGTATTGGAAAGCAGAAGCCAGTGGACGGTATTGACTAAATGGACCAGCATCCTCTGAGCATAAGCCAGAGAGAGGCCAACTGTGAGGAAGGGCTGAGTGTGCAGACCACACAGTAGGGCCTGGTGCTGCTCTCCAAGGGGAATGACAGGGTCAGCTTGCCTGTGGCAGGCCAGTTGTAGCTGGGGCTGGAGGGCGTGGGGAGTGGCGTGATCAAGGGAAGAAAAGAGAAGAAGGATGGTAGGGTCTGGGGTGACCGGACGGAGGTGGCTTGACCTCATTTGGATGGGGAAGGCCCCAGGGAGTACTAAGGAAAGGAGGAGGAAGGTGTACCCGTGTGAGGTGGATGGGAGAAGGCCGTAGCTTCAGAGAGAATTCAGCAGGCGTGTCTTTCTCCTTTCCTTCTGCCTCCACTGACTCCTCTCTCCTCTGACTTTTAAGGATGGGAGACAGTTGTCTGTTACTGCTGTTACTTTTGGCCAGTGGGGAACACTGACTAATGATGGTACTGATTTAGGTTTCCATGCCTGCAGCTTCTACTAAGTGACTATGCGTTTTACTCTTCTTGTGAAGAAAATACTCTACGCTTCTTGAAGGCCTGGATGAGATGGGACAATGACAATGTCGGGTCATGTGAAAAGAGGCTGACCTTGAACGGCCTCTTGGGAGTTCTTGGTTGCCAAGACTTGAGAGTATGTTGAAATCTTGTTTTACTGATGCTTCCTTTTAGATCATACATAGATGAAATGAAACGAGTGGCACCTTGCCGGAGATTCGTAAACCACGTGACAGTGCACCACGCGGTCCTTGGGACAGGTTTGTCCTTCGGACGCCCACTGGCTTTGCCGTGCACTTTGGTGGTCCGGTAACCAGGACCGAGCTGGGTGGGCTCCGGGTAAACCCACCTACTCAGGTGGGTGATGCAGCCGCTTCTGAATGTGAGGGCTCTGATCTAACGTGGCTTCAGAACGCTCTGCGTACAGATGCATGATTCTGGTGTGGTTACTGGGACAATCAGGAGTTCCCTGAAGATGGCTTTATTGTCCGAGCGAATGAGTCAAAGGGTGCACTGAAGTCTAAAGGGTTGTTCAAAAATACTTGACCTTTACTAGACGTAAGACGTGTCCATTTGGAAATCTCGTCTCTTAATTAAGGCCCATGATAAAGTGTTCATGAGCAACAATGGATTTTTGTGGGACTTACCAGAGTTTCTTTTTAAAGTCATTATATGGTTACAGTAGGATATCTACAATCAGATCCTTAAAAAAACAGCAGCCTCTGAAGGTCCTGATGAATCACATGCTGGCAGTTTGTTTTCTATTCCTTTTTGTCCATCTCTAGGTTCTATCATTTTACTTTGGTAAATTCATCAGAATACTTGTTTTATTGCGGGAACTACTGTGGAATTCAAAGTCCTGCCAGTGGGGCAAGCAGAAGGTGTTGACCCGGCACAGGCAGATTCTCCCAGATGTGCTAGATGGTGACAGTGGCAGTTGCTGTGGGGAGACGCAGGACCGGGGAGCTTTCTCTGCAGCTGCTGGAATACAGGCCGGGCCTGGAGACAGGTGCCTGGGTCTGAGCCAGCCCTGGCCCTGAGGCCTCCTTGTGTGAACTCCAGACACTCTCCAGCCCTGAAAGCAGCTCTGGCCTTTGCTGCCCTGGGGCGGGGAGGCGCTCCCCCATCACCCAGGCACTGGGGTCCCCCCCAGGTGCTCCCTCAGGATGAATGGGAGGGGCCGCAAGAAAGGGGTCAGGTTCTAAAAAGACTACAAGGGTAATGAGTCACTTCAGCTATACCTGAAGAGTTAAAAAAATCCAGGAAGCGATTTGCACATTTTAAAATTACTATCCACTTAATAAAACTGGCTTCTGTTTTCTCTAAGCCTTCCCGGTACCTCAAGATTAGGTAAAAGAAACAGAGTTATAGAAAATAGATGAGACATAAATTATAGACACACTGAATTGTATTTATGGAATAGGAAACACGTTTATGTACTATGTGTAGTATGTACTATGCTTATCTGTATTTTCCCATATTTCCTCTACTTTTTAAACTATCAGGAAAAGTCAAAAGGAACATTGATTTTTTTTTTTCTCCTCTTGGTCCAATTTGCTTTAGGAATTTTGTTAGTGCTAATAGTTGGGACTGCTAACTGAAAATAAATACATTACATTTGCTCATTGTGGATTACGTTATAAAACAGAATACTTCAACATGACCAACACAAGTGTGCTGTTTTAATTTGTGTAACAGTTGGCTACCATAAACATTTTTTCTCTTGATTTCATGGAAGATGTTTGTGTATTAATCTGACTTTCTTTATCCTTCAAAGCTTTCCAGAAGTAGCGTTAGCAAACTGCCTTTTCCTCACAAAACTTTGAGCAGCCAAGCTCAAGAGTCAGCTGAGGAAGAAGGCAGTGTTGTGTGACAGGCCAGTGCTTGATGGCACTCTTTCAGATTTTTATTTATGTCATGGGTCCTTGAACACCATGTCACACCGTGCTCTTCTGTGTACCCTGTGGCCTACTGAGCGTATATATTTTTGTAGATAGTAAGATGCCCCCAGTCTCAGGTATGAAAGGTTTAAGGGAAGAACTGATAGCCTTTTACTTCTGAGAGTCATGGAGGGTGCACACTGTGCTGCTCGAAAGTTAACCAGCCATTCTCCTATTGGAAGGGTAGACCAGCTGTCATTGCACCCATTTTTCTGTTTCTGCCCTAATACGAAGGAACTAGAGTTTTGTTTCTATTTATTTGTTTTTTTTTTTTTTCTATAACCTCAGGAAAGCTCAGTGAGTAAAACAGTGGCTCCTGCCCAGATAGACACACACAGAGATGTAGACCAAAGGTCCGGTTGGCTGCAGTCTTGGAGGTTTTTTGTCTCCATCTTTTTCCTTACCTGTAACCTTATCGCCCAAGTGCTGCACTGCTCGGTGCTGGTGGTGTTCTGGCACTGAGCTTAGAGGCATATACTTCAGCAGATGGCACTAGAGCCGGCCACTACCAGTGAGTTAGAATAGGCTGACCCAGTGAAACGTGTTCATTGTTCCTGGTCTGGGATGGATCCCGAAATCAGCATTATAACAGATTTCCAAGGTAGCTGGTTGTCACATATTTAAATGTGAAGATAGTAGAACATGGCTAATGTCTGGTGGAAAACATTGGGTTTTTACTGACAGCTTAAGCATAATAGTGTTTTGTGTCCTGAAATTGTGTTTTGAAGAAGTACTTTTAGTAAAGAAAGTACGTTATAAATTTAGCCTCCAGGAATACGGAAAACTGATGCCTTAGAATTGCTTTTGCCAACATGAAAATTCAGTTTAGTTTCAGGTCAGAAAGACAATCTGATACTCAGTTTTTTCTCAGACCTTTACTTGAAATTGGGAGTTTTCCTGTCGGTAGAAAAGACAAGTTAAATATTTGTTGATGGTGACACACAGATTTATTCATGGACAGCAACTGGGTTAGCTGATTTCTGGAATTCTCTTATTGTTTTAACAAGGCAGCAGGAACATGTCTTTCTAAAATGGTACCTTTGCACAGAGTTTTACCCCACAGTGCTCGTGTCTGTGGGCACTCAGACATGCGCTCAGGGTGTTCCTGTAATCCAGCTGCCCATGCCATCTGGAAAATCCCTGTATAACCGGTGGTTTTTGCAGAAAATGCTAAGAGCTGGCTACTTTGCACCTGCTTATTCCTGTGCACTGAGTTAGAGACTGAGCCTTCCCTCCTGGGCAGCAGCGACTTCAGAAGGAGCCCGGAGCCAGAGGGAGGGAAGGTGCTGCGTGTGCCTCAGCCACCCCTGTCAGGCAGCTTGTAATGCAGAGGCTGCCACGTGTCAACCCCAGAATGGGATGTCCCTTGGAATTCATTATTTTATATAACACGAATCTTTAATTAATCTAATGTAATGAGTCTGTACAACATAGGTTGGTCTCACACAGTCGTGAACACATAACAGGGGTGTGAGGCGTCTTTGTAAGTTTCCTCATCTGGATTGTGCTGCAGAGTGAGTGGCTGGCCTCCTTTTTTCAGTGCCTAGTCCCAGGGCTGGGCTGGGGTGAGGCAGGTGAGGGGCCCAGTCCTCAGAATTTGAGACCCTTGCTAATAGCTTGGGCACGCGGGGGTTGGCACCTGCCTCACCCGTGCCCCAGCCAGTCTGGTACATAGCAGGTATTTAGTACCTATCTATTAGGTGATTGGCCAAAGTTTCCACAGCTACTGAGTGGCAGTGTACACAGAAGGTCTCCAAGTGTTCAGTTGTTCAAAAACAGATACACACGTGTTAAAAAATAAAGCCAATCAGGAGCATCTTTGCTTTTGGAACAGTTTTTCATTGCTGCACATTGATTTTCTCTGATAAAGACATTTATTTCCTAATTCTTGAGCTTCACAAATTTGCCTGAGTAGAATATTCCCATCATCCTGACAATGTTTGCAATTAAGTGATTAGTGGCGGAAAACTTAAAAAAAAAAAAAGACATGTATTTCCTAAATTCAGTTGGGGGCCATTCTTTGAGAATGTTCTACACGTGGATGTATTTGTGGGAGAGGGTGAGCCCCGCCTCCTTCTGTTCTGCCGCCCTGAACCCCTCCCCTTTGAGCCATTCTTGTTCTGAGTAGTGCAGAGAAGCAACAAAAATGCTTGGAAGGATGAGAGGAAGCTAAGACATCCGATACCACCTTGACAGCTGCGCTCTCCGCTGCGCTGCGCTGCGCTCCTTGTGGGAACCGACGGCACGTCCCTGCTAGTACTGGGGCAGTCCTTTCCCCAGGGACGTGAGCTCACGACGTCAGGTGGCAGTCCTCAGGCATGAGCGTGTGCTCATCTGCAGCCTTTGCGGGCTGTACGGGAGCCGAGCACACAGCACCATGCCAGGTAAACTCGGGCACACTTGGGTCCTTCGGAGCCCCCGCGAGTGTGGACAGCTGTCCAGGGCAGCTTCAGGGAAGACTCGGGTAAACAGACGCTTGTGAAGGGGCCACTGGCACTTCCAGCCTCCACTTACCTGCGCTGTATCTTAGACCATAAAGCATGTAGAGGTCTAAGCATTCTGAGCTTCAGAATGAAGATCCTCCACCAAAAATTTATTTCTAGAATGAAGACAAAATAAAATGGTTGTTAAAAATTATTAAAAGAGGCAAGAACAGAGCTGACAAAAGGGGGAGAAATGGAGATGAAGGAAGCTTTAATAAGAGTGCCTCTCTTGAGAAAGCTCAAAGGAGTCTCTGACGGTGTATCCTGAGGTTTTTTTAAGATGTAGTAAACTTATGCTCTGTGTGCATGCGTGCATGGTGTGTGTGGTGTGTGTGTGTGTGTTTTGGGGGGAGAAAATAAGAGAGCCTAGATTAACAACCAAAGATAAAATATAATTAGTTCCATTAAATAAATCTTTGCCAGCAAAACAAAGATGTTACCTAAGAAAAACAGATTCATGCGTTTTTGCTCTTGGAGGCATGGAAATGCACTTTGTGGAGTGACCTGATAGAAATGCAGCGAACTGGTTAATGGGTTATTTGGTAACCTCCTTTCACCTCTTTTGTTGGGACTGACAATGTGCCAGCCTCTGAGACTGTAGTTGGGGCAAAGGCAGGGCAGGCAGGGCACCCAGGGGCACCCCGCGGTGGCGACCTGCGCCCCCGGTGTATGGGCAGGCCCTGTGTGGAGCCGTGTGTGCTGGAGCTGGGTGGGCATGGGGGGTGGGTGGCTAGATTGTGAGTCCACGGACAGGGTCTGCTGAACAATGGGGACTTTGTGAGCTTGCGTTTGGCACATAAAAATAGATAAATTTCAAGAAGCATGTATTTATATATACATGTATATCTCTGTTTTGACTTGGTGGACTTTAAAATGAACATTTTAAGTATTTAAATTTTGCCTTTAACATTTAAACACTAATATATTCAAATGTAAATTAAAGGGATTTTCCCAGTGACTGAAACAGTAACTTTTTTGTAAGAGGAACATTTTCAGAAACTGTCTTGACTTGCATCCCTGCTCAAGCAGCCTGCTCCTGGGAGATAGGGGGGGGGGGGTCCCTGCAGAATGACTGGTCATGGCGCTCCTCTGCAGCTCACTGTCACCTGACTTGACTGGGGCTGAATGTGCCAAAGCTTGCTTTTCCTGTCGCTGACACACTGTGTATATATCCAAGTATCTGACTCCTGAAATTCTTCGTGACATTGGAAGAGATGGTTGTCTTGCCTGACTCTGTTCAGACTTGGGGTGGAGCTAGAGGTGGGCCAGTTAATCGTTTAACTTTGTCAGGATTCGGGTTCTTCACCGTCTCTCCATTTGCTCAGTCTGTCCTGGGTGTTACTTTAGGGAAAATGAGCCCAGGTGGGGTACTGTTATTTGGATAAAATTGATACATCCAAGGTCACATTAGAATCACAGCACCATCCTGGCTCCTGTACCAGCTGTCAGCCACGTGGGGAGGCGGGAGGGCGTGCGAGCGGCTCCCTGGGCCAGGGGCGCCCTGCTTCGGTTCTGATGGTTATTGATCAAAGTGAGCTCTTTGTAACTTACTAAACGCACACCCAGACTTTCCCGCCCGATTGTTGACATCAGTGCAGTTTGATGAGAAGTTTTACTGCACTTCTCTGCAGTATGCCTTATCTTCACTGTCCTCCCTCCCCGTGTCCCATCATAGTGTCTCCTTTAAGTAATCTGGAATTTACATGGGAAAATGTGCATGTTTGTGTGTGTTTTAAGAATTAATTGATGCTAATAGGGGTAAAACCACTGTGGATAAAAGGTCATTGTTTTGTATGATACCAACTTAGAACATCTTGATTTTTTTTTTTTTTTTGAGGTGAAATGGGGAATTTTACAGTTTGTCTTCAGTCTTGCTGAATAGAAATACTGTGTGCCGACTTCACCTGGGATTTTTGAAACATGGAATACTGCTTCCGCTTGCTGCCTTGCTGGGCTGTGGGGGTCTCATTGTGTGGTAGTTTGTCCCTGTTAATCTTTAAAATAGAGTTTAACAGTTATATTTATTAAAGTAGGAGGTCCTAGAGTAAAGTGGCTGCCAAATTGCAAATTATTTCTCAAATCTGATTAGTAAAAGTATTTATATAGAAAAAGCTTCACTGTCTGGTTTCCATGATAGTCATACACTTCTAAATGTTACCAGTTGTTATTACTAAGACTATTAGTGGATTTAAAATATTAAAACAAATTTTGTCTAACATTGTTGACTTATACATAATAGTTATATGGAGAAATCCAGTTTGATTTGATTTGATTGAGAAGAAATTTATTGGTGGCCTGACTGAAAATCCGAATGAGTCACTAAGGTGCGTGGAGTAGGGAACAAAAGTGTCTCAGAGGGAGGACTGATCACCAAGGGCTTGCTAATGAGAGAGTGCGTTGCTATACAAGGGGTGACATCCTCAAATTATAATTACTAGAGCTTTTGGGTTTTGTTAGGCTTAAGGCGGCTACGATGGGGCGTAAATGGTTCTCCTCTGCTTTTCCTTCCTGTAGTCTCGCCAGTGATCATTAAAGAGTGGGCAGCTTACAAAGGGAAGTCTCCCCAGACCCCGGAGCTGGTGGAAGCCCTTGCCTTCAGGGAGTGGACCTGCCCCAACCTGAAGAGACTCTGGCTGGGGAAGGCGGTGGAGGACAAGAACCGCAGGATGAGGGCCTTCCTGGCCTGCATGAGGTCGGACACACCAGCCATGCTCAACCCAGCCAGCGTGCCCACTCATCTCACGGTGCTGTGCTGCGTCCTACGGTAGGTGCAGCCGGCCGCTGCCGGCTCCCCGGCGTGTGCTTGTGCGGACGCCTCCCCAGGATGCGTTCTGTGTGATGCTCCTGGGGGTCACGCCAGATGAATCATCTTGCCGATTGAAATTAGTCCTCATCTTGTATTTGATTTGGATTTGAATTGATGCAATATAGCATGTTTATAAATAGGTGTGTTTGATGAACCTACACTTTATGTAAACATAATGATTTTAAATTGAGGGCTTTGTTTTTGTTTTTTAAACCGATTTCAGACTAAGGAAAAAGTTGTATAATACAAAGAGCTTTTAAAAAACAGACACTGGAGTGTGATCTGCCAACAGACAAGTACACTGTCCTGTGCGATCACAGTACAGCCAGCGGGACCGACCAGCATCGGGGCTTGGTTTCTATCTAAACTTGAGGTTTGTTGCAGACCGTCTCTTTGTATTTGGAGATGAACTCCTGTTGGTCTCCAGCAGGTGCTGGTGGAGCGCGGAGCTGTCCTCTCCTCCGTGTCTCGTCCAGGCTGTGTGTCTGCACCTGACCACTTGGCAGAGGGGGCGTCTGCCTGGCTTCTCCAGTGAGGCCACTCTGTCCCCTTGTAACTAATACGATTTCATGCGAGGCACTTAGTTTAAACATTCTGTTCCACCTCCAACTTTAGTGCATTCGTGTCAGCATGGGCTCCTGGCTGCTTCAGTGGCTTGCGGCCCACTACTGCCCTCATTTAATTTGGTGCTTCACTATCACGTGTTGGGCCAGGTGGGGGCCTTGTCAGTCTGGCCTCTGTGTTCTTCTGACGTGTCTTCGTCATTCTGTGAGCACTTCCTTACTTCTCTTTGGAGATGTTCTGGCCTCACTCTGGATGCCGCCTTTTTCCCAGAAGCCCTAGTTTCTAGCGATGGGTTTGGTGTTGGACACGACGCTCTTCGCTGCTCCCAGGCCTTCCCAGTGCGCTTATGGACACAGACACCTGCACGTGTGTGGACTTCTGCTTCTGGTGCCTTCAACCTGCCCATCCTAACTCTCTTTTCCCGTGTGTGTGGCCTCAGACTGTGACAAACAGAGCCTGGGGCACAGCTGTCTTCCAGGCCGTCACCTGCCCCAGCCCTGTGTGTCCTGTCCCCCCAGGCTAGCTCCTTCTCCATGGGCCCCTGATCCCCACTGGATCTCATCTGCTTGACTGAGAACAGCAGACAGCCTCAGTCAGGTGTTTATTTCCTGAAGTTTCGTAAATTCATAACAGACTTTAAGGCCAATAACTTACTTAGAAGCCTTTCCTTAGTTAAACTGAGGTTAACGAAAATGAGCGTAGTGTGTCAGTTTCCTATCTTTATCTCTGTTGAGGGTTAGCTGGAGGGAAAGTTCTTTGTTTTTGTTTTAGAATCTTCGGCTAGTTTCCTCTGATGGAGAATTCATTTATCGATAAAAGCCTTATAATAGCCAACACTTTAAGGTTAAGACTTTGAGGGCTCTGAGATCAAATCAGCAGTAATGAATTTGTTTATATGTCTCTCTTCCAAGTTTAAAATGATGTGTGGCCTCTAATTCAGTTAGCTGTCTACCGTACACCTGGCCCAAAGATCCCCCGGCGCCCTGAGGGAGGACAGCGTGTGCTGCACCTGAGGCTTGTTTGGCTCCCCTTGGACAGAAGCAGCTGTATGTTAGCGTGGGAGCAGCCACTGTTGTCTCGATGTGAATACGGTGCTCACGTTATTTCACGCTCCTTGGGATGGCGGTGCCTTCGCGTCTCGTGTGTTCATGCGCTTGGCCCCGTGGGGCACTGGGATGCTGGGCACGTGCAGACTGGACAGTGTGACTGGGCCCCACTTTTTGTCTTGGTCTTTGTGACCCTTCCTCGACTTCTACCCCAGAAGGAGGTAGGCACTGTTCAGATGGCCTTTGTAAGTCTTCCCAGATTTCAGGATTGTGCTGGTCCCTGTTTCTCAGACAGTCTTTATTGTGATTTCTTTACGGTTGTTTCTAAAAAGCGTACTCATTTTAGAACTTGAAAAGATTAATAAATGCAACTAGTGATCTTGTGTTTCAGGGAACCACCTCCTGGGCTCATGTCTGTGTTGCCAAGAAGCTACAGTGAGTTCATTGCGGGTTCCCCGCTTCTTGGCACCCCAGTGGAGGCCAGAGGACAGGCTGGTTGTGCAGACTGTCGTGTGTGGGGTGGGCTTGGAGCTGTGGAGTTTCCCGCTTGGACAGACTCACACAGTTTCAGATCCTGCAGAGGAGGGGCCTGTTGAGGCCAGGTCGTTGGGGAGAGATGAGGGAGAGTGACGGAACAGGTCCCAAGGATTTGAGGCCAGGTCACCAGTAAACGGGTTGGTGCGCCTCCACTAAGAGCATGTGTTCTACCTGTGTGGGTGTTCTGGGGCCATAGGGACAAGCAGGTAAAGGAGGGCACCCTGTTTGATTGGTGGGTGGCCGTCCCGCCCCCAGGTTCCCCACACGTGAACACTGTACCGCAGCGGCTTTGTCCTCTCTCTCCGTGTGTCTGTGTGTGTGTCCTGAATCCCTTGAACGGAAGTTGTGGGTGCGATGCCGTTTACCCCTAAGCTCTTTAGTCTGTGTTTCCTTAAAAAACAAGGACATTATCAGAATCAGAAAAGTGACACTGATGCATCTCATGTGCAGAGCTTGCTCAGGTTTCACCTGCTGCCCCGGTAACCTCCTTTATTAGCAACAGAATCTTGGCTTGTGCTTGCGTTTAGTTGCCATGTCTCCTCCAGTCTAAGACAACTTCTCGGGTTTCTTTGGGTCGGTGCAGGGACTTTTCTGAAGAGAGTAAACACTGGGTTTTTTTTTTTTTTTTCCCCAGACCAGAGACCTGCAGATCGTTTGTCTTTTAGGCAGCATGTGAACTAACAGGTGTGGCTGCTCCAGGAAGTTGTGTTTAAAATCAGGCGGCCACCTCTGGGCAGACTGTCAGTCCCGATTTGTTGGTGTCCCTTCGTGATGAGATTGCGTTTCTGTTTTGGGGACAGGCATGCGCCAGCCAGGAGGCGGTGGTCTGCTTTCACAGTGATGTCAGCACCCGTATGTGACGTGCGTTCCAAGTGTGACATTGCAGCAGCAATCAGGAGGACGGGGGGAGGACGGCAGCCAGACTTCTAGAACCCTTGTAATGGGGATGAGGAGGGGCCTGCGTCTGAGCAGAGGTTCAGTGAGGGTGAAGCAAGCGTCCAAAGCAGAACAGAAAGCAGCCTTCCTGAGAGCAGGCAGCAGCAGGTCCTTAGCCCAGAGAGTTCACATTCTCCTGAGAAGGAGGAACTTGAATAAACTAAGGGGACTGGAGGGCTTAGGGCCCCAAACAAGACTCACACAGTCAGCGCAGCCTGTCCCAGCACCCCGAGGAGCACAGCCGGGGTCTCGCTCCTTACCTGTGCCCGTCGCGGGCAGACCTCATGGGTCCCAGTGTCACGGAGACCTGCTTCTGAAGGGCAGCGGGCGGGGAGGTGACAAAGGGAGAACCCAGAGATCCTCCAACTTCCGGGGCAGGAAACTTAAGGCTGGCAGCGGAGAAGTCACGGAAAAGAATGTCTAGACAAAACTGAGAAATCCGAAGGGATTGAAAACACTGTCCGTGCGCAGACAGTGCGCCGACAGGAATAGCTCGAACACACGAGATGGTCAAGGGGAGATGCTTGCTGCTCTCACCTCTGCCGTTGGTGCCATCTGACATCTCCCGGGGCTCTCCGGGATTTCAGCTGCTCTGGGCGTGCGTCTCTCCATGTACACACTTCATACTCCTTCTACATCCAGAAAGTCTTTCTGGGGACGTACATTGAGCAAGAGGTAAATGGTAACTTTGTTAAAATGTGAATAGGAAGCCAAATGGAGGACACAGTAGGTCTTCTAAGCCCGTAAGACTATTTGTCGTCAGAGCTAAACCGAGCGCTGAGAGCCTTTGCTGCTGGGGAAACCAGCCTGTCCCCGACACAGTCTTTTTTCTGATTCACAGTTTGTAAAGGAGCATCTAGTCTGGGCTGACGGGCCAGGGAGGGGAGTGAGTGTTTCATGGCTTTGCAGGATGAAACCTGTGGTAGGGGTCAGTCGTTGGGGTGGCTGCTCAGCCGCCGTGAGTGAATCTAATAAATACCATTGTGCTGTCCACTTAGAAATGGTTAAGATGCTAAATTTCATGTTATGTGTATTTTACCACAGTTTTTTAAAAATAAGAAATAAAGATAAAGGGACGTATAACATGGGTACTTAGGCAAAGCACATATCAAGCACAACTTTTCCACAGTAATTTTTTTCAGACAAGAGTAGGGGTACTTTCTTCCTATTTGCTGTTTCTTGCATCAAGCCCTGGTTAAAACTCACGAAGACTCTTTTATTTAAGGTTCTGGGCACTCAAACAATTACAAAGGGTGCTATTTTTTTTTTGTCATCACAAACATTGACAATTTAATGAAATAAAACGTTTGCATCACTCTTTTACATATTTCTGATTATATCTAAATACCGTGGAGATTTAACATCCACTGTTGGTTTACTTTGAAATTGCATTTCCTTTCAACTTTCACTGTACAGCTTTACCATGAAGTAAATGAGCTCCGTGCCTTCACTTCCCCATCTCTAGAATGGGGCAGTAGTGGTCCCGGCCTCAGAGTTGCTGTGGCCACTCGAGATGTTAATGTGTGGTAAATGCTCAGACCAGTGCCTGGCACCCAGTGGGCACTTAGATTTTTCTACTGGGGTTTTTATTGAAAATACTTCTCTGAATCAGCTAGGTGGAACCTCCTTTACCTATTAGTTTATGTTCCTGTGGATGAATATTAATTATTACAGAAATGAGAGAGGGAGAGAGGGCTCAACACCGACTCTGATCCTGAGTTTTATTAACTTAAATTTGAAGCGCTGAGATAACTTCCTCGGCAGACAGGCCTGGAAAGAGCTTTGTCAGGCATGTCATGGTTCTCCGGACTCCTTTTAAGCCAGCAGTTATTTATGGTGATCAGTTGGCAACTTGGCTAGGTCAGGTTTGCTGAATGCAGAGAATCGGGAACCACTGGCCATGCGGTGAGACAAGTTCTTAGTGGTTAGCCTTTCACTCTCTCATACCCAAATACTCCTTGTAGTTGAGCTTTTGCTTAGCGTCCTGGAGGTTGTCACTGGAGCAGTGCTGTCCGCAAGGTGAGTACAGGGCAAAGGATTTGTAGAGAAGAGGGGATGCAGACACCTGACGGTCCATAGGCAGATAGTACAAATGGAAGTTGAAGACTTAGAAATGGATTTCCCTACAGCTGTCCATACCAGGGTGGCCCCAGGAAGTCTGTGTGTCCCCAGGGATTGCAGCAGTTCTGAAGGCTGAAGCTTAAGGCATTGTCCCTGCTGTCCCTTCCCTCTCCATCCTGGGGCACTCCCCTGCCACCGCCAGGGCCCCTTCTGTGCAGACGGTTCGCACACGCACTCTTCATCGGGAGATTAATCTTTCTTGTTTGGACTTAAGTCCTGCCTCCCAGGTATCCTGTCTTGAATTTAAATAGATAAATCTTATACATTGGTGCTTAAAATATATTTTCAGGGTTTAAACACTTCAAAAGAGTAAAGTTATATCAAAAATCACTTACCAGCTGGCTTACAGTATGTACAGACTTAGCGTGCTATTTTTCATTCCTCTGAAATCATTCTGATGAGTCCAGATGATGAGGTTTGTACTTGTAATTGGCAACATCCAGTGAAGATAGAAAAGCCGGGTGAGAAATCCATATAGGCCTCCTTAGCTTGTGTCGTCCTGAGCGGAACTTACCACCGGAGCACCAGGTTGTGCACCTGACCGGTGACGGCCGCATCCTGACGCTAGAACCCTCTCTGTCCACCCCCTGCAGGTATATGGTGCAGTGGCCTGGAGCACGGATACTGCGTCGGCAGGAGCTGGATGCCTTCCTGGCTCAGGCGTTGTCCCCCAAACTCTATGAGCCTGATCAGCTGCAGGAGCTCAAGGTAATTGGCAAGCCTCATTCCTTGTCTTGGGAAGTCGTGTCTTGGGAAGCCTTGTTTTGGAGTTCTTGGAGACAAAGCTAACCTCACTAAGCAGTCACTCAGTGCACTAAACTCGTAGTACTAATGAGGTGAACTTGAGAGCCTTCAGGGCAAAAGGGATTTCCTTCCCAGTTATGAAAACAGTCAAGCCTACTTTTGTTGGATAAGATTTTTCCCTTGTTTACCAGTGGGTGTTTATTCTTGTTTTTCATATCAGGAAATAAACTTGCCTTTTATTTCAGATGGGGATCCCAAACCCTGGGAGGGCTTGGTCCTAAGAATTGACTAACATCTGGCCAGGATTCTTTTTCTTATTTCGTTCTGTTGTTCCTAATTACAACATTCGTTTTCTTTAAAAAAACAAAAACAAAAACAAAACAACTTTGCCCTCCTGGTATTATAAATCCCTTTTAAAAAAAAACCACTTGAAGAACAATGTTATGTCATCATCCCTGTGCCCTTTTAGTCAGCCTTTAACATCGTATTTCTTTTAATTTTCCCTTCTAGTGTTCTTTTTGTTCTTTAATTGTTTTGACAATATTAATTTTCTCCATGTTGTCACCTGATTTTTTGGTGTGCTTATCTTTTCAGTGCACTTTTATTAGTCACTGTGTCCACATAGCTGTACTTGCTTCCTGATTGCGACACTAAATTTTAGAAAGTTCAAGACTTTCCAGAGTTAGCTAAATGAGTGGATCTGCTTTTTCTTTTTATTGTACAGGGTTTTGGGTTTTTCTTTGCCATTGGTTTGGTTTTTTTGTTAGTTTGTTTTTTTTACAAAATTTGATTTGTAATCAGGTAATCTCTTTTGACAAAATCGCCTTCACTTTTAGATCTTTTGGCCATTCTTTATGAAGGCGTTCTTTCCCCGCAGAAGAGTTTTAGGCTCATTTGAGAGATTTTCAGTATTCTGCAGTTGGGGCTGAATAAATCTCTGATTTCCCCTAAATGATTGAGTTAAACTCAGTTTTTCAGTGTTGAGTAACCCGCAGCTGTGTGGAACCCATGTCACATTCGTGGTCACCTTAGGTTTCTGATGACTTCGAAACAAGCTAAACTAAAGACAACCGAACTTAGGAGAGTCCACCTCAAACTGTGTTCTTTACTTTGTAGATTAAGCTTTTCTGTTTGTTAGACAGAAACTGTGGTTATTTTAAATGGTTTTGAATTTAAGTTTTCGTTCTAGAACGTTTGGCTGGGTGTCCCCCGAGAGGCTGGTACTGAGTGCAGGCCCTCCCTCCCTGTGTCCTAGAGCGTGGTGCCATCACCACCGTCTTCAGCAGCAACTGTGCTCAGGGGTGTTGTGAATACTTTGACCAGAGTGTGGTGCCATCCCTCTACCTCTACTTCCTGTTTCTCTTATTTAGATTATTACATCAGTATTGACATCCCAGTTCTGAAAATCAGACCGCCAGGTATCAGGTATGCCCACCAAGCCTTATTCACCATCAAGTTGCTTTTACTCCAAGTTCATCTTCTCCCATATCCTTTTCATTTTTGGATCAACACATAGGATATAGCTTTTGAAAGACAGTCACACTCTAAGCTTTCATTTTGGTTCTTTTGAGGTCTTAGTGCTTTCATGATTTTTCTCCTTTTTCTTCATCTAAAGCCAGGCGTTGAGAAGGACCCGTTTTATGTGCAGTTACTTCAGGCCCACCACTGTCCCTGTGGGTCTTGCTGGTCGGGGGGTCTGCATTCCCTCCACCAAGGGCAGCCTGCACCGTCAGTGCTTCATTCGCGAGCACCATAAATTCTGAACGAGCCGGAAGGGGAGCTAATAGCATATTCGCTGCGGGTGCGGGGGGAAGGTAGTCGGTTATTTTTTTTTTTTTTTAAGATTAAAGAGCCTCTCAGCTGTCAGATTGAGAACTGACAGGAATAATCATTATTTCAGTGCTACACAAATCCCAGCGCAGAGCTGAGGGTCCCCAAATTCAGTGATAGAAAAGTAAATTTCGACATTGCTTTTTTCATTTAACCATTAAAGTCGTTTTGATATTTCAAAAGCAGTGACAGTGCTTTCCTACAAAACACCATTTCCCTGTTTAGGATATAGTCAACTCTTGATTTTTGCTGTTGTTTTAGGGGCCACTGTCCAGTTTGTGGATTGCCCAGATCCTGTTTTCCTCCTCCCATTTTTGTCCATTATACGCTTTGAGAATAAAGAGAAGAGAAAGAAAATAATTTTGGCAGTTTGACCTCCTGTTAGCTATTCTGACGGGAGGTTTGCTGGGGAAAGATGTTAAAACCGTTGTTTTAAACGAGTTTGCAAGAGTTTCATCCTGTACGTTCTCTGTCCACCCGCCACGACCCTGAACAGTCGAGCGTTCTGTGTGGCTCTTTGAGGACGGGTGACACTGAGTGACCGCCCTCACTTTCTCCCTGGTATATTTTTTAGACCCTTCTCCTAGGTCACCAGCACAAATGAAATGACTGAGGGAAAATCAGCAGTGACACTGTGCTTGGAGGAGGGCTGGTAAAGGATGAGGAGAAGGGCCTTCGTACAGTTTTAGTATTTGTCCAGTTTCTTTCTCCCTTGCTCTTGACATCCCTGAAATTGCCTCAGATTCTTTTAACAGTTTCACATGCCAAGTGCAGAGTATAAAAGATAGAAAATGAAGAGCTTTAAAGGCAGTATTAGGGATTGCAGCATGTCTGTGATACCTGTAGGAATTATTGTGCATATAGGTAAATATGACAAGTCAAAGTGAAGAATCTGTTGCCCAGTAATTAGGAGTTGGACAGAGTGACCTCACTGGAATTTGGTTCTTGAGCGCATTGGCCAGAGATGCATTCCATATTTTTATTTCCTGTAAGGGCAGAAAGTTTTGTCACCGTTTCTCTAGTTGAGGAACTTTGAATAAAGGCGAATATTTTATCTTACTTGGTATATAAGAGGATGAGGTTGGAATAGGAATATTGCAGCCATTTACATTTATAATTCACATTTAGGGAAAGAAATATAAAACACCATGTAAAGTACTTAAAACATTTTTCAAATGAAGCGAAATCCACACAGCAGTTGAGATTTCATTCACATTATTTAGCCAGCTTTGATTTGAAGAATTTTTCTCCGTTAAATCAGTGATAGTTGTCATTTCTAAAACTAATTGACTTGAACATCGTTTTTTAAACCCATACACCGTTCTTCAGCTAATGATGAGGCCATTTAAAATAAATATGTATGTGTGTGGGAACCGTAGACTCGTCCGTTCCTCCCATCAGCTCACTAGAGGGTCACTTGTTCTAACTGGGGTGCTCCTGGGCCCCACACACTGGCTCTTATTTCTTAACCTCAGCACTCATGCGGCCAACTGCCCACATTGGTTTTGAGCTGTATTGGTGAAATAAGGGCTGGGCGTGGCTGTGACCAACACCACCGGGGACTAAGAAATGACAGCAGTACAGACTTCCCCAGGAGCGCGCTGCTGGCGCTTTGTTACGAAGCACACATCCTTACATCCTTAGGGCAGCATCAGCGCCATCACTGCCTTCCCCTCAGCCTTGCCCAGGTCTCCCGTCCTCTGGCCTGGGAGGCTGGGGGCTGGCGCAGCGCGCGCAGTAGACACCTGGCTGCCATTGTCCCTGCAGAGGGCCAGGGGAGGGGTATCTGTGCAGGCAGCCCCCAGGCTCGGGCTGGCATCACTGCGGTGCCGCCTCCCCACAGCGCCAGTGTTCCGGGAGGGGAACCTCCCTCTTTCTGCCTCAAGACTCTCAGCGGAGAAGGGACTTCCACTTCCTTTCTGCAGTGCACAGAAAGGCAGGGCCAGTGAGGCGCTAAGTAAGTCAGGTGATTTTTTTTTTTTTTTCCCGTTTTGACCCTCTCTTTCT
This sequence comes from Camelus ferus, assembly GCF_009834535.1. NCBI lineage: Eukaryota > Metazoa > Chordata > Mammalia > Artiodactyla > Camelidae > Camelus > Camelus ferus. Next base: position 4,124,097 of record NC_045699.1, read on the forward strand.
CCACTTTCTGCTTAGAAATATAAAACTGCATCTAATTCCATCACCCCATCCCTACCTGCCCTCGACTGAGCATGTTTAGTTCTGCTTTCTGACGCTACACTGGAGAAGCAGGAGCCAGGAGGGTGGGCTCGGAAGGGTGGACAGACTTCTACGGGTTAAGTTCTTCACTGCATTGACTTCAACTTTATTTAAAAAAAAGTTGAAAAACAGTGTTGGCTGATAACGGGGAGTGTTGACACTGACAGCACAAAACGTCAGATAATCACAAATTCATTAATATTGGGCACAGAAATTGTCTTTTTTCTCTTTAATGAAAGGCCAGTTTACCTGCCACCATTAGGCACGACTCAGGTTGGTACCTGTAAAGACTGCATTCTTGGGATGCCAGCACCTTTGAAAATGAGCGTGCAAGATGGGAAGACAGAAACCAGGACAGTTAAGACTCAGTCCTGGATAATCCACAAACTAGGTCCTTCACAGATAATCAAGAGTTGACTGTATTTGGCAGTGTTTCTTATCCGCTGCTTCAGATGCTAGACGCGAGGGCTGTGTGTGCCCAGGAAGGCTCACAGCACTAATGTGTGAGTGAGAAGACGCCAGAGATGCAAGCCTCTAGATGCTGATAGTGTGCATGGTTCAGATACAGTGTTTTTGCTGTTGTGTTCTTTCATTTATAAGCTATCCATTTCTCCTAAAACATTTTGACAGTCTCATTAATAAGTTGCTATCTAAAACATTAGCGTATAAAATGCTGTAAACGTAAAGTATACGCTTTAGAATGAACTTACACCAAGTCATTTTTTAAGATAACTACCTGAAAAAATGCAGAATCTGAATAGAATATTCCTTTTTACAACATTTCTGTTGATGTATTGCCAGTGTTTAGAATCTGAGATGGAAAATTTTATTTCATAAATGAATTGTGGGCTTAACTGCTAAGGAAACTTAATAATTTGGTACTTTGTCAACTGTCCACCTTAAATACAGTATTACTTACTTTACACTTATGTAACTCTTTATAAATTCCGAATTGAAGTATTTCAGTATGTTTATAAAACAGTCTCTTAAATTTAAATTTGTTAAATAACGTAAAAGGTCTTTCTGTTTGGACAGGTCAGTGCTGAGTCACTGTGAAGTAGGGACAGGGCTGCTTAGGGGGGCGTTTGGTTGAGGGGTGTCCTCGATAACTGTGGAGAGCTGTAGTCAGACATTGCAAGAGTTAGATACGGTGGTACTCTTACTCCATAGAAATCACTCTTTTCCGTTTAAAGATTGAGAACCTCGACCCCCGAGGCATTCAGCTGTCAGCTCTCTTCATGAGTGGTGTGGACATGGCCCTGTTTGCAAACGACGCGTGTGGCCAGCCAGTGCCCTGGGAACACTGCTGTCCTTGGATGTATTTTGATGGGAAGCTCTTCCAGTCCAAACTCCTCAAAGCAAGCCGGGAAAAGACCCCACTCATCGACCTCTGTGATGGTCAGGTCAGTTGCAGGGAAGAGGGTGGGCGGGCCAGGGAGGAGCGGGTGGCGACTTCCGGCTGGAATGAAATAACGTGCTCACTGGCTAATCTGTCATCTTTCCGACCGAATTTGTAATGAGCATGTGAGACAGCACTCTGATGTAGGTTAGGCTCAGCCCATTGTGTAACCAGGTGTCAGTTAAGTGCCCACATGAGCCGTGCTCAGGATAGACACTTGCTTCTCATTCACAGTAATTATATTCTGTAACTATGCCTTGAACACTGAATTAGCAAATAGTGAACCTTTGCTCTTAGGGGAAGTACAGGCTTAGGTTCCTGTGAGCCTCCCGTCACAACATCTTCATCAACCAGTCAGCACATAACCTTCCTTTATGTGTTTCTGTTTAAAGACTTCTTAATGCATAGATATAGTGTTAATTCACTCATATTGCACTTACGGCCCGCAGCTCTGTAACTCAGCCTAAGCAAAGCTCGTTTAACTAGCCACGTATGTTTTCTCCATGAGATACCTTACAGCCCAGTATTTGGGAACACAAGCCAGAACTCAACACTGTGCTTGGGGACATTTCACACAAGTCATTCACAAAAACATGGAAACCCCAACACTAGGGACACAGTGAACAGGACACCTGTTTACAGTATGAAAGCTGAAACACGAAGGCCACGCTGTGCCTCCTGCAACCTCAGGTGGCAACTCAAACTTTATCCCGCTCAGTGCATGTCTTCAAATGACTATGAAAATGCCATGAGTGTTGATTTTGGAGGTTATAAATAAATTTTAGCAAGTAGGTGATTCTGCAAATGTGAAACTCCTGCATGATGAAGACTGGCTGTAATTTTAAAACCTTAATTTAAAAATAAAGTGAAGTAGGTTATCAGGTTATCTTGTCCCATTGCATAAAAGATGCTCACATGTGCTTCAAGCTTTTAAATCTTAGACTATAAAACACACATTTTCCCACATGCTGCTTAAGTCAAGCTCAGTCTGAAGACAGACTTACAGAGTAAATGGATTTTTAATTTCTCTGATTAAAGATGGGTTGTTGGTGTATATATTATGTATGTGTTTATTAACAGAAGACACTCTGGTTGAACGTTTCTGATGTTACTTCACGGTGGAGTTGGACACACACAAGCTGTATTGTCCACATTGTGCAGGTCGCCCCACAGACGGGTCAGCAGGGCTCTTGTCCCGTCCTGTCTCAGAGAGCCCCAGGCTTCCCTTAAGCAGCATTGATCACTCTGTGCTTCAGTTCCTTCTCTATAAAATACAGTAAATTTCTGACCTAAAATTAAATTGATAGGAAAGTAAATTTTAAAGATGTGAACTAGACATCATCTTCCCTGTGGTCCACGGTTGGAAGGAAGACTGAAGTGACCTGTCTGGATTTAGACATGGATTCTGAGAACCAAGTTCATTTTTAGTTAATAACTTTCATAGTAAATAGTTCTCACCTGAAGATATACTGAGAAAGTAGGAATTTAAATTCTTTTTGATTTACAAGATTAAGATTATGAGATGGAGAGGCACCTGTTAATTTTTGTTTGCACGTTTGCATGCTGTAAACAAGTGTTGCTGAGCAGTTTGACTGTTTTATCTGCGGGAGAACAAACAGGCCTGGCACAGTGATCTGTGTGTCATACTTATTTCTTGTTCATTCCAATTCAGTGGAGACCTAGTGAGTCAAGTTGTCACATGCCAGTCCTTGCCTTGCAGGCCGAGCAAGCTGCCAAGGTAGAGAAGATGCGGCAGAGCATCCTGGAAGGGCTGAACTTCTCCCGGCAGAGCCACCCGCTCCCCTTCCCACCGCCGGCGGCGCTGCCTTTCTACCCTGCCTCCGTGTACCCGCGTCACTTCGGGCCCATCCCTCCAGCTCAGGGCCGAGGGCGGGGCTTTGCAGGTGAGCGTGCCCCCCACTGCGTGTCGGGACGCGCCGGTGTGGGGAGGCAGGCGTGTGACCAGCAGGCAGGCCTTCTTGGCGGGCCATGTCTTGCCGTGTTGAGACCAGGTAATTGATTGTCACGCTTAGTTCCGAAGTTTGCACCGACAGCTCTTATGTGAGAAGGGAGCAAACTTGATCCTAGAAGAGATTATGGGAAAGGGAGAGGAAGCTGCAAAAGTTGTTGCAGAAACAGGATTTTAAAATTGGTCAGTATAGCTGAAATCCTGCTCGCGTTTGCGATTTGAGATCCTCTCCTGTGTGCAGCCTGCCGAGCTCTCCTGCTCTAAGGCCTCCCCCCAGGCCTGTGGCAGAGCCCCTGGCAATAGTATCTGGTCTCAGGAGGCTCCTCCAAGAGCGGGCAGGGTGACGTTTCAGTATCGCTGGTGACAGCAGGGGCTGGGAGTCCCCTCCCCGGCGACTGGCGGTGTAAGACCAGCGGTGGAGGGACACGGGGGTTGCTCTTCCCACAAGCCCACTGGTGGCTCTCCCTGAACCCGGCTCCTCACGGCTTCTCCCGTCTCTCCCCGCTCGGGTCCCACAGGAGTCTGTGGCTTTGGAGGCCCCTATGGGGACACTGTAGCGACAGGCGCTTACCGTGCCTTCCGTGTGGCGACGGCGGCAGGACACTGCGGAGCCTTCTCAGGCAGTGACAGCAGCAGGACTAGCAAGTCGCAGGGCGGTAATTATGCCACACCTCCTCCTGGGGCTTCTGTCCGCCAGCAGCTTCCCCGCCTCCCGCCTCCTCTCCCCGGCTGTCATCACCCCAGCGCCACGTCCCTTCTGCTAGGTCTCCTCCTGGCTCTGCCTGCCCCCAGGCCTTCCCAGCAGCTTCGCCGTGGCCCGCCCCTGCCTCCCGGCGGGGGCCGTCGCGTGTCCGCACACAGCCCCTCTTCTCTGCCCCCGGCCCCCTGACCACTGCCTCCTGCGACAGAGCAGGCCGCCCAGGGGCGCTCAGTGTCGTCCCTTTCCTTCCGTATTCTCTAACAAGCCCCTGGCAGGTAAAGGGGATGATGCTGGTGTGGAAGATTCTAAGACCAACGCAGAGTTCCTGGCATAGAAAAGTTTATCACAGCTTTAAAGACGTATCCAACATCAGATGTATACGTAGTCTATTTTAAATTTCCATTGCTTCTCTTCTCATTTGTACTAGGCTTGCGAGGGAGCAAAAAGAAGTCCTAACGTTTAGTTTTGAAATAATGTCTTGTGATTTTGCTGTACTTGAAGCCCGTGACTTGTGGCTTTGTCATTAAATCCATGTGTGGGGCCTGCAAATCTCAACCTGGTCATCAAGTCTGAATGACAGGGTTATTCAGGTACATTTTTGGAAGAACTTTTAGCATAGGCACGCCTCTCTTTCTTGACCAGGAATATTTTTCCAGCTCAGCTACTTGGGTACTTACAGAAGCCACTGAGAGACGTGTTTTGTAGCAGTCAGACTGGCAGATGAGTGAGCTGCAGGAGCCGTTCCTCCTCTCCTCCTGGACTCGCTCGCCCCCGTCCCGCCTGCCCCAGCTCTCCCGGCTGCCCGGGGCGCTCTCCCGTCTGTTCCTGCGCCTGTGCAGCGCGCAGGAACGTGTGCCCTCTGCTTCACAGTCAACTTCAGCTTCTTGCAACCCTTGCCTGGAAACTCATGCTGGCCTGTAGTTGGGATAAAATACTGCGGTGGGGGGGGGCAGTGGTCGGGGAGTCAGGACTGTGGACATTGTGGGGTCAGAGTGGGTTTTTTAGTCTGAAATGACAAGAGGAACCTCCAGATTGTATCTGGAACTCAGATCTGCGCTGTCCAGTATAGTAGCCACTGGCCACACGTGGCTCTGGAGCACTTGAACCTGTGGCTCATCCGAGCTGAGCTGACTTAATACAGAAAAAAGAGTGCAAACTGTCTCATTCATAGTTTTTGCATTTATTACATTGTTGAAATTAGTATTATTTTGGATATACTGGGTTAAATAAAATACATATTATTAATGCTTATTTCACATGTTTCTTTGTACTTTTTTAATGTGGCTACTAGGAAACATAAGGCTTGTTGTAGATTTTGTTGGACAGCGCTGTCTGGCTGTTAATCACCACGGCTAACATCAAGATGATAGAAAGTTTATTATCCATTCCATCTGCCAGAAAATAAGATGCTTGAGGTTCTGTTCTATTTTGTTTTTATCAGAAGTTTTGAGAAATTTTTCTTAGGGAAGTCAGAAGACCTTATGCAGGGTACCAGCAATTAATAGAAGTTAGTGAGCACAGTGGATATTTGTGACCCTGCCTAAGGAAATTTTCATTTCATAACACAATAAGAAGTAACAGGCTAGACTGACTGATTCATTTCTGCAGTGTTTGGTTGAGGTAGTAAGCTTGGAAATAATTACCCGAAGAGAAAAACATTCTGAGTTTGCAGGTTTCCATGCTGGTGCCATAAGCACCCAATACTTCGGCTGTATTTCCACCTAAAAGCCACACTCATTTTGCGGTTGTAACCTGTTTTAGTTCTCGTGGGTTCTTTGAATAGTCAACACCTCTTACTTTCAGCTGTATTTTTAAGAACAGCTTAAAGCCATTAAAATCCAATCGTGTGTACGTAGACAGTTTACATAACAAACAAGAAGTCTCCACAAAGCAAGAGAAAGGGGCTTCAGAGGAAATAATAGAAACCACATTTGAAAAGAAATAGCTTGCTTATTTCTGTTTGCTATTCTTAATTCTGTGATTGTAAAGATTTTTTTTCTTCATCTATTTTTGTGCAGGGATCCAACCTATACCTTCTCAGGGAGGGAAGCTAGAAATAGCTGGCACCGTGGTCGGCCACTGGGCTGGGAGCAGACGGGGCCGGGGGGGCCGGGGGCCTTTCCCCCTGCAGGTAGTTTCTGTCGGAGGACCAGCAAGAGGGTAAGTTTGAACAGTGAAAGCATATTTGTATTTTTTTAAGAAAAAAAAAAAAAAGGCCTTTCTTGTTATTTTAATCATGAGTTTACTAGGAACATTTTTATGTCATTAAATACATTCCTCTTTAACACTATTCTTAGTAGTTTACAGGGTTCCATTACATACAGCGTTATGTGATTATTTAAGCCATTATTAAAGAATTATCCACAAATGATTCAATTAACCATTTTTTTAATGTTTAAAAAAAGGAACATTTTTGAAGTGTATTATTTTTCAAATTGAACCCACTAGATATAGGGACCCCCCCCCCCAAAAAAAAAGACTGATTACTTGAAATCAATCTTTGGTATGACCATGATTTAATAAAGTCTGCCTTCTATAGCACAGATTAGACACCTTTAAATCCATCTGATATTATTTTAAATGTTGTTTGTAACAAATTCAAGTCTGTCTGCTTTTGTCCTCTTTTACGTGTTTAGGCGCCCAAGAGGGGTTATTTCCACGCCAGTGATCAGAACATTTGGAAGAGGTGGAAGGTACTACGGCAGAGGCTATAAAAACCAGGGTGCGATTCAGGTAATGACACGATGTAGCGTGAGTGCCAGCTCACTCCCAAGTGCTGGTCTGCCCAGGCCGGTGTTCCGGGGCCAGTGTCCAGACAGGAGGGCTGTCGGGCTGAGCGCCCAGCACAGTGGTGGCACGTGGTGTTTACCAAATTTACGCTCCCTCCGACCCAGATCGCTAGAGCGTTGCTTGTGGTGACGAGAGCTCGATCTCACGTCCACGTGCTGTGTGTAGGACGTTAGCTGAGAATGTTCCAGGAACTCTTCCTGCTGTTTGTATTATAAAGCATGATTTAGGTAAATTGCATGTAGGATTGAAAAAGAAAATTTACATACAGGGGCAGTGCATCTTTTTCTCCTCCTCCTGGTCCATCTTGACTAGGTCTTCCCTGAAAGGATCAGCCCATGAGAAAATAAAGTCACGTGCCTGTCTTCATGAAATAGCCAGAGATTTCTTCTGCTTTGGATGTTCCATTTTAGGACCTGGATCTTGGTGAACTTCTTGAGAACGAGCTTTTAAAAATACCGATCAGTCCTAACACCGTATTGTGTTGTCTCACTTGAGTTATGATATTTAATCAAAGTGCAAACAGTTTCTTCCCCCATACTATCCATGTAAACATTAAAAGTACACTCTTGTGACTCATTTATTAATAATCTGTATTTGAAAGGTTAATTGGCCAAGAGGAAATAAAATTTCTGCCTTTACCAGGTGATCTTAGCATCTTGGTAGCCTTTTTTTTTTTTTTTTTTTTTTTTGATGAAATACCTCAAACGAGTCAAGCGCAGAGGCAGTCCCGTCCCTGAGAGCGGGCCCAGGAACCAGCATCCAGCAAGGAGGAGGTACTCCGCTCATTCTGGCTCCCCTTGGGGCCCCACCCTGACCTTCCTCAGCCTTCACAAAGACATCCTTGTGAGCCATTGACACTCTCAGTCCCTTGGCAGGTTTACAAGAGGGAGGAGAACTCCTGTTCTTACTGGTTCTCCAGCCCAGAGCTCGTTCTGTAAAAGTGTCCCAGGTTGTGCGTTATGGTCATCCCTGGTGGGTGCAGGGGCCTTTCTTGAGCTGGTGGTGGGGAATATGTGTCCCCACATTGCTTAAGCACTTTTATTTTAATATAAAACCTAGATACCCCAAACCACACACACACAAAATGTGTAGCTTAATGAGTTAAAAGGAAGAAAGCCATGTAGCCATCACCCATGTGATGGTTTATATCTTCTCAGCCGTACCAAGAGCCCCTCGTGGGCCAGATCTCAATACCAACCTCCTGTCTTCCAGTTGCACAGAAATAACCACCACCCTGGAATTTTACACTCATCTCTGTTATTTCTCCCTTGTCTCTTTCTGGTTTTATCTCTCATGTGTGCATTCCTAGACAGCGTGGTTGAGTTTTGTTCATTTTCTTTTTCTTTGCTATGTCTTCTGAGTCTCTCTGCAGGTTTCCCTCCCTCCCTTCATTTACCTTCGCTTTATCTAGTGAAGGACAACCCAGGCTGTTTCACCTGCAGACTTCTGGCTTTTGCCAGGCGCACACTCATGGCGCTCTTCACCGTGTGGCTCTGACCTTGTCTCTCTTGCACCGTGTGGTGGCTGGATCTGGATGCTGCTTGGACTCGGGTTTGTCCCTGAGACAGGATGTAGTGGAGCTGTGTGCTTTCGTATCTGCTTCCCTATTTTTACATGTTAGGACCTGCTGATGCCTCAGTGAGGAGATCCATTCATTTACTGTGGATTGCAAAGTAAAGATACTCTCATTCCATCGTTTCTTTTTCTTTATTTATTGGAGTGCTTTATAAAAAGTTTCTTCCTATCGCTTTTGGTGCCCAAATATCACAACCCTTACAGGAAAGCGAGGTCAGCACATGGCTTTGTAGCTCCCCTTGCCCGTCCTTGGCCACTGGGCCCTGTACTGTGACCTCTGATCTTCAGTAGCTTCCTGTCCGGAGCATCACCCAGTCCAGCAGACCTGTGACAGCCGTTTTTTCTAGTTTCTTGGTTTCTTTAGTGGGAAACGGCGTTTCAGGACCAGAGTAGGGGCACTGATACACTCTGGCTTCCACGGGGTCAGTCACTATTCCTAGTGTTCTGTGTACATGGACACACAGAGTCCTTTTTCGTTATACACACAACCTATATGCTTTTTATTGCATTTTTTAAAGAAACAATTCTCATGAATTCACACTGATGTTTCCAATTCAAACTGAGGACTCTAAGGCTTCCCTTTAGCCTCTTCTCTGTTAATTGTATACGTCCTTTCTTCCATGCCAAATCACCACTTCATTTTTCCTATGAACAGAGCTAGAGGGGCAAAATGTGCATGTGCTCACTCACATGTACTTGGCACACACAGACACACGCATGCAGTCTGCCGCCTTTTCCTCCCCTAATTAAATACCGTAGGAGTTTATATAGACTCCTCCAATTGAAATTTAGGACTTCAAGACTTGAACTTGACTTTTATGTTTATATCAGTATGTCCGTTCTTCCATCCTTCGAACCTTGGTTCCCAAGAACCCAGATGATGGTCCAATCGGAACGTCCCCTAACTCATCATTTACTTCCTCTCACATTGCGTACACAGTCCGCTAGGAATAGCTAATACTACTGCCATCAGCACAATCACGGGGAACAGTTAAAAGAAAATGTTGGCATATGTCCCCCATCTTTCCCCCAACATTGTCACATTTAAAAAAAATAGCTCTGCTTTTATTGTTGGCGTTGTCCGAGGTACACGCTCAGCCATATTTGTCCCGGGCCTGTGGATGACTGCCCCGTGGCCCACCAGCCTGGAGTCTGCTGGTCCATTTTGTCCCTCTGAGGCTCCTTCTTTAATGGGTTCCTCAGGGAGGACTTAGGGAAACAGCATTCAATTTGAAAACAATTTATTTTCCTAGTAATTGCAAATGTCAGTTCACATCTCCTTCTCAAGTAACGTACACGTGTTATGCGATTTCTTCTGTCATAAAGCTTTGCCGTCAAAGAATGATAATAATTGAATTGTCTTTCCCTTTGAAGTCATTTGCTGTTTGGGCCTAAATGCCTAAACTGTGTGTGTGTTTCCATCAAAGTTCAGTGACGTGCCCAGCTGCTGGTCATTCTTGGTCAACATACTTGGTATATGATGCCTTCTTTCCAAATGCAATTTCAAGTCTTGTTTTACATCGGAAATTTTCTTGAGTCACTGGTTTTTCATTTCAGCTCTTTTTCTTTGCTCTATTTTCGTCTCTGGTGCGGCTGTTGTGCTAGTCCTTCTGGTTCAGTCCCTCCGTGTTTGTATACTCTTCATTCCTTTTTGTCTCTTCCCTTCTTTTTTGAGCTGTAACTCATATACTGTGCAGTTCGCCTGTTCAAAGTGTGCAGTCAAGTCTGTTCTCAAGGCCATACAGCAGTCACCACTTCTTCTAGAACATTCATTACCCCCAGAGAAACTCCTTACTCTCATGAGCAGCCACACACCCCACCCCCCTAGTCCCTGACGGATCTGCTTTCTGTCTGGATTTGTCCTCTGTACATTTCATGTAAATGCACGTGTTGTGACATATACTAGGTTGTCATTCTTTCTTATTGCTGAGTGATGCTCCGCTGGATGGATACACCACATTTTCTTTATTTGTTCATCAGCTGATGGACATTTAGATTGTTTCAATTTTTTTGGCTATCGTGAATACTGCTGCTGTGAACATACATGTCCAAGTCTGGTTTTCCCCCCAGCTTTATCGAGATACAATTGACATATAACATTACGTTAGTTTTATGTGTATAGCATAATGATTCAATATTTGCATTTATTGTGAAATGATCACCACAGTAAGTCTAATTCACATCCATCGCCACACATAGTTACAATTTTTTTTCTTGTGATGAGAACCTTTTTTTCTAAGTTTTTTTTTTTTAATTTTTGAGGGGCAGGTAATTACATTTACTTATTTATGTATTTATTTTTGGAAGAGGTACTGGGGATTGAACCCAGGACTTTATGCATGCTAAGCGTGTGCTCTACCGTTTGAGCTATACCCTCCCCCCAAGAACTTTTAAGATACACTCTCTTAGCAACTCTCAAATATACAATAGAGTACTGTTAACTATAGTCATTGTGGACAAGTTTTGTGACACATTTTCAGTTCTCCTGGGTATATAGGTAGGAGTGAATTTCTGGCTCAAATGGTAATTCTGTGTTTAAGCATTTGAACCACCAAACTTTTCCGTGGTGGCTGCACCATTTTCCATTTTGACCAGCAATGTGTAGGGTTCCAATTCTCCACATCCTTGTCTACGCGTGTTATATTGAGTTTATCCCTCCTAGGGGCTGTGAAGTGGTATCTCATTGTGGTTTTGATTTGCATTTCCCTTTTTTTTTTGTCTCTTTCTGATTTAAAAAATTTTTTCCTTTTACCTTCTTCAAGTTTTATGATGTTTATTTGGTGTTGTATTTCTTCTAGTTTAGTGTTCATTTTGGGAATTATTTTTTTATGTTTCTTTTAAATTCTTCCCTAAGTTTTCCACCTCACTTTCTAGCTTTCCCTGGTGTAATCTGTGCTGCTCTTCCTCATCCTGTCCTGTCACAGCCTGTTTTGAGATCAGAGCAAGCAGTCTTGGTCTTCTGTGGACATGCCTTTCAGACATATTTCATTGTCCTTAGGGACATTGTTCCATCCTTTATTTTCTTATAATGGCATAATGTGTAGTTTCACCTTAGTACTTTCTGGTACTTGTTTTTAAGTGAATGAGTGTCCTGGCACGTTAAGAAAGACAGGTGACAAAGGGCTGCTTGTTTCCTGAGCATTTCTGACCTTCCGGCCTCTGTTGTTGCCATCCTGGTGGGACCAGTTCTGAGGGGATGTGTCAGCGGGGCCGAGGAGGCCGTGCTGCCCTGTGCTGGTGGTGCATCTGGTGATGGGGGCTCCTCCTGGCGGCCCAGGCTTGTGGGAGGAGGTGGCTGTAGAGAGAGGGAATGTCTGTCTCCAAACAGGTACAGGCTGGCTTTCCTTCGTAGTCTTCCTGCATCCTTCACGCACACCCCTCATATTGCTACCTAGGGAGTGACTATCCCGAGGTTCCAGGATGAACAGGCCGCCGCACACGTTGCCTGCAGCAGGCGCCCACGGGGGAACCACTGCGTGACCAGTGCAGCGCTGCTGCAGGTGTGTGTTTAGTAAGTGGCCCTTCCCCTGAGGGAGCGAGGGCTTTAAGGTTGGGAAGCATGGACTTGAAATCTTCATGATTGCTTTTTCTCCCCTTCTTGGCCCTGCTATATTTTTGTATTAATTATTTTGTTCAGGGTTCCAAGAGGATGATAGTAGTATTGACTTCCCGAAAAGATGAGTGTTTCTGAACTGTAGGAGTAAAAACCAAAATGAGAAGATACTGTGGGACATTGAGCCTGGATGAGGAACACGAACCCCTGGGGTTACAAGAGAGTGCATCTAAAGCGAGGGGGATGGGTACCTCCAGCCCCACTCTGGGTGTGACTATAGGGTGGACAGGGGATAGAACAGGATGCAGAGAGAGTGTAGATGATAGAATGCACACAGACTGCGGGGGTAGAGGGTACAGCTCTCCCGCGGACAGCGCCTGCCCTCTGCGCAGTCAGAAATCCACGTACAGCTTTGCAGTCAGCCCTTCTCCGTGTCTGCAGTTCCGCATCCGCAGATTCAACCAACTGAGGATCCTGTAATTCTATAGTACGTATTTATTGAAAAAAGCCCCCAGAATAGTGGACTTGTGCAGCTCAAATCCGTGTTGTTCAAGGGTCAAATGTATAGAGCGTGTGTAGCGTATGTAAGAGGACGCGCAGAGCAGAGGGTACGTGCAGCAGGGGCGCGGCCTCGCCCCCGCTGCGTTCTGTTCTTGAATCTGCAGCGAGTGTCATCAGGCCCCAGCTGGTGTCCCCTCTCTCCCGCTGTTAAATCAAAAGCTGCCTTACCGCTTGCCTGTCTTTCCTTTCGAACAGGGCAAGCCTCCTTATGCTGCTTCAGCAGAAGAAGTGGCCAAAGAACTGAAGTCAAGATCCGGGGAATCGAAGTCCTCCGCCGTGTCTTCAGACGGGTCCCTGGCTGAAAACGGAGCGGTGGCTGAGGAGAAGCCGGCTCCCCAGATGAACGGGAGCGCGGGCGACGCCAGGGCCCCCAGCCACTCGGAAAGTGCCTTGAACAATGACTCTAAGACGTGCAATACAAATCCTCACTTAAATGCACTAAGTACAGACAGTGCTTGCCGCAGGGCCGATGCTCTGGAGGCGGCTGTCTTAAAGAAAGAAGAGTAAACTTATTTTTTATAGAGGGTGAAGGATGCTGGAAGGGTAAGGATTTAGGAATATCTGGAGAGAAAGAGAGCCTACAGTTATGTACATTTTTTCCTTTCCGTAAGTGAAAAATGAGGACTTTGGAAATTCGGATCCCTCTTTGATATCAGAGATTTAAACAACACATTTTTAGTTTTAACCAGTTGTAGTCAAAATGCTACAATAAAACAAAGAAAGAAAGAAAATGAAGAGCATTTGACTCCCACACTTAAAATGAAGTACACACAAAGTTTAAACTGGTTATGACAAAAGCCTACAGTTGTGTTTCTTGAACTATAAAGAAAACAAATTTTGGCAGTCTTTAAGTATATATAGCTTAAAATATCATTTTTAGCATTTGGCACCATATGTATGCCATTATCTTTGATTTTGCATTACTGTTCACAAGAAAGCTTTGTCTAAGGCTTTGATTTTATGATTATGAAAGAAATAAGGCACAACCACAGTTTTTCTTTCTTACTTAAATTTCATCACTGTTGATGTGGTTCTTTTTTTGTGTTTAAAAAAAAAGTGCAACTATCAAAACTAAAAAAAATTAGAGTATTATTGCCGTTCTGCTGATTTTAAATATACAGTACATCATACATACTTTACAAGCAAGTTAAATGGAGATAAAGTTGAAATCATAGAAGATGCAAATGACCTTTCAAAATCAACACAATGTGTTCTGAAACTTTTCGTGACTTAATACCATGCATCTGTGATCAATGAACTATGTGGTTTTGAATCGGACGTAGACCATTAGTGCTACTACTTGAGCTAAACTTCTGCATGGTTCATAATTTTTAAAGTGTGTAGTTAATATTATGCATGTTATTGTCCTTTCTTCCATTCTTACCAGTATGTGCCCATTTGCAAAACAAAAATGCTAATAATCAGTAATAGTCCTATAAAAGATGTTAACTCTGTTTAGTCATTGACTGATCTTGCTCTAACCTTAAAATTTTGTGATTATTGACCTCTGTTGCATTTATTCTAAAACCCCCCCAAATTATCTAGCTGTTTCGAATATCAACATTACCCTGGTGTATTCACTGCTGTATGCATTATTGTTCTTTGTTGCTGTTTTATGCCTTCATATTAGCAAAATATGAAATTCTGTGAAAAACAAAAAAAAATCCCTTTGATCTTTAAAAAAAAAACAAAAAAAAAAACAACCCCCCCTTCTGTAGCAGGAAACAAATTGCTTGTTCTTGAGAACTTTCCCATCAAGAATTTAGTAGAAGCAGGTATACTTATATCATTTTGATGTTTTTGTTAATGTTTCCAAACAATGTACTTTGAAATCAGAATCACTTCTTATTCGTTTTCATATAATTCTCCTGATGCTCTTCATCACACATTAGTGATCAGAAATGAGATGTAATTCCCCAATCCCTGCCCGCAAGACCTGAGTAGGATCTTACTGTAAGTTGAAGGGAGTTTTGCCCTAACTCATGGATTGTGCAAGAATGAACTGCTGTTGGGTTTGACTGATTGTAGATGGGTTGTGGTGTGGTGTATCTGAAGGCTATTGAATGCAACTTACAATGCTTAATAAAAATCTTTATTCTTTTAGTATAAAGATGGTGTGGCTTTTACATTCCTTGTAAAAACATACATTTTACCGAGATTTAATTCAAATTGAAACAGCTATTTTGGTCAAATAACCAAAATTTAGAAATGTTTTGCCCCTTGCAAGTAATTCCAGGTTCCAGCTCTAAAGGAACATACATGGCTAATATGCAAGTTATGCTGATACTGATGTCTGAGTTTCATAGTTAAAAAAAAGACATTCTCTGATAGAGCAGTCTTAGAAATAGAAACTTAATTTTAAAAAAAGCCCAAGAATGAAATACACTTGATCTTGACAAAACATAACTTTTATTTTTTAAAATCAGATCTATACTGTATTCAGATTGGTTTAGTTTTCACCTAATGTCCTTTTTTGTTCTAGGATTACCCCATTACATTTAGTTGTCACGGCTCCTTAGGCTCCCCATTGTGACAGTTGCTCAGGCTTTCGTTGTATTTGGTGACCTTGTGACAGTCTTGAGTGCTGGTCACATGTTTTTTTGACTGCCCCTCAATTGTGATGCCCGATTTTTTTTTTTTTTATTCATGAGTAGACTCGGGTTAGGCTACGTAAAATGAGCACGCCTTATCACCACTGATGGCGGCCTTGATCATACGGCTGTGTGTTGGCCAGGTCTCTTCTCTGTAAAGTTCCAGCCCCTTCCTCCGAAGTCACCATACGCAGCCCACACTCAGGAAGTGGGCTGTCATGCTTGAGTATCTATCCCTAGTAAATTACTTAGAATTCTCGTGTATGGCAGTTTCGTCTCTTCTCCCCCATTTCCCCATGTTTTTACGTCGTTGAGTTCTGAGTGCTTAGCACAGGACAGGGGTGAACGCTCAGTACTTACTACATTTTATTGGTTCTTGTTTTGTAAGCCTCCACTGTAAATCTCTCGTGTTCTAATAACAACTTCAGTAATGATACTAAAATAGGACATGCTTTTTTAGAAGCGCTATTCTAGATGTTTTAGCTCATTTAATGCTCACCGCAATGCTATCTGGATGACACTAGTTCACCACCGAAGATTTTTAACTTATCGGAGGCCACACATCGGAGGCTAGCGAGCGGGGGAGACAGCATCTGAGTTCGTGCCGTGGAGCCCACACTCGGAGCCCTGGCGGCGCCCTTTGGTCCGTTGGTCCCCTTGCCTGGCTCGCCCAGCTCCTCGGGAACCGCGTCTTCGGTCGGAGCGGAGGGTGGGGCTGTGTGCTGGCCGCCACGGGGTGGGCGGGATGGGGGAGAGGGCCAGAAGACGCAGCAGCACCGAGGAAAGGTCTGCGGGCCGCCGCTCCGGCCGCCTACTCGGAACCCGGGAGCGGAGAGGGAGGGCCGCCGCGAGGGCCCCGCCCTCCCCGCTTCCTGGTAGGAGGCGGACGCGCCCGGGATGCGCGCTTCCGGCCTTGCGTGGAGCAGGGCGGGGCCTTGCGGAGGGCGTGGGCGGGGCCTTGCGTAGGGCGTGGGCGGGGCGGGGCCGAGCGCAGGGCCGCCCCACTCCCTCCCTGCGCGGACGGTGCGCGCGCGCCCTTTCCCTCCCACCCGCGAGGCCCGCGAGGCCCGCGCGGCTCTGCGCCACTGCTACCGGGGCCAGGCCCTGAGGCGGCCGCGGGAGGTCGGCGGAGGCCGGTTCGGGGTTCACACCGATGGCGCCCGCAGCCGAATTCCGCGCTGCAGAACTCAGACCAGATCCTCAGGGACGACGAGGGCCGGGCAGGGCGGGCCGGGGCTTCCCCAAACGGTCAGCGCTCAAGTTCAAGGTTCCTGGAGCCCGACCGCAGAAAACCCCCGCCTGCTCTGGGCTGCGCTCCGGCACCGCACGACCCTCTAACCTGGAGCTCTGCGCCCCTGAGGGACCGGCCACGGTCCCCAGTGCCCAGGACTCAGGCGCTGTCCGGAGCCAGTATGTTCCACGCAAGCCCTGAGAGTTCTTCTGGTTCTGGCAGCTGTGCCGACTCCAAGGGCGGTTAGCCCTCTGCTCCTACAGGCTGTGGCTCCGAATTTGGAGGAAATAAGGAACCTCACCCATACCTCTCCTGACACTTGTTGGCCCCACCGTTCCTCAGGGACGTGGGTTTGAGCTCCTGTACGTTCATATCATGTTCTGGGCCACAGTACCAAGGGCCCCCGTTGCCCCCAGCCCTTGCTTGCCCTCGTTGTGGGAGGCATTGGGAGCAGGGTGGGTTTCTAGTTTACAGAAATCACAGTTCCAGTGAAGACTCGCCATACGGCTCACCTGGTTTGTGCCGGGAGCGCGTTTAATCCAGCGTCCACTTGCAAACTCCTGTTAGGGTTCTTCCGTGAGATAGTCTGCGGGGAGGGCTGTGTGCTCAGTGCCACCAGCTTCTAACCTCAGGTGCCAGCAGTGCCTCCCCACCAAGACAACCGCAACCCTCTCCCCTTCTACCCTGCCATTTCTCTGCTCTCTCTCGGGCAGGTCCACCCTCTTAGAGAAGAGCCTGGTGTTTTAGAGAGGGAAGAGGGACGGAGGCACAGGCCTGGGCAGGAAGCAAAGGGAGGCCCAGGGCACCAGGCTTGCTTGGGGACACGCTGGCCATCCCTCCCGCAGCACTAGGATCTCAGGGGACGGCCTCGGTGGCATCCTGAGATAGCAAGGTGCCAGCAGCCTTGCGTGGTGCGCTGAGGTTCTGGACCAAATTCTGACCTCGGCCTGGCCCCTAGGACAACTCACACACTCTCCCGGGCTGTCGGCTTCTTTTCTTTTTCTTTTTAAAGAATAGCTTCTACTGATTTTTTTGTTTGTTTGTTTCAAAAGTAATATGTTTATTGTAGTAACTTTAAAAAATACAGGTAAACGAAAAGGAAAAGAAAAATCACCCTCCTGGTGACCTGTTGTTAATATTTGGTCTTTATCTTGCCTTTCCCTATGCAATTTTTAACTTTTTTGCAGAAAATAATCAAGCCATCAAACCTACTTTGTAACATTTTTACCCCACCTAGCATCATTTTAGGGCTATCCTTCTCTGCCATTCTACTTTCTGTCATAGGTCCCACAACTCCGCGGGTGGCTGCACCATGATGTACCTGCTTGTCCAGTGCGGCTGGACCTGGCTTTACTTGGGCCCCCTCCAGAGCTGATGGAGCACCTGTGTTGGGTATTGCTCGAGGCCCCTAGGCTCAGAGGGCAGCAAGGGCCCTGCCTTCAAGGCATTTACAGTTGTGGGCTGGGGGAAGTACACGTGTGTACAAATAAGACTACTAGAAACAAGAAGATGACAATAAAATGAGGTGATGGGTGCTTGACAGGAAGGGCCTCTGGGACGGGGATGAGAAGGATGGTGGTCTGAGCAGACTGGGGTCAGGCTTAGGCCCCGGGCCAGGAAGCAGTGGATGAAGAGGATACCTGAGTGAGGGGAAAAGCCAGCACTGCAGGGTGAGGGCATGCTGCTGGCCCTTCGGAGGCTGTGACCAGTCTCCAGGTGGCCGCTGACTGGGAGGCAGGTGACACCCTATAGGTAATTAGCATTTCACGAGAAGGAACAGCTCAAGGTGGGAGGTGAGGGAAGGTTATCTTGGTCCCAGGTGCTGACCAGACCCTGACTCTTGGCCAAAAATGGTAGGGAAAATGGGTTTCTGGTTTTCATCTCATTGCTTTGATTGCCTGCAAGGGTGATATATCCCTTCTTAGGTTTACTGTGCCCTCAGCTTACCATTTTCCAAGTGGTAGAGAATGTCCAGCGTCTTGGCTCTTTCATAATTCTAAAATCCCAGGCCAAAGCCAGAATGTTAAGAAATAATTCACTGTTTGTACCCTCATCCATATAATCGCCTGCAAGGACAAAGGGAGCTCCCGACACCTCCCTCCGCACCCTCCCTCTCCTCTTCGCTCCCCAGAGGGAGCCTGTCACCACACCTGGTACCAGTTCTTTCCTGATGTTGTGTCCTCAAGAGTAGCTCTCTCTTCCAGTGACCTTATTCTACCTTCAAATTTCCTGAGAATGACTGATTTATTGCCCCCTTTCTCCTTAATCCCCACTTGGTAGACTGAACCTTGCAGAAGCCACTTTGCCTAGAGTCCTGCCTTTGCCCCACTACGTGAGCCAAGGCTTGTCCTCTGTTCCTTGCCATGTTCGCTTCCCTAGCGCAGCTCAGGCCATAGGTGATCGGAAGGCCAGCAGACAGGGCCAAAGCAGGCACTATATTGTGTCCCCTCAAATTCATATGTTGCTGTCCCTGACCCCAGGCCCTCAGAGTGGGACCTTATTTGGAAATAGGGTGGGTGCAGAACTATTTAGTTAGGTTAGGATGTCATGCTGGGGTGAGGTGAGCCCTAACCCAACCAATCTGTGGTCCCTATAAAAAGGGGAAATAGGGACACAGGGACAGATACCCACATAGGAAAACGGCCATGTGAAGACTGGAGTGATGCTTACCATAGCCAAGGAACTACCAGAAGCTGGAGAGAGGCCTGGAACAGACCCTTCCTAGGGCCTTCAGAGGGAGCATGGCCCTGCTGACACCTTGGTTTCAGACTTCTGACTTCTTGAGACAGCACATTTCTTTGGTCCTAAGTCACCTAGTCCGTGGTGCCTTGATGTGACAGCCCCAGGAAGCTGAGACACCTTGCAAGCCGCCATTCTGGTAAGTGCAGACTGTGCTCTGCGGGAGTCTCTGAAACCACGGGGGGGGGGGGGCACCACCACCTTAGCTGGATGGGACTTAGCTCTGGTTGCATTGCGTCGTTTTTCCTGACACCCAGAACAGAGACCGGAAGTGGCCTGCATGCCAATGGTTCCAAAGTGGAATGAACTGGCCTGGTGGCAAGGACTACGATCCTGTCTCTGGGACAGGTGGGGGCTGATTTCAGGCTGAGGGTCTTGTTCTCACCTGGTATTTAACCCAGTGGCCATGACGGGTCCTCCACAAGTGCTCCCAAACGCGTGCATCCGGAATGAAAGTTCTTGGAGCTCCACTGCATAGAGAGACTCCTGCATCTCCATCAGTCCTTTTGTCTACCTGTGGGTCACCTCGCTGAGGGTCTGCTGGGGCTGGTGTTCTGCTCACTCCCGAGGAGACAGCCAGAGCAGAATACAGAGCTCTCCATGCTGCGTCCTTTCACCTGTGCGGACAGCCATGTGAAAATGCACACGAGAAAAAAATAAATCCACGTCAAAATGCAACAGCAATGGTAATAGGCTCTGTGAAGGAAAACGCAGAGGAAAGGAGTCTGTCTGATGAATGGCCTGGGGGGCCAGATGGGAATTACCCTGGCAAAGCTTCAGCTGCTTCAGGGTGGGTGCCCTGGATGGACTTAGCCCACTGTGCCTGGCAGGTCTTGGCATTCATGGCAGACCTAGCCAGACCCCATCATGCCACATCCTCTCCTGGCATTCGTGCATGTCCCTCCCTGCAGACCTGACCCACCCCAGTGTGGGCTATAGGTGGGCCACCCTGGTCCCAGTTTGACCGAAGAGCCTGGTTTGCCCCTGTTCTGGTGTTTTATTGACAGCATCCCTTTGGATAAACCCCAGCTGAGGGGCTTTTGTCTACAAACTCAACTGCTTCCAAATATCACAGGACCATCCAAGAGATGGACAACAAGAAAGGGCACACTTTCATACCTATCAGAAAAAAACCAGAAAGCTTCTAAAATTCCCAGGGTCACTGTTCATTTCAGTCAGTTCTGGATCAGATCAGCTTGGTCCAGGAACCCCAAGAGGACCCTCTCTTAGAACTCCCTTTGCATTCACCAGATGGATTCATCTGCTACAGAAGCACACATACAACTCTGAAGTAGTATTTCCCTTCTGACATCTCACCCCGCTCCTCCGACAGTTATTAACTGTCTGTCTCTTGCTCTGGCATATGAGTTCCTTGGGGGTAGGAATGGTGTCTGCCTTGCTCACTGCTATGACATCTGCACTAGTTATGTGCCGACGCACTGGATAACCTAGATTAAATGGACAAATTCCTAGAAACATACAACCTACCAAAACTGAATCATAAAGAAATAGAACATCTCAACTGATCTATAATTATTAAGGAGGTTGAGTCAGTACTCAAAAACCTTCCAACAAAGAACAGCCAGGACCAGATGGCTTCACTGGTAAGTACTACTACGCAAGACAAATAAACACCAATCCTTCTTAAACTCTTCCCCAAAACTGAAGAGAACACTTCCTAATCCTTTCTATGAAGCCAATATTACCCTGATACAAAAGCCAGCCAAAGACTCTACAAGAAAAGAAAACAACAAAACAATCTCCCCTATAAACATTGATGCCAAATCCTCAACAAAATACTAGGAAACCAAATTCAACAGCATATTAAAAGGATCATACACCCTGACCAAGTGGAATTTATTCCTGGGATGCAAGGATGATTCAGCATCCTTAAAAAAAAAAAATCAATGTAATACAGACCACATTAACAGAATGAAGGGGGAAAAAAATATGATCATCTCAACTGATGCAGAAAACGCAGTTGACAAAATTCAACACCCTTTCATGATAAACAAACAAACAAAAAACTAGGAATAGAAACCTCTTCAATATAGTAAAAGGCATATATGAAAAGCCCAAACCAAGCATCTACTCAATGGTGAAAGAACTTTAAAAAAGCTTTTTCCCTAAGATCAGGAACAAGAGAAAGATGGCCACTTTAACCACTCCTACTCAACATACTATTGGAAGCTCTAGCCAAAGTAATTGGGCAAGAAAAAGAAATGAAAGGCATTCAAATTAGAAAGGAAGAATTCTCTCTCTTCATAGATAACATGATCTTATGTCATGTAAAGTCATCAAGATTTAAGAATTCTAAAGATTCCACAAATAACTGTTAGAACTAAAAAGCAAATTTAGCAAACTCCACACAAAAATCAGTTTTGTTTCCATACACTAAGAATGAACAATCCGAAAAGAAAATTAGAAACATAATTTCACGTACAATAGCATCAAATAAATAAAATACCTAGGAATAGACCTAACCAAGAAGACAAAATATTTGTACACAGAAAACTATAAAACGTTGCTGAAAGCAATTAAAGAAGGCACAAATAAATGGAAAGACATCCCATGTTCATAGATCAGAAGACTTACTGTTGTTAAGTTGTCATGACTACCCAAAGTGATGTACAGATTCAGTGCAATCCCTATCAAATAGCGCTTTTTGCAGAAATGGAGAAGCAGTCTCTCAAATTAATATGAAAATGGATCAAAGTCCTTAACTTAAGAACTAAAACTATAAAACTCTTAGATGAAAACATAGGGGAGAAAACTTCATGACACTGGATTCGGCAGTGATCTCCTGGATATGACATCAAATGCACAGGCCACAAAAGAAAACATGGATGAACTGGGCTTCATCAAAATTAAAACCTTGTGTGCATCAAAGGACACAAGCAATTAATAGAGTGAAAACACAACCCACGGAATGGGAGAAGACATTTGAAAATCATATATCTGATAAGGGATTAATATCCAGAATATATAAAAAAACTTCTACAGCTCAGCAACTCAAAGCAACCAACCCAAATACAAAATGAGGAAAGGACTCGAATAGACATTTCTCCAAAGAAGGTATATTAATGGCAAATAAGCACATAAAAAAGATGTTCAACATCACTAATCATTTGGGAAATGCAAAGCAAATCACAGTGATCATGAAGCTTCAGTGGAACCAATATTTTGCCATTAAAAACTGGCATTATGGGGGAGGGTATAGCTCAAGCAGTAGAGCGCATGCCTAGCATGTGCAAGGTCCTGGGTTCAATCCCCAGCACCTCCTCTAAAAGTAAAATGAATAAATAAAATAAATAAATTACCCCCGCCAAAAAAACCTGGCATCATATTGGGCAATACATTAAAAAATCAAAGTAAATTTTTTTGCTTCAAAGGAAAACACAATAAGATGCCACTTCACACGCATTAGGGTGGAAAGAATAATTTTTTAAAAACACCAAAAATAAAACCCCAAGCCAGAAAATAATGTGTTGATGAAGACGTGGAGACATTAGAACACTTGTGCACTGTTGGTGGGAATGTAAAATGGTGTAGCTGCTCTGGAAAAAAGTATGGTGGTTCCTCAAAAAGTTAAAAATAGAATTATCATATGATTCAGCAATTCCACTTCTGGGTATACACACCAAAGAAGGGAAAGCAGGGACTTGAACAGATATTTGCACACCCATGCTCACAGCCAAAAGGTGGGGACAACCTAAGTGACCATCAACAGTAAACAGATAAACCCAATGTGGTCTCTCCACACAATGAGGTGTCATTCAGCCGTAAAAAAGAAGGAAGTTCTGACACAGGCTACACCACACATGAAGCCTGAGGACATTCTGCTGAGTGAAATAAACATCACACAAGGACAAATATGGTATGATGCCATTAGAGTAGTCAAATTCATAAAGACAGAAAGTAGAATGGAGGTCACCAGGGGCTGGGGGTAGAGGGTACCTGGGAGTTAGTGTTTAGTGGGGTCAGCATTTCGGTTTGGGAAGAGGGGAAAAAGTTGCAGAGATACGTTATGGTGATGGCTGCATAACGCTGTGAATGTACTAAATGCTACAGAGCTGTGCACTTAAAAGTGGTTAAAATGGTAAATTTTATGTTGTGCATGTTACCACAGTTAAAGAAAAACAAAAACAAACCTCGCACCTGCATTTTGCTGAATAGGTGAGTGAATAAACACATACTGGGAGACGCTGCTTTTCCATTGGGTAATAAGGTGAATAAAATACGTCTTGGCTTCAGACCTACTCACTGCGGGGTGTGCAGTGCTACAGTCATGCTTCGCCAGAGCACCAGGGTGGAGGGGCAGCACGTGGGCCGCGTAGCTGGGGAGCCCACCCCACTCACCCCTACGGCATGCCAGGATGCTTGCGGTGGGTGGTGAGGTCTTGATGCTTGCATGGATTTCTGGGTGCTGCATCCTGGGGAATGGGGTGAACTTGGGGGATGGGTGTTGAGGCAAGGCGCAGACCACGTGCAGGGGCCACTGAGGGCAGGGCAGCAGAGTTCCAAGGCCATCCCCCACCTTCCTGGGTCCTGATGAGTAAGTTCCCTTCACTCTCCTTCCCTGCCTCACCCCTTCCAGGCTTCTGCTTCCGGGTCAGCTCAGGAGCTCTCCACCTCTGCCCACCCCCCCACCCTGTGCCGGTTTCCCCGGGGCACTGTGGTGCCCAGTCCACTATGTGTGTGGCTGTCTCCCTTCACTGCAATATGAGCCCACAAGACTTGGGGCTGCCAAGTGCACAATCACTACAACACTGCTCAGCAAACACACAGCAGGTGCTCAATATATGCTGAGGTAAATGACTGAGAAAGGGAGGACATAGAGAAAAGGAAGGCTTCCCAATGGGGGACAACTGGGAAATCACAGGGACAAAGCAAAGAGAGGGAAAGAGTCTGGGACCCACACTGAGCCTTATTTTAGTCTGTACTTGGCAGGCAGCCTTGGAAAAGCTTTGAATAACAGGAAAGTATCTCAGTGCTTCCAGATGCAAGTGGACATGGCTGCAGACAGGAGAGCCCTGGAGGGCAGGGAGTGGACGGGGGTCGGGCAGGGTGGCCAGAGCCATCACAGAGGTCAGCAGTGAGACCTGGGGTGGGAGGACGGGCTCCCATGCCCGTCGTGTGTGCTCAGGGCCTCCTGGGAAGCGACCCAGGGGTGGCAGTGCCCACTCAGGCCCTGGAGAAGTCTGGATTCCTAGCTTGCTCCTTTCTCTTGCCAGCCAGCTGACCTCCCTCACGAGGCATTCAACTGCTCCGAGCCTCAGTTTTCAGTTCTAGAAAATGGTACCAACATGACACCTCTCTGTGACACCTGTCTGCCTACCTATCTCTAAAAGTGGCAGCAGTAACACCTGAGGTGTCAGTGTGAGTGTTGAGAATGTAATAATCACCACCCAGGAGGTATGCTAAGTGCTTCACAAGTACCTGGGTGAGTTCTGAGCTCTGTGAAGAACTAAGCACAGTGTACCGTACCTGGTAAGCAACTGATAAATGCTGGGGCCTGTTATCATTATTTGCAAAGTAAGAAATGGAAGTCTCAGAGATGAGGACTGCTCACAGTCAGGCTGGCTTCCCCTGCACCAGTCAGGTTGGGCTCCTGAAGTTTCTGGCTTCGATGAATGACGAATCGGGGGACGTGGACACTGCTGGTTTAAGTGCTTCGGTACTGCGGTTGGGGGAGGGAACTCGGCAGCGCCCAGGCCAGGCTCTTTGGGCCCCTTTGCAGCCTCTGATCTGCAGGCTGAGCACTGCTTATCTGCACTAATTCACATCAGGGTGGGAATGGTGGACAGTGCTTAATAGATACCCCGTTCCCAGAGCCATCCAGGCTGTCACCAGGAGGAAGGACTCTGGAGAGGAGGGTGACAGCTAGAGTTCAGGTGGGAAGGCCTGATGGTACTCCAGGTGGTGGGCCGCTCACCAAGGTGTGAGAGGGTCAGGGAGGGAGATAATCGCTTTTCTTCCTGCTTCCCTCTTCTCCAGACTCTTTTTTCCCCATCCTCACCTTCCTCAGCTTGTCTCTCTCAGCTAAGGTCCTGCCCTCGGCCCTGCCGAGGCTGTGGTTGAGGGGTCACCTATTGGGGGAAGGTGGCCAATAATGTGAGGGCAGATTTTTCACTTAATAGGAAGGAAGACCTCAACTGAGCTGCCTGTAAGTGGAGCAAATGGCCCTTAGCAGCTGCAGGCCTCGGCTGAGGGTCTGTTGAGGATGCTTCTGTGGGGTGAGCTGGACCAGGCTTCCTGCCCCAAGCCTGGAATTCTGTGCTTGTGGTGGCCAGGATCTCCATGAAGATTTTGCTGAGAGTGGGTGGGGAAGACAGACAGAGTGAGGGAGCACAGACAGGTTCCTTACTCCAAGACAGGAGTCAGCTCTGCTCCAGCATCATGAAATGATCATGGATGCTCAAAGAATTCAGCAGCTGGGTAGGGGGCAGGGGAGAGCCTGCTACAGAATGCCTTGGGGAAAGATCCCTCAGAGCCAGGCCCCCTCCCCCTCTCACACACATCAAAGACTCTGACCACCGCAAGTGAGGTAGTGGGACCACTTCAGGGCAAAAGATGCAGGGCCCAGAGCAACACTACCGCACTTTCGGGTCCCCCCTCCTCTTACATCCCTGTGGCCACCAGCAGAGCTCAGCAATCTGGGACACAGACAGGAGACTGGGCCTGCTGCCCTCCCTGCACCTTAGGTCTCCTGGGGGCTCTGACCAGGGCCCTGGGCAGCTCAGATTCCAGGTAACTGCTTTCTCCTTACAGAGCTAACCCGTGCCAGCACGCTCCTGGGTCCCCTGAATTCCGTCCTCCTCTGTGGGCTGAGCATCAGGGGAAGTCCAGAGATCCTGTGAGGGAGGGTGGGCTGTCCCCAGGCAGGAAAGAGGGGTAAGGGAAGTTGTATTCCAGCCAGAAACTCGGTCGGGGAAGGTAGGAGGGAGGAGGGAACAGGAGGAACCCCCCTGGCTGCCCCCTTCCCTGCCGCTGTGTCTGAAGAAAGTTAGAGCCAAGGAGTTGCTCCTCCGGCTTCTGAACCAGGAAGGACGTCCTCCGGGGTCTCACCCCTCACCCAGGGGGTCTCCCAGACCTGTCTTCCCCTTGTACCCTCAGTCCACCTTCTCCTCCGGGGAATCCCTCGGCCCACCTTCTTCCAGGTGAGGGTCTTCCAGCCCACCTTCTTCCCTGGCGGGAGTGCCTAGCCCACCTTCTCCTCTGGAGGGGTCTCGCAGCCCACTTTCTCCCCTGGCACGGTCTCCCCCCGCCCACCTTCTCTCCCTGCAGGTCCCCTGACCCACCTTCTCCTGGAAGGGTCCCCCGGTCCCTCTTCTCCCCCAGCAGGGTTCCCTGGCCCACCTTCTCCCTCGCCGGGGTACCCCGGCCCGCCTTCCCCGCTGTCCCCGGCCCGCCTTCCCGCGGCTGGAGCGGCGGCCCAGGCTGGCGGGCGGAGGCGGCGCCACCCGGGGCGCTGACGTAGAGGCCGCTCGGCGGCCGGGGGTCCCTTCGGTGGGGCCGCGGCTCCCCGCCCGCCGCCCCCGCGCGTCCATTCCCTTTTGTGTCCCGCGCGCGGCCCGTCCCCCGCGCACACTCGCGCCCTGCGCCCCGCGGGCCGGCGGGCGGCTCCCGGCGCGGCCCTGCACCGCGCGCCCTGCTTTGTGTGGACGCGCCGGCCGGGTGCGCGCGGGCTGTCGTGCGCCCCCGGCCCCGTCCCCGGCCCCGGCCCCGGCTCCGGCCCCCGCCCGGCCCGGCCCGCCCGGCCCGACCCGGGAGCGCAGCGCGGGCCGAGGGGCGGGCGGGCGGCGCGGCGAACATGGCGACGGTGCCCGTGTACTGCGTCTGCCGGCTCCCCTACGACGTTACCCGCTTCATGATCGAGTGCGACGCCTGCAAGGACTGGTTCCACGGCAGGTGAGCGCACAGCCGCCCGCCTCCGGCCCCGGCTCGGGCCCCCCAGCTCCCGGCTCCCGGCCCCCCGGGCCCCAGCCCGGCCGGGTGAGCGCCCCGCAGGCCCCCGCCCGCCGCCTCCCGGCGGCCGCGCGCCCTTTTGTGCCCGGGGCGGGGGCTGAGGCCGGGCGGGCGCCCCTCGCCGCCGCCGCGCACAAAGCGGGCCCGCGGGGGCGGCGGGCGGGGGCCGGGCAGGGAAGTTGGGGCGCCGGGGCCGGCCGGGCCGACTGACAGCGGGGCCGCGGAGGCCGGGCTCCCGAGGCCCAGGCCCGGCGCCCGGCGCCTCCCCCGCGAAGTTGCAGGAACTTTCCCCGCGCGGGCCCCGGAGAGGCGCGAGTGGCGGGCTCGGACGCTGGCGGGGCTGGGACGGACGTGGGGCCCGGCCAGGTGGCGGCCGGCGCGCCCACCCTCCGCCGCGGTCCGGAGCTCCGGGACCTCGTCCCGGCGGCCGGGACCCCATCCTGGCCCCCGCGGGGCTCGCGGAGCCAGCCGGCCTGCGCTTCCCCCGGTGGGAGTGTGTGTGACAGAACGGTGTCTGTGTGTGTGTGTGGGTGGGTGGGGGGTGCTGTGGCTTTGCTGCCTCCTCCCTGGCTTTCCCCGCTGCCCTCCTGTCTGTTGCAGACCACAGGCCCACCCGGGTTTTCACTTGACCTTACGCTCTCGGAGGAAGGTGGGGTAGGGGGAGATACAGCTTGGTCTTTGCCCGTGACCATGACCTGGCCCTGCGCCGAGTTTTCAAAAGCCCGAGGCCCCTTCCCACCCAGAAGTAAGTGGAGGAGGAGGAAGAGGAGGTGACACTGGTGCCCAGACTGCTCCAACAGGTTCTCATGTGTTCGGGCCTCAGCAGGACCCGCCAGGGGCTGGCCGGGGCAGTGTGCCCTCCTAGGTTCCAGTCTTAAACGCAGCCGGGCTGGGGGCAAGAGACAGAGGTCTGGGATGGTAGGTGGTCCCTCGTCCCCCAAAGAGGAGAACCTCCCCCTGGTTTTAACTGTGGATGGGCCAGTGGCCCTTAAACGTGGGCTGTGGTGTCTAGTCCTGCCAGTTTACATGTGGGCAGCCAGGCAGCTAGATGTGACAGGGCCGGCTCAGGTTGGCAGCGCCAGGCCTGAGTCCCCGGGGCTCAGTGCCTGTGACAGGGACCCCAGGGGGAAGGGGCTGGGGATGCACGGGGCAGGGACACCCACTGGAATCTCCTGGGCCTCTTGGGCTGCTTTCCTGTGGCTGTCCAGGGCTGCGGAGACCCCAAAGAGCAGCGGTGCCTGGAGCGTGAACCCTAGGCTCTGCCCAGAACAGTGCTGCTATGCACACCCACCAGCTGGCATCCTTTCAGAGTTCATGGCTGGATCAAGGGTGAGAGCTGCTATATGATCTTTCATGGCTCCATGGTTGCAGAGATGCTGAGAAGCTGGCCTTGAGTGCTCTGACAGTGGTGGGGCCTCTCCCTCCTCCCCCACCCCCACCCCGGACCTGCAAGAGCTCCCTAGGTACCCAGGCTGGAGGAGTGTGAGGGCCTGGGGGGACCCTTGTCTGGCTGCTCACGGGTCCTCTCCCCTGGATTGAGAAGGCAAGGCCGGTTCTGAGCTAGACTTTGAGAAGAGGGTAGGGAGTGGGAGGAGTGGAGGGGGTAGAGGGAGTCCCAGGAATGAAGGGCAGGCAGGGGAAGGGGGCTGAGGGCTGGCCTGAGGGTCTGGTGGCATTTGCCGGATTGGCTTAGGCAGAGGCAGGGAGAAGGATGCATCCTGGCACCTTAAAGGGCATGTTTTGGGGAGGTCTTGTTTCCTTGTTTCTTGTTTCTCATGTGAGGTCTTGATCTGGTCTGACACAGGCACAGATCACTTGATCAGCGCAGATTCACGTCCACCTATGTGGGGTCGCTCCGGGGTCTGTGCTTCCCCCCTGCCATGGGGCACATCTTTTCTGCATCTAATCAGGGGTCCCTTGTGGAAATGAGCCTTGAGGCCGGAACGCCTTCTGGAGTCCCTAGTCCCCTGCACGGCTCAGAGGAGGTGCTGTGATGGGGCGACTCAGGGTCAGGGATTGGGACTTTTGTGGGCGAGGCTGGGCAAGGCCACGTGTGGCCCCCACAGCCCTGGGCAGACCCCCCTTGGCTGTGCCAGGAAGGTGTGTGACGTGATCCACATGTTTCCTGACCTCCAGATACTCCCAGATGGATGACCCTTCACTCCAGATCCCTGTACACCAGTATTGTTGTTTACTTCACGTTCAACAGCTCGAGTCACTTTTAAAAAGTTTAAAGACTTTTTATTTTGAGAGATTTTTAGACCTACAGAAGAGTTGCAAAAATGGTATAGTTTCCCTAGACCCCACATCTTCCGTCCCCTGAAGTTAAGGGTCTTATCAAATTATGCTGTAAGCATGGAAACTGAGGCAGAAGCCTTAGCTTAGTGCTGCTAACCAAGCTCTGGGCCTCGGGCAGGCTTGCTTAGTTCCAGGACCCCACGTTGCATTTCACTCTCATGTCTCCTTCCTCTCCTGAATATTTCTTAAAGAAGGAAACTTCGTATCATTCCCTGAAATAGAATATTAGTATAACTTGCCGTAGACAGTACCTGTAAAAATAAACATAGCTGTTAAAGTAACAGGCTCCCTCTTGTGACCCATCACATTCCTCCAGCGCACCTCATTTTGGGGGGATTGGAAGGGGATCTCTGACACTCACAGTGGCCAGGCCTTTGCTGGGAGGACTCCGGCAGCGTCGCCAGCCGAGAACGTGGTTGGGGCAGCCTCTTTCTAGGGGCAGAGCCTGCTCACAGCCTGCGCCCACCTATGCAGGAAGCCTCGGGTACCCTGACCACCCCTCCTTGCGTTCCCCAGGGAGGCCTCTCCGCCGCGCGGCGCTGGAACGCAGTCAGCCAGGTGTTCCTCCCCATCTTGACTGTGGCTGGTCACTCTTGGGGCTGGGGTACCGTGTCAGCCCAGCCTGCCTTCACTGGCACTCGCTACTGCGTTGCCTGGGAATTGCCTTTGACTAGGAAGGGATGGATTTTCTGGCCACTTGTCCTCAGAGCTGTCTCATCTGTGTATTTGGCAGGAAAGTGTGGCACTACTTGGGACTGGGGACTTTCCTCCCCAGTTAGGGTGCCACAAAGCCACACAGGCCAAAAACGAAGTGGCTTCTCATTCCTGTGTCTTCTGCCAGACCCCGTGTGTCCCTCCACCCCTGCCTTCTGCAAGGCGCCTGGCTGTGGACCAGTCACTCTGGGGAATGGTCTGGGCGTCTCGCCTTGTCACCAGCTCTGTCTGTTGTGGGAAACAGGAATGATTCTGTTAAAGGGTCAGATATCCTAAATCTTCCTGGCCCTCTTTAACTTCCTGTTGTATCGAACCTGAAGGGTTTTTGGAAGCATAATCAGTAAAGTTGATTTGAAAAGGTCTGAAAGCTGAAGGTGCTGTGCAAGGCCTTCAGTGGTGGAAGTTTGGTTTATTCTGTGTGGGTGCAGTGCTGGCTGTGGGGGTTCCTGGGGTAATAAGGCGGGTCCCTTGCCTCTTACAGGGTTTTTTTCTATGGGAGTCAGACTTGTGGATGGGGAGCTCCATGCCAGCCTGGGGAGCCCTGTGAGAGCCCTGAGGAAGCAGCGTGTGGGAGCAGGAGGCTGCACCAGGGATGGCCTGCGGGGTGGCCGGGAGGTGAGAGCCACGCTGGGGGCTCAGCAGAGCAGTGGTGGGAGGGCACTGAGGGTTTGACAGGGTCTCTCTGGCTGCTGTGGGCACAGTTGGAGAAGGGAGCGGGGACAGGAGCCACCGTCCAGGAGAGAGGTGACAGGCAGGACCTGGGGGTGAGGACTGGGATGGGGAGAAAGGGTGAAATTCTGCAGGTATTCAGGAGGTGATCTGACAAGCCTTGCCTGGTGTGGATCCCCTCTGATTCCTGTGTGTCCATCCACCCATCCGGGCTCCACCTGCCCTCCCCAGCAGGGCCCTGTCTCTGTGCCCACGTCCCCCAGGACTGGTTGGCCGTTGCTGGCTCTTGCCATGTCTTTCACCACACTCAGCCTTAAGCTTCTTGGGGCAGAGCCTCTTCCCGGGCCCTCGGCCCTCACGGGTGCCCAGTACCACAGAGTGGGACTCATGCATGGCTCTGTTGGCCAGCGGAGTGTGTGCACTTTTGAAGGGGAAGGTGGGACCACCAGGGATCAGGCCTCAACATCACAGTCTGGGTGATCAGATCTGACAACTAAGTCCTCAAGCCTGGATTCCCTGAATACTGCGGGGAGCGCCATTCACATGGAGATGGAGACGTGGCTTGTTTGACGTGTCTCGAAATAACGATTCATCGCTTTTTAATGAAGAATTCTCACTGTGTGAGTTTAAGAAGTTCCAGAGGAGGATGGGGGAATGTCCTGCCAACTTACAGAGGGCAGAGCAGATGTCTCCTGTCCATCGATCCTCTCCAAATGAGATGTCTAAAGGGAAGCGATTTGGAGTCGAACTCATGGTAATCACCAGAATGTTTGCTTTTATTGAAAATTTTGGCCTGGAAATGTACTTGGTGTGAGCCTCTGCACTGCCCACGTTTTGTGGGGGGCTACTTTGGCTCAGGGGCCGTTGCAGATGGTCTGAGATCCGCAAAGGCTTGGGGTGCTTGGCGCGGACCCTGCCACTCCCGGGGGCCCCATCCTCTGGGGCCATCCCCTCGCCTCTGTGCTTGTGGCACCTGGCCATGTGGCAGGGCCTTTTTCCAAAAGAATGAGGAGAGTTGCTGTTGGGAGTGAGTATCGGCCAGAAAATAATGTTCCGTGACGGAGCATGCGAGAAGACTCTAACTCCTAAGATTCCGGTGTGAGTAAAGCAAAGCCATCAGTTGACTTCTGAACGACTGATGTGAGTAATGGCGCTGCAGGGCTCGCGCTCGGGCTGGCCTGTGTGGTGTCAGGATTCACAGCCGTCCTCTTCCCTGCTTCCCACCGTGACCTGGGTGGTGGGCCGGGCGGGCCACCTTGTCCTCCCACTGCTGGCAGAGGTGGACACCCCTCCGCCAGGTGCAGGGGGGAAGTGGTGTCTGGCTTCTTCTGGCTCACAACCAGATGCTGACAACCCCGTTCCTGTCCATGGTTTCGAAATTGCAACGTGAATGGAAACACCTTCTCAGGAGGAAGGTCCCGTCCGGTGCCAAGTAGGGAAGCTGGACCCTCTGCATCTCAGGTGTGCCCAGTGTCCTGCTGGCCTCGCACTTAGAGTTGTGTCTCCATCTCTGTACTTGTCCTTCTCTGTCTCGCTCCATCTCCATTCCGCCACGCTTCTTGGTTCTCAGCTTTATGGCTTGGTGGGAAGTGAGCTTAACCGTGCTCTTTGCAGTGGGGCTTGGCCCTGTGCTTTAGGGTGTAGGGTCTTTTCACTTCCCCCCGAAGTGCGGGTCATCCGTGGAAAAATATCTGTGAAAAGACATAGTTAGAATTTCAGCCACTGACTGGCTTTGACCTCAGAGCGTAAGAACTGAAGGTCCTTGTGGGGTTTGTCCAGGCAAATGGAGAAGCCAGCCTTTCATCTTTTTAAAAAAATTTACATCCCATAAAATTAACCAATTTAACAATCTATAGCATTGAGTGCATTCAGAATGTTTTGCAGCCATCACCTCTGTCTAGCTCCCAGATATTTTTATCACCCTAAAAGTAAACCCATTAAACAACTTTCCCCTCCCTCCTCCCCCGAGCCTTGGACAACCACCCGTCTGTGGACTTACCTATTCTGGACATTTCGTATGAATGGAGCCATACCGTATGTAACCTTTTGTGTCTGGCTTCTTTCACTTAGCATAATGTTTTTTAGGTTCATCCATGTTGTGGCGTGGATGAGAGCTTCACTGATTTTTTATGGCTGAATAATACTCCATTGTAAGGATATATCACAGTTTGTACATCCATTCCTCTGTTTATGGGCGTTTGGGCTTTTTCCAGCTGTGGCTATTTTCATTTGTGCTGGTGTGAACATTTGTGTACAGATGTTTGTTTAAAGACCTGTTTTCAATTTGGGGGGACTTGCTGGGTCATGTGGTCACTCTCTGTGTAACTTTTTGAGTAACCAGCAAACTGTTTTCCACAGCGCTGCACCATTTTACATTCTTCCCACTGATGTGGGAGCAATCTGATTTCTCCTCGTTCTTACCAACACTTGTTACTTTCCGTCTTTTAAATTATGGATGTACTAGTGGGTGGTATCTCATAATGGATTTTGTTTTGCATTTTCCTCATGGCTGACGATGTTGAGTGTGTTTTCATGTGCTTGTTGTCCATTTGTATGTCTTTTTTAACAAATGTCTGTTGAAACAGTGCTCATTTTTAAATTGATCTATTTTTTTATTGTTGAATTGTGAACAGCTCTTTATATATTCTGGACACTAGACCCTTATCAGATACAACATTTCAACATATTGTTTTATGTCTGTGGTAATGCCCATTGATGCACAAACATTTTTAATTTTGATGAAGTCCAATTTATCTTTTTCTTATGTTGCTTGTGCTTTTTGTGTCCTATCTAAGAATCCATTGCCAAATCTGAGGTCGTGAAGATTTACTCCCTTGATTTCTTCTAGGAGTTTTATAATTTTAGCTCTGATATTTAGTGTTTGATTTATTCTCAGTTAATTTTTGTGTATGATTTGAGATGGGGATCCAACTTCTTTTGTCTGCATGTGGATATCCAGTTGTCCTAGCACCATTTGCTGAAAAGACTGTTCTTTCCCTATTGAAAATCGTGGTAGCCTCATTGAAAATCATTTGACCATATACCACAAGGATTTGATTCTGGACTCTATTCCATTCCTTTTGTGGATTTATGTCTATCTTTATGCCAGTGCCGCACTGTTTTGATTACCGTAGCTTTGTAGTAAGCTTTGAAATCAGGAAATGTGAGACCTCCAACCTTGATCTTTTTAAAAAAAAAATGTTGTTTTGACTTTCGGGGGCTCTTTGCAATTCCATGTGAATTTGAAGATTGGCTTCTTCATTTCTGCGATAAGGGCTATTGGCATTTCAGCAGGGATTGTATTGAATCTGTAGATTATTTTGGGTAGTATTGACATCTTAAAATTACATCTTCCGATGCAGGAGCATGAGATGTCTTTCCATTTATTTAGATGTAGGTTTTCCCTGATTTCATTCAACAACGTTTGGTAGTTTTCAGTGTACAGGTTTTTTATTTCTTGATTAAGTTTATTACTCGGTATTTCATTCCTTTGGATGCAATTGTGGGTTGTTTTTGTGATTTCCTTTTTGTATTGTTCATTGCTGGTACTTTTATCCTTTCTATTAAAAAAAGAAAAGATCACCTTTTAACGTGTGGCAGCTGAGTTTCCAGAACCAGACACGTGAGGGGTGCAGGTGTTCATGCCCGTGCGGGATGTCACACACCCAGCTGCAGGCCTGTGGGTGCTCTGTGTCCAGAGTGTGTCTGCAGGCCCGGGGAGGGGGTGCTGCTCTCGTTTTTAATCATCAGTGTTTGCCGAGCCTTGCGTCTGCCACATCCTGGGCTAGGCATTTTCCATACATTGTGTCCGGGGCTCCTTCCTGTATTGTCTCTGTTGCCTTCACCCTGACCATCGAGGAAGCCGCAGTGGAGGAGGTCAGGGCCGGCTGCTGGGCACGTACTGCGTGTGCTCTTACTGACCTTCCCACTGCCCTTGAGGGGCTGGGTGGTGGTGGGCTGTTCTGATCGGGAGGGGAGCAACCTGAGGCTGAGGAGATCAGCTTGCTGAGGTCAACATGACGGACAGGACGGCAGCAGTGTGTTTGTCCTGGGTCTCCCCCGACCTGGCGCCCTTTCATTGATGTGAGTGATGGGGGAGTGGTGCCCAGGGCCCCGGAAGTCAGGCAGGTCATGGCAGATGCGAACCTGCAGGACGGGTCAGCACTACTCCTGAGCTGAGCAGGCGTGAGGGCAGTGGATAAGCCCCTGGGACAGTAGTCCAGGCTGCTGACTAAGCCGCGAGCTGTATGCTGGAGTGGGCCTCATCCCCGGGAAGCTCTGGGCGCAGTCTCTGGCTGTGTGCATCTGGGGCTGGGTCCCTCAAGTGGGGTGCCATTTCATGCTTCACATGGATGTGCGGGCTGGGCCTCATTTCTTCTTGTACCCGACACACCGTGGGCTGCGTGATAAGTGTGCGTGGCTACACAGGCCTTGGGAGTGCCCTGGGGCCAGGTCTGAGCCCACAGAGGCCTCCCCTGGGGCAGCCAGCCTGGGGCTCGGAGCCCTAACCCTCTGTGGCCGGAACCCCAGACTGACGTATGACTAGCCCAGCTGCATGAACTCTGACACCCAAAAAATCTTGTAACTTTTTGACTTTGCCACACATCTTGCCCATCCCGTAGAAACCCTGCCAAAGCAGAGTCTGGGTGTGATTCTCTGGGAAGCTGGGCTGAGGGCGGTGAGAAAGTGCTGTCCCAGGGAGGGCACAGGGGCCCTTCCCTGCCTGGGGCCCGTCTCACCATCCTCCTGGGCTGACTTGCCATTGACTGGAGAGGACACAGATTTGAGGGGTTCAGTCCCTATCTCCTGGAGAAGAGACTGAGGCCTGGGGTCGTGGTGCATGGTGACTGTTAGCATCCTGGAATAATCCAAAGCTGCAGCCTGAGCCGGTCTGCCTCCCAGAGGAGCGAGGCCCAGGGAGGCGTGCAGCAGGGCTTCCTGAGAGCCCCCCAGGCCCTGTGGGGAGGGGGTCCCACAGTGTCCCACGAAGCAACAAGAGGCCGTGCATCGGAGCAGGAGGTGGGTTCTCACCAAACATCCTTCTGCTGATGTTTGCAAACTCCAGGATTAGTTACCATTGGTGCTTGTGGGGTCTCTTCTCTGCAAAGTCTAACACAACTCTGGCTAAGCTCCCAGCTGTTTTTGGAGCTACAGCGTGTAAAAAAAAGGGGCGCGCAGGTGGGTGAGGGGTGTTTGCTGCCATTTGTTTGCTCCCAGCATAAGACACTTTTCTGTCATCCTCTAATTCCTTCAGCAGCTTCCTGAGGGCATCAACAGTCTGGCCCAGAGAGGGCCAGCAGCTGGCCTGGGTCACCCACTAAGTGGCACATGGGGCTTTGCCACTCTGCCCGCCCCTTGGGAAGTTTGGAGTCAGCCGGGCACTGCTTCTTCCCTGAGCTGCGTCCGTGCTGTTGGAGGATGGAAGCGTCAGGTGCTCATTGGCCTCGTTGATTCTCATGGTACCATGTCATCACGGTGACCTTTCGATCCCAGTCTGGGTGCTGGTGTTGCCGGCCCCCACCTGAGCCCAGCACTGCCCACGGGCCTCTCCAGCATCCGCTTCCACAGCCTGGGCCCCCTGTCTGCCAGGGCCCCTCCCACCTGCCCACTGAGCAGGCGCCAGGCATTTGCCTTCTGGTCCCTGGCTCCTATGTGGAGGTGGACGGGTGAGCCTGGGGGTGGCCCCCTAAGTGCAGGCAGGATGTGTGAGGGTGGGGCCGTGTCAT
Organism: Camelus ferus; assembly: GCF_009834535.1. Lineage (NCBI taxonomy): Eukaryota > Metazoa > Chordata > Mammalia > Artiodactyla > Camelidae > Camelus > Camelus ferus. The sequence continues at coordinate 4,160,658 of NC_045699.1, forward strand.
ATCGTGGGGCCCCCTTCTCTGAGCCGTAGCTAGGTGTGGGACTAGGGCTCTGAGGACCTTTTACTGGAGTTCTGCCTCAAAGGACAGGTACAAATGCTTTTCCCCCGTGTCCTCAGCCCAGTTCTGCCCAGCCTTGTGCCACGTGATCCTCTGCTGGCCTTGCGGTGCCCCTTCCCAACTCCCATAGCCACCTCCCCACCCCCGACTCTCTCAAACCTCTAGGGCCTGAAGGCAGTGCTGGCAGTGGCTGAAGGGATTCAGTTCAGGGAATCCCTCTGGCCATCTGGGCACGGGTGAGGGAGACGCTTTGGAGCAGGGAGCCGTGAAGCCACTTTCCCAGGGTCCCCCATGCTGTGCCCCAGTCCTGCCCATCCGTGCCCTTCTCCAGCTCGCCAGGGCGCGGGGTTCCTTTCCTTTCCTCCACAGACGATGTGACCCTCTAGAATAGAAGGTGGGTGTTGGTGGGACCAGAGAACCCCATGTGGTTCTGCTCCTGCACACACTCGGTGGCCACGCTCCGGAGGTGCAGCCCTGTGTGACTTCCGTCTGCGGAGCAGCCATCCCGGCCTCCAGTGCTGGATTAAAGCTTGGAGAAGGAAGCAGACAGATTTGCATTCAATTTGAGAAAAGACTTTCTAATAATTGAAACTGGCCCCAGACCCGACACGTCTGGGGAAATAGTCTTTACGTTAGATCAGGGTTTCTCAGCCTGGCTCTGTGGACACTGGGGCTAGAAAATTCTTTGCTGTGCGGGATGTGGAGCAGTGTCCCTGGCCTCTGCCTGCTAATCCAGTAGCACCCGCCCCCCCAGCTGTGACAGCAAAAGTGCCTCCAGGCATGGCCAGTGTCCCCTGGGGGGATAGCTGCCCCCAGTTGAGAATAAGAGGTGACTGAACTTCGTGGAAAATGGAGTTTCTGACCCCTTTTCTTTTCTTATATTTATTTATTGTGATAAAGAATAACTGCATTTTATTCACTTGAAAGTGGTTAATTGAATGAATTTGCAAATGGAACACTAGGACATGTTTTTTCAAAAAAGAGCATTAAAGAATATGTAGTGAAAAACTTGTCTTCTCCCTGGAACCAAATCATTTGCAGCGTCTTAAGAAAAACTCCAGAGAGATTTCTGTTTATACAACATTTGTGTCGCACAGCCACCCCCTCTCCCTTTCCCCAGGCGCACGGGAGCGCGCTGCCTGGGACGCGGCCCCCACCCCGGACTCCCTCGTGCGGGTGCCCCGGGGTGCTTCCTCCCGTCTCCTGTCTCCTGGTTGGCGTCTAGCTTGCTCCTCCTCTCGAGCTATGCAGTTTCGCACAGGGAGCACCCTGTTGCATCCAGTTATGTGTGTGTACACGTGACTTTTATCTGGCAGATAAATTCCAAGACACAAAGGTGCCGAGTTGAAGGGGGCAGCATTTCAGGTTTTAAAATTGTCCGCTAGGTTGTACCAATTTCTGAACTTTTTGATCTTTTGTCAGTTCAGTCTGGAAAGTGAAAAGTTGTATCTCACTGTAGTTTTAAGGTGCAGTTTCCATATTATATTGTGTATTATATGTTATTATATCATCATTTCAGTTTGCAGTTGTCTGACTTTTACATCCCTTTCTCCTTACGATGGTAGGATTTGGGAAGCGGTCTGGATGCTTTTCTAATAAAGTCAGAAAGAGCAGGTTGAATCTGAGAAGTGGAAGGAGCAGCTGCCCTCCTCTGAGGCATGGGGGCCGCGGGGGCTTCCCCCCATCCTCCCCGTCCTCCTGCTCCAGCAGCGCTCTGAGCCCCTAAACTTCCAAGGCTGGCAGACGGTGGAAGCTCGTCTGTTTGTTAAATATCCACCCCCACCTTTCTTTTGAGTCCTGTTGTGAGGTCAGGCCTCATTTGCTTTTATTTCCTTCATAGACTTTTATTTTAGACGTGTTTCAGGTTTATGGAAAAGTTGCAGCCATGGTAGCACTGTGCATACTCCTGGCTCAGTTTCTCTGATTGTTACCATCCCACGTCGCTGCCATACCCTGGTCACAGCTACGGAGCCCACGTGGCTTGGTTGGTCCTCCTCCTCTCGGTCCTCCCCACAGAACTAGGCTTCCTGGAGGCCGTGCGTGCGTAGCTATCCAGCTGTGATGGCTTCTCGGACCCCTTTGTCCTGTAATCGTAACACTGAAGTCACTTAAGGGTTTGTATACCTCTGAGGAGCCATGTCTCCAATGCATGTGCCCCCATCCCAGGCACCGTCACGCACCCTGGAGCCTGGGGCCCCAGCCCAGTGTGGGCACCCCGACAGCTCACGGGGCTGCATGTGATCCTCTGAGGGAGCTGGGCACCACTCAGCAGCCCCGAGGTGGTCCCTGAGGCCCAGACACGGGAGTGTTCTCCGCATCGTCCGGACCACGATGCCGTTCCCTTTCGGTTTCTTCTAGATCTCAAACTTGTATTAGATTTCAGACTACTCTTTGGAAAAGAAAGATGTAATTAGACTGGTCTTTGGCACCTTCTCTCTGAAAAGCTGACCAAGAGAGCAGTTTGGGGCACCCCGCGATCTGCCACCATCCACTTAAGTGGCTCTGCCATCTAGACGCACCATTGGAGCAGGATGTGTGAGTGGGGGCTTCTTAGGAGCACTTGGTCTTAGCTCCCCTTTCACAAAAGGGAAATGGAGGCAGCACACCAGTGTCCTCCCGCAGCCTAGAGCTCTTTCCAGAGGTGTTCCCCACAGACGGGCTGGAGCCTTCTCAGTTGGTTCTCCCACCCGGTCCTGAGCAGCACAAACCTGATTGCGGGAAGCCCTGTGCCTCCTGTGACTGGGAGTGATGACTGTGGGCCCCTACTCAGGGCCACCTCGCCGTGTGGCCGGGCTGGGCTGCCCGTCTGCAGCGGGAGGCTGTGACCAGCCGGGCTTGGGGTCCCGGTGTTGAGTGGAGGCGGCCTGACGCCTTCCCTGCCCTGCGGTCGTCCTGCTGGGGCCCCGCCTCCTCGCCTGCCCATTTTCCTTCTCTGCGGGGCACGGGCAGCCTGGCCAGCTCCCTGAGGTCTCTCGTTGGAACTAAGGATCAGGATCCAGCCCATTTTCAGCCCCTCTGAGAGCCACTGGAGGCCTGAGGAGTGGCAAGGCAGGCCTGGTGGTCTCCTTGTCACTTCCCTCCTGACGCTCAGAGATTCCAGGACTCTGGTTCATTCTTAGACTCCCAGGGGGATCCCTGTGCAGACAGTCCCTGTGCTGAGGCCGCTGGTCTGGACGACAGCACGCAGGCGCAGAAGCCCTGTTGGACCGGAGTGTCCTCCTCGGGGAGCGCGCAGTCACCTCCTGCGCTGGCCTGTTGAGCGTGACCTGTGCGCGCTGCCAGTTAGTGAAGGAAGGCTCTTGGCGAAGTCACCCGGCAGCAGTTGGCGGCCTGCCATTCTTACTGGTCGCTTGGCAAGAGAACCCTTCCAGGCCTTTCCGGAAGTGTCCTGACTGTGGGGTGGAACTTACGGGTGAGGAATAATTCTGTGCTTGCTGGTATCTGTCGGTGTGAGTCCCACGGATGGACGGAGGGCCCTGATGTTCCCTGCGTGGTGACATGCCTGGTCTGGGTGAGCCTCTTCTTGTCCTCGGGGCTCGTTCCGTGAGCCAGGCAAGGTCCCTGATTCAGGGAAGGCAGCACTGATGCTCAGTGTTCCTAACACACCGCTAGGTTGGAGGCGGTCCAGCCCAGCCAGTGTCCTTTCACCGTGCTCACTGCCCACTAGCCATGCTGGCTGCTGGTGAAGTGTCCCTTGGGGCCCAGCTTGCACCATCTTAGCCTCATAGTCCCGGTTGCCTCTGAGATAGGGCCCATCAAAAGGCACATCCCTCAGGGGGCCGCGGGGGGGTCTCTGCTTCAGGCCCCACACCTCGCGTCTGTGTCTTCTGGGAGTCTGGGCCAGGGGCCCGCTGGAGCCCATGCACGTTTCCATATCCTGATCTTTGCTTCTCTTGTTCTTTATGGTTAAGAAAAAAAAAAAAGGCAAAGATCAGATACTGGAATGTTCCAGAAGGACAGGACCTCGTATCCGTGAGCCCCTCTCACCTGTAGACACCGCAGCAGTGAGGACCTGAGCCCACCCCTCAGTCTAGGGCTGCCCCCTGGAGGGTCACAGCACAGAGCTGGTCCCCAGGTCCCACCCCTAAACACCCTCCCTGTTGCTGCCCTCAGGCTGGTGGTGGGGGCTGAGGCCAGGGGCCTCACCTCCCTTGGTCTAGAGTTCTACTTCTGTTAACATGACCTTGGACTGCATTTGCTCTCAAGTCAAATTTGTCTTCCCAGCCACCTTGTGAGTCTCTGAGGGCTTTATCCAGATGGAAGGCTGTAATTCCCAGGGCTTCCTGACAGAGGTATTTGCTCTTTATCTGCATACAATTGGTTTCCCTAGAAACTGCTAGAATAAATGTTCCAAAACCTGCTTCTGATTTTTAAAGAGACCATGCCGTGTATCTGGAATATCTGTTAAAAATCCACTGGAACAGGTTTAAAAACATATAAAGAGACATTTTGAATATTCATTTAATACGACAAGGATTGTAGACTCTTAGAGTTGAGGGGATGATTAAGTAAATTATAATGTACTCACAATAGGAAATTATTCAGTCATCAACAGTGATGTTTACGACAAGATTTTAACGATATGGGAAAATGTTTATGCTATAATGCTAAATGGGAGGGAAAAAAAAAAGCAGGATTCTGCATTGTCTATACAGTGCATCAGTTGGTGTGAGGTAGGAGCCAGGCTGGATGCAAATGTGCTGACATGTTAGAGGGTTGAGAGCGTTTTTTCCCTGCTGCTTTCATCCTTCTCTGCACTTTCCAACTTGTTTTCCAGCAGCATAATATTAGTTTTATAATCAGAAATGACGAAGCATGAAAATTAGATTGTCAGAGTGTAGAGGTCACCCTGCCCCCACCTCCCATTTCACAGATTTTGTGGACTATAGATTTTTATAGACACTCAGGCTGGACTGTCTCCCTAGCACCGGGGGGCACAGCTGAGGGATGCCTTCTTTAGGACCCTGACTCTACTACTTAATTATTATTTTTTTATTCTGGGCAGGAAGGTAATTAGGTTTTAAAATTTATTTTTAGAGGAGGTCCTGGGCATTGAACCCAGGACCTCATGCATGCTAAGCACATGCTCTACCACTTGAGCTATACCCTCCCCCTAGGACCCCTGACTCTAAATGCCCTTCCAGCAACCCAGCCCTTCTAAAGAGATGACCCCCGAGGAATGCACGTTAGCCTGGCCTGCAGCCTGTCTGCTGAGAAGGGGCTCTGTCAGCGGCTCAATGGCCCCATCTACCCCAGGGGTCTTTGTGCAGGTGGAGTTTTAAGCCCCATAGGACCCTGCCCTGTCAGAGCCCCCCCTCCTTTGGGGTCATCCCAGGAATGGGGCCTCAGGTTGATGGGTCGGGGTTGGGCCTGCACCTAACTGGGAGCAGTGACTGAGGCCGCGTGACCACTTCCCAGAGCAGCAGGACCATCGTGCCCCCGGCTGCTCCCCTGACGGAATGTCCTACCCTAAGTGGGACCCAAGTGCACGGCCAGTTTTGGAGGACGGAGCCCATAAGGCAGACTCCTCCTGGTCTGTCCTGACATCTCTCTCCTGCAGACTGGCAGCTAAGCCCCTAGTTACCGCACGCCACATGAAGGGAGAGCAGGTGGCGCCTTGGTGCCACAAAATGTGTGGTTTGCAAGGCTGATGCGGGTGTGACCCAAGAGGGGGCCCTTGGGGAGCCCAGCCTTACCAGATGGGCTGAGGGCAGGGGCCAGTCTAGGCTCGTTCCAGTCTGGGAGGCTAAACACTGCTCTGTAAACAGGGAGTCCTCCTGCCTGGGGCTTTAAACCATTACTTACAGATACCAAATGATTACTCATATACTCTCGGATACTTACAGATACTAAGTAATTATTTTCAGATGCTCCACCTGAAGGTGGAGAGTGGAGTAACCTAAGGGCAAAAAATGGGGAGCCTCTTTCCACTGGCTCTGCTTTAGGAGTGGCAGCAAAGCATTGTGAAAATAAAGCATAAGCATTGAGAAATTTAGGGTTTGGTGTTACAGAAAATATTTTCTGACCACATTCACTGTGTGACCATCCACTTTCAAAATGCCCAGTCTGGACTGCCCTGAGAACACGTGCATCTTTGTGTCTACGATGCACAGGATGAACGTTCCTACAGGTGCACCCACGGGGGCACACGTCCTTTACAAACAGGTGTATCCGCACGGCTGCCTTGCACCAAATGTGTGCGTATCCAAACATGCCTTAATTCCTTTTTTCTTACACATTTTAGAAAATTTAGTTTTATTCTTTCCAGCTTTATTGAGTTATAATTAACACAATTGTAATATATTTAAAGTGTACAATGTGATGATTTAATATACGTATACATTGTGGAAAGAGTCCCACAATGGAGTTAATTAACATATCCATCGTCTCACAGAATTAATCTTTGTGTGTGTGTGTGTATGTGAGAGAGAGAACACTTAAACTCTACTCTCTCGGCAAGTTTCAATTATACAATATAGTGTTATGAACTACAGTCGCTGTGTCATATATTGTATCCTCAGACCTTTCTCATCTCACAGCTGAGTTTGTACCCTTTTACCAGCCTCTCTCCATTTCCCTTCCCCCAAAAGATGCCTTGATCTCGGAGGTCAAGCCACATTCCATCAAACAGAAGTTCAGCCTCCCTAAGTTGCCCCACTTCCTCTGCTTCACCAAGCTTCGTATTACTGTTAGTTTTACTCCCGTCTCATAGGCACGAGGTGATGCTGTACTATTTCGGATTTGATAACTAGTCTCTGTTTGAACTATGTCCACAGCAGCCCGCAAGAGTGGACATTTTTCCAGTTGCTCGTTTACCAGCCGTCCATCCTCCTGGCTGGGCTGCCCCTGGCTCTGCCGTTCCTGGCCTTTCTGCTGAGCGGGCTCCTCCTCTCCTGTTGTCTGGATCTGGGGTCCTTGCTGTGACGGCTGCAGGGTGTTTGAAGCAGAAGCAGCAGGACCAGGTGGAGTGGGTTGGCCGTCCTGGGGGGCAGCTCTGAACAGCGGGGGGCTTGGAGAAGTCATGGTTTCCTTGTTTCAGTCAGGACCATGTGCCCAGGGTAGAAGGGGGGGGAAGCTGCATAGAGCACAGGCCAGCAGCCCAGAGGGGCCTTGGGCTGCCCGTTGAGAACCAGCGCGGAGACCAGCCGGTGGAGACCAGCAGCTTTGGTGGGGCCTGCACTCTCCATCCAGGCAGACACAGTGCTGGACCTGGCGGTGCTGGGGCTCTGGGACCGATGAGCAGCGGGGGCTCACAGGCTGCCGGGGTGTGGCTGGGCTTCTGTAGGTGGTGTCTGACAGGTGGCGTCAGGTACTTTTGCAGACCTAAAATCCCCCGCTTCTTGAATATGACTGTCTTCTGTGGTGGGTTGGATTTATCCTGGTGAGAGAGAGGGCTCCTGGCGGGGTCCACGTGGCCTCCAGTGCTTTGAGGGGTTGGCGGGCAGGGCGAATGCGTGGGGTTGTTCTCGCTTCTTGGGGCTTTCTGGTGCCCAGCGGGGCTTCCCGCGCCACCCCCCACCCCCTCTCCCTGCCTGCTGGCCGTGGTCTGAGACAGAGCCCTGGAGGGAGGCGCCGTGGGAAGGAGAGCAGAGGCTGCCAGACCTCGGTTTCTCCACCTGAGGAGCTGGGAGCAGCAGCTTGCTGGGTGCGTGGGGGTTGGTGGACACACAGTGCCCGTGGATGGGTGCGGCTTAACTGCCCCGCCTGTGTCTGGGGTGCAGGAGATGGTCGAGTGTTCTGGGACCTGCTAGGGAAAGGCCCTGTTGTCTCCAGGAGGAAGCTGGCTCACCCTCCCGGGGGTTGGAACCTATCCTGCAGGTGACATTTCAGTCTCCCTGCTGCTGAAGCCCTTTCATTCATCCCCTCCTGCACTTGCGGATTCTTTCAACCTCCCTTTTCACGCAGTGTGGGAAGTATCCGTACCGCTGTGGTTGGGGGTTTTAAAGGACCCCTCTCTTCTTGGCTCTCTGCTTCTCCAATTTTCCAAATCCCTTCCCACCCCAGGAGAGTACCTCGGCCTGGCATCCTCCTCTTCTAGGCACCCAGAAGGGGGGCGTCCTGATGGGGGCAGGGGTCCTCATGAGCATCCCTCCCTGTTTCAGCCCTGCCTGTAGCTCAGCTGACTGGCTTGCGCACTTCGTTTCTCCGGAGGGCCGGCCGTCTGCTCCCGCCGCCTTCAGCTGCTCCACCCTTGGTGAGAGGCCTGGCGCCTGTCTGGTGACCACCAGTCCAGGGGGGCCCAAAAGTCCAGATGCCCCTAAGAGAAGGCAGGAAAGCCTGGCCCACCCCGGGGGCACAGCCCGCTGTGAACCCTGTTTACTCTGACAGGTGAGAACCAGACTGACTGATGATGACACGGACTCCCTGTGAATGTGGCCACACTTTGTGGGAGCTTTGCCACCTTCCTTGTGGCCAGAGCTTTGAGACTTGACTCCCGTCTTACCAGAAAGGCCATGGAGAGGGACACGTGGTGTTTGCAGAGGGTGAGCAGCCAGCAGGGTCCCCAGGGGCTGGGTGGAACTTCCACAGGTGATGGTGGTAAGTGGGGACAGCCCCTGTCCTCAGTGAGAAGTGGCCTCGCCCGAGCTGGTCCTTGCAGCTGTCACCTCTGCAGTAGGGCATGGCCCCGCATCCGGGCACCTCCTGGGAGGCCCACCCACCTCTCAGGCTGCGAGAAGGTCCAACAGGCTGGCCCCGAGGCTCGGGGTGGGGTCCCCTTGGCTGGGGAGATGGGCTGAAGAGGGGCTTGGGAGGCCCCACAGCTGGAAGTCTTGGCTGCCATGTGGTTTTTCAGGTCCCGTTCTTGTTCACGTCCCCAGGAATGGCACCTCCAGTGCTAGCCCATGTGGGCCTGGAACTCTGTGCCTCGGGACTGGCTGTGGGCTCGGGCAGAGCCCAGCGAGGTGTCCTGTTGCCCCCGGGCCCCAGAAAGCACAGTTGGCCTCCAGAGGGGTCTGCCACGGGTGTGCGCTGAGCGTGTCTGGGTGGATCAACCACCTGACCCCAGGAGCGGGTCCAGTGCAGAGGCCCCCGTGCAGGGGGACTGTGACCACCTCCGGGTTCACAGGAAGGCTTGTCCCTGAGAGGCTGCATCCAGTGCCGTCCTGTTGACCTTGCTCTGTTCCCCTGCTTTTGGGGGTCCGGCATGAGCCCCACCTTTCCCACATGTCTGATTCTGTGCTTGGCCCCTCGGAAACTGTGTCGTGTGTGTTCTTCATAAGTCATTTCACTTGTGCCGTTTGTCCTGCAGCCCCTTCTTCCCTTCAGTTCAGGCCTCAGCGGGCCGACTCCATCGGACGTGGGGTTGGAACCAGAGCCCCGAGGGTGAGGTCTGCTCAGACACCTGCCCCCGTGCACCCCGCAGGGGCTCCCAAGGGCAGTTCCAGGGGTGGCTTGTGGGGCCAGGGCTACTCTGGGGGTTAGTTTTAGTGTCCAGCACATTCACCTGCCCGTGGCAGCGACAGGCAGCGGTTAGGCAGTGGTGGCCTGGCCTGAAAGCAGATGGGCTCACGGCTGCAGTGGGCTCACGCCGCGCAGTGACGCCACTGCCCCTCCACGACCCCCGGTTAGCCCTTCTGTTCCATAAGTCCAAGAAGTGAATACCAGAGGGATCAAGGAAGGGATGTGAAACAAAGTCCAAATGAGCAATGGTGGAGGTTATACAAGAAGACAGGGTGCCTGGAGGGTGGAAAACCAAGTAAAGGACTGTGCTGCGTTCATTGTTTGAATGCCAGCGTTTCACAGTGGGACCCAAAGCCAGGAAACAGCGCACGGGGGAGCTGGCCGAACCCCTGCCACGTCCACTCACCCCTGCATTTCTCGTTCCTGGTCTGCGCTAACGCGTGAACTGTCTCAGCTGGGACAGATGGGGTCCAACCCTCATTTCACACAGCTGGAGGATTCAGTGCCGGAAGGGACTTAGAAATGCAGGTAGGGATGCCCGATCAGAAATGGTTTGAATTTCTCTTTATTGGAAATTCAAACTTGACTGGGTGTCCTGTATTTTTACTTGCTAACTCTGGCCACCCTAGGTGCAGCCCAGACCTGCATCTTTGTCAACGAAGATGTTGCAGCCAAGTACGGTGGGACCTCAGCACATCTCAGAGAGGGAATCTGGCTGTTGGGTTGCCCCGTGCCCCCCCAGCTCCAGCCTGCTTTACCAGTGAGAGGAGAGCCCTGCGGTGTGCAGTGTGTGTGTGTGTTGTGGAGTGTAGAGTGTGCATGTATGTGTGTGTGTGTGTGTGTGTGTGTGTGCAGCACAGAGCAGTGGAGGGAGGGTATGGCAGCCTGTGCTCAGCACCCTGAGAATTTGGGGGAGGTCCTTCTAAACTCTCAAGTCCCCAGATGCCTCTCATACTTTCTCCTGAAGGGATGGCAGGTGCAGTAGGAGGAGGAGGCTAGGAATTTTTCAGAATATTACCTGTGTGATTCTCTTAGTCTGAAACCTGTCCTCACCGTGGGAGCCCAAGCTGCCCGGGATGCACGGCTCCCCTGATGCGAGTGCCAGCCTCCCTGCAGTGTGGGGTGGCTTTGCAACTCAGATCCGTGCGGCCACCTTCAGCCACACAGCCTGAGCGGGCCCTCACCTGTCCCCGCCTCTCACCTGTAAAGTGAAAAGGGCAGGGGCCGCTTCGCAGGTTGTCATGCGGAGTGAGTCCCAGGCCAACAGCCGCTCTGTGATCATGCCCTGGTGCGTGTCAAGCTCAGCAGCCCAGGGGGGCCAGGGTCTCAGCCCCACCGCCTGGAGGCCTGTAGCTGGAGGCCCAATGGAGGCCCACTGGCTCAGCAGGAGAAGTTCTAGGGAGCACCGCGTCACCAAGGAGTTTGGTTTTGCTCAAGCCTGAGAGAGGGAAAGGCTGTCCTGACACCACAGCCGTGCTGACCTTGCAGCCAGGCTCTGACTGGTGGAAAACACACGAAGAGGGGTCCAATCTCTCTCTTTTTATTTTTTTTAAATGTTTTTATTTGGTAAAGAATAGAGGAGAAATTAGCCAACTATGGACTTTAAAAATCAGTGTTTGGGATTGCTCGGCATTTCGGGAGAGGCAGCTGTGTGCTGGAAGGACTGGCATCCGGGCTCCACACGTTGTTGTGCCAGGAGGGTGTCCATGGTCCCGGGAGGACCCAGGAGGTAGCTCAGGGCCCAGTGAGAGCCCCGGCCTGGTGGGCACACCAGCAAGGCCCTCAGGAGGGTGGGAGCAAAGCCCAGACATTGTTTCTGGAGGACGAAGGAATCGTTTGCTCCCCGGGACTTCACAGGTGGCGATGCAGCTGCCCCCCACCCCCCAGTGACCATGGTGGCAGCGGTGGGAAGAGGGTCTTGGAGAAGGGGAGGGGGCCCTGGCTAAGGGGTGCAGCCGAGAAGTGGCTTCTCTGCTTCTCCAGCTACTCGTAGTCCCTCCTTTAAGTAGGATGGCTTTGCTCCGGGAGCTGAGCCAGGCCTTCCTCCTGTTCCACCCAGCCCTCAGCCCCCGTCCCTTGCCCTTCCGTCCAGTCTCTCCTTCCCTCCTGGAGCTGTCTTTTCTCTTGTGCTGGACCTCCTCGTTCTCTTCCACGGGCCTTAACTTTGCTATCGCATTTCCCCACGTCTTTTTCTCTCTGGTGACATTCTTGGTAACTCAGTTTACCAGTTCTCTGAACTCGATGGACACATGAAACAAATGTGTCTAATTTGTTGCTGAAACTGTTAATGGAGTTTTAAATTTTAATGTCATTTTTTATTTCTGGAAGTTCTAGTTTTTCAGATTTGTCTGATCATTTTTTTTTTCTCCAGAGTGTGTGTAAGTGTGTGTTTCATGCTTTTGAATCTTTCTTTTCTTCTACAATCATTTAGAATTATTTTATATCTTCTATTAGATGGCTCTATTATTCTATGACGTACTTGGAAGTTAAGTCCTACTTTCCCTCGGGGTAGATCGTCTCCTTATGTTTGGAGATCTATCCTCCTGAGGTCCCAGGGAGCTGCCGTTCCCACCCAGGTCTGTGGTGCACAGCTCGTCCCTGCCCCACGGTGCAGTTTCTAGGGGGTGTTGCAACATCTGAGACAGCCCCCCAGGGGTGCCCCTCTTCCCTGCTCTGTGGGCTCTGGAAACCCTACCCCTGTGCGGCAGCCTTTAGCCAGCTTCTGTCTGATGTCCCGTGGGTCTGGGCTAGCCCTGCACTGATCTGCATATTCAACAAGGCCTTTCAGGGACCAGTGCCGTGGCTGAGCAGAGCAGGGCTGTGAAAGGAGGTGTTGATCAGCAGAGACACCTACAGTGTCATGGGAAAAGTGAGGCCCAGCGGCAGGTCCACCCGCAGGCTGCCACGGACTGTGGCCCTGCTGCTGCTCCCCCAGCCTTCGGGCCCCCCATGCTATTTCCACGTGGCTGGAGACACATCCCGATGTTGTAAACGTGTTTTCCTGCGGCTTCAAATGTGGCTCGCAGTGAGTACCTTGGTTAGTGGTGTCCCTGCCTCAGGCCTCCCTGTGTGGGGCACCCAGAGTATCGGAAACATCTGTTTACGTCTTTGGAATCATGTCTTTGGGGCAGAGTCCCGGCAGTGAATTTATCTGGTCAGAGGACTTGAGGCTGGCCGAATGGCTCCTTTATTGTGATACTGCCCCTCAGGGGTGACTCTACTGCTGTGACAGACTGGCAAGGCTGTGGGGACACAGAGCCTTCCCATTCTCCCAGAGCCTGGGGCCAGCAGCCCTGCCTAGGGGTCTTTCCAGCAGGGAAGGGGTGATGTGGAGCTAAGAGGACCCCGAGTCTCCTGGACCAGTGAGGGCACAGAGGTGGGAAGGAAGCTGCGAGATGGAGCTGGACTCCCGGGTCTGTGGCTGCCCTCCCCAGGGCCCACGGCTACAGAGGCAGCTGGCCCAGATGATGACATGAGCGCTGGGAACCTGGGCCACAGTGCGAGATTGGCACAGGCCTCCCCCGTCCCGGGACCTTTCACCACTTGGTGGGAGCAGCCAAGTTGGGGAAGGAATGGTTGGCTCCTGACTGGGGCTCATATTTCCAGCCGCAGAGCACAGGGCATTCACAGGCGACGGACGCAGCCTGTCCTTGGTTGACTTTGAGGTGCTGTGGGCCCCCAAAAGTACTGCTGGTGCCAGTCTCCCACTGTCTGCACAGCCGGGGTCCCAGCAACCCCCTTCCTGAGGCTACCTCTCACCTCGGCTTCTGGGGTCTTTACAGCTGATATCTGCCTGTAGCTTTTCTGTGCTCAACTCTTCTGCACCTGTTTCCAGAACATTCTCCTGTAGGGCTGACCAGATGGAGCCCAGGACGCCCCCACTGTCTGCAGATTCAAGTGACACCCTCTGCCTGGGTCAGGACGTGCTGGGTGCACCCTGAGTCCCTGCTGGCCTGTCTCAGGCCAGGACCACACGGGCTTCTCGGTGCTGCCCTGCACCTTTGCCCAGTGCACCCCTTATCTGCAAACCTGCTTGTGGAAGGAAGCCTTACTCTTCTTTCAGGGCGGCTTGTCCTGGGTGTTCCCAGAACTCCTGCCCAGCAGCATCCTCATGGGGTTGTGCCTGGGCCTGGCTGGTGGGATGGTGCCCTCACCTTAAATGCTCACCTTGACATTGCCCCATTAGTTAGCCCCTGGAGGCTACCCAGTGGCCACCTCTGGATTCCCCAGCCCTGCTGCCACTTCTGGCCCTGAGGGGCCCAGGGTCCAGGTGTGCCAGCCAGCACCCACTGGACACTGCTGGGCTGTCTGTGGTTGTCCCAGAGCCTGCCGGCCGAGGAAGCATTTCTGCTGTTTGCGGGGGAGACACCCTGGCCTTGATCTGGGAGCATATGTGTGAGCACGAGGAGGCTGGAGGGGGAGACCCCAAGATAAGGAGGCCCCTCCAAGGTGGGAGAAGACAGATGCTGCTCCAGAGATCAGACCAAGAGGCAGGTTGTGGCTGGTGGTGGAGGCCTGTGCTCATGGGGGTGGAGTGGGGTGGGGTGGGGTGGGGGAGCTGAGGGTCAGGCACAGTGGAGGCATCAGCCTGGAGCCCTGAGCGCTGCTCGTGGTGTTAGGGAATCGGGGGAAGAGTGGGCTTGGTGATGGTGAACAGGAGGCCTTGCTTTTAAATTTAGAGAGCTGATTTACATTTGCACTTGTATGGGATTTCAAAATTAAATAGCAGAATGCTTCACGATCTCATTACCCAGCAAGTCAGCATTTAGTCGCTGCTAGTCCTTGCCCATTTGCTTGCTTGTTTTAAACTTATTTTAATATCTGGGAGAGATATTGTTTCTGCAGGTTTTTATTAGTATTTCCCTCATAAGGTGTTTCCATAAGGTCTTGGCAGCTTTTCTCCAGCCTTCTCACCGAATGGCTCCATGTGTCTCTCCAGGAGCCCACAGTAAGCCTGTGGACACACATGGAACTTCTCCTGATTAAAAAAAAAGACTTCTTGAAAGAGTAGTTTCAGATTTACAGAAAGACTGGGTGGAAAGTGCAGAGAACTCCCATGTACCCCTTCGTACCTGCCCCCAGCGCCCCAGTCATTAACATCTTGCATCAGTGTGGAACGTTTGTTATAATTCATGAGCCAATGTTGATACATTATTACTAACTAATTCCATAGTTTACATTCAGGTTGACTCTTGGTGTTGCACATTCTGTGGGTTTGGACAAATGTATAATGACATGTATTCACCATCATAGTGTCATACAAGAGTATTTGCACTGCCTTAAAAACCAGTCCTCTGTGATCCCTCCCCCCATCTCCCCTGGCAACCACCGATTTTTTTTTTTTTATTTGAGTAAAGGTAGATTTATTTAGAGAGATGCATACTGCATAGAGTGTAGGCTGTTTTGAAAGGCAAGAGAAAGGCCACAAGGTGTGGGGGGTGGGTGCTCAGGTTAGAGTAAAAGTAGGTACACACGCCATAGACAGAGTGCCGGCTGTCTCCGAAGATGAGGGAGCGAGAGGCGGCCGCGAGGGATGCTGTTGCCAGTTTTTGCCAGTTTTTAATGGGCTCGATAGCTTCACATGCTAACAAGTGGGAGGACCATTCTAATTAACCTGGGGAAGAGGCTGGGATTCCCAGGAAGTTGGCCATTGCCCACTCTCTGACCTTTTGTGGTTACCCTTGGGACTGTCATGGTGCCTGTGGGCACGTTATTCACCATGCTAATATGTTACAGTGAGCGTATAATGAAGCTCAAGGTCTACTAGAAGTCAAATCTCCCACCATCTTAATCCTCAAGGCCAACTGGGGGTTGGGTCTTCCACCATTTTGATGTTAATTGCTGCGTTACTCCCTGAATGGCTGTGCCCTGCCACCTTCCTTCCTGTCTCACTCCCCGCTCAGAGATTTTACTCCCATAATCTTATGGGGTTGCAGAGGGGTGACCGTACGTCTTCTGAAACTGCTTCCAGGCTGAGTAGGGACGTTGACCCTGCCTATCAGGGCAACCAATAATCTTTTTACTGTCTCCGTCGTTTTGGCTTTTCCAGAATGTCATATAGTTGGAATGATACCGTATGCGGCCAGTTTCAGACTGGCTTCTTTCACTTACTAATGTGCATTTAAGTTCCCCCCATGTCTTTTCATGGCTCGAAAGCTCATTTCTTTTCAGTACTGAGTAATATTCGTTGTCTGGATGTACCACAGCTTATTTATCCACTCAGCTACTAAGGGACATCGTGGTTGCTTCTAAGTTTTGGCAATTATGAATAAAGCTACTATAAATGCCCATGTGCAGGTTTTTGTGTGGACATAATTTTTCAGCTCATTTGAGTAAATACCAAAAGACTGCCATTTCTGGATCAAATGTTAAGAGCACTCTTAGTTTTGTAAGAAACTGGCAAATGGTCTTCGCAAGTGGCTGTACCATTTTACAGCCCCCGTAACAATGAATGAGAGTTCCTGTTGCTTTGCAGACTCATCAGCACTGGTGATGTCAGTGTCCCAGATTTGGGCCATTCTAATAGGTGTGTAGTAGTATCTCATTGTTTTAATTTTCATTTCCTTGATGACATGTGATGTGGAATACCTTTTCATATGCTTCTTTACCAGCTGTGTTATCTTTTTTGATGAGGGGACTGGTAATATCTTTGACTTATTTTTTAATGGATTGTTGGTCTTATTGTTGAGTTTTTAATAGTTCTCTCGATATTTTGGATACTAGTCATTTTTCAGATATATGTTTTGCAAAGATTTTCTTTCAGTCTGTGGCTTATCTTTTCACTCTCTTAAAAGTGTGTTTTGCAGAGCAGAAGTTTTTAATTTAACGAAGTTCAGTTTATCAATTTTTTCTTTTAGGATTGTGCTTTTGGTATTTTATCTAAAAAGTCATAAGCAAACCAAGGTCATCTAGGTTTTCTTATATGTTTTCTTCTAGTAGATTTATAGTTTTACATTTAGGTCTACCCTCCCCCTCCTTTTTTGCATGTGGTTGTCCAGTTGTTCCAGCACCATTTGTTGAAATGACCATCTTTCTCCATTTATTGCCTTTGCTTCTCTATCAAAGACTGGTTGGCCATATTGGTGTGAGTCTATTTCTGGGAGCTCTCGTCTGCTCCATTGGTCTGTTCATCTGGTATTTCACAGATGCCACACTGTCTTGATTACTGTAACTTTATAGTAAGTCTTGAAGTTGGGTAGTGTCAGTCCTCCACCTTCACTCTTCTTCAGTATTGTGTTGGTCATTCTGGGTCTTTACCTCTCCATTTAAACTTTAGAATCAGTGTGTCAATACCAACGAAGTAACTTGCGTCTTTCTGATTGGGATTGCGTTCAATCTATAGATCAAGTTGTGAAGAACTGATATCTTGGCAAAACTGGTTCTTCCTGTCTGTGAATATGCAGTATCTCGCCATTTATTTAGTTCTTTGATTTCATTCATCAGAGTTTTGTGTTTTTCCCATATAGATCTTGTACACATTTTGTTAGATTTAGGTGCTAATATAAATGGTGTTGTGTTTTTAATACCAACACAGTTTTTAATTTTAAATTCTAATTGTTCATTGCTGGTATATAGAAAACAGTTTACCTTTGTATGTTAACCTTGGTGTCCCACAGCCTTGCTATAATCACCTGTAGGTCAGTTCTTTTGTTGATTACTTGGGATTTTCTATGTAGACCAGCATGTCATCTTCAAAAAAAGAGAGTTTTGTTTCATCCTTCCCAATCTGTGTATCTTTTATTTCCTTTTCTTGTCTTATTTTGTTAGCTAGAACCTCCAGTACCATGTTGAATAGGAGTGGTAATAGTGAATATTCTTGCCTTGTTCCTGATCTTAGAGGGAAAACATCTAGTTTCTCATATTAAGTATAAGTTAGCTGTAGGTTTTTATAAGATGTTCTTTATAAAATAGAGGAAATTCCCCTCTATTTCTAGTTTTCTGTGAATTTTTACATGAAGGAGCGTTGGATTTTGTCAGAAACATGTTCTGTATTTATTGATATAATTATATAATTTTTCTTCTTTAGCCTGTTTAGGTGGTAGATTACATTAATTGGCTTTCAAATATTGAACCATCCTTGCTTAGCTGAAATTAATCCCTCTTGTTCTTTTTATACACTGTTGAATTTGATTTGCTAATGTTTTGTAGAAGATTTTTCCATCTATGTTCATGAGAAAGATTGGAACAAAGGTTTCCTTTCTTGTCTTTGTCTGGTTTTCCAGTCTTCCTGTCTATCTGATTTGCCTTTCTCTCTCCTTATCTAGGTTGGTATTAAGGTAATGCTGGCCTCAGAGAATGAGTTAGGAAATATTTCCTCTGCTTCTAATTTCAGGAAGAAACTGTAAAGAATTGTTATAATATTGTCCTTAAATGTTTGGCAGAATATATCAGAGAACCCACATGGGCCTGCTGTTTTCTATTTTGGAAGGTTATTAAATATTGATTCCAGTTATTTAATAGATACAGCCTTAATCAGATTATTTATTTCTCCTTGAATGAGTTCTAGTAGATCGAATCTTTTAAGGAATTGGTTTATTTAATCTAGGTTATCAAATTTAGGAGCATAGAGTTAGTTGTTCATAATATTCCTTTATTATCCCTTTAATGTCCATGGGATGTGTAGTTATGGCCCCTCTTCCATTTCTGACATTAGTAATTTGTGTTTTCTCTCTTTTTCTTTGTTAACCTAGCTAAAGACTTATCGATTGATCTTTCTGAAGAACCATGTTTTGCTTTCACTGATTTTTTTTAATATTTACTGTTTTCAATTGCATTACTTCCTGCTGTAATTTTTATGACTCCCTTCCTTCTCCTTACTTTGGATTTTGTTTTCTCTTTTTCTCTAGTTTTCCTCAGGTGGCAGCAGAAATGACTGCTTTTAGGTCTTCTTTTGTAATGTTTACATTCAATGCTATAAATTTTCCTCTAAGCACTACTTTCGCTGCATCCCATAAATTTTCTAAGTTCTGTTTCATTTTCATTTAGTTAGAAATATTTTAAAATTTCTCCTCAGACTTCACCTGTGTGTTATTTGGAAGTGAGTTATTTAATCTCCAAGTATTTGGGGGTTTCCCAAATATCTTTCTTTGTTGATTTCTAGTGTAATTCCATTGTGGTATGCGAGCATTCTTTGTATGATTTCTATTCTTTTAAATTTGTTAAAGTGTATTTTATTGCCCAGAACGTGATCTCTCTTGGTCAATGTTCTGTGTGAGCTTGAGAACGTTCATTCTGCTTTTGTTGGATGAAGTATTCTATAAAAGTGAATTAGACCCAGCTGATTGATGGTGGTGTTCAGTTCAGCTATGTCCTTACTGATTTTTCTGTCTGTTGGGTACTCAATTATTGATAGAGGATGTGGAAATCTCTAATATGCTAATGGGTTTGTCTGTTTCTCCTTGTGGTCTGTCAGTTTCTGCCTCCTGTATCTTGATGCTCTGTTATTAGGCATAGATACATTCAGGATTGTTCTATCTTCTTGGAAAATGACCCCCTTTATCATTATGTAATGCCTCTATTTGTCCTATGGCTTTTCTTGTTTGGAAGTTTCCTTTATCTGAAATTAATATAGCTGCTCTGGCTTCTTTTGACTAGTATAAACAATGATACATCTTTCTTCAATCCTTTACTTCCCCCTAGCCTAAAAATTTTTATTGTTATTTATTTTCTAACAGAATTTTATGTTTTAGAATAGTTTTAGGTTCACAGCAAAATTGAGCAAAAAGCACAGAGAGTTCCCATACCACCCCTCCTCCCTCCCCACCCCAACAATGTCCCTTTCAATCTGTGACTCTGTATGTAAAGTGAGTTTCTGATACGCAACATGTAGTTTTGTTTTCCCCTGACTCTTACAGTCTCTGTCTTTTAATTTGTGTATTTAGACCATTGATGTTTAAAGTGATTATTGAAAATGTTGGATTAATATTTATTATATTTGCTTCTATTTTCCATTTATTGCATCCTTGTTATTTGTTTTGGGTTTTCTCTTCTACTCTTTTCTGCCTTCTCTGGCTTTAATGGAGCATTTTATATGATTTCATTTTCCTCCTCTCTTAATATATCAATTATACTTCTTTTTAAACTTTTTTTTAGTGATTGCCCTTGAGTTTGCTATATATATTTATATATTTATATAAAAATATATATATATTTGCTATCTATATTGCAATATATATATATTTATATTTATATTTATATTTATATTTATATTTATATTTATATTTATATTTATATTTATATTTATATTTATATTTATATTTATATTTATATTTATATTTATATTTATATTTATACCTAAGCCAGGTCCGCTTTCAAATACACTGTATCACTTGTGGGTACTGCAAGTTCCTTATAAGAGAATGTTCCCTGTTCCTCCCTCCTGTCTCTTATGACATTGCCATCATTTATTTCACCTAATCCTAAGCTATAATCATCTAGTTCATTGTTGCTATTATTATTTTGAATAAATTATCTGTTAGATCAATTAAGAATAAGAAAATTAAAGATTTTACTTTCCTTTAATTTATGCCTTTTCTAATGCTCTTCCTTTATGTAGATCAAAGTGTCTGACTTACTATGTCCTTTTCCTTCTCTCTGAAGCTGTTCTTTTAACATTTCTTGCAAGGCAGGTCTCCTGGTGACAAATTCCCTCAGTTTTTGCTTGTCTGATAAAGTCTTCATTTCTCCTTCACTTCTGAAGGATAATTTTGCAGGATACAAAATTCTAGGTTGGTGGTTTGTCTTTCAGCACTTTTAAGGTTTCACTCTACTTTCTTCATATTTGAATGTTTTCTGTCCCCCCCCCCCCCCTTAATGGAGGCACTGGGGATTGAACCCAGGACCTTGTGCATGCCAAGCACATGCTCTACCACTGAGCTATGCACCCCACCCCCTGAATGGTTTCTAAAGAGAAGTTGGTGTCATTCTTATCTTTGCTATAAATGTTGTCTCCTTCTGGCTTTTGTTTCAAAATATTTTCTTTTTCTTTGTTTCTGTTACAGTGTTTTTGATTTCTAGCATTTCCTTTTATTCCTTTCTTAGGATTTCCATCTCTGCTTACATGGCGCATCTGTTCTCACACATGGTCCACTTTTTCCGTTACAACCCTTAACATATTAATCACAGTTAATTTAGTTCCTTATCTGATAATTCCAACATCCCTGCCATATCTGAGAAAGCATATCTCATGCTTTCTGTCTCTTCAGACTGTTTTTTTGTTTGTTTGTTTTTTAGTATGCCTGTTATTTTGTTGCAAAAAAATATTTTACAGAAAAGGAATCTGTCCCCTTTATACAAAGGTATGCCACCATCCAGAGGTGTTCACTTGTAACCTCTGTAAACACTTGCCTCCTCCCATCTCTTTTCTCTGTGGATGTTGCGATGACTCAGTGTGCTGTTTCCTGTATATGGTATAAACGTGTCCCTGTCAGAGCAAACCTTTGGGTGCATAATGATCTGTTAGGCGAATACTGACTTAGCAGCTCCTCTGTTACTGGATACTTTAGTCTGTGAGTTTTTAAATCTCTCCTGATCTGGGTTTTCTTGCTGTAGTTTATGGACAAGGAGGCTGAGGGAGGCCCAGAGGGGCAGCACCCAGGCCAGCGTCCTTTCTCCTGCTCATCTGATGCTGCTGCAGGCCTGGGTCAGACAGGGATGCCCAGCACTCTGGCATCCTGGCCTTCCAGCGTCCTGTGACCACACACCAGCTATGCTCTTAGTTCTACATGTGGATGTCCCAGAACAGGCCCCGGCCTGGAGTCTCCTAAGACAAATGCGGTCCCCATTGCCGCTGGACTGCCTTTTGGTCAGGATGTGTTGCAGACCCTGTGTTGGTGGGGGAGGAGGGGCTGCTGCCCCAAACATCACCCCAGATGCCAGGTCACAGAGGGAGCACCGAAAGGCCTCAGAGGCTAGTAGGATCTCTCCCAACCCTGACACCGGGCTGTAGAGGCGGGCCTCAGGTGGGCTTAGCTGCCCAGAGCAATGGGGGACATGCTGACCTGGTGACTGAGGGGAGGGGCACAGGCTGCAAAGTGCCCACTGGGCCATAGGTGTGTGCCGGGCTGATGATGATGGTCACACAGGGTTTTCAAAACCAGTTCCATTAGCTGCATCATATAAAATCATGAGATTTCACATAAGGATGTGCATTCCCAGGTTTTCGTGACAAATCGGGAGATCTGACAGAGCCCAGCGCCCATCCACAGGGCGCCCCTGCGGGCCTGCGTGGCCCTGAGCCACGATGTTCTCACCTCCGCTGCTCACTGAGCTGAGAGGGGCCGCCCCTCTGCCTCCTCACGGCTGCCCGCCCCTCCCTGTGGGCCGCGTGCTGCATCCCTGTGCACAGCCCAGGGCCCGTCTGCTGGGCTGTTCTAGGTGACCCTCCGGTGCCTGCCGGGCGGAAACGTGATGGGTGTCTGAGGGCCGGCCGCGTGGGGACCTGTGACTGCCGGGGTGTCTGTGGTTTCCTTGGAGCTGTGTCGGGGAGGGCTGTCCTGTGCGTCGGGCCGCCTGCTTCCCACGTGTCCCAGAGAAACGCTGACCATGATTCGTGGAGAGAATTAAAGTAGGCGGGGCAGGCCCACTGTCCACGCTGGGCCCTAGTGTCCTCGTCTCACAAAAGAGAGGGCTGGACAGGATGGAGGTTCGCTGAGTCCCTTCATTTTTTGATGTTTCCAGAGCCTTCACCTCTTGCCTGCTTGACACTACTCTCAGAAAGTTCCAGCACTTTTACCATAAGCGCTCACCAGCACTTACTTTTGACCTGCATTCTATAAAGATTTATCTTTGAGAGCCAGAAGAATATTTTCGAAAAAGTCTATTTGAATATACTTTAAAAAATTCAAATAGCTCTGAGATGAATCAAATCAGTTTACTGGTATTGTAGTTCTTTATAATTTTTAAAGGGAGACAGCGATATGTACACAGGAAAAAATTCAAGAGTCAAGAATTTGTCTTCTGTGACAAGTCTGTCTCCTTCCTGCTGATCACCAGTCTTCTCCAGAGTTGGCCAGTTGCGTCAGGTTTCTGAGTTGCTCCAGAACGTTCTGATGACAGAGGAGCATGTGTCTGCTTTTCCTTCAATGCGCACAAAAAATGGGTGGGTGCCCTGCCCCCCTTTCCCAACTCCTGTGCTTTGCTGCACGAGACATCCTGGAGGCTGCTGCAGATTGCAAGTGTAGAGTCGGTGCTTCTGGGCATTCCAGACGTTGACCTAAGTGTCCCCTGGACGGACACCTGCTTGCTGCTGCGGGAAACGCCCTGTACACGCCGGCCCCGGTGTAACTGCGCATTCTTGGAAGAGGGCCACGGATGAGCGTGCACGTGTTTTCAGTATCAGCAGCTCCCATCCTGGAGGCTGCGCCAAGGTGTGTCTCCGCAGAGGGCGTGTGAGAGTGCTCGTCTTCCTGCAGCATCACCACACCACGTCCTGCCCGTCCTCCTAGGGCAGTGCCAGCTGACGGGGGAGGTGGCGGGGGAACGTCGCAGTTTTAGTTTGCACGTCTTACTACAAGCACTGTTACACCTCTTTTGGAATATTGAAAACACCACTGTGTCCCTTTCTGTAAATTATTTACTTAAAGCCATGATTTAAATCACTGTTCAGGCAGTTTCATTATGTTTTTTTTTTTTCCCATAAAAAATGTATTCCTACAATTTACTCCATCCTTGACATACGGTTCAGACCTAGACTGAGGTCTCCCTGAGGCACATGAGACTCACAGATGGCAGGTGCTGAGTTGGGTACCTGATATTTTTCACTCCTGGTACTGCTGTTCATTGTTTGGAATCATTTGGATTTTGGTGTCCACAAGGCCAGTGGCAGGGCATGGACCACGAGGAGGTGCCCCCCTCAGCGGCGTCTCTGTGGGGCGTGGGA
Organism: Camelus ferus; assembly: GCF_009834535.1. Classification (NCBI taxonomy): domain Eukaryota; kingdom Metazoa; phylum Chordata; class Mammalia; order Artiodactyla; family Camelidae; genus Camelus; species Camelus ferus. The sequence continues at coordinate 4,183,996 of NC_045699.1, forward strand.
AGGGCCAGGTCTCCATCGGGGCCTACAGCCTTCCCCGACGTGGCCTTGGTTTCTTAGTGCCATGAGCCTCTGTGTCCCACTTACTTCTCCTCTTCAGCAAACACCTACTTAAACTAAACCTGCAGATGTGGTTTTGTGCTTGAAAATGCTTTAGGGGTAAGATTTTTGGACGGCAACCCTTAGGGGGGCATTGTGTCAGCTAAGTCCACGTGAGCGTCTTGGGACCTAGAGTGCTGTCCTCTGGCCAGTCTCCTGTTCTCGTTTGCTCACGGGTGGCAGGTGTCTGCTCACTTGTGTCCTCTGCTGGGCTCTCTATGCCGTCTAGAAATCAAGGACTTCCCCCTTCCTCTGGGGTGGAGCTGCCTGCAGGTTTCTAGGTCATGGAGCTTTGGTCCCATTGGGGCTGTGGCAATGCGCTGGGCAAAGCAGTTTGCTTAGGGTTGAGTAACGGGACTCATAAAGGGTAAGTGACTTATGTCCCATGTGCAGGGGGCTCTGCTCTGTGGTTTCCGCCAGTCACGCTTGGGGTTTTCCTTCAGCAAACATAGCCCAGAGATGTGCTTGAGCAGTGAATTCCTAGGCAAAGCTGGCACCTGAGCGCAGACGGTGGCCGAGGGCCACGGGTGTTGACCAGAAACAAGCCGGGGACTTGTGCTGTGCATGTGGGCTGCTCCTCTGCAAGGGGCTGTGTGTCCTCCTAAGAAGGGAATTACAGCCCCTTATGGGTCATGGAGACCCCGAGTGAGGCCTGCATGGGGCATAGGCCCTGCCCCCCCGGCTCCCTAAGATAGACCCTTCTATATAGCAGCTCCCAGGTTCCAGCTTGTCTTTGGAAATGGGCCTGATCCAGTAAGTCAGGCGGGGCTGGGAGTCCAGATCTTCAAAACCCTCCCTGAGGCTCTTCGATATAGTCTGGACATATTGCCAAGACAATGTAATTGCCCGGGCATGTTGGTAAGTGGAAGCCCAAGGGCAGTAACTGATTCCAGCTGGATTAGCCCTGCACACTGAGGCCACAGGTCAGAGGTTGTGGGGGCAACAGAGTGACCCCTCACAGAGTCCCTTCTTCATCCGCCGATAGTGGACTTGCACCGGCCAAGAGACCCACGGGACAGAACCCGACCCGAGTCTGTGATCTGCACCAGCACCACCCATGGGGCACTCGGGCCGGAAACGCAGCTCGAGTGCTGTCGTGTGGGAACGCTCGGCAGTGCAGGACGCGGCGTCTGTAGGGGACCACTGGCTTGGAGCCTGCCAAGGACAACGCCAGCGAAGACAAAGAGCGTCCCTTGACCCCATTTAAGGAGCCCAGAGGATGGGCAGCTGGTGCCATGTGTGATCCTGCGTCAAATCTACAAATAGCTAAGAAGGATGTTGTCAAGACAACTGGGAAAATGTGACTATGTAGACACATGCTTGTGGTGTTAACTTTGATGGTGTGGCTATCGTGAAGACAGCCCTGTTCCCGGGAGGCTGCAGGCGGATGAATTAGGGGGCAGGTCCTGCTGTCTGTAACATATTTGCAAGTATTTCAGAAAAAAAATTACAGAGATGTAAAGCAAATGAGAGGAGTTGTTAAGGACTGGAGAACCTGAGTGAAGGGAACACGGCTATTCATTGTAGTAACCTTTCAACATTTTCGGAGGGCTTAAAATTTCAAAATAGGGAAAGTGGATCAGAGAGCCCTCTTAGGTGACGGTGACATTGAGCAGGCAGAGAACTGTCACCTGCCTGCCTCTGCTTTCCTCCCTCAGCTGTGTCCTGCCCGACCGTGCAGGGCACCTGCTGGTAGACTTCCCGTGGCCGCACTTGGCCCCACTCAGGCCCTTCCCAGGGCCCTGTGCTTGCCCCCCACGCCCTGCTCCTCCCTGTTCTGGCAGCCCGCACACTGCCTTTGGGATCCTTTTCCAGATGAAGGAGACGAGGGATGTGCCTCGCCTGCCCCCAGGTGACTGTCAGGAGAGGTGTGTGGACGTTCGGGACCTTGACTTCCACCTCCACTAGAGTGAGCACCATCAGTTTATCCTTGTTTAAACCATTGAACTAGGAGAGAGGAGGAAACCCCATGTGCCCTACAAGGGTACCTCTGTGGTGTCTGCTGCCATCGTAGGTGTGGATGCATGTGCTTCTCTTAGAGATGGTGATAAATTACGATAAATTGGGGAGTTAAAGAAGAACAGGGTCTTTGGGCCCTGCTTTCCTCACCCTGCGAGGGGCTTCATCCAGATTCCTGAGAGTGGTGCTCTCAGGGGTGGCCTGGGGATGGTGGAGGTTCCTCTCCGGAGTGCCTGCCAATGGCTTCCATCCCCCCATGGCTTCCACCCCTCCCCATGACTTCCATCCCCCTCATGGATTCCATTCCCCCAAGGCCTCCGTCCCTCATGGCTGTTTCCTTGTGGCTTCCACCCACCCCATGGATTCTACCCCACCATGGCTTCCATCATCCCATGGCTTCTGTCTCCCCCATGGCTTCCGACTCTCCCATAGCTTCCTTTCCAGGGAGCCCCATCCTGCTGAAAGGAAGTGTGGAGAAGCACAAACAAGAGTGTTACAGCCAGGGAGGAAAAACTTTGGGCAAGATGGCATGAAGCTCAGCTGGTCAGAGGTCACTGGCCCCTCATTATCTCCTTGGAGACAGGGAGGGGCTGGGCTGGAATCCATTTACCTCAGAGTCCTGGAAGAGTGGATATGACACATTTGAGAAGCGGAATAGATATTGACATTCTTTCCATGCAGATTCTGTGTTTCCCTCTGGAGTTTTGCTCTTTCTTATGATGGAAATGAGAGCATGTGTCATGATCCATTAGCTCAGCAGGAGAAAATAATGATGATGACAATGATGATAATGATAGTGATGATCATGGTGGTGACAATTGTAGTGATGATGGTGGTGATGATGGTGATGGTGGTGATGGTGATGATGGTGGTGATGGTGATGATGGTGGTGATGGTGATTGTAGTGGTGATGGTGATGATGGGGATGGTGGTGGTGATGATGGTGATGGTGATAGTGGTGATGACGATGGTGGTGATGGTGATGGTGGTGATGGCTATGACAGCAGTAAATGTCCTGTCAGGCCCCTGCTGTGTGCCCAGCACGGTGCTGGGCATTGTACATACAACCCCTCTTGAGTTCACCTGCCACACTGCCAGGGGCTGGGAGGACAACTGTCCTTTGCATTTTGGAGCCTGTTTTCATCTCTTCTGAGCTTTCTGTCCCTCCCCATAGTCCTAGTTACCTATGGCTGTGTAATGGTCACCCTAAACCTAGTGGCTTCTGAGAGCAACCACGTGGGTTTTTGCCATGAGTCTGCATCTAGACCCAGCAGACAGAACTGACCCCACTGAAATTCTGTCATCGTTCTGTGGCTGGGTTCCCACAAAGGCCTGGTGGAAGCTGCATGGTCTGAATGACCCATGAGGATCCTGATGTACTGAGTCCCCAGGCCGACTGCCCTTCAGGGTTGGGAGTGAGACACTCCTCAGTGGGGCAGTGTCACCTACCACTCCCAGGCCACGTCAGACACCCCCCTACACCCCATGCTCACAGGCGCCCTCCTCCCCAGGTGGGCCGGGCTCCTCCAGCTGGGCCAGGTCTGGCTGTTTCCTCATTCCCCTTTCCTGCTCCTCTTTATGAACTCATCCTGTTAGGGCCCAGCCGCATCAGGGGTCTGATCTTTCTTGTATCTCCTCCACCTCCCGAGGCAGGGTGTTTGTTATCCTGCCCTGCATAGCAAGCCCTTGGCTGGCTGGGAGCTGTGAAGGCTACTGAGCCTGGTGTGCAAGCTGCAGGGTGCAGATAGCCCCAGCTGCCCCTGCCTGTTCTTGACCCCTTCCCACGTGGGCCTGGCAAGTGCCGGCCTCTCCGGGCCTCAGTTTCTCCCTTGTACATCATGCCTGAGGCTCTTAGGGTGAAAGCAGAAATCCATGGGCAGCTGCTGGCCTGGGGGCGTCCTGAGATGAGGACCAGACTTGCTGCCCTTGCTGGTGTTTGAGAAGGGCCGCTCATCCAGCCTGCCTCTCGCCTGCGTGTGGCTCTGAGGGTGTCACCTCCCTTCTCCCACCGTGGATTCTCCCCTGTTGTGTGGAAAAGCTTGTGTGGCTCCTGGACTTGTGGCTGGGCACTTTGTGGTATAGTGATTGTTTGCACGATTATGGTCTCAAGGATCAACTCAAGTTTGACCTGTGGCTGATGGCCATCTTGAAGCTGAGTGGTGACCGAGTTGTAGTCCCCATGGCCATGTCACATGGAAATGTGCCAATGACCAGTTCCTGGGCATCTTCTAGGGACCGCAGGTGGGAATGGGGGAGGAGGAGGGAGGAAGCAGGATGGCTCTGAAGTGGGGTGGGCTTGACATGGGATGACATCACCATGAGGGAAATCACTGAGCAACCCCTGTGCTGCCCCCCCCCCCCCCCGGCCATAACTTCCCTGCAGGGTCTGCCTGTCCTGTCTCTCCCTGTCTCTCCTGCCAGCCTGGCCTCTCCCCTCCACCTGGCTCCATGAGACGGGTGTCCTAGCCTTGCTGCAGGGAGGCCAGCTCAGGAGGGCTTTTCAGTGGGACACCAGGACCCAGAAAAGACAGAAGAAAGTGAGCTGGGAAGGGGCATCATTCGATTTTGAAAATATAGCAGGACTTTGGCTGCTTCATACAAAAGGAATACAAACGCATTTTGGGTGGTTTAGGAAAATACAGAAAAGTACAAAGAGGAGATGAACATGCTCTTACTGGCACCAGCTCAAGGCCCTCCTGTGTCACTGTGTGCCGGAGCTGTAGTTTTAATATCTGCAGATTGCAAAAATGTATAAAGCCAGAGTTTTGATTGCTGCATCATATTCTGCTGTGTGAGTGCAGCATGACCTGGGTATCCGACCTCCTGGCTGGAAAAATTTATTGCTCCGAATTTTTTGCTATTTTAAATAATCCTGGAGTGAACCCTCTTGCATGTGAATCTTACGCGCATTTCTGCTTTTGGCCTTAGTATAGGTTTGTAGTTGTGGAATTACTGGCCTAAAGAATAAAAACCTTTCTAAAGCTCTTGGCACACACGACTGTATTGCAGGAAGCTTCTTCTCACGTTAGTCCCTCCATGGGCAGGAGGAGCGCCCGGTCCCTGCAGCAGCCCCTGCATCATGACCATTATTGACACGTCCACTGTGCCACCTCTGAGCGCCTCGGTGCTGGAGGCTGCGCGGGCTGCCACGTCGGGGAGGTTCTGCCTGTCCCCCTCCCCTCTTGGATCGAAAGGGGCCACTTCCTTTTTTTTGAGGCTCCTCCTATGATTAAAAAAAAATAAATGTCAAAACAGGGTTAGAGCAGTTGTGGTTTACATTAAATCAACACTCTTGACAACACAATAGAAAAAAACCACCATACAGTCTAACTGTGGATTCATGAGAAAATTCTAGCCGTAATTCCCAAAGGCTGAGCAGAGGAATGTGGTGGGGTGCTCAGGCCGGGCTGGGGGCTGGTGCCCTAGGAGCTCCTCTGTCAGGGCTGTCACCACGACGTTGGGTCCCCCATGCTGGGATTCTAGAAAGTCTTGCCAGAAGTGGCCCCGACTGGAGGGGAGAGTTGCTTTTTGTCTCTGTTCCCCTGGTCCTTGGTGTTGTGAGGGTCTGACAGCCAGAGCAGCTCCAAGGGGCAGACTCTGATTTTGCACAAAGAGCGGGGAATCCAGGCTTCCCTGGGAACGGGCATTCCTGGAGGACGGATGGCCACTCGGACAATTCTGATGTGATTTTGCTGCCTTTGCAAATGTCTGAAATCTGTAGCCCCCTGCCCCTCAGTTCCCCCTTTCTTGATCATTTTCTTCAGTGACTTATCCCCCTCCCACCTCTGCCTTTGAAAATTCTGTTGTCTTTCTACTTCCTGGACAGCAAATTAGCTTTAACTTTGGTTGGTGTTGACTTTGTGGCATGCTGGGGTCACTGGTTGCTCAGATCAAACCAGTCATGAGCCCCTGAAAATGCACCTGTGTCCCTCCCTGTTTCTCACCACCTGGCCTCTCCAGTGGCAGGATGAGTGGGGTGGACTGAGTGAGCACACAGACAGGAACACACAGGCACACACCCGTATGCACACACATGTATGTACACATGCAGGAGTGCACACACAGTCATGCACACGCACATGCACCCACACATGCACACTCACCCATAATTTTGTTTTGGGTTTTCTACTAAAAAGAATTATGCTGTACACATTCTCCTGTAACCTACGATTTTTCACTCTGCAGTTACTGTGAGTATCTTTCCATGTCAGGATGTAAAGATCTATTTCATTCTTTTTTTTTTTTTAAGTTAGTTTAGCAGTATCCTGGCCACACAGAGCATTCTGCGTTGTAGATCTGCCTGCGTCGGGCAGGTGGTTTCCAGGTCTCTTTCACGCTGTGAGTCCTGGGTCTGACCTCATCCTGTATCCCACCCTCTCCTTCAGCCGTCACATGAGCAGAGCCGTCCCTGGGCCCCTGGGAGATCTACCAGTTGGTGGGAACATCACTCATTCATTTGTGCCTCTCCTAGGGACCTGCGGTCCTGGGTGCCAGCCGCCTGGGTTCTTTCCAGGGGAGGGAAGGCAGGGTCAGCAGGGTCCATGATGATTTGGCCCTTGAAGCTTTCCGCCCTGCAGGAAGACATGTGGCCTTTGGGGCATTTGGGGGATGGCTGCTCTCACCAGAGCTAATAAAAAGGACAAACTCAACAATTGCCTGGCTGACTGTGTCTTTTTGCCGAGGTGCCAGAGCTGTTGAAGTTGTAGTTCTGTTTTAGAACCGATATCCCGGGTGACTTCTATCCCCATCCAGCCTCTGAGGTCTGTGCGGGGTTCCCCTGCCTTGGCCCCACAACGCGCCTCCCAGCTCCTGGTCTTGCCCCCTGTGCCCTGAGTTACGTGCCTCCGCGCTCTCCCTCTCTCCTTCCCTCTCTGCCTCTCTTCCCCTCTTTCCGTCTCTCACCTGCCTGCTCTCCCCCAGCTTGCACACCACGGTGTGCTCACCTGGCGGCTTAGCCCGAGGCCTGGCTGACCACCCCCCTAGGCTACAGCTGGGACTGCCTTGTGCGGATGTGGTGATCTTGGGGACACGGACGCAGCGGGGCCTGGCCGTGTCTGGGGTCTGGCTCGTGGCTGTTGCCCCGCGTCTTCCTTCTGCCCCTGGACCTTTGGCAGGTAGCTTTGAGCCCCTGCTTGGGCCTGCAGTGTGCGGCAGGTTATAGTGCCTGCTGCCCAGGAGGGCGATGCCGCCTTCCATCCAAAAACCCCTGAGTCTGGGGCCTGCTGCTGTGAGGGCCCTCCTCATCCCTTCTTCGGCTCACTGGGTCCTCACAGAGCCTTCGTCTGCTGCAGTCCTGCAGGGGACAGGGGACAGGGGACAGGCGAGGCCCTCGGGTGCCTTGCCATCGGCCCAGGAGGACTAGAGGATGCCCGGCTGTACTGAGCCCCCCTAGGTCCGTTGGGGGAAGTCCCTGGGTGCCCGGCTCTTGTCCTGTGCTAGCTGTGGTCTCCATGGGGAGGAGACCTTCCAGACCAGGAAAATCTGGCTGCTTGGGCTCAGGTGGCCCTGAGCAGGGTTCCTGCAGAGGGCGTGCCTGTGGGAGTCCACGCCTCGGGCATGTGTGTGTTTGGCATTTTCTTCAGACTGATGTTCGTTAGCCACTTGCCCGCTGTGCTTAGTGAGGGTAGAGTGGGGTTGGTTTACGTTAATGTGAAGTGTGTAACTCTTTTTTAAAGTTTGATCTTTCAAAGTATTTTAAAATAGTGATCCATCACACTGACAGCCGCCGACTAGGTGCTCGTGCATCTCTGTGCTCACTGGGTGGTGCTGATCCCGCGCTCCCGGGTGGTCACTCGGCGTGACCCCTCCATCAGAACATCAGCGTCTTTGCTCCTGGACTTAGGGCAGGGAAGTGCTTCTGCCTTTTCTGTTGCTGTGTTCTCTTCTCAGACTTTTTGATAACTTCCCAAATAATTTCTTAGGGGCACTCAGTAAGCCTTAACTTTCGGATAATGAAATAAATGAGCTGTTTCAAGAAACAGCCCGCCTCGAGGAGATGGCAGTGACCACAATGTGGCCTAACGCTCACTGCCCAGGAGCTGGTACTGAACAGTGGGTCCCTGGACCCTTGAGGCTGCCCCTCTGCTCACAGCATAGCCGGTGGGCTGGTTCTGGGGCCTTAGTTTCCATATGTCAAGTGGCCCCTGTCAGGGCTGTGGGCACAGGCAGCCAAGGCCGCAACATGTGTCCGGTTGTGTGTGGGGGCTGCTGGCACCCATTAGGGGAGGGGCTGGGCCTGCCTGGGGTCACCCCCTGGTGTGTGGCCCAGGCCTTGGGTGGCTTTCCTAGGTGAGGGGCAGCCCTAAGGTGTTCCCAGCAGAACAGGTGCCCACCTCCCTTGCCTCTCTCCCTTTCAGTCTGGGAGCCTTCCTGCACAGTGCAGCTAACAGCCAGACCCATCCTGGCCCAGGCGGGACCTGTGCCCCCCAGGGGGTGGCATTCTAAAGAGGTGGCCCCAAGGGATGGAGTGGAAGTGTCAGCATGCACATGCACAGGGTCATGACGCCTGGGCCTCAGCTTCCCACCTGTCACCTGGGCCCCACCTGTCTTGGACCTTCCATGGTGCACCTGACTCCTGACCTGGTGAAACGGCCTCAAGTCAGTGTCAGAGTTTGGTCATCTGCCTTCAGACCTCCTGGCTGCCTGCAGGTTCAGTGCCAGCACATGGAGGCCTCGCAGCAGAACCTGTCTGTCTGTCTGTCCCTGGGGTGCCTGTGGCCCCGGCACACAGGGATTCCAGACAAGCCACGAGTGTGCATGGCCCCTGCGGGGATGAAGACAGACTCGTCAGGGGAGGCCAGCCACCCTCAGTGTTTGTGTGCTCCAGGGGCCGCCAGTGAGAAGACAGCCTGGAGCCACCGCCCGGTGTGGACGTGCCATGTGCCCTGTTGACCTAAAACTGTAAAACAGCCAGTCATTTTAACAGCAAAATGGGTTTATTCAGATATAGCAAAGAACTGCAAGTTGGGACATGCAATCTCTGGCGAACCACAGGCAAGTTCAGAGAACAAAGAGGAGGGACGTTGTTTTATGAGGAGAAGGGGAAGTTGGGAGGGGCTGTTATAAAGGGTCCATTGGGGGAAACTGGGAATTCAGAGTGTAGTGGCTTTTCATTGGCTGAGCGTGACATTCTCTCGTTGTCTGGGCTGTTGCCGGGCGAGGAGACATTCCTCCTCCTGCTGAGGAGTAAAGTAGTAACCTTCTTCATCTTGGAGATGCAAGGGTACATTCTCTTCCTGTTGGGACTCCAGTTGGCATCGAGTGGTAGGGCGTAAGACTCCTGCCTCCATTCTAAATGAGGTTTCTGCTTATTAATTTTCACAGGACTGCAGGTGTGGACATGAGGTGTAGACCTGGGGTGTGGGTTCTGGGTCCAGTTTCTGGACCTGGCTAATCCTGAACAGTTGCAGGGGTCTTTTGTCTCAGCCCACGGCTCCTGGTGGGTGTGAGCGATGGGGCTCACACATGCCTAGCTCTGCAGTTGCAGTCTTTATCCTTGTGTGATCGCTGGTGTCACTTTATGGATGAGCAAACTGAGGACAGCTGGCTCAGGGCCTGTCATGCAGAGCAGGCCCAGGGTTCAGGACCCTTTCGGTGACCTGATTCTGGGAGGCAGGGATTTGAGGAGGACTAGGAGGGAAGGAGCCGGGTGGGCTAGCCCCGGGGGAGAGTTCAGGTGAGTCAGCCCTTCCTCCTCAGGAGTGGAGAGAGGCTGGCCTCTGCTGCCTGAGCCTCCAGGGCGCGTCCCATACCCGGCAGTGGAGGGAGGGGACAACCTTGGCTACAGACCCGTGGTGAGCTGGCTGTGTTTACTGTCCTCGCTGTGCCTTCACCAGCGTGGAGTGTTACCAGTTTAATGCGTTTCGGGTTTGGTTAATTTGTCAGGTGAAAATCATCGGCATCGTGATTTGAGCTTACCTTTCATGGTGGCCAGTGAGGTGGGGCATCCTTCTCCGCAGGGCTCCGCCTGCTGCTTCTGGGAGGTGCCCTTGGTGTATATTTCATGGAGGAAGGGTAGAAACACTTTGCCATGTGTGCTGTGTACATGCTTTTCATAGTTCGCACTTCAAAGTTTGTCCTCATGATAAGGAGCACTGTCCCTGTCCATCAGTGTCCTCTCCGGTTTCCTTTCCGTGTTTTTGTTTGTTTAGAAAGTCACTTGTGCATCGTGAGAACAAACACGCCCTCACGTTCTGATTTTGATGGCTTTGTCTTTTACACCTGACTTTAGACTGCTTGCACTTTATTTCCGTTTCGTTCTAAAGTGAAGAGCAAACTTTATATTTTCAAAACACTTGCAAAGGTCTTTCTGGGCTTCAGGCTCTGTTCCCGGGGCTGTGGGGCTGGGGCATCTGTGGCAGGCAGTGTCCTGTCCGGGGCCTTGGGGACGTGGTGGCCTGCAGGGAGTCATGCTTATCCTGGGCCAACGCCTGAGGGTGAGGGAGGACTGTCCCCCTGAACAGTGAGGAGACTCTGGGGCTAGGAAGACACCTAACCTCTCTTGCCTGTTTCCTCATTGTACAGCAGTGCTAATGATAATTGTCCCAATTATTGCAGGATTGTTGCAAAAAAAATACATTTAGGGTTACTGATGCTGCCAGATGTAGAGTGAGCACTCAGCCAGCCTTAGTGACGATGGAAATGTGTCACTCTCACAGGGCCAGCTTCTTTTCTTTTTCTTTTTTTATTGAGATAAAATTCACATCACATAAAATTAACCTTGTTAAAGTGAACAATTCAGTGGCATTTAATACAGTCATAGTGTTGTGCAACCATCACCTCCGTCTAGTTCCTGGAACATTTTCATCCCAAGCGGAAGTGCGCTAAACAGTCATTCCCCATTCTCCCCTCCCCCCACCCTCCCAGGTCACCCGTTGATCTGTCTCTCTGCATGTATCTGTTATGGGCATGATCATATAAGTGGACTCGTAATATGCGACCTTTTACGTCTGGTCCCTTCCACTTAGCATGATGGTTTTGAGGTCCGTCATGTCGTCGTGTGTATCGAGTGCTCCATTCCTTTTTAAGGCTGAACACTACTCCGTTGTGTGGCGACACCTGCAGTTTGCTTATCCATTCATCAGTTGACAGACATCTGGGTTACTTCCATCTTTTGGTGACTGTGACTGAAGCTGCTGTGACATTTGTGTACAAGGATTTGTTTGAGAAAGTGTTCTCAGCTCTTTTGGGTCTATCCGTAGGAGCGGAATTGCAGGGTCATGTGGCAATTCTACTGTTTAACATAGAAACTGCACCATTTTGCATACCTACCAGTGATGTAAGAGGGCTCTGGTTTCTTCACATCCTTGTCAGCACTGGCTAGTTTCCTATTTTTTTTCTTTTTTAAGTTGTAGTCATCTTAGTGAGTGTGGAGGGGTATCTCATGGTTTTGATTTGCACTTCAGTGGCATCCAGGTGGCCAAGGATGTTGAGCATCTTTTCATGTGCTTGTTGGCCATTTGTGTATCTTCTTTGGAGAAATATTTATTCAGATCCTTTGACCATTTTTAACTGATTTGTCTTTTCGTTGTTGGGTTGCAAAGTTCTTTATGCATTCTGAGTGATAGACCCTTATCAGGTATATGATTTGTAAATATTTTCTCCCATTCTTGATGATGTCCTTTAATGCAGAAAACTTTCAAATTTTGATGATGTTCAGTTTACCTATTTTTCCTCTTGTTGCTTGTACTTTTGGTGTCATACTTAGGAATCCACGATCAAACCCAAAGTCATGAAGATTCACCCCTGTGTTTCCTTCTAAGAGTGTTGCAGTTTTAGCCCTTATCTTTAGGTTGTTAATGCCTTTTCACTTAATTTTTTGTATATGGCGTGAGGTAGGGGTTTGGCTTCACCTTCTGATATCCAGTTGTCTCGGCACCGTGGTCAGGCCCCTGGGGAAGGTGACTTGCATCTGTCCCCACCATAGGGTCCGGAGGGGCCCTGCCCATGGCTGCAAACTGCCTATAGTGAATTGAGGGGGGTGGCCTGGCTCTGAGACCCACACCCCCAGCATCCCTGGGCTCTGTGGTGACAGGGTAATGATGGCCCACATGGAAGCAAGCTCAAAGGATGACCAGTTCCCTCTGCCCCTCCTGGTCACACCTGGTGAGGCCTTCCTTGACCCTATGTCCCTTTTCGAGTCTCCATCCCATCCCCATGGCCACCTGTCCCCGCGCACACTCTGCCCCGGCTGCGCTCACGCTGCCCGGCCCTTCTTCCTGAAAGGTGAGCGGGAGGTGCTGCAGAGCCCTGCAGGGGAAGCAGCGGAGCAGTTGCTGACTGCTGGTGATGTCTGTGTCTCCTGTTGCAGCTGTGTTGGCGTGGAAGAGGAGGAGGCCCCAGACATCGACATATACCACTGCCCAAACTGCGAGAAAACCCACGGGAAGTCCACCCGTAAGTATGGTCCAACACTGCTGCTCCTTGGATCTGGCCGGGGGGCAGGGTCTCCGCTTGGCCTTGACTCCAACACTGACCTGGCCCCAGCTTGCTGGAGTGAACCACCCATGCAGCCGGGGCACCCTGGTGCCTGGGTACCACCTCTCGCCTTACTTACTGTCCCTTATGGCCCTGCTGGGCCCACTGTGACTCTTCCTGATTGTCTCCTGCCTGTGGATGCAGCTGGGGCCGCTCATGGCCCTGTGCAGAGAGCCCAGCGGACTTTAAAGGCCTGAACAGGGGCCGCAAACTCCATCTGCAGTGATCAGGCAGCCTGAGATGGGGAACTGGCTGGCCCAGCCCAGCCCTGCCCAGCCGGCCACCTCTATGCAGGGCTCTGGGAATGTGCACTGCTGGCGATCTGCTCTCCTTCCCTTTTGTGGTGGCCCCTGCAGGGAATCTTAGCTGATTCTCTTTCTCAAACTTCTGTTTGTGCACCATGAAGACCCCCTTCCTTCTGGTCCTTTGGGGTTGATGGAGCCTGTGGGGCTTCTCAAAGCACAGGTTCATCCAAGGTGGCTCCAAGGGGCCTGACGTCATGGCTGGGAGGCAAGTTCCAGGGCTGAGTCTACGTGAGGGAAGTGCCGTGGTCTGCAGACACTGGACCCCTCCAGCCCTTATGGGCGAGTCCTGTGGATCCAGAGCGTGTAGGGAGAAGCCTGGCCCAGAGTGGAGGCCCACTCCCAGCGCCTCTGTGGGTCAGGGGTTGAGGCTGGCCAAGGGTGCCTTGAGGACTGCAGCCCAGCCCCTTGGGAAGCTGGGTGAAGCGGGGTCTCTCTTTGTGCCTAGCCTGCACCCCATCATCACTGAGTGACCACTGGGGTGGTATTCATTTCAGCTCTTGTGCCCTGCCCTCCAGCACATTGTGGTCTTATGGGGAAATGCTGACAGGTGCATGAGATGGGGGAGAAGAGGAGACCTGATGGCTTCTGAACTTCCCAGACACGAAAGTTCTTAAGTTCCTAACTTAGCCACATACCCCCGGGCGTTGGCAGGTGTTCACAACACATCTGCCCTACATGACCCGACAGTTCTGATAACTGCCTTACAGCAGGTGCAGGAGGAAGACTGTCACCCTGTGGCTTAACCAGCATCTCTGGCACCTCGCGAGCCTCCAGGAAAGCTCAGGGCCTGGGAGATAGGAGCAGGGTCAGACCCAGGGGCTGCACCTGCGGGCCCTGGGGCAGATCAGGGCTGGAGCCAGCAGACTCCCATCCTTCAAGCAGAGCCGAGTGCCCTGGGGAGGCACTGCCCGGGGGGTGCTCGGGGAGGGCGGGGGCAGAGCTGCCCCTGTTTTAGACCAGCAGCAGCGTGGACAGCAGCCTGGCGGGACCTGGCAGCCCTTCCCTGGCTGTGTGTGTGCACACACGTGCGTGCATACGTGCCTCATGAATTCTGTGAATCAGACGTTTCCTGCCGTTATGGAGCCCGCCAGGGACAAAGGCACAGATTCTAGCACCTTCCGCCAGTGGGTGCTCTCAGATTGCCCGTCACCATTCATCTCACACATGTCTGTGCCCTGACTGGAGCCTGTCTGTGACACACTGGTTGGTTTTTGCCACGTCGGCTTTGGTCACACCTTCCAGAGTGAGGCCCTTGGATGCCCCTGTGTGCCTGGGGGACACTCGAGCACGTGGGCCTGCCTCCCTTCCTGGCCCTGGCCTGGTGGCGGGTTGTGGTGAACACAGCAAGGCGAGGACAGGAGGGAGAGGACCAGGATGGGATGGGGGCGGGGTCCCAGAACGAGCTGGACCGAGGCCACATCCCTCCAGCTTTGCCCTGTCTTCATGAGATGGCAGGGTTCTCTCCCCCTGCTGTCGCCACCTGTCCCTACCTGTCCCTTGGACTGATTTTGGCCTGTGACCCGCGGGCCCACAGGTTTATCCAATTCACAGAGATTTGAGGTGGGAACTCGACAAGGTATCCTCATTGGCATGAAGGCGCACGGGAGGCAGGTGACATGGCCCTTAAAGTGGTTCTGAGTGCTAGCGTTGCCTCCTGGTAGCTCTGGGCCTGCTCTGGACGCTACTTCCCTCACTCACTTCTTACCGTCCTCCCCCAGCGGCTGCCGCAGCTGTCTCACCCCATGAGGGTGAGGTGAGCCACGCTTGGAGGCTGGCAGGGCCCTGGTACCAAACGCCTCAGGCACACCTGTTGCCCCCGTGCTCCGGGGGGCCCGCTGAGCCCCCACCAGCCTTCCTGATGGGCAGCCAACTTCAGGGCGCCTTGTCAGAGGGTGCTTTGGGGTACCACAGGCAGGGCAAGGGTCAGCCTCTGGGCTCTGGGGGGGTCATGGGCCCGGGGAGGGAAGGAACCCACCAGCCAGGGCTGCAGGGGGTTTGGAGGTAGCCCTGTGGAGCTTACACCCTGCCCCACAGCTTCATCTCTGGCTGATGCCCCAGCACACCTGCACCAGTCACAGTGTCAGGTGTGTTCCAGCCTCTCCATGAGACTGCTAGGAGCTGCCCAGCCCCAAGTGAGGGCCCAGAAGGCCCACGCCGGCCCAGGACAGGACTGCCCCCGGCCCCTGGTCAGCGTGGCCTTCTCAGGCCCCGCTCTTGGCAGGCACACGGAGGTGCTGCTGGCTTGTCCTGCTGCCCTCTGCTCCCCTGCCTGTTTGCTGTCGCTCGGCTGTCTGCCCCCTCCGAGACTCGGTTTCCCCAGGTGGCCTTCTGGCACCTGGCACTCCACACTGGGAGGGCTGCCTCCTTGGACCTCTGTGTACCTTCCAAGGGGAAGGTAAGGCTGCAGCCTTGGTCTTGTCCCTAGAAGTGGGGCTGCCCTGAAGATCACCCTGCCTCTCAGGAAGGGGCGTGAGGCAGATGCAGGAGCCAGGGCAGGCATCCTCAAGCCAGAGAGCTGTGCTAGATGAGCTCGTGCTAGAGGGAACAGCAGCTGGGGAGGATGTGGGCACCCCCACCCTGCTGACCTTGAGGGCCCATGCACGGTCCCTCCAAAGCACCTCCCTTCCCCCTCGCCCCTCCCTGCCGGCCCCTGCTCTGCACAGGGACTGCCTGTCTCTGTCAGCCTTCCCAGCTGGGTTGTGGCCTCTCCTGTCTGCTTTGTCACAGCTGCCAGAGTGCATCCTGGGCTTCCCTTTTCACCCCCTCCTCAAATCTCTGAATTCATTGGGCCCCCTTGTAAGTGGGACGCCCCACTACAAGCCAGGTTCGCCTCCCACTGGGGACAGTCAGAGAGGCTCCCTGCTTCGTGGACAGCCTGGATCCAAGAAGCTGGACTCGCCAAGTTCCACTCCGACCCCTCCGTGGACACACACAGCTCCCTCCGTTTCCTCGGGCCCTTCTTGGGACGGAGTGGGGCACCTTGTAAACTCTAAAGCCCTTTGCACACATGGTGCCCCAGGGGCACTTGTTCACAGGGCTCAGGTGCCCGTTCCGGACCAGCCGGCTCTTCTCTGCGGGCCCCACTGTGCCCCGCACAGAAGGATTCAGACATGTGCAGCAGCGATACGTGCAACAGAAAGGGTGGCGATGTTGAGGCTGTTTCATCGAGAAGGTTTTCCCCTTCCTCCAGGGCCCTGCGTTGGCCATGGGCACCCCCTTCCCAACCAAGCCAGCTGGGCTCTTTACAAAGCACTTTAAGAATCAGGGATGACCCCCAGGCCACCACCCCCGGCCTTGGTGACCTCTGTGCAGAGCTGAGCTGGTGAGCAAGTGCTTGCAAATTTACAGAAGAACATGCCTGAGATGGAGTAACAGGAGGGCAGTGGGGAGTTTTCCTGCTGGCATTGCCGGTCTCTGTTGGGTATCAAAGGCCATGGGTTGGACTGAGGAACTAGTATGGCACTGGGGAGACACCATCCATCCACAAATGTCCCTCAGTGCCCACTCTGTGCTGGGCATTTCCAGGCAAAGTGGGGCACCTGTGGTCTAGGTAGCCTTGCTATAAGAAAGGGGCCTGAGCTGGTGCAGTGGTGCCTGGCAGAGCTCTGTGGGGCAGGTGGGATACCAAGCGCTCATCTCAGAAGGAGCCCAGGAGGCCAGGATTAGCATTAATAATGAGGCACAGAGATACCCAGTAACTTGCCTAGGGTCACACAGCTACAAGATAGTGGGCAAGAAAGATCTGGGCAGGTGACCCTGAGGCCTTTGGATCTGGATCTGGAAGTCCCAGCTCCAGCCGTCCCTTTGCGGGACCTTGCCAGATTTCCGTAATGTCCACCCACACCTTGGTCTTGGAGACCAGGCATGATTAAATATCCCCTGTTGTAGGAGACAGTCTCAAGGAGTTATGACTTGATGAGACAGGGAAGGGGTGGCAGTTTGGAACCGAGGTCAGCTCAGCCACCAGCCTTCCCCATCCTGCCTTAGGCAGGTCCTGCTCAGGGGTAGCCGTCAGCTTGCTTCATCCCCACAACCGCCAAGACGCAGGAGGACTGCAGTCCCCTCCGTGTTCTTATCCATGAAGGACAGGCACCCTGACGGCACTGCCAGCTCTCCCTCATATCCAGTCTCATCTCTACCCGAGGGTCAGCCTGTTTCAAACCCTGCCCAGCAGCCCCCAGCGATGAGTCCCCACACCTGGCCTGTCCTCACTCACCGAGTGGCCAGTGGCTGCCCTGAATGGGGGCGAGGGCATCGGGGAAATAGCTTCCCTCCCTCCGGGCTCTCACAGTCCAGTAGGGGTGTACGTTAGTGTGCGTGCGTGCTTGTATGCCGTGTGCTAGTGTGCACCTGCCTGTCAGTCTGCGAGGGGCATGTGCACTTGTGTGTGCATGTGCACGTGTGTGTCCTTGTGTATGCACATGTCACAGCCCGGTAGGGGAGGTGTGCATGCCCAGTGCCCTGGGAGCTGGCATGAGAACCGGACAGCCTGAGGGGCGGGCAGGCAGTGGTGGGCAGGGGTGATGGCGAAGAGGGGTGTGAGGAAGACGTGACTTGGGGGTGGGGAGGGCAGCCGGTGCAGCAGGGGGCTCTGGCCTGCCCTGCCTGTGAGCTGTGGGCTGTCAGGGCAGTAAAGGTCCCAGCTGGGAGGGACAGGGTTTGTGCTATTGGAGGGCCCGTCTGAGGGGAGGCCGGGCCGGAGGTGTCCTGAATAGCAAGCCTTGATGGGCCTTCTCAGGAGATGCCTCTGATGAGTTCTCGGCAGACTGAGCGCTCAGTGGGGAGGGGTCCCAGGAGACCCCAGCTTTTGCATGCCATCAACTGAACTGGCAGGTCGGGAGGTGTGGGGCAGGTGGGGGCCGTGACCTGAGGATGGGGAGGGTGGGACCTGACCACGTGACAGGCTCAGGGCCAGGGAGCCCCGAGGACTCTGTCTCTGAGGAGGTCTGAGCCTTGTGGCGCTCATGGTGGCTGTCCTCCCAGCTGGGTCCCGGGAGGCTTGGGGAGGGCTGCGGGTGACGCACTGCCTGCTGTGTCCCCCGCAGTGAAGAAGAAGCGGACCTGGCACAAACATGGCCCAGGGCAGACGCCCGACTGTGAAGCCTGTGCAGAACGGCAGCCAGCTCTTCATCAAGGAGCTGCGGAGTCGGACCTTTCCCAGGTGGGCATGTGGCAGCCGTTCCCTCTCTGGCCTGCCCGCTCCCTCCCAGGCCGGGGCGTGCATCCCCCACGGGGGCTCCAGGGCCCCGGGCTTCCCCCCAGGGGGCCAGCACAGTGGCCAAAACCCCACGTGCTCCCGGCACGGGGGCTGCCCTCTCCCTCCTCAGCGCCTCCGTGGACAGGTGTTGGCGACCCTGTTCCTCTGGGCTCTGGGCTCAGCCCGGGGAGGACAGGACCTACCATCCCCACCTGGTGTGGCCCTTCCCACGGAACCTTCCTGAAGGAGAGGCCACTGTCCCCATTTTATGGATAAGGAGTGGGTATCCAGCCTGACACCACCCTCTGGATGTGGCAGGTGCTGGTGTCAAACTGCTGTGACTTTCATCTGTGCCCATGGCCTGGGGGGGAGTCCCTAGGCCTTCCTAGAATGCCCCCCACCCACCGCACACCCTTGTCCTGCATGAGGGCTGAGGGCAGGATCAGGGCCGTCGGGAGCGGCTTCTGGTGAGACAGGGGCACCCTGACCGCGTGTCTGTGCGGTTGTAGAGACAGCTCCTCCTCACCACCCTTGGCCCTTCATGGCTGCAGGACAATTTTTATTTGACAGAGTCTTTACTTCTTCACTTTTGAAGGGTAATTTGATGGACACAGAATTCTAAGTTGGTGGGGTTTTTTTTTTTTTAACACTTCAAATGTCTCACCCCATTCTCTACTTGAGTGCATGGTTTCTGATGAGAAACTCAATGTAACTCTTGCTCCTCTGTGGGTAAGGTATTTTTCCTCTCTGGCTTCTTTCTCTTTTATTTCCTTTCCCCCATCTTTATTGAGATGTAAGTCAGATACCGTACAATCCATCTATTTAAAGGGTACAATTCAGTGTATTCACAGATCTATGCACCACCGACAGTTAGTTTTAGAACATTTTCATCACCTCAAAAAGAAACCCGTAGCATTATTATTATCCCCATCCCTCTCCCTTCTCTTCTCAGGCCTACTGCTAATCTGCTTTCTGTCACTGTAGATTGGCCTATTTTGAACATTTCATCTAAGTGGAATCATATACTATGTGGCCCTTTTGTGACTGGCTTATTTCACTTAGAATAAAGCCCTCAAGGTTCATCTCTGGTGTAGCAAATCTCAATGCTTTGCTCCTTTTTTATGGCTGAGTAATATTCCATTGTATGGATAGACTGTCAGCTGATAGACACTTGGATTATTTCTGGGTTTTGGCTACTGTGAAGAATTCTACTATAAATGTTCTTGCAAAATGTTTTGTTTGGATGTATATTTTCATTTTTAGGAGTTACTCAATTTCATTGAACAATTGCCAGACTCGTTTCTAAAGTGGGTGTACTACTTTCCATCCTCACCAGCAGCCTCCACGTCCTCACCAGAACTTGTTATTATCCAACTATCTGATGGTTTGATTTCAGCCATCCTTGTAGGTATGAAGTTGCCTCTCACTGTGGTTTTAATTTGAATTTCCCTGATGACTAGTGATGTTGAGCACCTTTTCATGTCCTTATTGGCCATTTGTCCTTTGCCCATTAAAAGTTTTTTCTTATCTTTTTAGTATTGAGTTCTTTATATATTTTAGATATAAGTCCCTTATCAAAGATATGATTTGCAAATACTTTCTCTTGTTTTGTGGGTTGTCTTTTCACTTCCATAGTGTCCTCTGAAGTGTAAAAGGTTTTAATTTTGATGAAGTCTAATTTATTTGTTTTTTTCTTCCATTGCTTGTGCTTTTATTGTCTAATGTAAGAAACCATTGCCAAGGTTAAGGCCACAATTTATGCCCATGTCTAAAAGTTTTAGCTCTTAGATTTAGATCTTTAACCCATTTTCAGTTAATTTTTCTTTATGGTGTGAGGTAAGGCTCCAACTTCTTTTTTTTGTATGTGGATTTCCAGTTGTCCCAGCACCATTTATTGAAATGACTATTCTTTCGCCATTGAATTATCTTGACTCTCTTGATGAAAAGCAATTGACCATAGATGTTTCGGTTTATTTCTGGACATAGTTCTGTTCCACTGATCCATATGTCTCTCTTTATGCCAGTACCACACAGTCTTGATTACTGTAGCTTTGTGAATTTTGAAACTAGGATGTGTCCTCCAACTTTGTTTTTTTTAAAGTCTGTTTTGGTCATCCGAGTGCCTTGCATTTATTTCAGCATTTCAAGTTCAGTATGTCAAGTTTCTGTAAAGTAATCCCCTGGGATTGTGGTAGGAATTCTGTGGAATCTGTAAATCAATTTTCCGTTACTCCTTGAATCCCACTCCTTTCTTCTAGATTTGTTTTCCTTCTTGTTGAATTATATCCTGTAGTGGTACTTTCAGAAAAGGCCTATAAAAATATTCTCTATGTCTGAAAATGTTTTAATTTCGTTCTTATTCTTGCATGATTCTAATTTCCTAAAATGGACCTAAAATTCTAGGGTAAAAGTTACTTTCCTTGAGGTTTTTGGAAATATTTCTTTGTTGTCTTATAACATCTCTTGTTATTGATGAGATTTCTGTTGTCATTTTAGTTGCTAGAGTTTTTGTTCTGTTTTGTTTCGTTTTGGTAAATAATCTGTTTTTTGATCTGAAAGCTTTTGAGCGTGTCTTTTCATTTTTTAAAGCTGAAGTATAGTTGATTTACAATGTTATGTTAGTTTCTGGTATACAGCATATTGATTGAGTTATACATATACATATTTCCTTTCTCATTCTTTATCATTATAAGTTGCAAGATATTGAATATAGTTCCCTGTGCTATACAGTAGACATTTGCTATTTATCTGTTTTATGTATAGTACTGTTTATCTGCAAATCCCAAACCCCTAATTTATATATTGCCCCCTTCCCCTCCAGTAACCATAAGTTTGTTTTCTGTCTGTGAGTCTGTTTCTGCTTTGTAAATAAGTTCTTTTAGATTCTACATGTGAGTGATGTCATATGATTTATCTTTCTCTTTCTGACTTACTTCACTTAGTATGATAATCTTTAGTTCTATCTGTGTTGCTGCAAATGACAGTATTTCATTCTTTTTTTATGGCTGAGCAGTATTCCATTGTGTATATGTGTATATATATGTGTGTGTGTGTGTGTGTGTGTGTGTTTGTGTGTGTATACACAACATCTTCTTTATCCATTCACCCTTCAATGGACATTTAGGTTGCTTCCATGTCTTTATTGTAAATAGTGCTGCTATGAACATTGCGGGGCAGGTGTCTTTTCCAATTAGAGTTTATGCCCAAGAGTGGAATTGCTGGATCATATGGTAAGTCTGTTTTTAGTTTTTTAAGGAATCTCCATACAGTTTTCCATAGTGGCTGCACCAAACTACATTCCCCCCAACAGTGTAGGAGGGTTCCCTTTTCTTCACACTCTCACCAGCATTTATCCTTTGTGGACTTTTTAATGATGGTCATTCTTACCAATATGAGGTGATTTTGTGGTTTTGATTTGCATTTCTCTGATAGTTAGCAATATTGAGCATTTTTTCATGTGCCTATTGGCCATTAGTATGTCTTCATTGGAGAAATGTCTGTTTAGGTCTTTGCCCATTTTTGATTGGGTTGTTTGCTTTTTGTTATTGAGTTGTATGAGCTGTTTGTATATTCTGGAAATTAAGCTTTTGTCAGTTGCATTGTTTGCAAATATTTCCTCTGAGTCCATAGGTTGTCTTTTTGTTTTGTTTACAGTTTCCTTTGCTGTGCAAAAGCTTATAAATTTAATTATGTCCATTTATTTATTTTTGCTTTTTTTAATTGCCTGGTTAGACTGCCCTAGGAGAACATTGCTACAATTTATATCAGGAATGTTTTGTCTATGTTCTATTCTAGGAGGTTTATGGTGTCTTGTCTTATGTTTAAGTCTTTAAGCCATTTTGAGTTTATTTTTGTGTATTGTGTGAGGGAGTGTTCTAACTTCATTGATTTACATGAGGCTGTTCAGTTTTCCCAACACCACTTGCCTAAGAGACTATCTTTTCTCTATTGTATATTTTATCTCCATTGTCGAAGATTAATTGACTGTAGGGGTGTGGGTTTATTTCTGGGCCCTCTATTCTGTTCCATTGTTCCATATGTCTGTTTTTGTGCCAGTACCACATTGTTTCGATTACTGTAGCTCTGTAGTATTGTCTGAAGTCTGGGAGAGTTATGCTTCCAGCTTCCTTAATTTTCTTCAGTATTGCTTGGGCAATTCTGGGTCTTACGTGATTCTATAGAAATTTTAAGATTATTTGTTCTAGTTCTGTGAAAAATGTCCTGGGTAGTTTTATAGGGCTGGCATTAAATTGGTAGATTTTTTGGGGTAATATAGCCATTTTAACAATATTAATTCTTCCAATCCAAGAGCATGGGATATCCCTCCATTTCTATAAGTCATATTTAATTTCCTTTATCAGTGTTTTATAGTTCTCAGCATATAAGTCTTTCACTGCCTTGGTCAGGTTTATCATAAGTATTTTATTTTTTTGATGTGATTTTTAAAGGGATTAGCTTTTTACTTTCCCTTTCTGATATTTTATTATTAGTATAAAGAAATGCAACAGATTTCTGTATGTTAATCCTGCTACCTTGCTGAATTTGTTTATCAGCTCTAGTAGTTTTTGTGTGGTGTCTTCAGGGTTTTCTAGATATAATATCATGTCATTGGCATATAGTGAGCATTTTGTCTCCTCTCTGCCAATTTGAATCCCTTTTATTTCTTTTTCTTGTCTGATTGCTATTGCTGGGACTTCTAATACTATATTGAATAGAAGCGGTGAGAGTAGGCATCCTTATCTTGTTCCAGATTTAACAGGAAAGCTTTCAGGTTTTCACCATTGAGTATTATGTTGGCAGTGGGTTTGTCGTAAATAGCTTTTATTATGTTGAGATATGTTTCCTTCATACCCACTTGTTAAGAGTTTTTATAATGAATGAATGTTGAATTTTATCAAGTGCTTTTTCTGCATCTATTGAGATGATCATGTGGTTTTTGTCCTATCTTTTGTTGATGTGGTGTATCACATTGATTTGTATATGTTGAACCATCTTTGTGACCCTGGGTTGATACCAACTTGATTGTGGTGTATGATCTTATGTGTTGTTGGATTTAATTTGCTAATATTTTGTTGAGAATTTTTGCATCTATGTTTATCATAATATTGGCCTGTCATTTTCATTTTTGGTAGAGTCTTTGTCTGGTTTCTATCAGGTTGTTAGTTGCTTCATAGAATGAGTTTGGGAGTTTTCTCTCCTCTTCAGTATTTTGGAAGATTTTGACAATAATTGGTATAAGTTCTTCTTTGTAAGTTTGGTAGAATTCCCCAGTGAAGCCTTCTGGTCCTGCATTTTTGTTTGCAGGGAATTGTTTTATAATTAAAGATCCTATTTCATTTACAGTGATCAGTCTGTTCAAATGATCTATTTCTTCTTGATTCAGTTTTGGTGGGCTGTGTGTTTCTAGAAACTTGTCCATTTCTTCTAGGTTATCCAATTTATTGGCACATAATTGTTCATAATATCCTTTTATGTTTTTTTTGTATTTCTGTGGTATTGGTTGTCATTTCTCCTCTTTCATTTCTTATTTTGTTTATTTATATCCTCTCTCTTTCCTTCTTGCTGAGCCTGGCCAGAGGTTTGTTGATTTTGTTTATCTTTTCAAAATAAAACTAGAACTTGGTTTTATTTTTATATTGTTTTAAAGTCTCTTATTTATTTCCTCTGTGATCTTTATTTTTTCCTTCCTTCTGCTGAGTTTAGTTTTGCTTCTTCTTTTTCTAATTCTTATAGGTGGTCGGTTATGTTGTTTATTTGAGATATTAAGCCTATATTGCTATGAACTTCCTCTTAGCTTTTGCTGCATCCCATAGATTTTGTGTGGTTGTGCTTTCATTGTCATTTGTTTCAAGGTATTTTTTAATTTCCTCTTTGATTTCATCATTGACCCATTAGTTTTTTTTTTAGTAACTTAAAAAAAATTTTTAATAGCATTTTGTTTAGTCTCCATGCAATCATTTGTTTCTCATTCCTCTTTCTGTGGTTGATTTCTAGTTTCATGCCATTTTGGTCAGAAAAGATGCTTGGAATAATTTCTACCCTCTTAAATTTGCTGAGGCTTGTTTTGTGTCTGAGTTTCTGGTCTATCCTAGAGAATATTCCATGTGCACTTGAAGAGAATGTATATTCTGTTTTTATTTTTGTTTTTGTTTTGTTTTTTGGATGTAATGTCCTGAAAATATCAATTAAATCTGACTGTTCTATTGTGTCATTTAGGATTTCTGTTGCTTTATTGATTTTCTCTCTGGAAGATCTGTCTATTGATGTTAGTGGGGTATTAAAGTCTCCTGCTATTATTGTATTCCCATCAATTTCTCCCTTTGTATCTGTTAGCATTTGTTTTATGTATTTAGATGCTCCTATGCTAGGTGCATATATGTTAAGGAGTATAGTATCCTTTTCTTGTATTGGCCCTTTTGCCATTATATAGTGTCCTTCTTTATGTTTCTTTGTGGCCTTTGTTTTAAAGTCTATTTTGTGATATGAGTATTGCTACCCTTGCTTTCTTGTCATTTCCATTTGCATGTAATATCTTTTTCCATCTCCTCACTTTCAGTGTTTGTACATTCTTCTCCCTAAAGTGGGTTTTTGTAGGCAGCATTTTATAGGTTCTTGTTTTATTATACAATCTACCACTCTCTGTCCTTTGATTGGAGCATTTAGTCCATTGATGTGTAAGGTAGTTATTGATAGATAGGTGCTTACCGCCATTTTTACCTTGTTTTCCAGTTGATTTTGTATTTATTTGTTCCTTTTTCTCTTTGTTTTTCCTTTTGTGGTTTGATGATTTTATTTCATGTCACACTTCGTTTATTTTCTTTTTGGTTTTTATGACTCTGTTGTGTGTTTTTGATTTGTGAGTAGCCTGTTTTTCAAGTATGTTAACCCATTACTCTATCTACTTGTTTTAGAGTGGTAATCATATAGGCTCATACACATTCTAAAAAAACAAAAAAGAAAAAAATCTACATTTTCTTACTCCTCTCTCCACATTTTATGACTTTGATGTCCTCTTTTACTGCTTCATGTTTATTCATCTGCTGTTAATTGTTGTCATTGCATTTCCAAATGTGATCTTCTCTATTCTGTAGATTCTTGCTTCTTTTCTATTTAGAGAAGACCTTTCAATGTTTCTTTTAGAATAGGTTTAGTATTGCTGTATTCTTTTAGTTTTTGCTTGCCTGAGAAATTCTTCATCTCTCCTTTTATTCTAAATGATAATCTTGCTGGGTAGAGTATCCTAAGTTGCAAGTTTTCTCTTTCAGGACTTTGAATATATCTTTCCATTCTCTTCTGGCCTGCAACATTTCTGTAGAAAAATCAGCTGATAGCCTTGTGGGGGGTTTCCTTGTAACTAACTGTTTTTCTCTTGCTGCCTTTAAAATCTTTTCTTAATTTTTAACTTTTACAATTTTAATTATAATATGTCTTGGTGTAGGTCTGTCTGGGTTCATCTTGTTTGGAACCCTCTGTGCTTTCTATACCTGGACATGTTTCCTTCTCTAGTTTTGGGAAGCCATAATTTCTTCAAACATGTTTTCAACCCCCGTTTTTCTTTCTTCTCCTTCTGGGACCCACTGTATGCATAGATTGGCATGCTTTATGTTAGGTCTGTATACCCGTAGGTCTCTTAAATTGCTTTCACTTTTTTTCATTTGTTTTTCTATTTGCTGTTCTGATTGAGTGGTTTCTACTATTGTATCTTCCAGATCACTTATTCGTTTTTCTACATTATTTAGTCTGTGACTTATTGCCGTTAGCTTGGCTTTCATCTTGGCAGATGAGCTGATTTTAATTGGTTCCTCTTTCTAGTTTCTAGTTCCTTTTTTATAGTCATCTGCATTTCTATTGATAGCCTTTCTTAATTTGTTCAGTATTTTTATTATTTTCTTTTTGAACTTGAGGTCTGGTAGACTAGAGAGGTCTGTTTAATTGTCTTTCAGGGGATTTCTCTTGTTATTTTAACTGTGAGTGGTTTCTCTGCTTCTTCATTTTACTTAGATCTCTCTGACTCTGTGGATTTATGAGTAACGGTTATCTACTGTGGTCTTGAAGGGCTGCTTTTATGTGGGTGTGTCCCTGTGTAACCTGCGTGCTTCTAACATTTTTGTTATGAGGGCTGTTTTTAGTATGCACGGCTGCCACGTCTTTCCTCTGTGTGTACTGGCTGTTACCCCCTTGATAGGGGGTGTGATTGGTGTTGTGGTGACCAGAGCCTGCACTGGGGTTTGAAGGGGCCTCTTCTTTGCTTTATGGTTGTCACAGCCCTGTCGGGGTGAGCTCTGCTCCTCAGCTGTTGGAGTAGGGGCCCCCAGATCCATTTTTGAGCTGCTGTGTGAGGTAGGGTGGGATTGGTAGGTGCTGCTCCTGGGACAGGAGCTGCTGGATACTCCTTCACAGGAGTTGCCATGGGGAAGTGCCCTCTGTGGTGCTGCCTGTCACCTACTGTGCGAGCTTGCAACATACACAACATACACTCTTTTTGGTGCTGCCCTCAACCCCGCCTCAGTCATGGGAATGCAGACAGCCTGCCTTAGTGCCCCTCAGGCACTGTGCTCACAAAGTCACCAGGGCAGATCTGTTGAAGTCAGGCACCAAGACCTGCCATAGTCACCTGTAGTTGTGCGCCTGGATCCACCATGGGCAACAGGGTCAGCCCAGACCCCAGCCCTGACTCCATGTGTGCATGGCCACCTGTAATGCAGACCTACCCCAGCTATGCACCAGCTTTCCGCTGGGATGTCCCACAGACACCAAGTCCACAGAGGCACCAGGGCTGTGAATCCTGCCAAAGATGCCCAGGACAGGGCTCAGCCCTCACCTTCATGCGACCCTTGGGAGTAGGCCCAGACCTCAGCTTCTCTTCCACTGGGGATAACCTGTCAGTGACTGTTCCCTGTCACAGCTCCCAGAGATGGAGCCACCCTAGCTGAGGGCAAACCGAGAAAGAGACCACTCTGGCGGGGTCCCACCCCTCCCCTTGCATTTCAGTGGGGCTTTTATGGCAGGACCACACCCTGTGAGCACACTGAGACGGATGCTACTATGGTGGGGTCCTGTCCCTCTGCTCACAAGCAAGCACTAACAGTGGGGCTTTTTATGGCAGACCCAGGCTCCCTTGCACACACTCCCAGTTTCAGCCCACACCCCACTCTAGCTCCTTCAGGCTGTCTCTGCAAAGCCAACCCCAGGTCTGTCGTCTGAAGCCCAGCTTCAGTGCCCAGCTCCAACACACAGCAGCTCGAGTGCTGGGCTGGGGAGCTGCACGGTGGCCTGCACCCTTGGCCCCAGTTTCTCTCTGTTCTGGTCAGTGACGTGGCTGCAGTGGTCTCCTCTGAGCCCCTGAAGCTCCCTTTCTGTCCCAACTAATCTCCCCGCTGATGAAGGGTCTTCCCAGGGTGAGGGAACTCTTCCTCTTTACCGCTCCCTCCTGGGTGCGCAGGTACTGGTCCTGATTCTTCTTTTTCCGTTTTTTTTAAATCTTACCTGGTTACAAGGAGATTTTTTTTTTTTTTTGTAGCTTTGCTAGTGTAAGTTCTTCTGCCAGAGTTCAGTAGGTTTTCTGTGAGAATTATTAGAATTACTCCACAAGTAGATGTATTTTTGATGTTTTTGTGGGAGGAGGTGAGCCCCGCATCCTTTTATTCCACCATCTCGAAGCCCCACTGTCTCCTCACTTTTGATGTAGCACGGGTATGCTGCAGTGCCTCTAACGTGCATTTCTTTTTATATATCCTGGTCAGGACTCAAGGAAGCTCTTTTAATTTGAGATGTCATATTTTATCTCAATTCTGAAAAATGTTCTATTTTCTCTTTTAATAGCACTTCTTTCCCATTCTCTATGTTATTTTTCAAATCAAATACCCAATTTTTTTCAATCAGCTCACATTTAATGTATCTACTGAGTTTTTAAAAAATTCAGTCATTGTATTTTGATTTTCAAAATGCATATTACTTTTCAGTGTTGCCTATTCTTTCCCCCTCCTGCTCTTTTCTTTGCCTTTTCCTCTCATTATCCCTTTGAATGTGTGTAATATATTTGTCTTAAAGTCCCCTTTTCAATTATCCTGTTATCCTCAGCTCTTGGGGTCTACTTTTCTTGGCGGATGAATCTGCAGGCTCCACCCCCGGGCAGTTCACCTCCTCTGTGAGGCGTGACCCTCAAAGGGCATCCTTTCCCAGGGCAGACTGGCTGCCCCCACAGGGTGGTTTTTTTTCTTGCCTCTTGCTAGGTCCTCATGGGTTTCGCAGTTCCAGACCCAACGCATGGGTGTTGTGTGAATTTGGAACTCTCACCAGTGAGATGAGAGCTTGGGGTTCCAGTGTATCAAGGGCGACCTTCTGCCTTTGGCTTCCACAGCTGTCTGCACTGTTCCAATACTCCCAGTGCCTCTCACAGCAGTTGCCTACCACGTTCCTTCTCTTCCTCACCTTCCACTCAGGCCTTCTGGTTTATCCCTAACATTCTGTCACCATGGGGTCAAACCCAAGGATCACTCTCCAGGCCTCGCCTTAACTGACTTGTCAAAATGTAGCAGTGGTGCAGCCCCTCCCTCCTTGCGTCCTGTCCTCCACGGAGACTGTGACTCCATGTCTGCTGGCTCTCCTCTGTCTGCCCAGCCTCCTCCCCTGCTGACTGCTCTCCCTGAGGAACTCTGCTTTCGCTCCCCACCATCTGTTTCCCTGGCTTCATAGATTGTCCCCTGGTCAGCCACTCCTCAGCTTCTTTCTCCAGCCACCAATCTCTCTGAGCTCCTGACCTGTCTGCCCAACTGGTGCATCCACTGGCCAGTCCCACCAAGTGTGTCCCTACTCAGCCCTGGCTCTGTCCCCACCCCCACTCCTGTCCCTCTTCCAGGCCCCAGTCAATGGCTTCTGGCCCTTGGTCACTCAGGCCAGTCCCTCAGCTATTCACCTGTGCCTCCCTCTGTTCTCCTCCCACCCCTGTCTGGTCTTTGGAGTCTGCCATTTCCCTGTCACTGCCACCTTCCAGTCCAGGCACTGCGTGCTGAGCCTCCTCCTCCGTGGTGGCCCTGCCCTGTCCACTGCGCCCTGGCCCTGCTCCTGTCCACTGTCCATCTGCGTAGCAGCCAGATGAACCTCTGATTGTCACTGTCCTGCTCAAGCTGTCTAGTGGTTCCCAGTGCTCTTGGCATGAGGTGGCCTGACCCACCTCCTCACCTTGGGTGCTTGGCGCCGCCCTACCCTTTTGTCCCCCAGCCGCCCAGGCTTCTTCTCATTCCTCACATTTGCCAAATCCTCCTCCCTCCAAGACCTTTGCCGGTACAGTTCTTCTCAGACCCCTGACCCCCATCACGCCTGCTCCCCTGGGCTTCTGCAGGCCCAGTCTGACGCTGTTTCCCGCTGTGTCCACCACAGCACACCCTCAGCTGTGGGTTAATGGCCTTGCGCACTCATCTGATGAAAACCCCTCTCCAGCATCACCACAAGCCCAGGACAGCGTCCAGCACAAAGGGAAGCAGGAAGGCTGCTGACCACCAGCCCACCCAACCCGTGGGTCCTGTGCTCGGCTTGTCTAGAGGGTGGCTTCTCTCTGCAAAGGGGTTTGTGTCCATCTGCTGTGTCCTTAGGTCCTGGACCTGCCCCCGTGTGGGGTCTGATCTCCAAGCACCCATGAGGAACGTTATTGAGTGGGGGGCAAGAGGCGAGCGGCGGGGCGGATGTTGCTCATACCTCTGGAGTCTCCCTCTTCTGTAGTAGGAGGGAAGGACGTGGTGTGTGCCTGTTCTCCGCTCACCACGGCCCTGGGCAGGTGCCTGGGTCTCCCAGACCTCAAGGTTCCTGTCTGTGACAAGTGTGTGGGGCCCTGCCGTGTCTACCCCGGGGCTGCCTTGTGACCCGTGAGCTTGGCGCGGCGGCAGGCCCTCCTCCTGGGGCCGTGGCGGGTGTGTGGCCGGGGCTTGGGCTTCACGTCTCCAGCCCCGAGGCCCTGTCCGGACCTGTCGTAGGGGCTGGGACCAGGCCCGACTTGACCTCGGACTTGTGACCTCCCCGCAGCGCGGAAGATGTGGTGGCCCGCGTGCCGGGCAGCCAGCTCACGCTGGGCTACATGGAAGAGCACGGCTTCACCGAGCCCATCCTCGTCCCCAAGAAAGATGGGCTGGGCCTGGCGGTCCCAGCCCCCACCTTCTACGTCAGCGACGTCGAGAACTACGTGGGTGAGTGCCCTCTCCTTCGTGTGGGTTGTGGGTTTCTAGGGCCTGCTGATGCCAAGCCAGGAGTCCCCGAATACACCGCCTAGGCCCTGACTGTGTCCGGAGACGCGTGAGCCGGTGTGACTCAGGGTCCCCGTGCTCCATTCCTAGTGCTTTTCTTAGAATGAGACCCCAAGGCCCACCAAATGATGGATGACCCAGATTCCCTCCCTTCGCAGTTACTCTGCCTGCAAAATGAGGGATGTTGAGTGGTGGCCTTCATCTGGGCAACCGCAGATTCCATTTCTGTTGGGTGCTGACGAGAGGCGTGCCTGGGAGGGCCCCGGCTGCGTGGGCCACTGCTCCTGTGGTTCGTGCTGTGTCCTCCTCAGCCTCTCCTGGGATCACCCAGGTGGCTGGCCTCCCTGTCTGCCCTGGACATGCCTCCCCATGGCCCCCGGACCACCTCCTTTTCTGGATCCCTCTAGGGTCTAGCTGAGGCTCTTGGCAGTCCTGTCTTGTGTCCCCTGGAAGCTCCCAGCACTGTGGACACCCTCTGTCAGGACACCTCTGGGCAGGAGGGATGTGCTTGTGTGTGCTGGGGTGTCGTCTGGAACAGAGAGGTCAGCATTCCCCTGCAGTGACCTCGGCTCTGAGGCCCTCATGGTTGCTGGGGCTCGGGCTGTGCCCAGGGGTGCCTGGGTGGCCAGTGGGGGAGGAGGAAAGACCCTGAAAAGGCAAGTGCCCAGGCCAGCTCTGGCTGCACACCAGACAGGGGAGTGCACAAGTGCTGACACCCTCAGACAGGTGTTCCATCACTGAACTCCTGACCTGCTGCATCTGTAAAGCCTTTGAGTGGGGAGGAGGTGGTAGGGATTAAACTGAGATCATCTGTACAAGCCATAGCGGAAGCCACTGGCATTCCAGAGAACTAGGTGCACTCCTTCTCTGGAGCCAAGGCTGAGGGTGGCCCCGAGGCCGACCAGCTTGTGGCAGGGAGCGAAAAGGGACTCACTTTTCTAGTCTGGCAGTTACCACCGTCTGGAGCTGCTTCTGCCAGGTTGTGGCCCCTGTCGTAACATCTAGCTGATGGCTAGTGAGTGCCAGCAAGGTACCAGGCATCCTTCTCTTCCCTCAGAGGAGCTAGTCATCCTACTCTCAGCTCTGCCTTCCAGGCCCCAGGCTCAGCCAGCGGCCAAGGATGGGGCCAGGTCTGCCCTGCCTCCCAGCCCTGCAGCTGTGTATCTTGGAGTGGGGAGCAGCTTACCACATAGGGGAGGAGACAGTCCAGAGGTTTCAATTGTAAATGTCTTTCTTTCTTCTCTTAATTTTTCTGTATTATGCAACTTTCACACACATGCACAAAATGAGAGAAGTAACCAGTGAACCCCCATGCACCCAGCACTGGTCACAGAATTCACCAGCTTTTGCTATTTTCCTGTCTCCCCGACTCCCTCTTCCCCCAAGTATTTGAAACCAAATCTCTGGTACATATATTATTTCACCCATGCCAGCTCTGTAACACAGCGCTGACAGATGGCTTTTAAAGTAATGTAATCAGTTCCATTCTGGTACTCTATGATGCGAAAAATAGTTTTTTTAAATCATCTAAGACCCACCTAAATTCTCCCCAGTTGCCTCAAAAACACCTTTTTAAAAAAAATTGAGTTATAGTCAGATTATCATGTTGTGTCAATTTCTGGCATATAGCACAATTTTTCATCATACATGAATATACATATATTCATTTTCATATTCGTTTTTACCATAAGCTTTTACATTTGGCTGTTTGAATCCAAAAAAGATCCACACACTGCATTTGGGTTTTATGTCCCTTCAGTCTCTTTACTTCTGTAACAGCCCCCACTCCCTTTCCGTTCCCTTGCTTTGTTGGAGAAGTGGGCTTGTCCTAGAGGATCTTTCCTATTTGGGATTTGGGAAAAATCTCACACTCAGGATTTGCCTGACAGTGTCCCTGTCAGCCAAACGACAGTGGTGTCGTTTACTGTGTTCCTCGGTCCCCAGTAGTTCCTGTGACAGGTGGTTAGAGGCTGGCTTGGATTTGCATTCAAGTTGTCGGCAGGACTCCTTCCAAGAGTAGAGGTGCTCCCACTCACGTTATTTCAATGGTCAAGGTGGTCCAGCCTCATCTGTGCACAGAAAGCTCCAGCAGCCTTTCGGCTCATTGAGCAGCCAGTGAGGACTGTTGCAAAGGGCGAGTTTTCCAGTTCTGTCCTCTCTCCTCCTATTGTGAGTCTTCTATAAAGAACGTTGCCTCATTAGTTACTTGGTCATCCAGAACTTTCTTTTTCTCATTAACAATTTTTTACCTTGAAATTTTCCTCATCAAATTATAGAAAATGTAGGATAAACATTTTTTCTTTTCTTTACCAATTTTCAGAATAATGCATTGGTGCTCTGGAAATGCGAGAGTATTTTTATTTAAACATTTTTAAAGTATAAGTATGTCCCATGCATTATTTGGAATATACTTACACTAAAAAACATCTTCATTGTTTATCTGAAGTTTAAGTCTACCTGGGTCCTATATTTTTATTTGCTTCTCTGGCTTCGTTAGGTGAGGTTTGTGGCTGTGCCACCTCATGCACCGGGGGTCTCTGTGGTGGCCCATGGGAAGGAGCGGCCAGGGCAGGCGGGGAGTGGGGTGGGGTCAGACGTTAGAGCCGCAGCACTCCGCCCTCCCCTGGGCCACCTTCCAAGGGTGAGTGAGCATCCCCCATGTGCGTCCTGGCCCCTGACCTCAAGGGGTGGGAGCCGCGCCCTCTTCCCTGGGTGTGCCTCACCCCGTCCCTCTGCCTCCTCAGGCCCGGAGCGGAGCGTGGATGTGACGGATGTCACCAAGCAGAAGGACTGCAAGATGAAGCTAAAGGAGTTTGTGGACTATTACTACAGCACCAACCGCAAGCGGGTCCTTAACCTCACCAACCTCGAGTTCTCTGACACCAGGTGAATGGGGCCAGGGCAGGAAGGACAGAGACGGAACCAGTTTGGAACATGCTGCAGGTTTAAAGAGGAGGGCCTGTGACTCAGGCTGTTGAGGTCAAGGTGGCCTGGCCTGGGACTTGTGACAGTCTTGTCCGAATGCACAGATGTACCCAAGGCAGCAAGAACATGGAGACCCCCTTCTCAGCTTGGCGGAATTGTAACCGCACAGGGGCTGCTGAGCTGGGTGTTCCTGATGCAGTGTGCTACCCAGGACAGTGGCATTTAATTGAATCAAAGGCGGCCTTTGCCTTTTCACATCTTCCCAGGAGATGACTTACCTGGTCTGACAGGGGCCTAGAATGGCAGGGAGCTGCAGGCACCCAGGCATCTGCTCGGGAGAGCAGCGGATTTTCCTTAGGTGACACCAGGAAGCACCTGGGCTGTGCGTGAGCAATTGTTTACTCCCAGGGCCCCATCGCGCCCAGTGGCACTAGCCTGGGCCCACCTGAAATTTCTCTCTTTCTGGTTCTTCAGGAAGGACGTTGTCTCTGGGGTAGATGGTTCTCAGGCCTTCTCCGTGCCCATCTTTGGGTGAAGAGAACAGTATTAGATGCCTGCCATGGCCACACCCAGCAGCTGGGCTCATTTCTCCCTCGGTGAACCTCAGTTTGCTCATCTGTAGGATGGGAGCAACGCCATTTAACCCAGGGTGGAGAAGTAGATGTGGGATGCCTGTCTCAGAGCCTCTCCCCTGCCCCGCCCCGGGGGCATGACAGACGTGGCGATGGTTCCCGTCACTGCTGACTGCTCTTCCTGTCCCTGTCTCCAGAATGTCCAGCTTCGTGGAGCCTCCTGACATCGTGAAGAAACTGTCCTGGGTGGAAAACTACTGGCCCGACGACGCGTTGCTGGCCAAGCCCAAGGTGACCAAGTACTGCCTGATCTGCGTGAAGGACAGCTACACCGACTTCCACATCGACTCCGGGGGCGCCTCCGCCTGGTACCACGTGCTCAAGGTGAGCGCTGCGCGGGCCTCTGCCCCCGCCCCCGCCCCGCCCCCGCCCCGCCCCCCGCGGGCCTCCGCCCCGCCCCCTGCGCGGGCCCCAAGCGGCCTCGATGGCAGGGTCCCCTCCTGACCCGGTGCTGTCGGGCTGCGAGCCTGTCTGCGGTCCAGCGTAGGGTGGGGCAGGGACAGACTGTTTCTCCACAGAAGGGATACAGATGCTGGACCCTCGGGAGGTGTGGGGCAGGCAGGGGGAGCACCTCGGGACCAGAGCAGCCCACAGCTGCTGCCTTTTTCTAAAGCTTGAGGTTCATGAATCAGTTGGAGGCTGCCCACTGGAGTGGTGACCACTAGCTTGTGTCCAGGGAAGGGAGAGCAATGCTGGGAAGACTTCCTGGAAGAGGCAACATGGGAGCATGACCTACTGGGAGTATGAGGGTTGGACTGGGGGCTGGGGAGCAGGGCTGCAGTGACATCTGAGTGGCAGAGAGCTGGAACAAAGGAGACCGTAATTCTTGGGCTTACCATCCTGCCCTGGGTCTCCCCAGACCTGCTGGAGCCT
This sequence comes from Camelus ferus, assembly GCF_009834535.1. Lineage (NCBI taxonomy): Eukaryota > Metazoa > Chordata > Mammalia > Artiodactyla > Camelidae > Camelus > Camelus ferus. Next base: position 4,218,695 of record NC_045699.1, read on the forward strand.
GGCTAGGGTGGGCGGCTCAGCTTCTGATCCCAGCCCTGTGAGGCCCTGAGCAAGTCCTCTGCTTGTCTGCCCTGTGAGTGAGGGCCTCCCCATGTCCCTGGTCTAAGCACAGGGCTGAACTGGGACTGGCAGGGGTGCCATCTTTTCATCTCCAACTGGGACTCAAGCCACTTTCAAGAGCAGAGCTTTCCTGTAACTCATCAGACAGCAGAACACAGCATTGTTTCCCTTGGCACCCACGGCACCCACAGTGCTGTGGAGACATGGTGTGTGTTTGTGGAGTGGGGCAGTTGTCCTGAGCACGCTGGGGCTCCTGTACCTAGAACCTTTCTGACACGCAGACTTCTGACTGGAAAGCACCCATGGTCCCAGTGTTCCAGGGCAGGAATGGTGGGCCTGGGTAGGATGGTTCTGAAACCAGGACCCATCCCCAGGGCACGGTAGACTCTCAGCATCCCCAGGGCTGAGTGGGCTCTGCCCACCCCCAGCCTATGACAGGCTCTGCCAATGGCCTCTTGTTGGCAGGGGGAGAAGATCTTCTATCTCATCAAGCCAGCTTCGGCCAACATCTCCCTGTACGAGCGCTGGCAGTCTGCCTCCAACCACAGTGAGATGTTCTTTGCCGATCAGGTGGACAAATGCTATAAGTGCACCCTCAAGCAGGGTCAGACGCTCTTCATCCCCTCAGGTGAGTTCCCTGTCCCTGTGCTGCATCCCCACCACTGAGGTGGGGCCCTGGGGCCAGGCCTGCTCTCTGATCACTTCTGGGGCCACTTTGGGGCCATGAGAGCCCACAGACTCCAGCCTGGCCATTCTCACAGAGGCCAGGCACATGGGATTGTATGCGGGCCCGGCCCCAGGAGCCCGGCCCAGAGAGCCCAGGTACCCTGTCAGAGGCGGTGTTTGCTCATCTCGACATTTCAAACATATGTAGACATGAGCAGGTGAATGCCCTTTAGAGATGTCACGTTGGTTTATCCATAAGTATTTCACCAAATCTGTAAGATTTCCTTTTAAAAATAACGTCATTACAATACTGTCATCATACTTTAAAAATGAACTGTTTCTTCGTATCACCAAATAGCCAAATAGCCAATGTTCAGATTTTCTGATTGTCTTAACATAAGTCCTCACATTTCCATTGATTTATGTTCCTGAGTCCCTCCTGATCAGCCCTCACCCCTGTTTCCTACAATCACAGTTATTTCCTGAAGTCTGGCCCAGGCCCCATCTCTGAGGGTGATGTTGAGACGAGCCCAGCTCTCCTGGGAGGTGTGGCAGCTCTGCCCTGTCTCTTTCTGCCCCTGCACGTGGAGACCAGGGATGCCAGGCCGCCCGACCCTGGCGTGGGTCTGAGCAAGTCCCCTCAACTCCTGGGCCTTGGTTTCCCTGTCGGTACCGTGCAGGGCTGGATTGAACAGACTGGACCAGCTCGGACAGTCTCTTCTTCCGGGAGGGCCCACCCACTTATTACACGGAGGCAGGGGCCAGGGTACCTTCCAGAGGGCCCAGGTGGATGGGGCACGGAGGGCAGGTTGGCAGGAGCCCAAGCCCAAGCAGGCTGGAGTCAGGCCAGGTAGCTGCCGAGAGCCTGGCATGAGAGCTCTGAGGGGGCAGCCACATCCCTGTCTCCCCAGGCTGGATTTACGCCACGCTCACGCCTGTGGACTGCCTGGCCTTCGCGGGACATTTCCTCCACAGCCTGAGTGTGGAGATGCAGATGAGGTAGGACCAGGCCTGAGCCCCTGGCCGGTGTGGTGATACCTCCCCTGAGTCCTGGCTGGGCCCGACCCATGGGTGGCCCTGGCCAGGCCTCTGTGCAGGGGGAGCAAGGAGGAAACGGGCTGTGATCTTACCAGGGTCCCTAGGTGCCTGGTCGCCCGACAGCCTCTGTGGCCCTTTGGCGGGTTTGGGGTGAGCTGAGAGGCCAAGGTGCCTTCTCCTTGGGCACTGACAGAGAGCTCTAGAAGCCGCGGCCCATGGGGCTTACCCTCACGCGAAGTGTTAGTCACGATGTGGTCCCCTGGTCCACTGCGCCACGCATGGCCCAGCAGGGAGCCCAGAGTGGGCATGGCCTGGTGTGGCCTCTGGCTGTGGCGTGGGTTCACCTTCCTTTAGCATTGCCTGCTCAGGGCTTAACGCACTGAATAGTTCTCTGCTGTGGCTTCCAGAGCATATGAAGTGGAAAGAAGGTTGAAACTGGGCAGCCTGACTCAGTTTCCTAACTTCGAAACTGCCTGCTGGTACATGGGGAAGCACCTGCTGGAGGCATTCAAAAGTACGTTCCCTGGTCTGCGTCTCAGCCTGCAGCTCTGGGTGGTTGGTTTGCGTGCGGAGCTCAGGGGCGCTGCGGAGTGGTAACAGTTCCGGGACCCTGGGGACAGTCCCCCCAGCTCCCGGGCCTCAGTTTCCTTGTCTGTGCGGTGTGAGGCTGGACAGGACTCCTGCCTGCAGGGCAGTCTGCTGTTTCAGAAAGAGTTCTGGCCGAGTGTTCCCAGGCCTAGTGTGTGTTCGGCGTGGTGCCCGTGGCCTCGTGTGGTCACTGACTGGGCTCAGTGGGGACATCTCGAGGCCTGGGTGTATGCCTGCCCCCACCAGCTGAGGGACCCCTGCAGCATCCCTGCTGTACTAGGGGTGGGTGTGGTGGCAGGGCCCCTCGTGGAAGGCGTGTGGGGAGGGGTGGCTCCGCTGGGTCTCTGCCCTCTGCAGTCATGGCCCTCCATCCCAGGCCCTGCCGGGGTCATGCCTTTGGGATCAGCGCGTGGCTCTTGGTGGCCACCCTCTGCTCAGGTCTCCAGACTTCCTGCAGCCACGTGGGAGGAGTGTTTGCTTTCACAGAGAGCTTCCTTTTTCAGCAGCGCCTGCCCTTCCTGGAAGCTGCTCTCTTGTGTTCTGATAAGAGCCGCAAGTGGAGGCCACCTTATTAGGACTTAGGCGCTTTGGCTCTAGTTTGAGATGAGAAACCTGGGCTGCCCAGGTTTCACTGAAACTCATCCATCACTCTCTAAATTCGAACCCTGTGCCTCCACCCTGGCAGAGGGCGTGCCCTGCCTGGGGGGCTCCTTGCTGGGGAGGTGGGATGGGGGTCATGCTGGCGGAGCCACACCTTGGGACCTGGGGACAGCCTGGCCAGAGTGACTGCTGGCCAGCCGGGCCTTGCTGGGCTGCCCCCGCCCCTCTGCTTCAGGCCTTCCTCTTTGAAGGGGCTGACATCACAGCAGCCCCAGGGCTGAGGGGACCCAGAGAGTTGCCAGGCAGATAGATGGTCACCGGCTGGTATCAGAGCTCGAGGCTGCTCTGCCTCCGTAGTGTGCTCTTTGCCAGAAGAGGGGACGCTCTGTGCCTTCTATATGGGACTGGCTCTGGCTCCCAAGGGTGTGTTTGAGGTGGTGCTTGCCCTGGGTCACCCCAGTGGGAACCGGATCCTGCCTGGTGTCCCTCAGCTGTGCAGGGTGCAATGTGAGAGTGGGACTCAGGAGGAACCTGGGGATGCTTGCTTTGGGGTGTGACTGTGGCCGCTCGCTGATGCAGGCCAGGGACCAGGTGGAGGGGGGAGTTGGGCTGCCTGCATGAGGGGCCTGGTGGGTGGACAGTGAGGCCAGTCCTGCCCCTTACAGGGTGTCTTGGATGGGTGTCTCCTAGGTTCCAAGAGGAACCGCTGACAGTTGGGCAGGTGGCAGTGGGCAGAGGCCTCTGAAAGGTCCGGCCGTGAGTGCCTCCCACCACCGGGGCTTTAAGTCACCTGCAGGTAGCAGGTGAGGGTGGGCACCCTCCTGAGCAAACCCCTCCATCTTCCCCCAGGTTCTCACAAATCTGGGAAGCAGCTGCCCCCTCATTTAGTCCAAGGAGCTAAAATTCTCAATGGTGCTTTCAGATCATGGACGAAAAAGCAGGTAGGGAGGTGTGCTAGGTGTGACCCAGGGCAGAGGGGACGATGGCAGGTGGGGAGCCGTCCCCAGGGCGCGTTCTTCCTTCAGTGGGAACTAATACGTGTAAATCAGGTGGGTGCCATCTGCCTAGGTCAGACACCTGTTGGTGGGGGGCGGATGCATCATCCAGGGGCCTGGCCTGAGGGGCGGGGGCTGAGTGGCAGGGAGATTCGGTGGGAGGAAGGCAGGTGGTGGAGACAGTGCTGGGTGAACCCAAAAAGCCAGGGAGCACTCAGGCTAGTGGCTGGCTGGATGTTCGGCTGAGATATCCTCTTGGTCCTACCAGCTGGCCCAGGCACCAGCTCAGAAGCTGGTTTTGCTCTGTGCCCCTCTGTCCCCCGCCCACAGTAGCACTGCCCTGTGCCCCTCACGGCTCCCCTGAAGCAGCACTTCTGGGCCCCCCTCATTAGCACCCACGCAGCAGCTGCTTCTCCTAATGGAGACTCCAGAGGAATGGCTTCCCACCTGCCTCGGCATCCTGCCTGGATTGTGGGTGCAGTGGGAAGTGCGGGGCCTGGTCAGCCCTGGGTGCCCTCTGGGGCAGTGTGCACTGCCTGGGGACTCCCTCCCAGTCAGGGGCAGGTCCCACCAGGCCTGCAGGAGGGGAACTCTGTGTACTTCGTGCTGCTCTCGTGGGCGGGCTGGGACGGGTGGCAAGTCCCCTCCCAGGGCCCTTCTTCGGCCACACGTCCCCTGGCCTCAAGGCCCGGAGCAGTGCAGAGTGGCCTCTTATCTCACAGCAGCTGCATGGCCAGGTGGAGCGGCCTCGTGCCCAGGAAGAAGGGATGGCCCCCATCCACCCCACAGCAGAGGCAGTGGCCTTGGGCACCCCTCCTCTCTGGGACTTATGTGTCCGCCTCAGAGTAGGGTCATGGCAGAGCCTTCCCGTCGGGGCAGTGTCTGGCCAGAGTGGGCTAACCCCTTCAGGACCCCATGCAGCCAGTCCACTCCTGTGCAGCCCCGCCCTTGTGCCTGTCTGGGTGGCAGTGGGGCTGGGAGTCCTGGGTGGATAGGTGGGGGACGGTCTGGAGGGACAGAGGGCGTGTGTCAGAAACCACAGAGGCGAGCCTGCTTGGGGTCCCTGTGGGTGGGTGGATGGGTGGGCCTCAGTGCCCAGACCCAGCGGGAGACCCGCTGACCCTGTGTGTGGCTGCCCTGCAGGCTTTGGCAGAGCATGAGGATGAACTCCCAGAGCACTTCAAACCCTCACAGCTCATCAAAGACCTGGCCAAAGAGATCCGGCTCAGTGAGGTAGGGTTGACCTGGGGGGCCAGCTAGCCTCGGTCAAGGGAGATCTCTGCCTGTCTTCCCTCGTTCTCCCCAGGGCTGCCCACCAGGGACGGCCATGGCCGAGGCAGCCCCTCCCCCAGCCCCTGTGGGGTGGGGCTCCCTGCAGGACAGGGGCCCGGACTCCTAGGCCCCGTGGCACACTCCCATCTCCTGGCTGATGGAGGAGGGGACTCCTGCAGGGTGGGGACTCCCTGCAGCTCCCTGCGGGTCTGAGGGAGGACGCTGTGTGAGCCTGGACAGCCCACAGCCTCCCCGTGCCTCAGGGTGGGACAGCAGTCCCCGCCAAGGAGGCGGAGGGGTCACGTGCGGACGCAGACTGATGGCGCCCTGTTTCACAGATGGTGTGGGGTGGGACAGATGTGAACGTGTCACATGGGTGGTGTAGGCGGTGTGACCGTGTTCGCAGGTGGTGGTGATGGATGTGGGCGTGTCCTACAGATGGTGCAGGAGAAATGTGAACGTGTGAGCTGATCGTGTGGTCGGTTGCTCCTTTTCTGCTTGAGTGCCTCCCGCGGCCTGGGGCTGCGACACCCTCCAGCAGAAGGTGGCTGGTCACCTCTCCCTGTCCTTTTCCCAGAATGCCTCCAAGGCCTCCCGACCCGAAGTGACTGCGGCCGTCTCCTCAGACGAGGTCTGTTTTGGGGACCGGGAGAAGGAGGAGCCCCCGTCCCCCATTGAGGCCAGCCCTCCTCGGGCCTTTCTGGAGAAAGTGTCCAAAAAAAAGACTCCCAAAACCATGAAGATGCCCAAGCCGTCCAAAGTCCCCAAGCCCCCGAAGCCCCCCAAGGCTCCCAAGTCGCTGAAGCTCAAGGATGGGGGCAAGAAGAAAGGGAAGAAGGGCAGGGGGTCGGCCTCGCCCACCATCCCCAACCTGGACCTGCTGGAGGCCCACACCAAGGAGGCGCTGACCAAGATTGAGCCCCCCAAGAAGGGCAAGGTGGGTGGCCGCGCCCTCCCCGCCCAGGCCGGCAGGCCTGCGGGCACCTCCGGGCTCCAGGTCCGCGGGGGGTCCTGGGGCTGCGGGGTCTGTGTGCTGGAGATACAGGGCAGCTGGGGTGAGACCCTCCCAATGAAGGCAGTAGAGCTGGTGCTGGATCAGGGTTGCACCACTGAGGGTCACCTGGGGGAACGAGCTGGCTGAGTCTTCCCTCGGGCCCAGGCATTGGCTGGGACCTGAAGGCGAGTGAGGCACCCAGTGGTGGGCAGTGTGGAGGCAGGAGAGGGGCTGGTGATGGGGCTGGCGATGAGGCCGGGTTGCCTTGAGGGCCTGAGCACCTGCAGGCAGTTAGAGAGGCAGGCCTGGCCCTGAGAAGCCACCAGTGTGAGTAAAGAGTCTTAGGTGTGGGCTTTGGGGACCATGAGTCCCTGAGAGCAGGCCACATGGAGTGACTTCCTGGAAATGGGAGCCATTATCCACTTCCCAGGAATTTGGTGGCTAACAGAGCTAGTGTCGCAGGGGCGTAAGTGGGGCACATTGGTTTTCCCTTCCCCAGGCTAGACGGCTTTCTCTTTCTCAAGAAGGTAGATGAATGAATGGATGGATGGGTGGAAGGACGGAGAGAAAGAGAAAGGAAGGGAGGGAGAGGAGGGAGGAGGGAGAGTGGGAGGATGAATGAGTGGGTGTATGGTGGGTGGATGAGTGGGTGAGTGGATGGATAGAAAGATGGTCAGATCCATGGGTGGGTGGTAGTGGGTGGATAGGTGGAGAGGTGGACGAGCAGACTGATGGAAGGTGAGCTGCTGCATGCAGGCCAGCAGGAGGCAGGCTCAGGAAGTGGCTCTCACTTCGCGCAGTAGCCTGATGGGGCCCGGCTGCCCTCCCATGTCCTATACTAGATCATGGCTAGTATTTTCTAGGCCACAAAGAATGTCCTGAGTGTGCCCAACAAGGAGGTGGTCAGCACGCAGAACGATGTGGAGAGGTTGGAAATCCGAGAGCAAACCAAGAGCAAGTCGGAGGCTAAGTGGAAGTACAAGGTGAGGGGGCTGTGTGCAGATGCGCCCACCTCGCGAGTCCGCCCTCGGGGAGGGCGGTGCGAGGGAACACGGGCTCGGTGGTGTGAGCGGAGGTGGGCACCTGTTTGCTGTGAGTGTGTGCTTGTGGAGTGTGTCAGGTGTGTCCACCTGTCCCCAGGTGGGCAGTGCTGAGGGTCTGGTTGTGCACGTGGCCTCTATGGAGCCAGCTTCCAAGGGGTTGTCGTGGGCACATCCCGGCCTAGGACAATGGCTGGTGTGGCCTCCCCTGGTTCAAGCTCATACTCCCTGGAACGGGGCAGCGTCCAAGGGCAGGTCCTGTGGGCCAGGGGCTGCCATGGGCACGGGTCCCCAGGTGACATGGTCAGAGGGAGGAGGCTGGCCAGTCCTGCTGCCTCTCCCCACTGGCCGCCTCTGTGGGGCTCAAGGACAGTCCTGGGTTTGCTTTTCAGAACAGCAAGCCTGACTCCCTAGTTGAAGATGGAGGAGGAACAGAAGTTGGAGAAGTCTCCTCTGTCAGGCAACAAGGACACCAAGTTCTCATTTTCTTTCTCCAACAAGAAGCTCCTAGGGTACGTGAGTGCTCGTGCCAGGAGGGGCTGGTTGCACGTGCCACGTGCCGCACACACACTCTCTGAATGCCCCCCACCCCGGCATCACATGCACACACACACATCCTCTGCTTGTACACACACACACACACACACACACACACCCCCTGGAGGGCTTCGCAGATGAGTTCCCTCCTGAGCTGGCTGGTATCACCAGGCAGACCCCTTCCCTACCTCCTGAGCCAAAGCTCTGGTAGGTGGGGCAGGGGCAGTGGTGTGTGCCAGCAGGAAGGAGGAGAGTGTGATTGGGCGGATATTAGCTGAGTGGCTCTCCTGGGCTGGCACAGAGGACGTGATGGGAGTCAGGGTCCTGGCCTTGGAGCCCAGACGCCAATAGGGAGGGGCTGGTGTTAACCCAGTACTCAATTCACCTAAAATTACGGCTGTGATGGAGGCCAAGGAGGAAGGATTTGTGGGCCCTGGGGTGCTGTGGAGTCCTCGTGTCCCCGAGGGAAGGAGGAGATAGCACTAAGCTGAGAGATGGGGGCACCCGGCCTGGGAGGGCGTGTGTGTGCGAGCTGGCGTGTCTGGGGTGCAGACTGCATGAGGGGTCTCCCCTCATCTGCTGACCAGTGTGTTGGGCTGGCCTGATGGGAGGTGGGTGAACCAGGCACCCCATGCCTGCTGAGACGCGGCCTCGGCCCCACACGCAGTTGTAAGCTGAATCCGGAGGCCAGGGTGGGCACCCAGCAACCAGGAAGCTAACATGTTGCGATGGGACTGGGGCCACTCTTCCGCTGTACGCCCGAGTCTCCTCACCTGCAGGATGGGGGAAGGCCGTTTCAGGTGCTGGGGAGATGGAGCTGGCAGCACCTGGTGCGGGTGCAGGCCTGGCACGGGGGAGCGTGATTCCCGAGAGCTCACGGCAGTGCGCAGGCGGGGCGCGGGCCTGTCGCCCTGACTTCATGGCCTTTGCATGTCCTCGATTTATCTGAAACTCAGCCATGAGGTCCGGGGGGCTTCTGCGCGACACTGACTCTCTGGCTGACCCTCCATGCTATGGGGTTTAGAAATGGAGGAGAGGAAAGCAGACATTCCTCATTCCTTGGTAACCATACCACCCCCGTGTGTGTGCACGTGGGGAGTGTGTGTGTGTGTGTTACAGACCTCATGCCCACGCCCGGCACAGCTCACGCCAGCCACCCTCTGCGTTTCCGTTGCTGGGAATAGGAGCTGTACGCGTTGGCAATTGCAGAGGCCTCTGCCCCGCATGCTGTCCCCTCTGCTGAGTGTGCATTAGTGCCCTGAGCCGACGGGGAGGCGGCGGCTGTAGCATTTGGGGCTCTCCTCATTTGCAGGAGCCCTGTCTGATCCCAGGAGGAAGATGAGTTGCACGTGTGTATGACACTTTTTAGACCATCGTGTCTGCACATCTGCCCTGAATTTATCTTTTCAGAATAGCCATGCAGAAAACGCAGGCCAGGGGGCACTGGCTTGTATCAGGCCCCAGGGCAGGGTGAAGGAGGGCTTTGCTCGCCCAGTGGCTGCAGTTGAGGGGTTAGTGAGGGGCACAACCTTGAGCAGCCAGAGAAAGGGCCAGGCACTGGGGAGGAGGGCCAGGCGTGTACCCCGTACGTTGTGCGCTGTCCTTGCTGGGGTCATGGCACGGGAGGAGCCTGTGGGGTTGGGAAGGGTCCCACCCAGCTCTCGGGCCTCCAAGGCCCATGGTGGGGTGCCGGAGGCTCTGGGCAGGCTGTGCGACGCCCACTGACCAGCCCGCTTCTGCCACCCCAGCTCCAAGGCCCTCAAGCCACAGTCAAGCCCAGGGGTGTTCGGGGCCTTGCAGAACTTCAAGGAGGACAAAGCCCAGCCTGTGCGGGACGAGTATGAGTACGTGTCAGATGACGGGGAGCTCAAGATTGACGAGTTTCCCATCAGGAGGAAGAAAAATGCTCCGAAGAGGGACTTGTCCTGTGAGTTGGGGGGACGTGGGGTGGGGACAGGCCCAGCCTCATAAGGGCGATCCTGGGCATGTGGAGTGGGCATCGGGGGTCGCCGGACCTGGGCTCCCGCTCCTCCGAAGCCACCACTGACCCCCGTCTGCTCTGCTTTCAGTCTTACTGGACAAGAAGGAACCGCTGCCCACGCCCGTGACAAAGCCAAAGCTGGACTCGGCGCTCTGCAAGGTAAGCAGGTGCCTCCTGGGGCCCTGGTCACAGGAGGCCCAGCAAGATGTCCACCCCCGTCTCTGGACGTCCTCAAAGCTATGGCTCGCGTGCCGCTTGGTGGGACATCTCTGACTGAGCTTTCTGGGCGGGGTGCAGAAGGGGCCATGTTCCTGGGGAGGCTGAGCGAGCCCCGGGGCCCTGCACAGGAGGGGCAAAGGCAGATGTGGGGCTTGTGGAAGGTCTGTAGGTGTGTGTGAGTGGTGCGGCCTTGGGAGCCGCTCTCCCGTCAGACCTGCAGTGAGGGTAATGCATCTTGTTGATGCTCAAGGACGGGGGTATGGGGGAAGCGGGGCCAGGCCTGCTGGCTGTTGGGTCTTGTGCTAAGGTGTGGGGGTTAAGTTAGATGCCCTCTAAGGCCATGTCCAACCCAGGATGCAGTGGCCATCTCTGAGGAGGCCAGGTTCCTCGTCAGGGTCACATCCTGCCTGCAGAGCCCAGGATATCCCTGCAGAGCCACCTGCCAGGGGCTCTAAGCAGGGGGTCCCTCAGGCGCTGGCACACGCGCCTGCTCCCAGTCCACCCATGGCAACTCCTCTTGTATCTCTGTTCAGTACCGGGGCGCTTGCATAAGGTCCTGCGAACCAGGGTTCCTCTGGGAAGCAGTGCAGGTGGGGCCCCAAGATCCCAGCACAGAGCTCTGGCAGGTGCTCATTACAAGGACAGGATCTTTAAAAACTTTAAAAAAAAATCTCCTTTTTCTCACTGAAGGGAACCAGTAGTCCCCATCCCCACCGCCAAGGCCCTCTCTGACCCGCTGCTCTGTCCCCACAGCAGAGCGACGACTCCTCTGACGAGGGCTCGCTGCACATAGACACGGACACCAAGCCCGCCCGCAATGCCAAAGTAAAGAAGGACGGTGGGGGCTCGGCCGCGGGCATCCTGGACCTGCTGCAGGCCAGTGAGGAGGTCGGCGCGCTCGAGTACAACCCCAACAGGTAGGCCCGGTGCCCACGGGGCGGGGGGGTGCTTCCACGGAGGTGGGCCAGACGGAGCCCTGAGGATCCACGTCCCGGAGGCCAGGCGGCCAGAGTGCGACCCCTGCCTGGCATAGGTGGTGTCGGGTGGCCAGGGAGGTGAGCAGAGGCTGGCAGTGCAGGCCCTGCGTGTTGCAGAGCTCCCGAGCCAGGGCATGGAGCTCTGAGGACAGACGTCCTGGATGCTGGATGGGAAGGCAGCTGAGGAGCAGCTCCACGTGGGGGCCATGACGGAGGAGTCTGGGGGGGCCACCATACCTGTGGGTCCCCGCGGGGACGCAGTGCCAGGCTGGGCACCTGGAAGGTGTTGGGGTTGCTCCAGGTGGGGACGCCTAGCTGTCTCTGTCTCCTCGCTTCCCAAATGCCACAAAAACAAGAAAAATTCTACTGTGTGCGCCCAGTGTCAAGGTCAAGGGCATTTAACGGGCCTCTCTGGGACCCCATCCTGGCTTCCCTGTGACTAGGGAGATGACGGCTTCAGAGCTTGGGGGTGTGGAGCCCACTCCCTGACTGAGGAGGGGCTGGTTTGGCCAGTTTCCCAGATTACCGCACTGACTGGGGCTGTGTGGGGACCAAGGCGTTGTCCTTGAGACCCGTGGGAGCCCAGGTGTGCGGCCTCAGGAGCCCACTCACTGCGGGTGTGCACGCTGCTCTTCCCTGGAGGCCCCGAGGCTCCGGGCAGTCCGGCAGGCCAGGGCGTGTGTCCGTGCAGCTCCGGCTTGCCCTCCTTGCCTAGGCCTGCCCAGCTGCCATCCTTTGATTTGGAGAAACGGATTAATCCCCTTGGGGCTTTGCATTGGATGAAGGGCCAGGGCTTGTTTTTCTCCTGGTGGTCCCAGTTAAATTCTTTTAATCTCAGTTAACTTTTGTTTTTAAGCATCATGGCCTGTTGTTTTTTTTTTTTTCACACGGAGTTTCCACGAGTTCCACAGACAGAAAACTGAGGGGTTGGGGCTGTTCCCCCTGCAGCCTCCCCATCTGGGGACCTAATCCACTATGGTAGACGGTGGCTCCCCTTCCAGTCCTCGAGTCAACAGCAGATGCCTGCTGCACAGATGGGGAAACTGAGGCTCAGGCCACACTGCCAGGAAGCAGCAGAGACAGGACCAGCATCTCCATCTGCCTGATAACAGGACCCAAGAGCGGGGATCCTGGAAGGTTGACCGTGCTGCTGGCCTGGGGAAGGCAGGGCCCATATGGCCTTCTCAGTGCTCTCGGTTCCCTAGATCTGCCCTCTGCCTGTCCCCGTCTGCCTCTCAGTCCGTGTTTCCAGAATCGAGGTCCCCAAGGCTTCGTGAACCTGGGGAAGCCAGCGTGTCAGCCCCGCCTTGGATAGCGGGGCTCCGGGAGGCAGATGAGTGCTTGATTGAAAAGGGCTCTTGCTAAATTAAATGGTTGTATTCTCTTTCATAAATTGCCAGTTCTTGTGCAGTGTTATGCTCACAGACAGCCGTAGACACCTTCTCTCATGGGAGTGGAGTATGACTGGGGGTTTAAGTGGTGTCTGTTGATGTGCACACCTAAGCCCTTCTATGCAGTGATGCCCTCTGGCCTTTGCTGTGGTGGGACCCTGACCTGAGGCCCCTTTGCCTGGACAGGAGCTGTCTTTGCCTGGAGGGTGCTGGTGCCCGGGGCTGGCCCCTCACCTCTTTGAAGTGCCCTTATTCTAAGGGGAAGAACTGTAACTAGCTGGTACCTCAGTGACTGGTTGACACCAGACCCTGGAGAGGTGCCCTAGATACGCCAGGTCCCCCACGAGGCCCAGGGAGAGGACCCCCGGGATGAGGGCAGATGGCGCTGGTGCCCGAACTCTGCGTGGAGCTGGGACGCAGGCGCTGCGGCTGGGGTTCCTGACAACCTGAGCGCGGTCTGCCAGGAGGAGGGCATCCAGTTTGAGGACGCTCTGTAGGCACGCACGTGTGGCTCACACACGCCCGCACACGTGCACGTGTGCCTGCCGGGGCTGGGCCCCCTCGGCCGCCGCAGGCAGTTCCTTTCCCAAGTCTCCCATTTGGAGTGTAGGTCAGTGTTTGATGGTCCATTTGCTCTGTTTTAAGTATTCGCTGTTTGGAAAAAAAAAAGCAGCTGAAGAAAATGGAGGAAAATATGTTAATTTCTTGTGGATGGTTTGCTTAGTGTTTACCACTGGGGGGAAAGGAGAGGATTTTGGTATGATAATTGGAGGATTAAGGTATTATTTTCCATGCGCACTGGTTAGACTTCGCTCCTTGATTCGCCGGCCCGTGTAGACAGACTGCAGCCCTGGGCTCCGAGGCCCCTCCCTCTCGGGTTGCAGCCAAGCTGGGCTGGGACCACGCGGTCCAGATGGCACAGGCAGGCGGCTGGTTTCCACGCTGGCTCCCGGGGGACCCTCGTGGTGGGTGTCCAGGCCTCCACCCTCCCATCCCTGCCAGAAGCCTGGTGCTTGTCCAGGCCATGAGAGCGGGTGAGGGGGCCCGAGACCTTCAGGGTGGGCCAAGAAGGGCCTCATTCACCTCCTGGAGAGCCTGGTGCAGAGGGTGGATGGCCTGCTCTCAGCTCTTGCTGGCTTTCGTGCTGAGTCGGGGGTCTGGGCCTGCTCAGAGAGCATGAGAGGTGATGCTACAGCAGTGATACAACCGGACGCCACGTGCTCCTGGCTGGGTCTGGGCGGCCCTTTGCCCTCATGGCGTGGGTCGGTGGGGGCTAGGAGGGTGCTGGGGCAGGTGGAAGATCTGATGGAGGGCTCCCAGCTCTCCGTGGCGGTCTGACCATATTTGATTTTCCCATTATTTGCGGCTTTGGAACCGTAATCCGTTCGCTTCCAGCAAAACCCCAAAACACTGCGGTCCAGTGCGTCCCAGGCAGGGCTAGGGGAAGTGGTATGCATGGAGGGCTGCCCAGAGAGGCGCCTGCCCGTCGCCTCCTCCTGGCTTGGGGCAGAGTCCCTGGCCTGGAGCCCAGCAGTACCCCTCACAGGATGGCTTTTGTCCAAACTTGCCTCATTGGGACCCCAGGACCACAGGGGACCACCCTCTGTGTCTGTGTTCCCCGGGGCCAGCTCCATCTCCCTGCACCCTCCAGCTGCAGTCTTGGGAACCTTGTTTCTGAGGAGGGACTCCTGATCCCTTCTTGTTTTAATGTCTTACTAAACGTGCTTCAGACACTTTGGGAGCCGGGGCAGGAAGCGGGCAAGCATGGGAGCGGACAATGCAGAACCACTGGGACCCATGTGGAATGGCACTCTGGGGTGCTGCCTCTGGGTTCTGGCAGCCCTGAGCGTGGGCCCATCCCCCGGGGGCACGTGGGGCAGGCAAGCAGAGCCCGGGATGTCAGCCACACAGGGCAGGACCACCGCCGGGCCTCTTGGGCCTGTGACCAGGGAGGGGGCCTAAGTAGTGTTGCAGCTCCCCCCACCCCATGTCCAGATCCTGGCCCTCCCTTCCAGGGACCCAGAGAGCCTTGAGAGGTGTGGCCGGGCTCCCCATAGGCTGAGAGGGGTCATCCTGTCCCTGGTAGACATAAACCTGGGGTGATGGGCAAGGGCGAGGGTCCAGGTGCAGGTGCCACCTGGGGAGACCGAGTGCCATGGGACGGGGAGGCCAGTGCCTCTCCATCTCAGGTGCTGGTGTGAGGACGCCCTTGAAGACATGGGGGGAGGAGCACCAGGGGCAGGGGTCTAAGGTGGGAGAGCAGTGTGGGGTGGGCCGACGGGTGCACAGAGCCAGCTAGAGTGGGGAGGGGGAAGGAGGATGGCCTGGGTCCTTGGGGGAGTCTGCTCATTGGCTTTATGATGGCAGAGACCAGGAGCAGTGGCACCTCCATCTGCCACCCCCATTCCTCTGCCCCTCCATCTGTCCCCTTCCCTTCCTCCTTCTGTGTCCCCTCTTTATGCCCCTCTCTGTCCCAAGGCCTCCAACCCTCCCTTTGGGGAAAGGTAGGGGAAGGGGGTGGCCGGCCCTTTCCATGGGGGTCATCAGCCACCACCGTCCTCCACCCCAGGCCCTCCGCTGGCTGTTGGGTGGGAGGCTGTGTGGGCTTTGGGCTGAGTGCCTGTCTCTCTGTGCCTCCAGCCAGCCCCCCGCCTCCCCCAGCACACAGGAAGCCATTCAGGGAATGCTGTCCATGGCCAACCTGCAGGCCTCCGACTCCTGCCTGCAGACTGCGTGGGGCCCTGGCCAGGCCAAGGGCAGCTCGCTGGCAGCTCATGGCGCCCGAAAGAACGGGGCTGGTGGTAAGAGCACGGGCAAGCGGCTGCTGAAGAGGGCGGCCAAGAACAGCGTGGACCTGGGCGACTACGAGGAGGACCAGGACCACCTGGATGCCTGCTTCAAGGACTCGGACTATGGTGAGCGCCGCTGTCGGGGAGGGGCGTGCACCCTGGGTGCCGGCAGCCGGGCCCTGTTTTATGAGATGTAATTCACGCACCTTAAAAGTCATCCTTTAAAAGTGTGCAGCTCAGTGGTGCTCCGTGTATTTAGAGGGATAGATGTGCCCCCATCACAACACTCAGTTTGAGAACATTTTATCATCCTAAAAAAAAACCCTGTCCTGTACCTTTAAGAGTCCATATACCCTCCCCTGGCCCCTGGCCACCACTGATTTATGCTGCCTTGTAGATTTTCCTGCTCTGGGTATGTCATGTGAACAGAATGGCACAGTGCCTAGTCTTCTGTGCTGGCTTCATCCACATTATAGCTCATGTCAGCACTCCGTTCCTTTTCATGGCTGAATAATATTCCACCACGTGGACGCACCACATTTGTTTATGCCTTCGTCCCTCCACAGATGCATGGATGGCTTCCACCTCTTGGCGATTTTTGAATAGTGCTACTATGAGCATGGGTGTGCAGGGGATTTTATATGGCCTGTGTCTGTGGTGCCCCTGGGCATATGCCTGGGTCGCTGCCTGTTTCAGCTTCTGAGAAACTGCCTGACTCTCCTCCTTGTGGCCGCACCATTTCACAGACATGCTGAGACCGTGTCACCATCACATGTAGGCAGAGTGGCTCTATGGCCCAAGTCTGTGGTGGGCAGTGAGTTAGTGGCTAGGCTGTGGCCGTGGCTTCTGCTCAGGAGCGTGGCCCCTCACCGCCCACTATAGCCCTTCCAAGCCCTGCACTCCAGCTTCTGACAGGCTCTCAGGGAGCTGCTGTTGGCCACCTGGGAGGGAACTCTGAGCGAGGACCTGCCTCCATGCCTTGGCCCGCTGCCTAGGGGTGTCCCAGCCCCCACAGGGTGCAGAGGGTGCTGGCACAGACCCCTACACCTCGGGGCCAGGGATGTGCTGACCCTGGTAGGGCAGAGCTTGCCTTTAGCGCAGTCCTGATGATCTGACAACTGCCTGTTCACGCTCCTGCCCCTGGAGAGTCCTCCCACGGTGAGGCTGGCCCTGCCCTATCTGGTGGACACTTTGAGGCCTTGCTGTGGGGCCTGCCCTGGTACGACTGACAGTGAACTCCATTTTTTGGGCTCCCCTGGGACACGAGGCAGGCCCCTGGGGTTGAACCAGTAAGGGGGTGGCACCCAGTGAGTCACCAGGGCTGCTGTGTGGTGCTCCGTCCTCCAGAGACTTGCAGAGCCGAGCCCAGGGGCCTCAGAGCCACCTAGTTCCATGGACATCAGGTGTTCTCTTCTCTGATGGCATCAGAGTGGCCCCCAGTGGGTGCTGCGGCCAGGCTGGGGCAGCACTGCTGGTCAGGTGGCCACGGGGTCTGGACAGGACCCCTTGTCTGGGTAGTCCCTGCCCCTGTCTGGACCTCAAGGGGGCCTGGGCTGGACAACTTCAGAGGCCACCTGTGCCGATGTGTGTGGCAGCCACGCCAGGAGGGTTGGCATTATGCAGCCAAAGACAGCCCGGGGGATGCTGGCCACAAGGTCTGCCCGTGGCCACATCAGTAGTTCCGCCCTCCCTCCCCTCGCTCTAGTTTACCCCTCGCTGGAATCCGATGAGGACAGTCCTGTTTTCAAGTCCCGGTCTAAGAAGAGGAAAGGCTCGGATGACGCCCCCTACAGCCCGACAGGTAATGCTGGGGGCTGGGAAGGGAGCTCCGTCCACGCCGAGTGCCAGCAGCCATGTCCCACACTCTCTCACTGGCTCTGTGTGGGGCTCAGACGGAGTGTCGCCTGCCTGCAGGGGCCTGACTGGGGTTCCCCATCCGTCCCAGGACCTCAGCCCAGGTGCTTTTGCAAGCTCACCCAAAGGCGTCCCAGCGCCTGCAAGTAGGGCAGTGCGGTGCCTCCGCGGTGGGTGCCCTTCTGCCAAGCTCCTCTCCAAGGAGCTGGGACAGTTGCCTCTGCACCTGGCCCCCGTCACAGCGGCCAGTGGGGTAGGGTCTTGTTCGCCTTCTACGCGACTCCCTCCCGATCCCTCCTGTCTGCTCGTGTTGGGAGGCCACCCCTCGCTGGGTTGGGGCTCATGCTGACCCTCTTCGAGTTGTGACTTGTCCCTGGGATGCAGGGACAGACTGGGGCAGGATCGGGGGAGCCCAGGAGGGCACACAGGCAGTGGGTGGCCGCTCGAGGCAGGCTGACCTTCTCTTCTGCAGCGAGGGTCGGGCCGTCAGTGCCGAGGCAGGACAGGCCTGTGCGTGAGGGGACCAGAGTGGCCTCCATTGAGACCGGACTGGCAGCCGCCGCGGCCAAACTGTCTCAGCAGGTGAGGAGGGGGCCCCCGCCTGAACTCAGGCTCCCAGACACCCCTGTTCCCCCCACCCTCATGCATGGACCACCCAGGCTGGGGCTGTCACAGGCCTGGGGACATTTGAGTGTTTCTGACCCCTGTTCTTCCAGCTCCCAAGTCCCTGAGAGTGGGGAGTGGGGAAGCCCGGAACTGGTGGCAAGAGTCCCATGGCAGCTCAGAAGGGGAATGGAGGGGTTTGGGGCGACGGGGGGCTCATACCACACACCCACCAGTAGGTCAGCTCAGATTGAGCAAGGTTTTTCTGCTGCAGTTGAGTGCTGGTGCCACATCTCTCACGTCCCTGGGTCCAGGACGGCCCACCTCACAGCAGGGGGTCTGGTGGTTCCTCCACAGGCCCCAGCCCTGCTCTGGGGTGCCCAGCGTGGCTGGAGCTGGGGCTCGGGCATGGCCCAGACCTTTCTGCTCCAGCAGCGCTGGCTTGCTCAGTGCCGGGGAGAGGCCTTGTGCAAGGAGCCTGCTCCCTGGCTACGGCTGCTCCCAGTGTCCGAGGCCTGGCCGGCCCTGCCGGCTGACATGCACACATGTTTTGTTCAAAGGAGGAACAGAAAAGCAGAAAGAAAAAGAACACCAAGAGGAAGCTGGCCCCCAACACCACCTCCCCGTCCACCTCTGCCTCTGCCAGCACCACCTCGGCCGGTACCACCTCGGCCAGCACCACCTCGGCCAGCACCACGTCGGCCTCCACCACCCCGGCCTCCACCACCCCAGCCTCCACCACCCCGGCCTCCACCAGCACGGCCAGCAGCCAGGCCTCCCAGGAGGGCAGCTCGCCTGAGCCCCAGCCAGAGTCACACAGCAGCAGCCTGGTTGACCACGAGTACACGGCAGCCGGCACCTTTGCTGGGGCCCAAGCAGGTCGTGCCTCCCAGCCCATGGCCCCTGGGGTCTTCCTCACCCAGAGGCGGCCCTCCTCGTCATCCCCCAACAACACCGCTGCCAAAGGTACCGCGCCTGCCAGCCCTGACTTGCAGACTGTCCCTGTGGATGCCCACAGGTCTCCTTTGTCCCACTGTAGCCACAAGTGTCTGTGGCCAGGCACTCGGTCAGCCTGTGAGCGAAATGGTCCCTTTCGAGATTGAGAGCTGTGGTTACTCACCCGGGGGTCCTGGTTCTCTCGGAGCGAGGTCCAGCCCTTCAGGCTCCTAGAGCCTTGACCTGGGGCCTGGCTTGGAGTCAGGGCGTGGTTGGCAGTTTACTGAGGGTTCGCTGGGACGGGACTAAGGTGACCCAGGCTCCTCTGAGTGAATTAAGGGTGAGGACTGTCTGGGTCCTATGACATCCCTACTGTCAATCCCAGACACCCTTCACCCTGGCTGTGACATGGGGAACGTGGCTTCAGGTGGCCCTGCTGCCAGGACGTGGGTCAGGGGCCTCGCTTCATAGTGATGCCGTCCCTGGCCTGTCCCTACCCCACTCGCCACGGCCCAGCCCCGTGGGGACATGGCCTCTGGGCTGGGCGTTTGTCTACAACTGATGAATTTGTGGGGATGCGGCACCCCCAGGGCTTGGGTGCGGCAGACCCACTTTACAGACGGGGATAGGGGCTCAAGGAGGGGTTGCAGACCCCCACCCCACACACTGCTCCTCTCACTTATCTGTCTCTTTTGTCTCTTCTCCTCCCTCAGGAAAACGTACAAAAAAGGGCATGGCCACTGCCAAACAGAGGCTTGGGAAAATTTTGAAAATTCATCGGAATGGAAAACTGCTCCTTTAAATTTGGAAAACCAGGATCCTTCTGCTCCGCTCAGGACCCCCGGAGCCCCGCTGGAACATCAGCCCCCAGGAGGGTGGCCTCACTGCCTCATCCCAGGGAGGGCCTGGCCTCCTCCCGGCTACCCCCGCCCCCCACACGAGCGTCTGTTGCTTTAGCAGGCGAAGTTCGCCAGTACGGACAGACGTCTTTTCTCAAGTTGCTTAGAGTGACCAGTTCCCGAAACGAGGCCCTGCCAGTTTGAGGACCATTCCAGTGTCAGGACCGCCTCCAGGCATCCCCGAGCATGGGTGTGATTGCAGTGTCTCTGCAGCTCTGCTGCGAGCAGGAGTCCTTCAAGGAAGGAGGAGTGAGCCAGTGCTCACCAGGCCCGGAGTCTGAGCTGGCCACAGGCTGGTAGCCTCCAGAGGCTTAAAAAAAGGCAAAGAACACTAGAGAGGAAGAGGAGGAGAAATTGGGGTGTGTATGTGCCCCCCTTCTCTTCCCAAGTGATTCTCAGACAAGTGCAGAGGGTGTTCGGCCCTGCCAGGAATGTAGCTTCTGTGCTCCCCCGTCGGTGGGTGGCGGGCCGGATGGCGGGTGGCGTGCCCTGAATGCCTGGGGCATCTCTCGGGGCTGGCTGGGGCCGGCAGCAGGGTCAGTGTGTCAGTGGGGTGGGGGGGAGCCGTCATGGGGTCCCCGGGGAAGGGCACGGGCCCAGCCGCAGTGTGGGGCCCAGGGGGCCCAGGCTAGGCCATGCGATGGGGCCCTGTCCAGCCCGACTGGTTATATCCGAGAAGCACTTCCCAGCCAAGTCACCCTGCTGTGTGCCCGGTGGGACGGACGGCGGCCGGGCGGCCTGAGGACTTGGGGGCCAGGCACTTCTGTCTTGTCACCTGTTGGCGTTTGGTGTCGAGTGCATGGGTGGCTCCTGGACCACGTGTCTGCCCATCGACACGGAGGGGGCTGGATTTGTTTCTCAGGCAATCCTGTATTTTAATTTTAGATGTATTTCCTGAAGCATATTTTTCATAGAATGTAGCGTGTAAATAGCTTTTTAAATGACTTCTTTTTTATAAGAGTAAAAGTATCTTTAGGAGTTTCTTTCTATAGAGCCCTTCATTAACATTTATACAACTTTTTTGCCGAGTATGATGGACAGTTGGGTTTCCGATGCTTTTCCTTCTTCCTCCTTTCTTTGTATTATTATGGTTATTATTATTATTTTTTCTTTTAGGACCTAAGGTATTGCCTGAAAAACAAGTGATGTCTGTGCAGCCTTATAATCTGTCTTTACAGAAGCAAACAGTACACAAAAGATCTATTTCAGACACACGTGAAGAAGGATCTTCACCTCGAATACCAGCTCTTTCTTTCCTTCTTGCTGATGAAGGGGGTGGGGGTACAATTATTTTACTAGCACCTTGTGAAGTGTTTCTGTGTTTTGTGATGCTGTAATTTATTAATGTTTGTAGCTTTTTATATTTGTACATTTCTTATGAGCTTTGTTTATATGCCCATCCCTGGGTGTTCTGTCCACGAGGAGAGGCAGCTTCACGCAGGCCTTGCCACCCTTGCTTGTCCTGTTTGGGGGCGCGCAGCCCCCCCCCCCCCCGGGGCCCGGAGGCTGGGAGGGGCAAGCCTCACGGGGCCCTGACTATCAGACCCAGCGTTTTGAAGGTTTCCTTTCCTTGTCCGTGTTGAACATTTATAGAATCTAACCTGGCCATCGAGCTGCTCCCTCTCTTCCTCTTTCTTTTATTTTTTTAATTTTATTATTATTATTTTGGCAACATGTACATTTCTAACAAAGTTTATTGTGGCTATTAAAGTGTTTTATTTCCCAATTCATATTACTCTTGTATCGAGTCCATGAGGTCTAAGGTAACTTAGATCAAAGTTTTAAAAGAGTAAAAATATTTCAGGTTTTGTACAGAACCACGTCTGTGTCGTTTCTGCCTTGTTTGCCGTCGTCCACCCTGGTAGTGAGGACGGTGAGGGTCCTTGACGTTGGAGAGGGGAGGCACTATGGGTCACTGGGCTGGGTGTGAGGGCGGGGAGTCAGGCCAGGCCCCCCACACAGGGGGACGCTCCTTGGAAGGCCCTTGGATTGCCCACAGGGCGTATATACTGCCCTGCACCCCAGAGCCGCAGCACCCTGGACCGGCCTGCGGGAGCAGGCAAAAGAGACCCTTGGTCAGGGTGGGCAGCCTTTGAGACCCTGGAAATCCCAGCCCCGAGCACCCTTAGGGACATCTAGGGCCTTGTTAGGGTTCACAGGTGTGTAGTTTAGCTGAGTCCAGTCAGGAACATGTACAAGATTTCAATCTAAATCTGACGTTATTCACAACAAACAAAAGCAGAATGCCACACCCCCTGCTCCCCCAACATCCACACAGATGCACAATGCAGGGCACGGTGAGGATCGAGGTTTAGAGGGAAAGAAAGACAGGCTGGCTGGAGGGGGCTGCCATGGAGGAGAACCTGGGCCCAAGCTAGGGCCACCCCAGCTGCCAGGCATCTCAGGCATTGCTGGGCCCTGGGATGCAGCATTCAGTCTGGGCACAGCTTGAGTCCGTTGGCTGGACCTCGCAAGAGGGGCCCTTGCACACCCCCGTGTTGGGCACTCACCCTGCTTACAGCCGTCCTGTCCCTGCCCAGATCCAGCCAGATTCTGCCCTGTGACTCCTCCCAGGGGTCCCCACACCCTCACCCCACAGCCACTGGCAGAGTGTGCCCAGTCCTGGGCTGCTCTGTGCAGCACCCCTAAGCCTGGCTCTGGACACCCCCATGCACCGGCTGCCCAGGCCCTGAGCTTGATTCCTTGAGGCCGACCTATCTGGGTGCTCTTGGGTGCTTCCGGACACGTGGCTTTTGCGACTGGGGCTTCAGAGGGCCATCTGGAAGCTGGGGCCCTGGGCGTGGGGAGGGCCTCCTAGCTGGTGCCCAGAGTCTCTCCCCGAGCCCCAGGCCTTGTCCTGGGCTGTACCCACACCGTCCTGGTGCTGCATGGCCCAGTCACACCCTGGGCCCTCACTGTGGCCCCAGCAGCCCACGTGTCCAGGCGTGTCATCTGTAAATGGACCTGGGACGCCATCTCTGGGTGTGCCCGTAGCAGGAGCAGCAAGGGGCCTGTGTCGCTCCATGCTTGGTGCTGGCCCTTCAGGGATCTCCCTCTCGCCATGCAGGGCCAGTCGCCCTGAGACAGTGAGCTGGGAGGGGAGGGGCTGAGCAAGTGCCCTGTCTGGCCCCACGGACCCAGCCCCTCACTTGACAGGTGGATAACCTGAGGCCCAGAATGAAGCCCTTGGTGGATGAGACTTGAGTGCTCCGGGACTGTCCCTTGCTCACCGTAACTTCTCAGCCTCCTGGCAGCGGGTGGCCGGCTGCGTAACTGAAACACCACCATCCTATTGAGGCAGCTCCGGGGGTGCCACGGGATGCCAGCAGCAGGGTCCTGGAGTTCCTGCTCGGAGACCCACCTGACCAGCAACAAACTTTGCAAGAGGAAATGCAAAGCGTTGCATGTGAGGCCTCCGAGATCTTGGAGCTGTTTGTTACTGCAGACTACCCTGGCCTTGTCTGACTGAGACTCACATGCAGCTGGTGCCCTGTGCGCTGAACATGGCATAAATAAACAGATTGCCCCTTAACTGGGCTCCCAAAGTGCAGCTGGATTTTATCACCATTTCCTGAGCACCTATTATGTGCCAGGCTCCGTGTTGAGAACCTCCTGGAGCCTTCATACGGACCAAGCCTGGGGCGAGGGGAGTGGCTTGCTGCTCCTCTTGGGGAGCCCAGATCTTGCTAGCTCTGGGGCCCACACTGTCCCCTGCCCCCTGTACAGTAGGACAGGCCGTGGTGAAACACGTCCATGGTGTCCTCTTACACTCCAGGTAAAAGGGGGGAGTCCGGGAGATTCCCTGAAGCTGCCCATGAAATGACAATGTTTCCAGCAACATGAGCGAAGGTCCCCAGGGCAGGTGGCCAGATAGACCTCAGGGTGGTCAGATGGTGAGAGGTGGGGCTGGAGCTGGCTCGGAGGGGCCGAGGGTGTTCACACGGTGGGGGATGTGGCAGGCCCCGGGGAGCCCCTGCAGGTTAGTGAGCAGGTGCAGTGGGCTCTCCAGGAGAGCAGCCTGCTGTGGGGTAGGCTGAGGACAAGGGGCTCATCCCACCCCCAGGATTCCCTCTTCCAGGGGCTCCCTCTTCCCTCAAAGGCTCCCCCTCCCCTAAGGGACTCCCCCTCTGCCCCTGGTCTTGTGCCCATCAAGCACACGTTCCCATCGTCTCTGTGCAGGTGGGGAGCTCAGCACCGCGGGCAGCCCAGTCTGCTTTTCATGGGCCTGCCTGGGTGCCCAGAGACTTGGACAGACCCAGAGCCCATACCCAAACTTGCAGGAAAAGGACCCACCTGGTGCCTTGGGGCAATACTGAGAGTGACCACCAGGGGGCAGGGGAGGGCCAGGAACGAACAGTCCTCTGGCAAAGGCGAAAGCATCTTGTTTAGTGCCTGGTGTCCTGCGGCCAAGACCTTGGTGCTAATGGCCAAGGGGATAGCAATGGGCAAAGGAAAGTGAAGTTACCAGTGTGCTGTGAGTGTTGGAAATGAGAGGATGATCATCAGATCAGCTTGGTCCTGAACTATGTAAGCGCTGAGAGTGAGACCTGTTTACATCTCTGGCACATATTTGCGCAACCACATTTCACAACCGCCCCCTGAAGGAGGTCCTATGACTCTTACCGAAGCCGAGGCAGAGACTCTGCTGGGGTTACATCCAGGCAGGACGATTACAGAGCCCTTGAGCCCATGAGAGACACCCTCCCGCAGATGTTGGCCAGCAGATGTCTGCCCTGCTCCCCAAGGCCCCAGGAAGAAGAGCTATGCCAGAACAGGGAGAAAGGAGCTACCGTTCAAAGGCCCTGGGGTGGGAACAGGTGAGGTGCTGTCTTTGAGGCCAGCTGGAGTGAGGGGTTAAGCACAGGAGAGGGGGCAGCAGGATGGGCCATCCCTCACCCGACTTGCCCTTCCGTCACGGGGTCTCCCTCTTTCCCAGGCTGCACAGAGACCTTCAAGCCCACCCCGCCCCCAACCGCACTTCCCCTATGGACCCTGCCCACCCCTCTGTGCACATCCCTGAACAAGGAGCCCTCTTTTTTTGCAGATGGGACACGGCGGCAGGTCTTGTGTTGGACTCATGGCTGCAGGGGGTCTCTGCCCCTCTTGTCCACAGTACTGAGGCTGGACGGTGTGAGGGAGGAAGACTGAAGAGGGCTCACTCTCCAGAGTTTAAAGAAAAAGATGCTGCTTGTCCCCAGCTCTAGGAAAGCCATTTTTAACAATAATTATAATGAAGTGTAAGATTCATATCAAAGACATTAGACGCCAGTGCTCAGTTCCACAGGTTTCATATAGTGATTATGCTGCTGGAGTGGCTCCATTTCCTGAGTGCCTACTGTGTGCTGGGCAGGGGGCAAGGCTAATTACTCATCACTGCCCCTATATCTCGGCCTGCAGAGAAGATGAGGCTTGAGTCTTGAGGTCAGGAGGCCTCTCTGAGGAGGTGACCTTTGAGTAGAACCCCAATAGCATGGGGGAAGAGTACTGGGACCAAGGGAACAGTCGAGCAAAGGCCCTGGGGCAGGAGCAAGCTTCACGAAGAATAATGGGGGCCGTGTGGATGGAGAGCTCGGCAGGGCCAGGGTTCCAGAAAGGCTTTGTCTGCTCCTGGGCTTGGCCCAGGCTGTGTCCCCTGATGTGAGTGGCTATACCGCTGGCCCAAGGAGCCCATGGTGGGCCCTGTCCAGCCTGGCTATGGAACCTGGGGGCTGGCCCCAACTTCCTCATCTGCAGAGTGGCTGATGGCTCAACTGCACACAGAGGTGCTGCAGGACCAACTTCTCCCCAAAGGCCTGACTTCTCCCCAACAGGTCCGCCATTCCCACCTGGCCCTCTGCTGGGGCCTGCCCCGAGGGCCTGTTAGCTGTGTGATCTCAGGCAGATCACTTCCCCTCTCTGGGCCTCTTCTTCTATTGGCCTTCCTGATGAGGAGGAGGAGGATGGCGCGGGGAGCCGGAGCTGAGGGAGCGGGGTGTCCCCACCTGGTCTGCCCTACATCCTCTCTGCCATGGGGACTGCCAGCGCAGGAGGCAGGTTGCATCAGGACACGGGCCACAGAGCGGCCTCAGGGCTGAGAGGTCAGCCGATGGACACAGCG
The DNA here is from genome assembly GCF_009834535.1 of Camelus ferus. NCBI lineage: Eukaryota > Metazoa > Chordata > Mammalia > Artiodactyla > Camelidae > Camelus > Camelus ferus. Next base: position 4,244,231 of record NC_045699.1, read on the forward strand.
CATCCTGACCTGCAGAGGCGTGAGGTGCGGGGTGGAGGCTGCACCCCGGGCTGGGTGTGAACCCAGACAGTTGTGTTGATGCTCCGTTAAACGTGTCCTCACTCCCAGTTTGCAGCCTCCTTCTCAAACTTTGGAATGGATCCTTACTTTTTACGACTCACAGTTTTGCGTCCCCAGAGCCCAGTAGATGGAGGGACGCTGGGTGGGGCGGCGGGACTGAGGAAGGGTGGTGGCGGGAGGGGGACGCTGCGGGCTGTCGGGCAGCCTGACAAATGGCCTCCCCGCTTAGCCGCCAGCCCGCCTTTCCCAGGCCGAGTCCCACCGGCCGCCTCATCCAAACATCCCAGGGGATGCCACCTCGGCAGAAAAATGATGCTGTTCCATTAACATCTGACACGGATTTGCAGGCCCCAAACAGACGAGCGTGCATGTAAACACCCGGCCTAGCTGGGCCCTCGCCCGGCTCAAAGTGGGATCCTCGTAATTAATTGTCCTCCTGCCGGCCCGCGGCCTAAACCCACACTCCAGCCGGTGTTATTTCAAGATTGCAACCCCTCACCCTCCAAACTCCATTTACCAAACAGCGGATGTGCTGGAGCTTGGAGGAAGGAGCAGGAGAGAGGGTCGCGGCTCTGCGGGCCTCGACTTCCTTCCTGTAAAATGGAGCCATCGGCCTGGCCTTTGAGATGGGCAGGAGAAGCCGGCACACAGGCTGGCTCGGGCTGGGCCAGAGCTTCTGCACACCCTGAAACATGCTGCCCCGGGTTGCCGGGCCCAAACGGGTCAGGGGCTGAGGCGATGCAGCCTCACAGGCTGGGGGGGGTGGTCTCAGCACCCCTGCTGTGGGCCCAGCTCGGCTGGCACTACTCGTTTGGGCTGATTTAGTAAGTGTGTAAAGCCTTATGGGGTCCAACACGTGTCTACCTTGGAAAGCCAGGATTTTTGTAGAATGCTGTTCTAGAAAGTTATCTGGAATCAGCGATGCTGTGTGTGCATGTGTGTACCAATAACAACTTTTCTGCTGTTCAAAGGGAAATCTTATTTAAGCGGGCCACAATTTTGGACACATTTTGTAGAGTAAACCTTGGTCTGCCACATTTGTATTTGCTGCCTTCCTTTGCGGGTTCATTTCTTTTAGCGTTTAGGAGAATCGCATGCCTTGGCTTGCAGTGGGCCCCCAGGAGTCTGTCTTCCTGCTCTGCACGCCCAGCTGGCGGGAAGGCCACCTCTGTGAGCTATGGCATGGGGACAGTAGTTAACCTTCGACAGGATCGTAGGGACAAACCAATGCCAGGCTCACAGACGGGTCCCTGCAATGAGTACTGGGCTCAGTACCTTTGCTCAAAGCCATTTATTTCACTTTTAAGTCTGGGGCAAAAAACAAAACAAAACAAAAAGTCCTTTAAAAATATTTTACTTATTTGTTATTGTATTATTTAATTATTTTATTTTTGTGGTGGTGGGGAGAGGTAATTAGATTTATTCATTCTTAGAGGAGGTACTGGGTACTGAACCTAGGGTCTGGGGCATGCTGAGCTATCCCCGCCCCTCAGTTTTACTTTCTTATCCTTTACTTTTTAAATCACCTGTGACCCTCCCCTACTCCCGGGGGGTGCACTGTAATTCCTGGCTGAGAGCAGGGATCCCGTGTTTGTCCTCCATCAGCCTCCAGGTATTTGTGGTCCACGTCCCACAGACATTTGTTGGTGGGTTTCTCTTGGTGGCCGTGGATTGAGCTCAGGTAACGTTTATTGGTGCCCACACTCTGCTTTGCCCCGGGAGCTTCCAGGAGCAGTGTCCGCAGTGCCTGCTTAGCAGCTCCAAACCCTCACTCCTGGGTGCCTCGGGCCTCAGGGACCCTTCCTATCTGTCCTTCCTCCGACAGGCTTGGAGGGCTTGGCTCCGGCTTCATTTGATCTCACCCTCCCGCCAGCCCCACTTAGCCTTCCCCCAGGACTGCTTACGTCAGCCCTGCCCTGGTTCTGTTTCCCTGATTCCCTTCTTCGTGGTCTCCAAATTCAGCCCCAAACTCTGCCTCCTCTGGTTGTTCTTCAGCTTAGCCACCTTCCATGGCTCCCCATTAATTACCTGTGGGATACCCACATTCCAGACTTCCCGTTCTTTTGTGCCTCAACTCTGGCAGCCCCAGTAGGGCATCCTCCGGGTGGTCACACGGACCCCCTCCTGGCCCATTTCACCCCTGAGGACAGGCTGTGTCTTCCATGTGGGCACTGGAGCCTTGGGAAGCCCCTGGTTCAGGGTAAGCAAGGGCACCAGTGGCTGGTGGCTGGTGGCTGGTGGGAGAGCAAGGTGGACTGAAGGACCAGGGCCTCCAGAGGAGGGAGGGAACAGAAGGATGGGAGGGGGACAAGGGGAACTTCGAGAAGAGGGCTGTCCAAGTGGAGGGAGGGAGTCTGTGCTAAAGGGGGCTCCGGGCAGAGGAATATGTTTGGAGCAGGAACTGAGGGGAGGGTATGTTGATCCCTGCCCTGCAGGGGTGGATTATGACAGACAAGCATCCAGGGTGGCCCTTCTGGGGCCTGGGGTTATCATCTGCTTCCTCTTATGAGGCTGCTGATGATTCATGGCCTGAGGGCTGATGGGCAGGCGGTCAGGGGCATGGCTAGGCCAGCAGGGAGGGGGTGTGGCCACTCTTACTATGAGGGGCCGGGCTGACCTGTGCAGGCAGGCCCCGGCTTTTGGGAGACCAGGTGACAGAGTGCAAGACTCCAGATCCCAAAACCACAGCCTCGGAGTCCATTCCAGCATTCCAGACAAGTGCTGTCTGGCCCTCAACCCCACACACCCCTGATACCTTTGATGGAGTGTTTATAAACTGCTACATGCTCTGTCTCACTCTTAAACTCAGCTGGACTCAGAGATCTAGAACCTGCCTTCCTGGGCCAGCTTTGTAGGGCCTGGAGAGAAGGTTCCCCTGGGATTGGCTCTGGGGCTTAGGCCATAAACCAGGTCCAAGAGATGGGGTCATGCAGCTCTGGGGTTGGTGGCATTTCTCCTGTCCCCATTTTCTAGTAGGATGACTGATGCCAAGTAAGACAAGTGACATGGATGTTTTTGGTGGCTCGTTCAAAAGTAGGAGTTGCTCTCAGCAAACATGGCTATGCGGGGGATAGATCGTCCCCCTCTGGGAAGTCCTATGGGGGCCCAGGTAATGGGAGCATTGCTATTTGAGCAGGGTGGTGTAGGGGCAGATCATTAAGTTGGAAGCTTCCTCTGGAAACAGACGTAAAGAACAGACGGTTGGGGCTGAAGAGGAGGCAGAGGGACCAGGAAGAAGGGAGGTGGCCATAAGGCCTGAGCTGGGGCCAAGACCAGGGTCATAAAGAGGACAGGATGGATTTGAGAGCCACCTGGACCTTGCATGACCTCCAAGAAGCCTAGAGAAAATGCCTACCTAAGAGAGATGAGACCAGTTGAGAAACAGATCTCTCACACTCCGGAACAAGGGTTGACCAATAAATTATTTGCAATAATGAAAATGTTCATAGAGTGTAACTGAGCACTTGAAATTTGGCTATTGTGGCTGAATTTTGAATTCTTAATTTTATTTACTTTTAATTATTTTAAATGTAAATAGCCACATGAAACAGTCAATGAAACAAAAAACAGAAAAATAGAGAAAAATCAATGAACCCCAAAATTAGTTCTTTGGAAAAATCGATAACATTGATAAACCTCTAGCTTGACAGATAAAAAAAAAAAAAAAATGAAGATGGTAAACATTCCTAATATAACAAATGAAAGAGTGGTCATTACTGCTGATTGCAGACATTTAAGAAAACAAAAGAATATTATGATCAACTTCATGCAAATAAGTTTGACAACTGAAATAACATGGACAAATTCCTTGAAAGACACAAATCACCAAAACGGATGCAAGAAGAAACAGAAAATCTGGTTAGCTTTCTACATACAATTTTTTTAAAATTAATATTTTAAAAGTTCTCTCCCTACACACTCAAAACTCCAGGCCCAGATTGCTTTACTGGTGAATTCTCATAGACATTTTATAAAGATATAAACTCTTTCAGAAAATACTGGATGCAGCAACATTTCTTATTTTATGAGTGAGCATTACACTGATTTCAAAACTAGAAATATTAGGGGAAAAAAAAAACTATAAACCCATATCCCTTATGAGTACAAACATAAGATTCTCCATAACATATTAGCAATCAAATCCAGTAATATAAAAAGGGATCATCATATTTAAGCGGGGTTTATCTTAGGAAGGCAAGGTTTGTTCAACATTCTCAAATTAACATAATTCACCATATTAAGAGAATAAAGAAGAAAACCATATGATCATTTTGATAGACTAAAACAAAAAACAAACCCACCCATTTAGCGCCCATTCAAGACAAATCTTTCAGGGAACTGGAAATAGAAAGGAATGTCTTCAACTTGATAAAAGTAATCTGTTTTGTGAGAAGACTAGATACATTCCCCCCAAAACAGAACTGAGGTAAGGAAATCCACTCTTAGCACTTCTATTCAATAGTGCAATAAAGCAATAAGGCAAGGAAGAGAAATGCAAGTCCTAAATATTAGAAGACACTCACAGATGCTGTTACTGTATGTAGGAATCCCTAAGGAATCCATAAAAGAGCTATCAGAACCGATTTGAGCAAAGACTTGGAGCATAAATCAGTTTAATGTATAATGAACAAAGAAGTAGAGAGAGAGAAAAAAGGGTTAAGACTAGAGAGATTGGCAAAAGCCAGTTTGTCAAGGTCACAAGATATAAGATCAGAATTTAAAAATCAACTGTATTTCTATATGCTAGCAATGAACAACTGGAAATGAAATTATAAAGTGATACTTTTCACAATAGCATAAAAACACAGAATGCTTAGGGATAAATTGAACAAAAATATTTACAAGACTTATACACTAAAAACTAGTGACAGAAAAAACTGCTGAGAGAAATTAAAGACAAAAATGAAGAGATAAATTGTATTTATTGCCTAGAAGAATAGATATCTTTAAGATGTCAATTTGTTCAAAACTGACCTACACATTTATTGGAATTCCAATCTTAGCAAGATTTTTGGTAGAAATTGACATAGAAATGCAAAGGACCTGAAATATCCAAAACAAACAATTTTAAAAGAACAACATTGGACTTAGATTGGTTGGTTTCAAGATGACATAAAATTACAAAGGCTTGTTCTTAAGCTAAGTAAACAAAACAATGCGGTAGATACAAAAAAATAAAACTAGATGGAATGCCCAGAAATTCATCCACATGTATATGGTCTATTGATTTCCAGCAAAGACACTGAGGCAATTCATTATGGAAAGAAAATTCTTTTCAACTAATGGTACTGGAAAAACTAGATATTTGCCCAGCAGTGGGTGGGGACCACCTTGGCCCTTACCTCATTCATACACAAGAGTGAAGGTAAAAATGATCAGAGACCTTAAAAGCCAAAACTATACATCTGCGAGAAGAAAACATAGAAGAAAATCTTTATGAACTTTTTAGGCAAAGATTTCTTAGAATGGACAAAAAAAGAACAAAACATAAAATTAAAAATTGGCAAATTGAACTTCATCAAAATAAAAATATTTTGCTTTTTGTAAGTTTCTATTAAAAAAATAAAAAGCAAGCCACATGAAAGACGAAGACCTCCAGATTCAGGAAGCTGAATGATTCCAAACAAGATAAATCCAATGAAATCCACACCAACCATGACACATCAGAGTCAAAACTTGTGAGAAGACAAAGAAAAAAAAATTCTTTTTAATTTAGAAAGAAATGGCACATCATCTACAAAGAAGCACCAGTTCGAGTGACAGCAGATCTGTCATTGAAGCCATGGAGTTTGGAAGGAAGTAGCACAATGATTTTCAAGTGAGGAAAGAGAAGTCATTAACCTCACATCCCATATTCAGTGAAATGATCCTTCGTGACTGAGGGGAAGAATGATCACTCTCAGACAATCAATCACTAACAGAACTTGTGGCTAGCACACCTACTTTAAAAAAAAAGCTAACAGAAGCTCTCCAATATAAAGGAAACAAAAACAGAAGAAGACTGGTACCTTCAGAAAGGAGAGAAAAACAACAGAATAGGTAAAAACAGAAGAAGGAATTGGTAAAAATATAAGTTAAAAAATAGGTAAAAATAGAAGTAAAATAGAAGTAATATCAAGAGTTTCTTTAGCGGATGCACAGTGTCAAGGCCTGCATGCCAGGCTGCAGGAGCAGCCGCAGTGGCCAAGCCACATGGGAAGAAGCGACCTGGGCTCAGCCCCTAGCACAGGTTGTGCAAGGTAGCCCTCTGGCCAGGCCAAGAGTGGGAGCTGGAGGGCACTGAGACAGCTGTTGACCAAGCACTGGCTGTAGTTGCCACAAGGGCTCAGGAGGCGGGCCCCATGGTGCCGCCAGAGCTGCTGCTGCACCTGCCTTCACCTGCGGCACCCTTGGCAGAAGAGCTGGATCTGAGTGACCAGCAGGAGCACTGGGAGACGTTGCAGAAGCCGCAGAGGCTCAGCTTTGAGGGCGCTGCCAAGCTGCTGCTGGACACCTAGGAATACCAGGGCCTGGTGAAATACGCAGGAGGCTGCCACTGTGGAGTGGTTCAATTTGAAGTTTGAGTCTTGGCAAGCCTGCATATCCTTGCAACTGCAGCATTTGTAAGAAGAAGCAGAAGAGACACTTCATTGTTCTGGCCTCCCGCTTCAAGTTCCTGAAGGGAGCTGAGAGCATCACCCCCATACACGTTCAACACCCACAAGGTGTGGTACACCTTGTGTAAGAGATGCAGAATTCAGAGCTTTTACTCTCCCCACTCCAACCCTGGAGACTTCAGAATCTCACACCCTCCCACCCCCAGCTGCCAGGACGATAGCACTTTGAAGAGTGTGATCACTGAGGAGTTTTGTTTTGTTTTGTTTTGAGAGTTTCTTTAATCAGATTTTGTGGTTGAAACAAAAGTAGTATCACTCTTATGATGTGGTTCTCAAGATGTGTAGAAGAAATAATTAGGAAAATTTTGTTTCAAAATTTGGGAGGGTAAAGAAAGTGTAGAGGGAAGTACGGTTTCTTAACTCATTCAAACTGGTAAAACATCTACACCACTGGCTGTGATAAATAATGTCTGTGTGTGGTAACACCTACAGCAACCATTAAGGAAACTATATGTACCAATAGATTCAAAATTTTTATAAATAAGTCAAAAAAGGAATCTCAGAAGCATTCAAATAACCCACAGGAAGGCAAGAAAAAAAGAAACAGAGGAATAGATACAAAAGGAACAAACAGAAAACAACAATACAATGGCAGACTTAAGTCCTAATGTGCCATTAATTGCTTTAGATGTAAATGATATAAATACATCAATTAAAAGACAGATTGGAAAAGTGGGTTTAAATAATGTTTCAATTATAAGCTGTCATTAGGAAACTTACTTCAAACGTAATGGCAGAGATAGATTGAAAGTGAAAGAATGGGAAAAGATACATGCATTCCAAGTATTAATTTTAAAAAGGATATGTGGGTATATTAATAGCACATAAAGTAGAATTTAGAGAAAAAACAATTACTCGGGACAAAGAGGAACATTACATAATGACAGAAGCATCAATCCACCAAGAAGATATAACAATCCTATATGTTATGCTCTGAATAACAGCCTTTTCAAGTACGTGAAGCAAAAATTGATAGAGCTGAAATAGACGAAGAAATAGATAAAGCCATAATTATGTTTGGGACTTCAACACCCTACTCTCAGCAGGTGAGAGAACACAGAACACACCAAACAACACCAGAGTACACAATCTTTTCAAACAACCATGGGGACATTTACCAAGATAGGCTATAACCTAGGCCATAAAACAAACCTCAACAAATTTAGAAGAATTGAAATCATACATAGAAATCAATAAGATAAAGACAAAAGGAGCATCTCCAAACACTTGGGAAGTAGTCATCAACACATTTCTAAATAATCCATGAGACAAAAAGAGAGTTTCAAAGACAATACAATAATAAATAGAACTGGCTAAAAAATAAAAACATGGCATATCAAAAATTGTGGGATACAGCAAAATCCATGCTGAGAGGGAAATTTATAGCCCTACATGCTTATATTAGGAGTGAGAAAAGTCATCAAAGCAATAATACATGTTCTTACCTCAAGAAATTAGAAAAGAAGAGCAAAATATATCCAAAGCAATATGAGAGAAGGAAAGAATAAAGATAAGAGCAGAAATCTATGACATTGAAAAGAGGAAAACAATACAGAAAATTAATTAAAAATTGCATTAAAGTTGATAATATTTTAGCAAGACTAAGAGAGAAGACCCAAATCACCACTATCAATGATGAAACAGCGGTATTACAGGAGAGTCTGCAGCCACTGAAAATGTAGTAAGGGAATACTGTAGTAAACTCTATGAGAATCAACCTGACAACTTAGAAGAAATGGACCAATGTCTCCAACACCACAACCAACCAAAAGTCAAGCAAAAATGAGACACATTGAATAGTAATAAAACCATTAAATAAATTGCATTGATGATTTTAAAACTCCTGAAAAAGAAATTGGTGGGCCAAAATGATGTCACTGAAGAACTCTAACAAAAATTTAAAGAATTAGCACCAGTTCTGCACAATCTAGCTCAGAAAATACAAAAGAGGGAACACTCCTCAACTTATTTTATGGAGCTAGTATTACCCTGATACTAAAACCAGACAGAGAGGGGGAGGGAGAGGAGGAAGAGAGGCAACTAAAGACCAGTATCTTCCATGAATCTAGAGGCAAAAATCGTCAACAAAATATGAGTAAATTAAATCTAGGAGTATAAAGCAAAAAAACATACACTCATAGTGGGATTTATTTCAGGAATGCAAGGCTGGTTCAATGTTTTAAGATCAATCAACTAGTCAAAGATGAAAAATACAATTATATCCATGAATGCAGAAAAAGAATTTGACAAATCCAACAGCCATTTATTGTTTTTTAAAGCTTCAACAAACTAGAAATAAAGAGGTCAATTCCCTCAACTTGCTAAAGAACATCTACTAAAAAACCTATAGCTAACATCATACTTAATGGTGAGGGGCTAAATCCTTTGCTTCTGAGTTTGGGAACAAAAGAGAGATGTTTGTTCTTACCACCGTTATTTCACACAGTCCTGGATGTTCTAGCCACTGTGATAAGGAAAGGGGAAAAAAGCTGCACAGATTGTAAAGGAGGAAATTAAACTGTCCCTAGTTGCAGATGACATGACAGTTTATTTATCAATTTTTTTTTCAGAAAATCCAAAGGAATTTACAAAACATACAAACAAATGAACAAACTCCTAAAGGTAATAAGTGAGTTCAACAAGGTTGAAAGATAAAAGATCAAAATACAGAAGCCTATTTTGTTTCTTTATACTAACAATAAACATTTGAAAAGTGACATTAAAAGCATAATATCATTTACACTTACTCCAAAGAAAATAAACACTTAAGTGTAAGTGTAGCAAAACATGTACAGGATCCAAATAGCTGACAGTTACAAAATGTTGGTGAAAGAAATCAAAGGAGATCTAAATAAACAGCAAGCCATACCATGTTCATGAATTGGAAGACTCAACATGGTAAAGAAGTCAGCTCTCCCCCTACTGATCTATAGGTTTAATGTAATTCTTATCAAAACTCCAAGAAGGTTTTGGGTGGGCATAGACAAGCTCATTCTAAAATTTATATTAAAAAGCACAGGCTTTATGATCCAGCAATTCCACTCCTGGTCATGTATCTGGAGGGAACTCTGATTTGAAAAGATACATGCACCCCAATGTTCCTAGCAGCACTATTTACAACAGCCAAGACATGGAAACAACCTAAATGTCCATTGACAGATGACTGCATAAAGAAGTTGTGGTATATTTATACAATGGAATACTACTCAGCCATAAAAAAGAATGAAATAATGCCATTTGCAGCAACATAGGTGGACCTAGAGATTGTCATTCTAAATGAAGTAAGCCAGAAAGAGAAAGAAGAATACCGTATGATATCACTTATATGTGGAATCTAAAAAAGAAAAAAGAGGACACTAATGAAATCATCTACAAAAGAAACAGACTCACAGACATAGTAAACGATCTTATGGTAACCTGGGGAAGAGGGTGGGAAGGGATAAATTTTGGAGTCTGAGATTTGCAAATGTTAACCACTATATATAAAAATAGATAAAAAGCAAATTTTTTCTGTATAGCACAGGAAGCTATATTCAGTATCTTGTAATAACCTTTAATAAAAAAAGAATATGAAAACAAATATAGGTATATATATGTATGACTGAGACATTATGCTGTATACCAGAAATTGACACATTGTAACTGACTATACATCAATTAAAAAAAAAGAAGGTACAGGCTTTAAAATAGTATTATGGGTTGAATTGTGTTCCCCAAGACTCATAAACTGACATCCCAACCCCCATACCTCAGAACGTGCCCTTATTTGGAGATGGAGTCTTAACAGAGGTAATCAAGTCAGAATGAGTGAGGCCTGGTCCAACATGACTTGGAGATGGACACGTTTACAGGGAGAATGCCTTGTGAAGATGAAGATGGCTGTGTACAAGCCAAGGGGAAAGGCCCAGAGCAGAGTCTCCCTCACTGCCTCCGCAGGAACCAAACTTGATCTTGGACTTCAGCCTCCAGAACTATGAGAGAACAAATTCCTCTTGGTTAAGCCTCCAGGTTGGGGGGCTTTGTTACAGCAATCTGAGCAAACTAATACAAACAGCCAAAGCAATTCTGACAAAGAAGAGTGAAGTGGGAGGAGTCACTCTTTTAATATTACAGCTACTTCTGTAGCCACAGTAAAGAAGACAGTGTGGAGCTGGTGGAGAGGGACACAGAAGTCAGTGGGAAAGAACAGAGGACTCAGAAAGAGACCCGCGAAGAACAGCCAGCTGGCTTTGGACAAAGATACAAAATTGATTCACCAGAAGGACAGCCGTTCAATAAACGGTGATGGAGTAACCAGACATCATAGCCAAAGCAACGAATCTCGGTCTAAATGTCCGACCTTACACAAATAGGAACTCAAAATGGATCATGGATTTAAATGTAAAACTAAATGAATTTTAGAAAAAAAATAGGACACAATTTTCTGAATCTAGACTAGGCAAAGAGTTCTTAGACTTGCTATCAAAAGAATAATCCATAAAAATAAAATGAATCAAAGATAAGAACTTTTGTTCCTCTGTGAAAGACGTTTATGTGAAAGGATGAAAAGATCCCCTTAATAAACTATAGACTGGGAGAAAAATGTTTGCAAGCCACACATATAACAAAATACTAGTCTCTACAATACACAAAGACCTCTTAAAATCTAACAGTGAGAAACAAACAGTTCCATTGGGAATCGGGCAAAATGCATAAACAGACGTTTCACCAAAGATGATTCACAGATGGCAAACAAGCTCACGAAAAGATGCTCAAAAGCAGTAGCCATTAGGGAAATATGATATTATTACACGCCAATGAGAGCAGCTAAAACAAACAGAAAAACGTGACAACACCAAACGCGGTGGGAGTGCAGAGGAACTGGATCCCTCAGACGTTCCCGATTGGAATGTAGTGTGCAGCCACTCTGCAAAATCCTTGGGCAGTTCGTTTTAAATCAACTACTGAAATGACTAGAACACATCGCAGTTGTACTCTTGGGCATTTATCCCTGAAAATGAAAACGTATTTTCACATAGAGATTTGGACAGGAATGTTCTGATCAACTTTATTTGTAACGGCTAAAATCTGGAGCTGATCCGGTGTCCTTCGATGAACGAATGTGGGAACACTGTGGTACATCCGTACCGCGGAGCGCTTCTCAGCAAGAAAAAGGAAAGAATATCGACACACACAGAAATGTGGATGAATCTCTAAGGGAACTAGGCTGAGTGAAAAAAAAAAAAGCCAATTTCAAAAGGATACATACTGTGGATTCCTTTTATATAACATTTATTAAATAATATGATAATAGAAATGGAGAAGAGATTACTGGTTGCCTGGAGGTGGGGATGGGATGGGAGTGGCTACAGTGGAGCAGTGTGAGGGAGTCTTGTGGATCATCTTGATCCTGGTGAAAGTTACATTAAACTACATGTGATAGATCTGCATAGAGCTAGACACACAGACGCTTGCACAAGCACACCTATAACTGGAGTAATTTCAGTAAGCTCCATGGACCATGTCAGTGTGACTCTCCTGGTTTCGATATCACACTGTTGTCACACAATATGTCAGACTTGGGGGGAGGGAGGATGAAGGGTGTATAGGACCTCCTCATATATTGTTTTGCAACTTGCTTTAAATCTACAGTTATTTCAAAATTTAAAAAAAAAAAAAGGTAAAATAGAAAAGCAAGCCAGAATTCAGAGGGGGGAATAAAATCTAGAATTTGTACATCTGAAACACATAAAGAACTCTTACACTAATAAGACAAACATAGCCAAAAAAATGGGTCAAAGAGTTGAAAGACCTTTTTCAAAAGAAGGTATTCTGATGGCTAGAAGCACATGGAATGTGCTTAATATTTATTCATTGGCAAAATGCAAATTGCAACTGTAATGAGCTATCACTCGCTAAATATCTATTTGAACGCTGACATTACTCTGATCAGCCATACCGCGTGTTGAAGAAAACGCGGAGCGTGTTGGAACTCGTATACGCTGCAGATAGCAGGACCAAATGGGCCCCACTGGGTGAAACATCTTGGCAGTTTTTTTGTTTTGAAAGTTAAACACATGGTTACCCTCAGACCCAATACCTCCAGAAGGTTGGCTTAAGAACATCTTCTGTATCTCCCCTCATCTGAGGCTGAAGCCCTGCCCCTTTGACAATGCCCAGCAGCCCAGCTTGGCTGAACCGGCTTGCCATTTACTTCTGAATGGAATCCTCCACCTGCAAGCATTTTCCCTCTTGTCTCCTTTGGGTACCTACAGACAAGGCACTGACCGTCCTCGGACTGGGTCTGCCTGCTCTCAGGGCGCTCCCCTCCCACAGGGTTTCCTTCCCTCCTGGTCTGTCCCCTCCTACTGTATCCTTCCTGTGTCTGGTTCAAGTAGCTCTTTCTTCCAGAAGCTGTATCTGATTCCCCAGGCTGAGCCAGGCCTCCTGTGGGCCCCCCAGTGTCTCCGTGGTGTCACAGTACTGACTGGCTGCTTTGCGCCCCGCCCTGTCCCCTGGATGTCCTCTAGGCCAAGCCCTCCATCTCTGGCTGGCACAGGGTTCTCGCAGCCTTGCTGCTGGGCACTTGAGACCTGCCTCCTGCCCCAGGCCCGTCCTGAAGGACAATGGGGACTTCTGCTCCGTGCAGGGGACGGAGACCTGCAGCCAATCTCCTGAGCGCCCATACCTGTGTTTGGAAATGCAAGCTTGACAGGTGGGCTGGGCCTGGAGCTCGAGTTCAGGGCTGATTCGTTAAAAGGTTTTATGAAAGCATGCTAAATAGACCGTGCAATTGTGAGAGTAAGTCCTTCCCTGGTGGAAATTACTCAGCCATTTGGTTTTTATTTTTGCAAACGCGGCTCGGCCCTTTTGAACACTTACTTGAACTGCCAAAGCAACAGGAAGATATGCTTTGAATTCTCTGTAAAACCCCCATGTAAACACCAGGCTTACGGGTAATTGCAACAGAGCACCGGCCTCGCTCCGGGAGCCTTCACATGGTCTGCCTTCCCCGACTACTGCGGGTAAACACACAGTTCCTTTGGGAGCCCCTGCCCACCCTACAACATCCACCCTCCAAAGCTTCAAGGGTCGGAAACGAGCCAGTCGGGCCCCCACCCCAGACCAAGAGGCAGGGCTTCTGGACGGGTTCTGTCTGTAGGGAAAGGGGGCCCCCACTTCCTGGAGTCTCTGGCCTTGGGATGCACTGTCCTCCGCCTCTCCTGGTTAGCTCTGGTCATCCCTTCCTCTCGGATCCACAAAGTCTAGTCCTGGGGAGGCGTCCCTGACTTGGCTCAGGTCTGAGTGGCTCCTGCCCAGCCCAGCCCAGCTCCCCACCCAATGGTGACCAGACTCCAGACTCGTTCCGACGGGCCCATGATGACAGGCCTGTCCCTTCGTGCAACACGGACTGGCCTCAGCTCTGAGCATTCTCCAGCCCTGTGCTCCCATGGAGCAGAAATGCCCAGCCTGCCTGGCTCACATTGTCTGGCTCCTGGGGAGCCTTCACCTGGGACAGGCTATTTGCATTTCTAGTCAATGCTTACCTCCTGCTGCAACTCAGAGCAGCCTTTCCGGAACTCCCAGCTGCACAACTTTCTCTTGCTTCACAACTTTCTTGAATCTTCTAGGGTGATGTGTGTGGTTTTCAACTGCACTGCACTGGACTGGACCATCTCCTGGCTCTGGGTTGACCCGTGCCTACCTGGGAAGCCTTGACCAGGGTGCAGGATTCATAACTGGAAGTTTCAGCCAAAGTCCCCTGATAGCAGTAGATGGAATGTCCCAAAGGCAGTCGTGGAATTCCTGCAACTCTGCCCAGTGGGGTCCAGGAAAAGGGGTCAGGGCTCTGTGGACTTCCTTGTCTCTGCCTCTGAGAGACCCCTAGCCTGGAGGAGCAGAGGGGACCACCAAGCACTGCTGGACAAAGCCTTATCTCCAGGCCGAGGATGGCGACTGGCACAGGGACCACACTCAGTCTCCTGGAGCCCATGCCACTCTCTGGGCGGGCCTGATGGCTGCCCCTGCCACTGACCCTGTGCCCAGAGTAGAAATGAGAGTGACCATAGGGTGGCTTGTCCCCTTGGGACCTGGAGAAGTGTGAATGGGTCAATGTCCATCCCAGGCAGGCACGGGGGCCCATGGAACATCTGTAAAGGGATGCAGGAGACAAGTGTACCTGTGCAAGACGGCCCCTTGGGAACTGTCTCATCACACCCCTATATACGCTCTGAAGAGCTGGATGCCTGGGCCCGTTCCTTCACCTCACTCATTCATTCGCTTGTCACTCTCCTAGCAGCTGCTGGCCACTGGGCATTACTCTGACCCAGTGTGAGTCCTGGAGGGGCCCAGGCCGGTGGGGAGGCTGACACGGTAACACACAGGACTGTACAGGCTGCACGGAGAAGAGGCCAGGGTGGGGCTTCAGAGCCCAGAGGAGCCCCTGGCCAGCCCGGGGGAGGCCCTGGAGCAGGGCTGGCCGGGTGGAGGATAGTGTGGTGGGTGATAATGTGCTCCAGGTGGGGGACAACACGAAGGCCTGGGGATGACAATGGTGCGGCTGGGGATGCTGCACAAGACATGGGGAGGGGCCTCTGAACTGGTTCTCCCCCCTGTGGCACAGAGGCCCACTGAACTCGGCGGTCAGAGGCCTGGAGGCCCCCTTGTCTAGCCCCCGCCCAAGACTGGAATCTTCTGTCCTGCCCTGGCACGGCCTGCTCGTGTGCCAGCGGTGGGTCCTCCCTCCTCCTGGGCATCTCCCCTCATCCTGGCTGAGCCCCCAGCGGTCGGACGTGCCTCTCACAGCACCACTGGGGGTCTGAACTGGGCGGAGCTTGGGGTGAGTGAGAGGTGGTGCAGAGGCGGGTCTTTGTGGGGCAGAAAAGGAGCTGCCACTACTTGGGTGTCAGGCCTCTCTGTGGCCTCGGGGATCACAGTGGACTCGGACAGTCCCTCGAACTCATGCCTCAGTTTCGTCATCTATAAAAAGATGGGGCTGTTCGTCTCAAACTTGGAGGGCAGTGGTGAGCGTTAAGTATAACGTGTGAAATTCTTAGCTCCTCTGAGCATGTGATGGATGTAAGTTATTGCCACAATTGTTGGTTCCAGAAATGCCCTCTGTACTCTTGAGCCAGGGCCCTGCCTGTCAGGTCAGCCCTGGGTTGGGGGCCTTTTTGAATAGCCATGGGCACAGCCAACCAAGGGCATTAGTCTGGGTGACACCCAGCCTGAGATGCAGGGGCTCACCCCCACTCTCAGAGACCCAGAGACCCTGACCTGCCTGTTGTCCCTGGACAAGCCCCACCATAAGAGACCCTGGGATTCTAGTTCTGAGATCTTTGCAGCCCGGGACAGATAGGAACTTCGGGAGCAG
The DNA here is from genome assembly GCF_009834535.1 of Camelus ferus. Lineage (NCBI taxonomy): Eukaryota > Metazoa > Chordata > Mammalia > Artiodactyla > Camelidae > Camelus > Camelus ferus. The sequence goes on from NC_045699.1 coordinate 4,260,299, forward strand.
ACTTGACTCCATTTTGGGGAACCCCAGTCATCCCATTTTTGTTATAAATGTTGCCAAGAGCAAAACACAAGACAGCTACACGGTCATGCTGGGGGAGGAACGGTGGATCTCCCAGCCATGTGGAGGAGACTTGGCTGTGGCAGTCCGTTTCCTTCACCTTGGCTGACAGACATCCCATTACTTTGTCACGATCTACAACTGTCCCTCATCCCAGCGAGGAGATGGAAACCCAGAGGGGCAGGCGCCTCCTCAAGCAGACGGGAGTCAAGGGTCCCACTGCAGCTGTGAGCGGGAGGGTCCCCAGGAGAAGCCAGGAGGTGGGGAAGGAGTGAAGTGGGGAGGGGGGAGCCCAGCAAAGTGTGTGTCACCTGGCCAGTCACCCTTGTGGGCGTCCGCGTAGAACTCAAACCTCAGCATCCCCTCCTGAGGGAGCTGGGGCATCAACCCACCACTCCTGTCAGCAAAGGGGGAGCTGATCCTGGCACACTCCCCCTGCCAGGTACAGGGGTCCCAGGTTGAATGCGAGTGGCTGATGCAGTGAAGGCTGGCAAGCGTGGGTGCGCAGTGGGAGGGTCCGTGCAGGGACACAGGGAGTCCACCTCTCCGGGACACAGAGAGTCTGGTTCCCCGTCGCACCTCCATGCCCAGCACTTGGCTTGGCCCAGAGACGGGGTCCAAGTGGGGCCTGGCTTGGGAGACTCGAATGGTCTGGCTGGGGACTTCCAGAACAGGCCCGGCACATCCAAGGGGAGACCTCGCTCCCTGACAGACCACCGGCAGATCTGCAGTCACGTTGAACACCAGCGGCTGGCGTGCCGGATGCCGGCCTGGAAGCTCTGCCGGCTTAATGCTGCTGCCCCCCGGCCAGAACCCGGGAGGAGGCAGGTGGGCTGTGCAGGCAGGATTTAGCCTGGATTTCCTCCCGGGCTCCAGACCCCAGCCCCTCTTTTGTAAACCACCGAACTTTGTTCTTGCATGAAAAACGTCTTCATTCTGTCAGCAAGTGTTTACTGAGTTCTAGTCACTGAGACCAAGCTGGACGTGGCCCCTGTCTCCTGAAGCTTGAGCATGGGCCTCAAAAGACAAGCAACCAGCAAGAACACACCAGGCTTGGGTGGAGCGAGATGAGAGCACAGCGAAGAGGGTCTTGAGACAAGGAAAATAAGGGAAAGCGACTCTGAGAGAGTGACTTTCCATCTGGGATGGCAGTGGAGAGAAAGCCTGAGGTGAGTGGAAACTGGGCAAGCGCCCTGCAGGCATTGGGGACAGCTTGTGCAAAGGCCCTGGGGTACGACTGAGCTGGGAGTGTCTGAAGGCCAAAAGGAATGACCCAGGACGAGAGGGAGAGGGTATGAGCACAGAGGTCACCTGGAGCTGTCAGGAGAGCCTGGCAAGTCTTGAGTCTTGGGGAGGAAATGGGAAAAATAAATGAACCGTCCAAGAAAGAAGGCCACCTCAACCCACTGTCCCCTCCGTCACCACCCCCAGGCCACAAGCGAGGTCTGCAGGCTGGATCCCTAGGGGAACCTTGGACATCAGTGCCGAGACCAGCCCCTTGGCCAGCCTCACTCCTCCCCCTCCAGCTCTCACCCTCTGCTGCAGGATCCCCATCAGGGAGCAGGCCTCGGGGCGGTGTGGATCAAAAGGCCCCCCCACCGGGGCTCAGCCTTGCCCATCAGGGAAACATCACATTGCTCTGGAATGAGGTGATTTCGAGCAGCCGATGCGAGGAAATGGGTATTTATGTAACGGTGGGCATGGTTTTTATTTTCCCTAATTTTCAGATTACTTTCGATTAGGCCTCTTCGGAGTGGAAAAGGCTTGAAGTGAAATGGATCCTGCCTAAATCATTATGGCCCGCCCGGCCCCAGGCTGCCTCTGCAGACAATTACCCCGGACCCTGGGGTTAGGGGGCAAACTCCAGGCCAGGGCACTTCCTCGGTGCTCACCGGGCTGGGCAAGTGCAGGGCTCGGCCGCACGCCTTTTGTGCCGCGTGGACACACAGCGACCATTGATTCCGACGTCCCTCCAGCCAGAGGGGCTTGGGGGAGGGAGACAAGAGAACTTAATTCTCACCAACATCTGGACTCTATCTCTCCTCCCCACCCCCAGCTCAGGACAAGGCAGGGGAGGGGGAGAGGGAAAAAGGAAAAAAAAAAATGCCCAGGCCAAATTCAAATGCTTTCATAAATTTTGCACCAGAAATGTTTTGACGTGAATATTTTTGTCAGTCTCCAGCGTTTGCCAAAAGAAACTCAACTCCACACGACAGCTCAAATATATTCTCTAGATGACTCTGGAACCGCTGGGAGGCCAGGCGGGCTGATCCCCCAGCACCTGTGAGGCACGCGGGGGCCTGGCGCCTGGCCTGGGGTGGGCAGACGGGCAGGCACTGGGGACCCGCGGCCCTGTGGGCATGTGACCTCAAGGAGCACCGGCCTTTGTTGAGGAAAGGCCTGGTGTGGCATCCCGTGGCCCAAGTCCTCTTTCCAACGTCCACCCACAAGGTAGGCCCATCACTGGTCCAGCCGAGCTGAGGACAAGTGGCTGCAAAGGGCAGCTGACAGGCGGGTGAACGGAGGGGAGCTTTGGAAAGATGGTGCCCCCTCTATTAACACCATACACATGTTCATAGTGGGTTTCGTCTGCAAAATTGAAAAAAAAAAGTCATTTTTGGCTTTCTTTTTTTCTTGACTATAGTTTTTCCACTTTACTACAATATAAATGACCAAAAGTGTCCCTTAAAAATATATCTCAAACAATAAGTATAGAATTGTCATATGATCTAATAATTCCACTTCTGGTTTTATACCCTCCAAAACTGAAAAGCAGGGTCTTGAAGAGATATTTGCACACCCAGGTTCACAGCAGCATTGTTCACAACAGCCAAAAGGAGGAAGCAATCCATCGACGTATGAATGGATAAGCAAAATGTGGTATGCCCATACAGCGGGGTACTTATTCAGGCTTCAAAAGGAGGTTCTGACACAACGTAAAACCTGGATGAGTCTTAAGGACATTCTGCTAAGGGACATAAAGCAGTCACAAAAGGACAGGTACCACACGACTCCACTTACGCGAGGTTTTCAGAGCAGTCAGACTCCCAGAGACGGAAAGTAGACTGGTGGGTGCCAGGGGCGGGGGGAGGAGGGCGTGGGGAGTTAGTGCTTCTTAAGGGCAGTGTTTCAGTTTTGCAAGATGAAGAAGTTCCGGAGATGGCTGGCAGCGATGTTTCCACAGCCCTGTGAATGTACCTAATGCCACTCAACTGTCATTCAAACACGGTTAAAATGGTAAATTTTATCTTATGTCTATGGTATCACAATTTTAAAAATCTAACAGATTTGTGTCCTTCTCTTTGCCAAATCAGTTGTCCCCTCTGAGGCAGTGGCTCTACACCCAAAGTCATCCCTGTGGGGCTGCGGTCTGGCTGGAATGTGGCCCTGACGCTTGCCATCCCTGTGGCCTCGGTTTTTCTCATCTGTAGACTGTGACACGCTGCCTCTTCCCAGCAGGAGGCTATAGGAACGATGCCCCAGCAGGTGTCCAGGCTCAGCTTGAGGGTGCTAGGGGCCGAGCTGGGTGGACACTCTCTTGGGACCGGCCTGGCTTTCAGGAGCTGGATTCCTCCTGTTGTCACCCAGGGCACCGGGAGCTTTCAAGATGGAGGAGACTGAATCCCAAGTGGGATTCTGAGCCTGGAGGTGGGAGGGGCATGGCCCCCAGTTGTGGACACAGTCCACCACGCGCAGACCAGCCAGGCCCCCTCCCCACTCAGGGTGCTCCGGTGGCTGTGGGGAGACGGAGGAGGTGGTGGCTAAAGGCAAGTTCCTAACTTTCCCATGCCTCAGTCTCCCCATCTGTAGCCTGGGGTGATGGTGGGCTGCAGTAAGGAGTGAAGGAGAGCAGTTTCTGCTACACAGGAAGCACCCAGTACCCAGTACCCAGTACTGTGTTATTATGTCAGTACTTGTCTCAGTCCTCGCCATGTGCAAATGGGCATCAATATTGGCTGAGATAATTTTTATATGAAAAATGAGGGTCCCATGTCCTCATTCGTTGTTTCTTCCAAACTTCTCTGCTGAGTACCCATCTTGTGGGCCCGGAACTGGGACGAGGCTGGCCCTTCCTGGGGGCTGCAGGCTGTGGAGGGGACAGTGGCAATGGGATGATACTAGACAGAAAGGTCAGAAGGCAGGAGAGAGGCTGCTGAGAACCCATACTTGCGGGCCTGGAGGGCAGGGGTCTCTGGAGAGATACCACTTCAGAGAAGAGGGAGAATGGAGTGGGCAGTGTGGCGATGCCATTCACCAGTCCCCGCACACGCCAGTGTTTGGCTCTCTGCTGCGTCTGGTCTTCAGCATCTCTCTGTACTAGCTCATGGTCCCAGGACACAGCCCAGGGAGCCTGGGGCCACATCCCACCTGCAGATGGGTTCTGTGTGGCCTGCAGGCTGATGCCAACCTTGACTGAGCAGGAGAGAGGGTGGCTGACTGTGTAGTTGGCTGGGACCTTCTTCTTGGTGTAGAGACATCTGGGCTGCTCTTCTGGCCAGCATTGAATTGGACCAGGCCCCTAAACCCTCTCAGTGAGTCACACAGGGCCAAAATCACGGTAAATGATGGTGATCAGAGGCCCCTGCAGACTACGTGGGACAGAGACAAGGAACAGAGCAAGAAAAAAAAAAAAACTGTTGTTTCCAGCCACTGGGCTTTGGATGTGTTTGTTACTGCAGCAGAACCAAGACAGTCTTGACTGCTACAGACATTTTACATAATTATCTGGATCTCTGGATTTTCTAGAAAAAAACTGGGAGCTCTGGCCACACGAGGCCTGAGTTCCCACAAGGCAACAAGTGGATGGGCAGCTTTATTTGGGGGCAAGACTGTCCCACTTTGCCTCAGTTTCCCCTTTACTCACTCATGCTACCACTGCGGCATGGGTGGTTGCTGCCCACAGAGTCCTCTCAGGGCCTCTGTCACTCTGAGTCTCCCCACAACTGTGAACTCCTGCTCCAAGGAGAGGCTCTGAGGCTCTCAGCCAACCTGACGTGTGAGGGACATTTGCATCCAACGCTTGGCAGCTTGGGGCAGTCGGTGTTCATAATGCATTTGCTGACTAAAATTTTCACACTCAAGGAATGACATAATCACTGGGTGGGTGCTGCCATCACATGGAATTCTGGCCACACTCACGGCCATCTACTCCAGGCAGGGAAGATGCTAACCTCAGGGCTCAGAAGACACCGGGTAGGCACCTGGAGGAAGCGGCTCACAGAGGGGAGGTGACCCAATCAGTCACACAGCCAGTGTGGGGAGGATGTGGCTGGCCTGAGCCAGCGCTTATGTTTCCTCACACGACTTCCTTGTGCAGCTCTCCGGGAGAGCACAAAGCTCTCTTGCTTCTCCATCTACTTTCCTCGAAGGTCACCAGGCTTCCTAAGGTCTTCAAAAGGCACCCAGTCTCACTCCTTTCCAGGGGAGAAATCACCTCTGTATGCTGCCACCAAGTGGCTGCCTGTCCAGCTACCCACGAGTCCCTTTCTTGCCTTCCCTCATGGGGGTTCAGTCTACTTTTGGGAGCCTATTTCACTACACTTCCTTCTTAACTTTTCTGGAAGAAAAATATATCAGACCAAGAGAATGTACCTGTGTCAAGATACCCACCTCCAGCACATGGAAGGAATCAAGCCAGCCACCAATAAATCTCCCCCAAAGTAGTCACATGGGCTAAACATCATGGTGACTCAAGCACTCACCTCAAGCAGAGCTCAGTCAGCAACAAGCCCCTGTGAGGCGGAGACTCTGATCCTCCTTTTACTGATGAGAAAAACAAGGCACAGAAAGACAGAATGACTGGACCAAAGCCATACTGTGAGTGGGGGCAGAGATTGAAGCTAAACCTTCTGCTTCTGAATCCAGACTTTCTCTGAACTCTGACCTGATAAATTCTCCTTTTATTCCTAAAAACCAGGCAAAGGATTCAGGCAGACTTAGATTTTATCCTAGACTCTTCCGTGTATTATAACTATGAGATCTGGGGCAAATTCCGGTGCCTCTCTGAGCCTAGGATTCTTCGTTGGTAACATGGGGGCAAGGGCACCCCATTCATGATATGGGGCGGGGGTTAGTTACAACTGCGTGAGGCTCATCCGTGGTTAGCTATGACTAGCCACTCACAGCCCTGGTCATTTCTAGAGCTACTCCACTTAAAAAGAAGATTCCCCCTTGAGAAATGCCAGGATTCCCGTCTGGAAATAGAACGAGCATTTCGCCTTCACCTGAAGAATTAAGACTGAAAATAGGAGAAAGCTTCCCCCTCCTTTAACTTTCTTCTTTGGGGATTAAAATATCCTTCTGTTTAGTTTGGAAGTATACATACCCAGCCTGGAGGATGGTCTGGGTGGAGGCTGGATCAGGAAAGACGAAAGTCCGATCAACTGGATAACAGCCAGGCTGGCCGGGATATCGACCTTGCTTCCTTCCTTTCTTCCTTCCTCCCTCCCTCCCTTTCTTTTTCTGATTTTTTTTTTATTGTGACAAAATACATATAACATAAAATTTATCCTTTTAAGCATTTTTAAGCGTACAATTCAGTGATGAAATTAAATCCATTCACAGTATTGTGTAGCCATCACCATTATCCATCCCCAGAATTTTTCGTCATCTCAGACAGAAACTCTTTAACCTTTAAGCAATAACTTCCCATCCCCCCTTCTGCAAACCCCTGGTAACCATCTTTCTACTCTCTGAATTTGCCTACTCTAGGTATCTCATGTAAGTAGAATCATACACTATGTGCCCTTCTGTGTCTGGCTAATTTCACTTAGCATAATGTCTTCAAGTTTCATCCACGTTGTAGCAGGAATCAGAATTTCATTCCTTTTATTGGCTGAATAATATTCCATTGTATGTATATATCACATTTTGTTTACCCATTCATCTGTTGGTGAAGACTTGGGTTGTTTCCACCGTTTGGCTGTTGTGAACAATGCCTCTGTGAACATGAGTGTACAAGTATATGAGCCTTTGCTTTCAATTTTTTGGGTATATGCTTAGAAATGGGAATGCTGCATCATATGGTAATTCTATGTTTAAATTTTTGAAGAATTATGCTGTTTTCCACCGTGGCTAGGTCATTTCACATTTCGATTAGTAATGTGTGATATTTGCAATTTCTTCACATTCTCACCAATACTTGTTACTTTCCTTTTATTTTTTTCTTTCACAATTGCTGTCTTAGTAGGTATGAGGTGGTATCTAATTGTGGTTTTTGACTTGCATTTACCTAATGACTAATGATTTTGAGCATCTTTTCATGTGCTTGTTTGGCCGTTTGCATGGCTTTAAAAATATATCTAGTCAACTCTTGGCTCATTTATCAGTTGGAGTATTTGATTTTTGTGGTTGTGTGGTGGGAGAGCATTATATATTTTGGGTATTAATCCCAGATAGATGTATGATTAGCAAATATTTTCTCACATTCTGTGGGTTTTCTTTTCACACTCTGGATTGTGTTCTTTGATGCACAAAAGTTTTCAATTTTGGTGAAGCCAATTCATATATTTTTCTGTTGTTGCTTCTGCTTTTGGTGTCATGTCCAAGAAATCATTGCCAAATCCAATGTCATGGAGGTTACCTCCTGTGTATCCTACTATGAGTTTTATAGTTTTAACTCTATGTTTAGGTCTTGATCTATTTCGAGATAATTTCTGTATATGGGGTAAAGTAAGGGTACAAATTCATTATTTTGCATGTGGATATGCAGTTTTCTCAGTACTACTTGTTGAAAAAACTGTCTTTTCGCCAGTGAATTGTCTTGGCAACCGTTTGGAAAATCATTTGACCATATATGTGAGGGTTTATTTCTACAGTCTTCATTGTATTCCACTGATCTATATGTCTCTCCTTATGCCAAATCACACTGTTTAGATTATTGTAGGGTTTTTTTTTTAAAGTAAGTCTTGAAAGTAGGAAGTGCGAATCCTCCAACTTTGCTCCTTGTCTTCCAGATTCTTTTGGCTATGTGGGCTTACTCGAGATTCTATATAAATTATAGGGATTTTTTTCTGGTTTTGCAAGAAATGCTGTAGAGATTTTGATACGGACTGCATTGAATCTGTAGTTCCCTTTCTGCAGTTTCGTGATCTTGACAATATTAAGTCTTCCAATTCATTAACATGGGATGCCTTTATATCTATGTCTTCTTTAATTCCTTTCACCAATGTTTTGTAGTTTTCAGGGTACAGCTCTTTTGTATACTTTGTTAAGTTGATTCCTAAGTATTTTATTCTTTTTTGATGCTATTGTAAATAGAATTGTTTTCTTAATTCCTTTTTCATTGTTAGTGTATAGAAATGCCTATTGATTTGGTATCCTGCAACTTTGCTGAATTCATTGATAAGCTCTGACAGCTTTTAAAAAATTTTTTTAGTGAAGTGAAGGCAAGTTTATAGAAAGATACACGCTCCATAGACAGAGTGCAGTCTGTCTCAATCAGAAGGGTGAGTAGCTTAGGAGATACACACTCCATGAGCAGAATGTGGGCCATCTCTGAAGGGGAGAGGGAGAGAGGCCGAGAGGTGCAGGGAAGTTTAGTTTAAAGTAAAAGTAGATACACACTCCATAGACAGAGTGTGGGCCATCTCAGAAGGTGAGAGAGAGAGCGACCATGAGGTATGGGGTTGTTAGTTTTCAATGGGCTTGGTAATTTCATATGTTAATGACTGGAAGGATTATGCCAACTATGTTGGAGAAGGGGCAAGGAGTTCCAGAAGTTGGGCCCCCGCCAATTTTTGACCTTTTATGGTCAGCCTAGGAACTGTCATGGCACCTGCGAGTGTCCCATGAGTCCCAATGTCTACTGGAAGTCGAATCTTCTGTCATCTTGGTTCTAACCAGTTTGTCCTGTCCTCGATGGCTGTGTCATTCCTTCAATGCTTGTGCCTTGACCCCTTCCCTCCTGTCTCAATTCCCCCCTCAGAAATTTTACTCCCATAATCTTATGGGGAGCAGAGGGGCAATGATCTGTCTTCTGCAGCTGCTTCAGAGATGAGTAGGGGTATTGACCTTATCTGTCTGGCAGCTTTATTTGTGTGTAGAATTTTTAGTTTTTCTGCATATAATATCATGTTGCATTGGAGTAGAAATAATATTACTTCTTCCTTTCTGAATTGGATACTGTTTCTTTTTCTTGCCTAATTGCTCTGACTAGAATTGCCATGTTTGTTGTTATAGTTTTTATTGAAGAATAGATAACATGTAGTATTATATAAGTTTCAGGTGTACAACCTAGTGATTCAACATTTATATACATTACAAATTGATCACCACAATAAGTCTAGTAACCTTCTGTCACCATACCAAATTATTAAAATATCACTGACTGTTCCGTATACTGCACATTATAACCTCATGGCATTTATTTTATAGCTTCAAGTTTGTTCCTCTTAATCCCCTGACTCAAACCCCATTTACCTCCTCTCTGGTGACAACCAGCGTGTTCTCTGTAGCTATAGATCTGTTTCTGGTTTCTTTTGTTTGTCTATTTGTTTTGTTTTTTAATTTTTACATAAAAGTGATATCATACAGGATTCATCTTTCTCTGTCTCATTTGTTTTGTAATACCCTCCATGTCTATCTGTGTTGCTGCAAATGGCAAGATTTGATTCTTTTTTATGGCTGAATAGTATTCATATGTGTGTGTGTATATATATGTATATAAATGTTTTATTTATCCATTCATCTATCAGCGGACGCAAGTTGCTTTCTGTCTTGGCTATTATAAATAATGCTGTGATAAAAATAGGGATGCATGTATCTTTTCTAATTAGTGTTTTTGTTTTCTCTGGATAAATACCCAAAAGTGGAATTGCTGGATCACGTGGTAGTTCTATTTTTGATTTTTTGAGGGACTTCTATACTGTTTCCCACAGTGGCTGCAGCAGTTTACACTCCCACCCACAGCGCATGAAGGTTCCCTTTTCTCCTTACCCAACATTGTTATTCATTGTCTTTTTGATAATGCCATTCTGAAAGATATGAGGCGATATCACATATAGCTATGGTTTTGATTTGTATTTGGCTGATGATTGGTGATTCTGAGCATTCTTTCACGTGTCTGTTGGCCATCTATATGCCTTCCTTAGAAAAATATCTATTTGGGTCCTCTATTTTTTGAGTAGATTGTTTTTTGATATTGAGTTGTGTGAGTTCTTTATATATTTTGGATATTAACCCCTTATCATATATATGATTTGCAAATATTTTTCCCACTCAGTAAGTTGTCTTTTCATTTTGTTGATTATTTCCTTTGCTGTACAGAGGCTTTTAGGTTGATGTAGTCCCATTTGTTTATTTTTGCTTTTGTTGCCCTTGCCTGAGGGCACAGATTCAAAAACATATTGCTAAGACCAGTGTCAAAGAGTGTACTGCCTATGTTTTCGGCTAGGAGTTTTATGGTTTTAGGTCTTACATTTAGGGCTTTAATCCACTTTGAGTTTATTTTTGTATATGTTGTAAGAAAGTGGCCCAGTTTCATTCTTTTGCATGTAGCTGACTAGTCTTCCCAATGCCATTTATTGAAGTGACTGTCTTTTTCCTACTTTATGCTCTTGGCTCCTTTGCTATAAATTGGTTGACCGTAGAAGTGTGGCTCTCTATTTTGTCCCACTGATCTATGTGTCTGCTTTTGTGTGAGTAACATACAGTTTTTATTACTATTCCTTTGTAGTATAGTTTGAAATCAGGGTGCATGGTATCTCCAGTTTTGTTCTTTTTTGCTTTGGCTCTTCGGGGTCTTTTGTGGTTCTATACAAATTTTAGAATTATTTGTTCCAGTTTTGAGGAAAATGTCATTGTTATTTTGATAAAGATTGCATCGAATCTACAGTACCTTTTTCTATCCCTTCACTGTCAGTCTGTGTGTGTCTTTAGATTGGAGATGAGTCTCTTGTAGGCAGCATATATTTGGTCTTACTCTTTAAAAAAAAATCAATTCAGCCACCCTATGTCTTTTGATTTACACTTAAAGCAACTATTGATAGGTTATGTATTTATTGCCATTTTGTTAATTGTTTTCTAGTTATTTTTGTGGTTCTTCCTGGTTCCTTTCTTCTTCTTTTGCTGTCTTTTGTGTTTTGATGATTTTTAAAAATATTACGTTTGTATTTCTTTCTATTATTTTTGTGTGTGTCTGTAATAGATTTTTGGTTTGTGGTTACCATGAGGTTCATATATAATAATCTTTGTACTTGGATTTGATGGGCACTTAATATGGGGCTCATTCTAGAAGCATTACATTTTTACTACTCCCTCCCCCACATTTTATGTTTCAGACATCATATTTTACTTCTTTTAATTTTTTTGTATTACTTAAACAATTACTTTAAACACAGGTGATTTTTACTTTTGTCTTTTAACTTTTGTGCTAGCTTCATCAATGGTTGATCCATTACCTTTACCATATGTTTGCCTTTACCTGTGATAATTTTTCTTTCATAATTTTCTTGTTTCTATTTATGATCTTTTCTTTTCCATTTAAAGAAGTCCCTTTGGCATTTCTTTAAGGCCAAGTTAGCAGTGATGAACTCCTTTGGATTTTTCTTGTCTGGGAAACTCCAGCTCTCCTTCAATTCTGAATCATAACTGCTTAGGTAGAGTATTCTGGTTTTAAGTTTTCTGTTAAGTACTTCAAATATATTGTGTTAGTCCCTTCTGGCCTGTAAAGTTGGTTCCCTTTTATGTAACCAGTTGTTTTTTCGCTTTCTACTCTTAAGAGTCTCTCCTTATCTTTAACTTTTGAAATTTTAACTAGAATGTGTCTTGGTGTGGGGCTCTCTTTGTGTTCATTTTGTTTGGGACTTTCTGTGCTTCCTGGACTTGGATGTCTATTTCCCTCATCAGATTAGGGACGTTTCCAGCCATTATTTTTTCAAATAGATTTTCTGTCCTTTTCTCTCTCTCTTTCTTCCCTCTGAGACTCCCATAATGGCTATTGTATATAGTGCTGCTATAAACACTGGGGTGCATGTAGCTTTTTCAAATTAGAGTTCCCTCTGGATATATGCCCAGGAGTGGGATTGCTGGATCATATGGTAAAACTATTTTTAGTTTTTTAAGGAAACCCCATAGTTTTTTCCAAGTGGCTGCATCAATTTACATTCCCCCCAAATAGAGTAGGAAGGTTCTCTTTTCTCCACACCCTTTCCAGCATTTATAATTTATGGACTTTTTAATGATGGCCATTCTGACTGTTGTGAGATGATATCTCATTGTAGTTCTTATTTGCATTTCTCTGATAATTAGTGATATTGAACATTTTTTCATGTGCCTATTGGCCATTTGTATGTCTTCATTGCAGAATTACTTGTTTAGGTCTTCTGCCCATTTTTGGATTGGATTGTTTGTTTTTTTGTTATTAAGTTGCATGGGAATTGTTTATATATGCTGGAAATTAAACCTTTGTCAGTCACATCATTTGCAAATATTTTCTCCCATTCTGTAGGTTGTCATTTTGTTTTGCTTACGGTTTCTTTTGCTGTGCAAAAGTTTATGAGTTTAATTAGGTCCCATTTGTTAATTTTTGCTTTTATTTCTATTGCCTGGGTAGACTGCTCTAGGAGAACATTTCTAAGAGTTATGTCAGAGAATGTTTTGCCTGTGTTTTCTTCTAGGAGGTTTATAGTGTCTTGTCTTATATCTATGTCTTTAAGCCATTTTGAGTTTATTTTTGTGTTTGGTGTGAGGGAGTGTTCTAACTTCATTGATTTACATGCTGCTGTCCAGTTGTTGCCTGTTTGTGTTTGTTGCCTAAAGCCCCCATATGACTTAGTGTCCATGCAGAGCTCAGAAGAGCAGTGCAACTCTTAGGGATTCTGGGCTGGTTTCTACCCCTGATGAAGCCATGGCTTCTCTCTTTAAAGAAGAGAGAAGCATAGACCTATCTCGGTGAGGACCTCCTACTCCATGGGGTGCAGTTCAGACAGGCCCAGCAGCCTGTCTGGATTAGCCTGGATTCTTCTCATGGTTTTCTCTGTGTGCTGTCTTCTAGCCCCACAGCTCTGGCCGCAGAGTCAGGGTGCAGGACAGCTCAGACATGGACTTCCTGATCTGAAGCCCAAATCTCTAAGCAGTGTCACTCGCATTGCCCATTCCACTCTACTACGGGCCGTGGGGGCTGCCTGCATGCCCTGGGTTGTGGCACCTCACATTGCTGTTGCTGTCCAGCACCTTCCTCCCTGGAGGGGCACTTCTCCGAGCGCCGCTCTGCCCATCGCTGCCTCAGCTGTGAAGCGGCTCCTGATCCTCAGTGTGTGGAAGGTTCATGAGTGTGTGTGTGTGTGCGCGCGCGCGTGTGCGTGCGCACGCATGCTCACAAATGTTCATTGTTCTGGCATTGGAACCAGAGCACCATCATATTTTCACAGAGGTCTGTGAGCCCCAGGCATTTAGCTCCCATTCCCATCAGGGTTCAGGCTCAGAGCAGCCTTGACCCATCCCCTCCCCAGGGCTCACATCATGAGCAGCTTTGACCCCCACAGCCATCACCCTGTCTGTGTGTGGGATCTGTTTTCTAGGGTGTTAGAGACCTGAGGGCAAGTGCTCATGGTTATCTCCTTAGTGTACCCAAGTGACAACCTCAGCCTGATTGTTTAAGCAGATTCTACTGCTTTCCTGGGGCCAGCTTCCTAATAGGCATTTTGTTTTGTGTTTCTTTTTTCTAATTGAAATATATTTAATACATAAAGTGTATAAATTTAAGGTCTTCAACATGTTAATTTGATACATTTATACACTGTATTATGATTGCCACTGTAGCGATAATTAGCACCTGTAGCACATCACATAATTGTCATTTCTTTTTAGTTATTTGAATAATTAAGATCGAATCTCCTAGCAAGTTTGATGATATAATACAGTATTATTGTCTGTATTTACTACACTGTAGGTTAAATCTCCAGGGCTTATTTATTAACTTGTTGCAAATTTGTACCCTTAAACAACATCTGCCGTCTCCCCTTCCCCCTCATCCCCTGGTAGCCATCAATTTACTCTCCATTTTTATAAGTTTGGCTTTTGCTAGATTGCACATGTGATATCATACAGTATTTATTTTTCTCTGTCAGACTCACCTCACTTAGTGTAAGGTCCTCAAGTTCCATCCATGTTGTCACAAATGGCAAGATTTTCTTCTTTATCGTGGCTGAATAATATTCCATCGTGTGTGTGCGCGTGCGTGTGTGCGTACGCGCACGTGCGTGCGTGTGTGTATAGCCTCTTCTTTACTCATTCATCCATTGATGGGCACTGCACTTCATATTCTATAAATTTCACAGTAAACTATTTTAGCTGTATCCCACAATTCTGAATATGCCATATTTTAATTTTATTTACTTACATGTATTTTTTAAACATTTTTTATTGATTTATAATCATTTTACAATGTTGTGTCAAATTCCAGTGTTCAGCACAATTTTTCAGTCATTCATGGATATATACACACTCATTGTCACATTTTTTTCTCTCTGAGTTATCATAACATTTTGCGTATATTTCCCTGTGCTATACAGTGTAATCTTGTTTATCTATTCTACAATTTTGAAATCCCAGTCTATCCCTTCCCACCCTCCACCCCCCTACTTACATGTATTTTTGAATCTCCTTTGAGACTTTCTTTGTGTCCCATGGATTATTTACAGGTGTATTGCTTCATTTTTAAGTATTTAGATATTTAGATATTTTTCTGAGGTCTTTCTCTAGTTGATTTTTAGTTTATCCTATTGTGGTGAGAGAACACACTCTATGATATTAATTTAAAAAAATTTTTGAGGGCTGTTTTATGGCCCAGGATATAGTCAGTCTTTCTTGGTGAATGTCTTATGGATGCTTGAAAATAATATGTGCTTTGCTGCTGTTGAGTGAAGTAGCCTATAACTTTTGATTAGATCATGTTGGTTGATTTTATTGGTAAATTCTTCTGTATTCTTGTGGATTTTTTGTCTAGAAGTCTATCAATTGCTGAGTCAAGGTTGTTGAAGTTCCCAGCTATAATTCTAGATTTTTCCATTTCTCTTTTCGCATCTGCTGGGTTTTGCTTCATGTATTTTGAGGTTCTGTTGGTTTGTGCATGCACATTTAAGGTCATTATGGCTGCATGGTAGATCAATACATTAATCATTATGTAATGCCCCTCTTTCTCTTTAGTATTTTTCTTTGCTCTGACATCTATTTTAGCTAATATTGGAATAGCCACTCCTTCATTTAGAAAATAATAGTTTCACGGTCCATCTAGTTCTATTCTTTAATTTACAACTTGTCTAAATTTTTATATTTGTGTTAAGCTTCTTGTATGTAGCATACTATTGGAATCACAGTTTTATTAACTCTAACAGTTTGTCTTTTAATTATTATATTTAGATCATTTACATTTAAGTTAATTACTGATAATGTTATGACTAAAGTCTGACACTTTATTATGTTTTCTGTTTGTTTATTTTATTTCTCTGTCCCCTGTTTCTCTTTTAATATCTTTCTGTAGATTATTTCAACATTTTTGAGTATTCTCTTTTGATTTTTGCTTTTTAATATACTGTGAAGTATAGAAAACTTAATTTCCTCTTAGATTCTTTACCTTCCCCATTAAAAAAATATCTTTAGTATTTCTTCTTCATGCACTGAGCACCACATCAGATTATATTAAATTTTTTGCTTCAATTATCAAATAGGATTTAAAAACTCATGACAAGTAAGACAGACTATTTTATTTACTCCTATTTTTACCCATGTCAGTGTTGTTCTTTGCTTTCCAAACTGACATTCCGAACTTTTTTCTTTCATCACTTTCTGTTTATAGAACTTTCTTTAGCCATCATTTAAGAGACTGTCTTATAACAATAAAATTAATTCCCCTAAATTTCTTTTGTCAATCTTAATTTCTTCTTCATTACTAAAGAATGGTTTCACTGGATTTGGTATTCATGGTTGACAGTTCTTTCAGGACTTGGAAAATATTGTGCCTACATAGTTCCTGATGAGAAATTTGCTGTAATTCAAAGTTATGTTTCCATATAAAGAATGTGTCTTTTCTCTCTGGCGGTTTTCAAGATTTTTTTCTATGTCTCTAGTTTTCAGAATGTTAAGTATGTTGTGTCTTACAGTGGATTTCCTTAGGGTTATTCTATTTAACATTTGCTCACCTTGAATCTGCAGGTTGACATCTTTGACTAAGTTTAGTAGGCTTTTGGCCATTTAGTTATTAAAATATTTTTCCAGTCTCAGGCTCTTGCTTCTTCCTTTTTAAGACTATGGAGAAAATGAACATTAACTCTTCTCTCTTTTCCCTACAGGGCCTTGAGGCTGTGCTCAATTGTTTTATCCTGTCCATTTTCTCTCTGTTCCTCAGATTGCATAAATCTTCTTCCTCTGGTCTCAAGTTTACTGATTCTGTCATCTGCCATCTCCACTCTACCATTGAGCCCCTAAAGTGAGTTTTTATTTTTATTTTTAATTTTTTTTATTTCTTGACTTTTTAAAAATTTCTTAGTTTTTACATTTTTTTATTGAGTTATAGTCAGTGTACAATGTTGTGTCGATTTCCAGTGTAGAGCACAAGTTTTTCAGTTATACATGAACATACATATATTCATCGTTGCATTCTTTTTCTCTGTGAGCTACCAGAAGATCTTGTATATATTTCCCTGTGCTATACGGTATAATCTTGTTTATCTATTCTACATATGCCTGTCAATATCTACAAATTTCGAACTCCCAGTCTGTCCCTTCCATTGTACTTGTCTATTCTATCATTACCATTTGGTCTTTACTCATAATTTCTACTTCTTGGATGATATTTTTTATTTTTAAAATTAGTTTCAAAAGAATTTGTAATTACTTGTTGAAGCATTTTTTTTTTAAAAAAATGATGGCTGCTTTAAATCCTTGTCAGATAATTTCAATATCTGAATCATCTCAGTGTTGATGTATGTTTATTGTTTTTTTTTTCCATTTATGTTGTGATTTTCCTGGATCTTGAAATGACAAGTGATTTTTTTATTGCATTGTAAACAGTTTGCATATTATAATATGACTCTGGATTCTATTTCATCATCTTCCTTTTCAGTCAGATGGTCCTCCTTTTCATTTCTAGCACAAGGGCCAGGTAGGCGTGTATGTGTAGTTCCCCGCTGGATCCCACTGATGGTTTTTCAGCTGAGATGTGGTACCGATCAAAGCACTCTTTGTCTCCAAGTAAAGATATAGAATCCACTCCCTGCTGGGCCCTTTGATCCTAGGGAGGGAGACGTAGAGGGCTGGCTCACCCTTCTTTTTTGCTGCAGGGTGGGAGGTTGGTCTCACCAACACCAAGAATTGGAGGGAAGTAAAGTGTTTATTTGACCTGAATTGCACTGCCTTCTTCAGTCTTATTGATGCTGTGAGGGGTGAAGGCTCAGCTGGCTGGCCCACATTTGTGGGAGCATCAAAGCACTGCCTGCCTCTACTGGCAGGAGATGGAAGATAACTTCCTCTGAGTCCTACTGAAACCACGGAGGTGGGGTGGGTGCAAGCTTCCTTTTCGTCTTTGGCTGGAGTAGGGTGGGTATTACCAAAAAGGATTCATATTGTTAGGCCATTCTTTTCTTTTCTTTTTCCTAGGAAGAACAGGCTTTTACATTAAAAAAATATTTTATATTTTTAATTGTGGTAAAATCACACATTAGTGATGTTTAGCACATTCACAATGTTGCACAACCATCACAACTTCCAAATTCTAAAACATTCCCATCACCCTAAAAGGAGATCCCCACATCTATTAAGCAGTTACTCCCTACTCAGTCCTCCTTTGCCCTGGCAATCATTAATCTGCTTTCTGTCTCTCTGGATTTGCCATATTCTAGATGTTTCATATAAATTGAATAATACCATATGTACCCTTTTGTGTGGCTTCTTTCATTTAGCTTAGTGTTTTCAAGGTTCATCCATGTTATAGCATGGGCCAGTATTTTATTCCTTTTTATGGTCAAATAGTATTCCACTGTATGGATATGGCACATCTATTTATCCATTCATTGGTTGACAGACATTTGAGGTGTTTCCCTTTTGGGCTTTTGTGAATAGTGTTGTTATGAACATTTGTGTACAAGTTTTTGTTTGGGCATCTGTTTTGAGTTCTGGGTATTAACCTAACAGTGGACTTGCTGGGTCACATGGAGATTCTATAATTTATTGAGGAAACACCGAACTATTTTCCATAGTGGCTATACAACTTTACATTCCAGTAGTAATATACACCATTTCAATATTTCTCTACTTTTGCTACCACTTTTTAGTTTCTGTTTACAAGTTTGACTTGTGTTTCCCTAATTACTACTGATGTTGAGCATATTTTCATGAGCTTTTTGGCCATCTGTTTATTTTCTTTGAAAAAATGTTTACTCAGAACCTTTGCCCATTTTAAATTAGGGTATCTTTTTGTTATAGAGTTGTAGGAGTTCTTTATTTATAGTAGATACTAGGCCCTTATTAGATATATGATTTGCAAATACTATTTCCCATTCTGTGGAATGCTTCTTCACTTTCTTGTTCTGGTTTCCAGGCTGCTGCACAAGAGCATTTTATGTATAAAAAACATCTATCTTACTTTAGGAAACCAATGAGGACTATTAAAAAACTCAGGTATGTCACAGCAATGCAACAAACTATTATGCTATATAAAGGTCTCAGCCTAGAAATTTCACAGCTGGTACCCACCCACTAACATTTAAGACACAGGAATACTTTCTTGGAAGTACATTTTTAGTGCGACTAAATTATCAAATTTCATTCAAATCAAAATCCAAATAGGTTTAATTCTCCAAAGGAGAAACAGACCATTAAGGTGTTCATGAAAACTGGCTTAAACAAAACAAAACTGGGGGAGATTGGTCAAGATGGCAGAGTAGAGTGACCCTGAACTTTCTTCCTCTCACAAGCACACCAAACTATCTGCAGAACAACCACCAGTGAAAAAGACCAAACATATCAGAAAAAATCTACAACTAAAGACATAGAGAAGGACCCACAATGAGATGGGTAGGAGTGGGTGAACTCATGATGTAATAAGTCCCATACCCACAAACTGGAGAATAATTATAGTGCAAAGCTTCTCCCACATTAGTGAGAGTTCTGAGCCCCATGTTGGGCTTCCTAGCCCAAGGGTTCTGCACCAGTAAGAAATGCCCCCGGAGCATTTGACTTTGAGGGTCAGGGGGGCTTTATCTGGGGAGTCCCAAAGGACTGTGGGAAATAGAGACTTCACTTTTAAAGGGTGCACACAGTCTCAGTGTGCTCTGGGATGCAGGACAAAAGAAGTAATTTGATAGGAACCTGGTGCAGAACTTCTGCTGGACTGGAGAAGTGCTGGTGGGGGCCAGCTGGGGCTAACACTGGGGACAGAGACACTGGCAGCAGCCGTACTTGGGAGCATGTTCTACCGCATGGAAGCTGGTTCAGGAGAGCACCATCATGGGATCCTTCCTCTAGCTCATTAGCACCAAGACCCGGCCCCACCCAACAGCTTATAGTCACAAAGCTGGGACACCTCAGGCCAAATTATTAACTGGGTGGAGACACAGTACCATCCAACGGCAGACATACTACCTAAAAACTTCCTAAGCCCACAGCCCACCTCTACACATGGCACTGCCCACCAGATGGCCAAAATCCAGCTCCACCTACCAGTGGGCAGGCACTGGCCCTGCCCTCCAGGAAGCCTGGTCAGCCTCCCTAGCTAGGAAGTGAGCCTAGATCAGACTCACTCACCAGTGGGCAGACATCAGACCCATGAAAATCAATCCTGCAGCCTGTGGACCCAGCCTGCCCACAGCAGACCAGACACTAACCTGGAACCAGCTGGGTCTCAGCCCTGCTTACTAGTAGCCCAACACAAACTTTGGGTCTCCCCAGGCCCCGTATACAACTGTGTCAGAAACTAAACACCCTCATTCCTCAGTGATATGATACCAGCTCTGGAATCCCTGGGCCCTGCAGCCAGGCTCCACAACCCAGCTCTGCCTGCGAGTAGTCTGGCACTAACCCCAGGACCTGGCTTCACCTGCAAGTGTGGAACACAGCCCTGGAGTCATCTGGACCCTAATTCCTCTTACCAATGAGACAGCACTATCCCCAGCCCCTCTGTGGTTCTCCCTGAGTCAACCACCTCATGAACAGACCGCATTAACCAGCAGCCAGCAGCATCTATACAAGGCAGGGCCTGGCAAAATACTGGGCTAGGGGCCAGTCAGGTCTACCAGATTGCCCACAGGTTCAGCCTGGTCATGACAGAAAGACCCACACAGCCCTCTTGGGGGACTCTCTAGAGCATATAGCTTGGGTGATGAGGGGAGTTGCACTGCTGGGACACACAGGGCTTCTCCTATAGAATGCCATGTCTCCAAGTCGAGAAACGTCACTAACCTATCACATACATAAAAATACAAATAGCAACTTAGACAAAATGAGGCAGCAGAGGAACATGCTCCAGACAAAGGAAGACAATAAACGCCCAGAAGAACTAAATGAAGTGGAGATAGGCAGTCTTCCAGAGGAGGAGTTCATAGTAATGATCATAAAGGTGATGAAAGAACTCAGGAGAAGACTGGATGCACAGAACAAGAAGTTAGAACTTTTAAACAAAGAGTTAGAAAATATAAAACAACCAGAGGTGAAGAATACAATAACTGATCCTCAGCAAAACATTAGCAAACCAAATCTAGCAATAAATTAAAAGGACCATACACCATGATCAAGTGGGATTTTCAATATCTGAATATCAATCAGTGTGATACACCACATTAACAAATTGATGAATAAAAACCATTTGATCATCCCAGTAGATGTAGAAAAGGCTTTTGACAAAATTCACCTTTCATTTATGATAAAAGCTCTCCAGAAAGTGGGTGTAGAGGGAACACACCTTAACACAGTGAAACCCACATATGACAAGCCCACAGGTAACATCAGACTCAATGGTGAAAAGCTGAAAGCATTTCCTATAAGACCAGGAATAAGACAAGGGTGCCCACTCTCACCACCTTTATTCAACATAGTTTTGGAAGTCCTAGCCACAGTAATCAGACAACAAAAAGAAATAAAAGGAATCCAAATTGGCTTGGAGCTAGTTAAACTGTCACTATTTGCAGCTGACATAGAAAATTTTAAATACACTACCAAAAAACTACTAGAGCTCATCAATGAAGTTGATCTGCTGCATTTCTGTATATTAACAACAAACTATCAGAGAGAAAAATTAAGAAAACAATTCCATTTACCATTGCATCATAAAGAATAAAATACCTAGGAATGAACCTACCTGAGGAGGTAAAATACCTGTACTTGGAATGCTATAAGACACTGATGAAAGAACTGAAGATGACACAAAAAGCTGGAAAGATATACCATGTTTTTGGATTGGAAAAATTAATATTTTAAAATGACTATACTACCCAGGACTATCTATAAATTCAATACAATCCCTATCAAAATACTAATTGTCTTCTCACAGAATTTAAAATTTGTATGGAAATACAAAAGACCTTGAATAACCAAAACAATCTTGAAAAAGAAGAACTGAGCTGAAGGATTCACTCTCCCTGACTTCACATTGTACCACAAAGCTACTGTAATCAAAACAGTATGGTACTGAAACAAAAACAGACATAGATAAATGGAATAGAATAGACAGCCAAGAAATAAACCCACACAATTATGGTCAATTAATCTGTGACAAAGGAGGCAAGAATATGCAATGGAGAGAATACTCTCTTCAATTAGTGTTTCTTGGAAAATGGACAGCTACATGTAAAAGAAAGAAATTAGAACATTTTCCTACAGCATATACAAAAACAAACCCCAAATGGACTAAAGACCTAAACGTAAGACTGGATACCATAAAATTCCAAGAGAAAACATAGGCAGAATACTCTGATATAAACCATAGCAATATTCTTTTGAATCCATCTCCTAAAACCAAGGAAATAAAAACAAAAATAAACAAACGGGACCTAATTATACTCAAAGAGCTTTTGCACAGCAAAGGAAACCATTGACAAAATGAGACAACAACCTTCTAAATGGGAGAAAATATTTGCAAATGATATGACCAATAAGGGGTTAATATCCAACATATATAAACAGCTCATACAACTCTTAAAAAAAAACAACCCCAAAAAAGTCAATTTAAAAATGGGCAAAAGAACAGAATAGACATTTTCCCAAAGAGGAAATGCTGATGGCCAACAGGCACATGAAAAGATGCTCAACATCACTAATCATCAGGGACATGCAAATCAAAACCACAATGAGATATCACTTCACACCTGTCAGAATAGCTATCATCAAAAAGAACAAAAATAACAAGTGTTGGCAAGGAGATGGAGAAAAGGGAAGACTTGTACACTGTTGATGGGAATGTAAATGGGTGCAGCCACTGTGGAAAACATCATGGCAGTTTCTCATAAAACTAAAATTAGAAACTACCATATGACCCAGCAATTCCATTGCTAAATATATATCTGAAAAAAAAAACCCAGTAATTCAAAACAATGCATACACCCCAATGTTCATAGCAGAGTTATTTACAATTGCCAAGATATGGAAACAACCTAAGTGTCCATCAGCAGTGCTGCCTGCCCCTCTCACTCCAGTCCAACTACTTTACCCTGTCCATTTCATATGTATCTTTTCAGAATGTCTTCATGCACAGGTGAGCATTTTGTCTATATATTATTTAATTTTTATCTATCTGTACAAATCCTTGTACTTTTGTTTTTCCCTTACTGCTACATCTTGGAGAGAATCTTCATAAGCATAAGGCAAGCCCTGATTCTTTCTTTTGAATCACTTTCACCTTCTCTCCTCTTGCTTCCCATCCTTGTCACAAGATCTTGAAAGACAGGGCAGAGGACAGAGGGCCCACCAGCCTTATCACCCAACTGAGGCTCCAAGAGCATGACTTTTTTGGGAAGCTCTGGGGAAGCCTTGAGTCCTCTCAAGATGTTGACCCCACCCTTTCTTGTGGGACGGAGTTGGGCACAACAGGGAGAGAAGAAGGAAGGACAGCCCAGCCCGTGACAGGAATTACAACTTCTGTCCTACCTTTGGCAACCCCACTGGAGGAGCCAAGATTCCACCCAAGGGTGCTTGGGAAAGACTCCTGTGACCTCCTACAGCCCCCTGAGGGAGGGAGGGAATGTTCCTGCACCTGGCAGGTAAGGAAATAGTTGTAGGGAGGAACGAAACCTGGCCCTTGTGCTCAAACTGGCAAGTGACCTGCTCCCTTATAAGAACTGCCAGATACACTTGTCTATTTTCATCTCTCTTAAGAGAACATCAATCCAGTTCATCTGCTGAGCCCAGACTTTGGAGTCAGATGGCCCTCACTAGAGTCCTGACCCAACCCCTTGGCAGAGGTGCATCCCTGGGCACATTCTTTGATCTTCCTGGGTTCCTTGGGTCACACCTGGGTAAAATTCTGCAGGTCAGGGACCTGAAGGCTACTGGACAATTCTCGATTAACAGGGGATTCCCTCTGACTGGGCTGAGTGCTCCATCTCACACATTAATGGGATGCAGCCCTCCTCCTCCCGCCCTTGGACTATGGGCTTTCCAGAAGGTACAGAGGTCCCCAGTTTGCTCTTCTCAGGATTCTGGTCAATATCCTGTGGCCATTTGAAAATTTGGCATAGGAGTGTGATCTCAGGTGACTTCAGGTAGGTTTGTATCATTTGCCTCTCCTGGGTATTGACTCTGAGTGTAGAGCTGGAGTGCTGTCAAACTCAGTTGAAGCCACCAGGTCCCAATGCAGAGGAGGCTGTGGGATGGTCCCATTGAGGAGCTCTAGAACCCACCCCAACCTGCAAGAGGGCAGGAGGATGACAGCACTGGCAGTCCTGTGTCTAGACCTGGATATGCCTGGTCAGTGAGATGTATAGGGCAGTGGGCACCTGTTTCTGCTGCCTACCCTCTATCCCACTGTCTCCTCTTTTACTTTGAAGGCCCACATCTTTTTCCTTTGCTGGTCGAGGTGGTTTAAGTGGAGACAAACCTGTGATCCATTCTTGGCCAGTTAGACCATGGCATTCTACTGGGCCATGATCAGCTCAAAGTGGGCATGTGGCCAGGTCAGAGCTTGGCAAAATGATTATAAAACCATCACCCAACTTTGTGCTGTTTATAAAAACTTCACTTTAAATTCAATGATACAGGTAAGTTGAAAGTAAAAGATTGGAAAAGATATGCCACACAAATGTTAATTTTTAATAATAAAGTAAGAATGCCTACATAAATATCAGATAAAATGAACTTCAAAGCAAAGAAAAGTACTAGAGACAAAGAGAGACATTACATAATGAGAAAAAGATCAACCTACCAGGAAGGCTAACAGTCTTAACCAAACCATAGACCCTCAATATGCATGAAGGAAAAACTGGTACAGCTGAAAGGAGAAATACACAGATCCACAGTTGTATTTGGAGACCTCAGTCCCCATCTCAGCAACTGATAGAACCATGAAGCAGCAAAACAGCAATGCTTAGAAGAGTTGAACAAACCAATATACCAAGTGAATCTAATTGACATTTTTAGAACACTCCACCCAATAACAGCAGAACGCACCTTTTTTTCAAGTGCTTATGGAACATTCATTAAGAAAGACCATATCCTAGGCCATAAAGCAACCAACACATTTTTTAAAAATTGAACTCAGACAAGTGTGTTCTCTCACCACAATGGAATCAAACTAAAAATCAATAGAGAAAGACAAGAGGAATCAATAGAGAAGTAACAAGTATCTTTTGAGAGATTTGAAAATTAAGCAATACACTTGTAAATAATCTACGGGTCAAAGAGGAAGTCTCAGAGGGAAAAGAAATCTAAATATGTGAGATTCAGCTCAACAGTGCTGAGAGGGAACTTTACAGCACTTAAATGCTTACATTAGAAAGGAAGAAAGGTCTGAAATAAATCGTTTCTGTGTCAAGATATTAAAAAGAAGAGAAAAATAAACCAGAAGGAAGTAAAATGTAGAAAGGAAATAATATATAAAAATAAAAGCAGAAATTCATGAAATTGAAACTATTTTAAAAATCAGACAATGTCAATAAAACAGAAATCTGGTTTAAAAAAATCAGTAAAACTGATAAACCTGTAGCAAGAATGACAAAAATAAAGAGAGAATTCAAATCATCACTATTAAGAATGAAATAGGGAACATCTGGTGACTATAAAGGAATACATTGAACACCTTTATGCTCATAAGTTCAGCAGTTTAGAAGAAATGGGCCAATTTCTCAAACACCACAAGCTATGAAAACTTAACCAAGATTAAACAGATAATATCAACACTTACAACTATTAAAGACATTTCATTTGAATTAAAAATCTCACAAGCTAGAAATTTCTAAGCTCAGATGGTCTCAGCTGGAGAATTCTACCAAACATTTAAAGAAATAACACCAATATTACATAATTTCTTCTGGAAAATAGAAGAGGACAGAATACTTCCCAACTCATTTTATGAGGTCTTCCACAAGTGAATGTTTAAACAAACTGTAGCAGTAAGGCATACCATGGAATCATACTCAGCAATGAAAGTGACTGAACTGTTTTTTCCTTCCAGTTTTATTGAGCTATAAGCAACACATAGCACTGTATAAGTTTAGGGCATATGACACAATGATTTGACTTAGAAATACCATAAAACAATTACACAACAAGTTTAGTAAACATCCATCATCTCATATAGAGATGATGGGAGTGAACTATTGACATACCCAACAACTTGGATAAATCTCCAGGAAATTACGTTGAGCAAAAAAAGCCAATCCCCAAAGATCGATGACTATATGATTACATTTACGTTACATTAAAAATTTTTTTATTTTGCTGTTTATTTAATTAAAAGAAATTTTCTTTTTGCCTTTTTCCCTTTAACAGAGGCACTGGGGTTTGAACCTAGGACCTCGTGCACACCAAGCATGTGCTCTATCACTGAACTATAACCCCACCCACTCCCTTATGTAATGTTCTTGAAAATTATAGAAATAAGGAACAGATTAGTAGTTGCCAGGGATTAAAGAACAGGTTAGGGGTGGGAGGTGAATGTGATTATAAAAGGACAAGAGGAAGAATCCTTGTAGTGATGGAATGTTCTGTAACATAACTGTGCTTGTGGATCGATAAACCCACACACAATAAAATTGTATACAACTAAACACACACACACACAAACTGAACAAAGGGTACACAAGATGTCTGTGTTAGTTCTTATAATTGCATGTTAATCTACAATGATCTCAATAAAATCTTCAATTAAAAATAATAACAGTACTTCAGGAGAATTTTGACAAAGAGAACAAAGCCACAAATGATACTTTATCCAAATAGATAGAAATATTGACCATTCAGGCATGTAGAAAGGAAAATAAAAATTCCTACAATAATAACTGTGCATAAATAACCGTGTGTTAGTTGTCTGCTAGCCTCCACAAAGACCTCCTTTTGACGGAGGGTGACTGTCACTGTGTCTGTCTTTGCCCTAAGATAATTTCTGGCAGATACCAGTTTTAAAACTGAGGATCTAATTATTTAGCAGTATGTCTTTATTTCACATTGCCCTGTTGGTGTGTTTTTCTCTCCACTCTTTGCTTTGGCTGTGGCATTTCCATTATGGCTCATTCAGACAGAAGACCAAAACTTAGAACTTTATAACCACTCCACATGTATAATACAGGGTCTTTTTCTGTGTTTGAACCCTGGCTGATACAAATGTCCACAATGTAAGTGGCTCCAGAGAAATAGACTCTTATGGATGAGTTCTCTGTATTGGCTCTGGGTTTCTGGAACTTATTCTCTAATCTTCCTAGGTTTAAAGGCACGAATGATCCTGCTTTTAGTGGTAAAGAAGACAGTGGCAGTCTGTGTGGCAAAAAAGTTACTCAGATGATTGCTGTTAGACATTTGTAATCAAGCACAGATGGCAAGAGTCTGGGTAGTCACATATTTGCTACCTTAGAACATTTTAGTCAAAATAAGGTGTACAACAGCATTGGGTGGTTGCTCCTAAATGTGCTAAAGAAAGTGGGGAAGGAAGAAGACGAGCTCAAGCTGCAAATTCCCAGCTTAAACTCTGCATTGATGACATGATGTCTTCTGCATCCGCCCTGAGACGCTTATCTCCTATAGCCACAGGGCTGGGATGTCTGTAAACCAAGCATAAAACATCATCCTGTGAATGGCTGAATCATAAAGCAAACTGAAGTCTTAATCCTGCATGGTGTTTGCTGTTAAAGTGAGGGCATCGATGGGGAAGGAATGGGATCCTGAAATTCAGAAAGAGCCCACATGGAAAGACACGAACGAAAGTGGGAACATTGAGCTCCTAAATTCTGCTGAGTCATCTTGACCAGGAGAAGCAGCTCTCCCATCCCTGCCTAAGAAGTTATCTGAAGAACATATATTGCCCTCCTCTCCCACCATGTAGCCTTTGCAAGACATTGCTGATTTCCTCAGGTTGCACCTCTACCCACCACCCCTCTTTGCTTGTAGATGTATGACTAGATTCAAGTCCAAATAGATCCCAAAAGACGAGGTACAATGTGTGACTCGTGAGGAAGTGCAACGCCCCCCCCCCCCAAAAAACTGATGTGATTTTTCCAAGTTATACAGACTGAAATCCAGAGAATGTGTAGGAATGAATATTTAGGGTGTAGAATAATAACAGAAGAAACATAAAGTTGAATCAGGATGACTTTATTGACATAAGCTCACTAAACAGAGATTCTGGATTTAATGTTGCAGCTTGAGGGGAGAGAAGGGGCTCGAACAGTTCATTTGGTTACTTGGCTAAAACATCAACCAAAAGGTGGGCACAGTAGATGAGGTTGAGATGCCAGAGCTGCCTTGTTTTACTGTGGAGGAAGGGATCCAAAGGCATAGGAAATTGGAGTATTAGAGTGGGTTTGTCATTTAAGATCTGCTCACCACCCTTTGCTGGATGCATCTTTCACTACAAGACAGATCCTTTTAGGAAGGACTCCATCTTTCACTACAACCCACACGTGTGTGTTCATGGATCCACAAACACAGTCAAGTTACAGAACATTCCATCACTACAAGGATTCTTCCTATTGTCCTTGTGAGAAGTCAGTTTGTGAGGGGAGTCCCAGAATCCTTGAAGAGCTCCATGATTGTTCTTCTCTGAAGGTCAGAAGTTACAGTGAGAACTTCTGTCACCAACTTGAGAAACGTAAATGCAATGAGGATAATTGGATCCTGGGGTGACGGAGGCCAAGTGGCAGCTCTTAGTCACCCGAATGCAAGGTGGGCTTGGTTGCAATGATGGACAGTAGAATCAAAGGAACCACCAGAATAGTCTGACTTGCAGAGACCTATGTGTTGACCAATGTTCATGGTTTTCCCAGAAGTGAAATGGGCAGTCTATCAAATATTTGCTTGATCTGTATGAGCCAAAAAGTTCTATGTCATTAAAATTCTAACCTGAATCATAAAAGCAGAGAGTCACAGCCCTAAATCGATTGCCAGACTTGAGTCAGTTTACAGACCCAGAACCCTCTGAATGAAAAGGAAGACAGATCCTTTTAGGAAGGACTCCATTACACTCTGGAAACTTTAACGGTTAATCTTTTGACCAGCCTTCTTGAAAAGGACCTACGGCTATTCACCAGGATGACTGTGCATTAGGGAAAAGGGAATAATCAGACTTTTAAGGGATTTACGGACACCAGCTCTGGACTGACTAATTCCAGGAGACCCCGAACATCACTGGGGTCCACCAGTCACAGAAGGGGCTTATGGAGGTCAGGTGATCCATGGAGTTTTAGCTAAGGTCTGTCTCACAGCGGGGTCAGTGATTCCCTGAACCCATCCTGTGGTTACTGCCTCAGTTGTGACATGCATGGTTGGAATAGACATACTCAGTAGCTGGTAGAATCCCCATATTCATTTCCTGACCTGTGAAGTCGGCTATTTTGATGGGGAAGTTCAAGTTGAAGCCACCAAAATTGATTGCCTCTACCTACAAAATAGTAAACCAAAAGCATTTCTTTGAGATATTGCAGAGATTAGCACTACCATCGAAAGACTTGAAAGATGCAGGGGTGGTGATTCCTACCACATCCCCAGTTAACTCTCCTATTTGTCATATGCGGAAGATAGATGGGTCTTGGAGAATGCCAGTGGATTATCAAAAGCTTAAACAGGTTGTGACTCCAATTGCATGCAACTGCTGCACCAGATGTGATTTCCCTGCTTGAGCAATTAACACATCCTCTGGAACGTGGTATGCAGCTATTGATTTGGTAAATGCCTTTTTCTCCGTCCCTGTCCATGAGGTCCACCAGAAGCAGGCTGCTTTCATATGGTAAGGCCAGCAATATACCTTTGCGGTCTCACCTCAGGGGTATAACAACTCTCCTGCCCTATGACACAACTCAGTTCAGAGGCATTTTGATCACCTTTCTCTTCCGCAAGACATCCCACTGGTCCATTATATTTATGTCATTATGCTGATTGGACCTAGCAAGTAAGAAGGAGCAATCACTGTAGACTTATTGGTAAGACATCTGAAAGTCAAAGGATGAGAAATACACCAAACTAAAATTTAGGGGCATTCTACCTCAGTAAAATCACTGGGGCTCAAGTGTTGGGAAGCATGTCAAGATATGCTTTCTAAGGTGGAAGATAAGTTTCTGCATCTGGCTCCCTTACAACCAAAAAAGGGGCATAATGCCTAATGGGCCTTTTTGGATTTGGGGGGCAGCATATTTCTCATTCAGGTGTTTTACTCTGGCTCTTTTATTCCGTGACCCCAAAAACTGCTAGTTTTGAGTGGGTCCAAAACAAGAGAAGACTTACAACAGGTCCAGGCTGCCATGCAAGCTGCTCTGCTACTTGGGGCAAATGATCCAGCAGATCCAATGATGCTTGACATGCTCATGGCACACAGAGGTGCAGTTCAGAGCTTTCGGCAGGCTGATGCAGCTAACCCAGAGTCACAGTGCAGGCCTTTAGGATTTTGAAGCAAGACCCTGTTATCATCCACAGGTAATTACTCTTCTTTTGAGAAACAGCACTTGACTTGCTACTGAGCCTTAGTAGAGATTAAATGCTTAACCATGGGTCACTAAGCTGTCATGTGACTTGTACCGCCCATCATGAACTGGGTGTTACCTGACCCACCATGCCATAAAGCTGGGTGTGCACAGCAGCACACCTCCATCAAATGGAAATGGTATATACATCAGACCCAAGCAGCCCTGAAGGCATAAGGAAGTTACATTAAAAAGTGGCCCAAATGCCCATGGTCCCCACTCCTGCTACACTGCCTTCTCTCTCCCAGCCTTGACCTACGGTCTCACTCCTTAAGACCAGTTGACAGAGGAAGAGAAGACTTGGGCCTGATTCACAGGTGTTTCTTCTTGGCATTCAGGAACCATCTCAATGTGGAGAGCTGCAGCCCTGCAGCCCCTTCCTAGGACATCACTGGAGGATAATGGCAAAGGGAAATCCTCCCAGCAGGCAGAACTCAAAGCTCACTGCTCAGAAGGAGAAATAGCCAGATGTGCAACTGTATACTGACTCGTGGGCTTTGGACAATGGTTTAGACAGATGGTCAGAGACTTGGAAGGAACATGACTGGAAAGTTGGTGACAAAGAAATCTGAAGGAAGAAGTGTGTGGGTAGCCTTCTCTAAATGGGCAAAAAATGTAAAGATATTTGTGTCCCATGTGAATGTTCATCAAAAGGTGACCTCAGAAGAGGAGAGTTTTAATAATCAAGTGGATGGAATTACGTTTTCTGTGGTTACCAGCAGCATCTTTCCTCAGCCACCCTGTCATATCTTAATGCGGTCACAGACAAAGGGGCACGAACACAGTGGCAGTGATGGACGTGATGCATGGGCTCAGCAGCATGACCCTTCCATCACCTTGGCTGGCTGGAGTCCCCAGTATGGACTATTACCTGGGGTGATCAGCCAGTTACCTGGTGGCAGGTTGATTACATCGGACCACTCCCATCATAGAAGGAGCAAGATTTTGTTCTTACTGGAATAAAACACTTACTCAGGATATGACTTTGCCTTCCTCACATGCAATGCTTCTGCTAGAACTACTATCCACGGACTTATGGAACGCCTTATCCACGATCATCGTATTCCACGTGGCATTGCTTCAGATCAAGAAACTCACTTCACGGCAAAAGAAGGGCTACAGTGGGCCCGTGCTTGTGGAACTCCCCGGACTCCCCACGCTCCCTGTCATCCTGAAGTAACTGGTCTGATAGATCGATGGAATGACGTTCCGAAAACTCAGTTACAGTGCCGACTGGGTGGCAATACCTTGTAGGACTGGAGCGAGATTCTCCAAAAGGCTGTCTACAGCCTGAGTCAGTGCCCAGTATGTGGTCTTTCTCCCATAGCTGGGATTCACGGGTCCAGAAGCCAAGGGGTGGAAATGAGAGTGGCAACACTCACCCCTAGTGACCCACTGGCAAGATTTTTGCTTCTTGTTCCCATAACTTTATATTCTGCTGGCCTAGAGGTCTTAGATTTAGAATAAGGAGTGCTTCCATGAGGAGACACAACAACGATTCCACTGAACTAGAGGTGAAGACTGCCGCCTGGCCACTTTGGGCTCCTCACGCCTCTGAATCACTCTGAATCAATAAGCAAAAGGAGGGGCACTGTTTTGGCTGGGGTGACTGGTCTTAATTACCAAGAGAAAACTGGGCTACTATTAGATAACTGAGGTAGGGAAGGGGATGTCTGGAACAGAGGAGATTCCCAGGGCATCTGCCATGCCCTGTGGTTAAGGTCAATGTAGAACTACAAAAACCAATGGCTCAGACCCTTCAGGAATAAAGGTTTGGGACACTCCACCATGTAAAGAGCCATGACCAGTTGAGATACTTGCTGAAGACAAAGGGAATGTGCAGTGGGCAGTGGAAGAAGGTAGGGATAAGCGCCAGCTACACCATATGACTAGTTACAGAAATGAGGAGCACAGAAATGAGAGATACAGAATGAGAGAGAGTGGAGTATTTCTTCCTTATGTTGACATCAGTATATTTATATACATAAAATAACCAAATTAAAAAACTTTTTCTCTCTCTTATGCCCTTATCATCTAATATAAGATGTATCGATAGTAGTTAGCTCTACATCTAGTACTTAAGTTCCAGGATATCAAAAACAGAAGTGAACATCACCCAAGGATTTTTCATCTTCTTTTGGGGGAAAGAATTAGTGCAATTTTGGCTGTATGCAAAATAATACAGCAGGATAATTCTATCATGTTAGATGAAAGTGTGACTTTGTTATTTTTTTATTTGAAGATTAACCTAGTTTATGGAGATGTGTATGGGTGCCATTATGGATGGGCCATAACGACTTCTTTAATGTGTCAGCTTGACTAGGCTATGGCCCCCAGTTATTCAATCAAACACTAACCCAGATGTTGCTGTGAAGTTATTCTTCAGATGTAATTAAAGCTCCTAATCAGTTGACTTTAAGCACTGGAGAATATCCTGGATAATCTGGGTGGGCCTGACTTAATCAGTTGGGGGGGGGCCCTTAAAAGCAGGGCTGCGTCTTCCCCAAAAGAGAGAAGAAACACCACCTGTGGACCACAGCTTCAGCCCATGCCTGGGGGTTTCAGTCTCCTCATGGTCTTCCTTCCTAATGGCCTACTTTATGAATTTCGGACTTGCTTAACTAGCCCCCATTATTACATAAGCCAACTCTAACTCCTTGTAATAAGTCATATATATATATATACTGGCTCTGTTCCTGAGTTTGACCCCTGATACACCTAACCTGCCCAGGATGCTTGAGGGTCCTCTCTCTGCAGTGGTCTTGGCCTCAGGCTTCTCCCTTAAAACCTTCCTCTCTTCCCTCCCATCATGTTATGTGTCCTCCCGGATGTGCATGTGATGAGGAGCTGAGGTCTCCTACCCACAGCCTCATGAGTGAGCTCGAAAGTGGGTCCTCCAGCCCCAGTCCAGCCTTCATAGGAGACAACAGCCCCTGCTGATAGCTCGACTGCAACCACATGAGAGACCTGAACCAGAGCCACAAGGCTAAGCCACTCTTGGCTTCCTGATTCAGAGATCAGGATTATAAGTGTCTGCTGTTCTAAGTTCCTAAGATTTGGGGTCATTTGTTATGCAGCCATAGCTAACTAATACAGATAAAGAGAGGGAGAGGGATTGTTCCAGACAAAAGGAAGAGTCTAAGCAAAGGCCTTGCATGGGGTGGGGTCTGAGAAAGACCAGTGGGAACATGTCATGAGATGAGGCCAGAGCAGTTGGCTGGGGTTTCCTGACCAGGCCTGGCACCCAGTAAGTCCTCCATAAACAAAGCTGTTGGGATGACATTTCTCAGAGGAACTGCAGATGGTGCCTCTCCTTAGCTCCCTTCATACTGCAGAGGAAATGTCTGCCCTGACCACAGAACGGGGGCGTCTTATTGCCACCCCCCGCCCCCAAGCTGCCTTTTGTTTATGTTGTGTTTTGTTTTTTTCTGGGTTCCTCGTTTATAGTCACCAGATGTTCGTTGCTTTTAAATGCACTGGCTAGGGTTCATGGCGTTCTGGGGGAGACACGCTGCCTAGGGATGCAGAGTTATTATAAATGAGTCCATTAAGGGAGGTGGATTTGTTAAAAGGTTGTCTTCGTTCCACCTGGTCCAAAGCAGCACTCACATGATCGATGATTGCCGAGCTCTGGACACGTCTTAAACCTCGGCGCGTTCTTAATGCCTCAAAAGTTTCCAATTAAAGTCAAATGGCTCTTGGCAAAGTCCAAGGCATTTTTACTAACTAAAATAAATACCTGGGCAGGCTCCGTGGTTTATGACTTCTTCACGCGGTTGAGGATAAACAGCGAGGAGGCCGGGGTTAGAGGGATGTTAGGGATGAGAGGCCGGCCAGCCCATGGAAATCAGCTAGAGCGTGATGCCCGCCTGTGGGCAGGGCCGGGAGCCGCGTGTCCACAGGCACTGGGCTGGATGGATCCTGTCACCCCTGTGCCTGCGGGAAAACCACGGCTCCGAGGCGGGGGGTGATGACCAAGGGCAGGCTGAGCCGGGCTGCTGGGCTGAGGCGGGGGTTGCAGTCAGCCTTGGCTCAGGCTCCCTCCCGGCCACCTCATGAGCTCTCTGAGCCTTTCTGCACCAGCCTTGTAGGGCCATCGTGCTGAACAGGTAGGCGAAGTCTCTAGCAGGTGCCAGCACAGCGAGCCTGAGGGCCTGTCAGCCGTAGGTACCATCTCCCTCCTGTGCTGCCTCCGTTCTCATGGCTTCTTCCTGTGAAGGGAACTTGCTGGCCAGAATGCCTCCTCTCCTTTGCTTTCTTCTCAGTCTTCTGTTTGGGGCCACCCGGTGCACATACAGGTTCACCTTAGCAGCAGCTGGAGTCTTGGGGCACTGCTGTGAGGTGGGGCTAAATCCAGGCTTTCTGCTCCTGAGAGCTCAGGGTCCCATTCTGGGTGCTCCGTGCCTTGGGTCCCAGCCCAAGCGGTTCACTTCTGTCTCCCCGAGGCTCCACCATTCCCCTGCCCACTGACCCGAGAAGGCCACCTCTCAAGGAACCACGCTCTACCCAAGAAGTTAAGGTCTCTGGGTCAAGAAGGGTTAAAGCAGCGTCCAGGGGCAACCAGGAAGGCTGCCCCGGGGGGGGCGGGGTGTGTCCTGGAAGAGGAGGGGCACCCAGGCCAGGAAGGGACGTGGCAGCCTTCCAAGGCAGATGAGCTGCGGACAGGAGGAGCCCCTCCTTCCTGAGGCAACCCCTGTGTGGCTGGTGCTCGGAGTCCAGCTTCAATTGTTCAGACCACGTGCAGGTCGACACCCAGGGGTTCCCAGGGGTGCTGGCTGCCCTCAAGGCATGGTAGTCCAAGGGTGTGGTGGCTGACCCCAGGGGCTGTGGGGGGACATTTGGAAGAGTGTGGGCAGCTGCTCCCCTCCCATGGGGTCCTCCCTCCTTTTCATTCTTCCTAGACTCCCCCATCCAGTGGGAACAGCCTCTCTTCCCCCACAGGGTTCTGCCATGGGACCCCCTTTGCCCCAGGGCATGCTGGGTGTTTGTGTGATACATTACCAGATTGGTGTGATGCTCTGAGGTCCCCTGTTTCCCTTACGTTTCAAAGGTGTGGCCTGAGGTTAGCATGCTGGCTCTCTCCTGACTTCCCCAGGGCAGGACAGGTACAGTGAGAGCCCTGCCCTGCCTTCCCCAAACCCTGATCTCCTTTCCCCAGCCTTCAGATCCCAATGTACCCGCCGTGTCTCAGGTCCAGGTTGACTTCTGTTTGTGTGTCCTCTTCCTGGTCCTCTTCAATTGATTCATGAAGATGCAGTTGTTGTTTTATATGTGGATCAGGCACTGTGTGCCGTGGGAGGGGCCTGGGCCCTAGGGGGTCACTGAGCCCCTTCCAGTGATGTGGATGCTGGGGCAGGCAGGTCCAGCTGAGCTGTGGGGTCAAGGCCCTGGGGGGCCTGCGGACCTCACCTCCTGTTTCAGCACAACCCTCAGGCACACAGGACCACCCTAGCACAGATGGACACCTGAGGGCACTGAGGGTGAAGGGCTCCCATGGACACAACCAAGCAGTGACAGCTGCGCCCCTTTGGTACCAAGTGATGTACTGACTCAGCAGTAATGACTGAGCCCCGATTCTGCCCCAGCCACCGTCCTAGGTGCTCCCTGAGGTCTGAGAGTAACCTGGTCACTGCCTCTTCCAGGGGACAAGGACAGAACCCCCACTGCAGCCTGCTTGCCTGACATCTCCACCCCTCACCTCATCCCCATGTGAAGCAGCCCAGGGCCAGGAGTCCCGAGGTCTCTGAAGTTGTTGGCCAGGGGCTGATGTCATCCCCGGAGCCTCAGCTTTCTCATCTGCAAAGTGGGCTTGGCGAGACAGTTGAGTTTGCTCACAGCATTGCCACAGCAGATGAGAAGCCTCCTGGCTCTTGTCTCTCCAAAGCCCAGGACTGGGGAGGTGGCCATGCTGTGGGAGCCCACGGGAGTCATAGAGAATAAAGTTATGGTTCCAGAAAAACGCTGTGGCCATGGATTTTATAGAAAGAACAAACATGAAAAATATAACCTCGTTTACTCACCAGGGAGCCCTTGACAGGATCAGCCAGCAAGGCAACTCTCAGAGCGCTCATCTAAGGTGCCTGCTGCTCCAGGGGGTGGGGATCTCAGCTTGCTTCCTTTCAAACAAATATTTCTCATGGTTTTCATCCTCCCCTCCCCCTTTTATGACTTGGATTTGTTTCGAACGATTAATTGCTCTGTTGCCTTTTTCTTGGTTATTCTGTGACATTTGTAAGCAATATCCTGATGATTCTAAAATGTGTGTGATTTAGAACCGAGAGTCTAGTATGGCCAGGGTGTTGAGCAGTACGAAACCTTGGCTCCTCACTGGGCATGTGAACCTGCCTGGGCGCTGGGAAAACCAGTATGGCACCAGCTGGCAAAGCTGAGGAGTCCTGACAGTTCCACCCCTGGGCAAGTGCCTGCATGACAGGTGTCAGGAGACCAGCACGGGAGCATCTCCAGGAAGCTCCTCTCGGCAGCGAGGTTGTGGGGCAGCCACGTGTCCCCTGGCAGGACAGTGGACAAGTGGTGCGTGTTCATACAATGAGAACGATGCTGTCCTGAGAGTAAATTAATTACAGCTACGTCCGTAGCCACGCGAAGAGGCAGGTCACAGAAGAATGTGTATCACATGGTCCTATTTATCTAAAGTCTGACAGTATTCAAGATTACACACTACGTCAGTTAGGGAGGCACGCATCGGTGGCAAGGCTGTGTCTGAAAGACACAGGGCAGGTCGGCACGGAATTCAGGGCGGCAGTCACGTCTGTGGAGGACGATGGGAGGCGGGATGAGGACAACCTGACGGACACACAGGTGCTCACTTCTTGGTCTTCTTTTGGCATGCTTTATACCTCACACACGTGCTAGAAATAATCACGTCTGTGAACTCGCTGTTGTTAAAAAGAAGTTTTTGAAGGTCTATCTGGAAAGTCTCCCAGGTCTCCACGCTTCAGAAATTCCACTCCCCCACCTTCCTGCCCTCAGCCCCAAACGCCTGCGCACTTTCCTCTCCGTCCACCTCCGAGTCTCTCTCCTTCCCACGGGCCCCTGGGCTTTGCTCTTCCTCCCCCGGGGCCAAGTCCCCTCCGTTTCTGCCAAAGGGAAGACTCTACCATCTCATCCCGTCCTCCAGAATGAACAAAGGATTCATGATAAAATATTCTGGCTTAATATTCTCAGCATGCATTCCTGTTGAATTAGTTCATCCACAGTGTCCATGCACGTAGCACCCTTCCAGTGTGTTGGAAAACTTGCTAGAGCTTTCAGATCCCTTGCCAGGTGTCCCCTGTCATCCTACCAGAGACCCAGCCTCTGTCCCAGGGCATGGCCCCTTCTTTCCCAGGGATCCTTTCTCATGGAGCAGCTCTGTATTTGGGACACTCTGCTTGGGGGGGCTTCCCACAGCAGTGGGGGAAGCTGTGACTTTCCGGAAACACATAGGGTCAGTCCCTGAGTGATGGACATGTTCACAGCCTGAATTGGGGTCTGCCTACAATTTATAGATGGCCATTTTCTCATCACTGTGCCCACTCTTCAAAGTTATGTTGAAGTCCTGACTCCCCAGGACCTCAAAATGTTACCTTTTTAGAAATAGCGTCATTACAAATGCAATTAAGATGAGGTCATGCTAGAGTAGGGGGGGCTCTGATCCAACACGATTGGTGCCCTTAAAGAGGTGACACAGCCATAGACACAGAGGGTAGAGGCCACCTGAAGACAGAGGCCTAGGCTGGAATGCTGTGGCGGCGAGCTGAGGAGCCCAAGGATGGCCAGCCACTGACCAAACCCGGGAGAGGCAGGGAAGGATCCCGAGGGACCTTGGACTTCTGGCCTCCAGACCGCGAGACAATAAATGTCTGCTGCCTAAGTCACCCCCTCCGTGGTACTTCACCGTGGCCGTCGGAGGCAAACATACCAGGTGTCGTCACAGAATAAAGCTAAAGCCACCTGGAGCCCCGTCACTCCGAGGAAATGGCCACTGAGCTTCCGATGACCACCCTTCTAGCAGTTTCAATGCACAGAGTCGGACACTGACTCACAGCTTCTCTAGGCTGCTCTGAGACCTGCTTTGCCACCTAAGGATGTATACTGTAGATCTTCACATGTAGATTTTCAGCATCACTTTAAATGACTGCAACATCCCACGCACAGATTGAACATACTTTAACAAAGCCCCGTTGGTGGATACTAAGGTTGTGCTCTCTTCTCCCCCCTCCCTTCATCCTTTCTCCATCCTTCCTCCCTCCCTCCCTCCCTCTTCCTTCTCCTCCCTTCTCTCTCGCCCTCTCCTCCTCACCCTTCCTCTCCCTCCCTCCCTGTATCTCTCCCTTTCTCCTCTTGCTCTCTCTCCCTCACTCTCTGTCTCTCACTCTCAAACCTCCCTGACTCTGTAAAGAAATGAGAAAACACAGACCTTTCTGATCACAAATGTTTTTAAATGCCTGCGTATTAATGACTGGTGAGTATGTGCGTTGGCGAGAGGAGGGCGATCTTTCTTGTCTTAAATGAGAAAAAGTCATAGGAAAAATGGGCTTTGTGTTGTCAAACATTAGCCTGAGCAGACACCCTCTGAGAGCTGGACCCCAGGGGCTTCCTGAGACCAATTGCATTTTTCCTGAAGGAGTGTGTTTAACGTCAGCACCCTGAGGAGCTTGGCCCAGAAGAGCCCTGAAGGCCAAATATTTACACAGCCAACCTCAAAGCCCCATGGAAATGACCTCATGAACATTGTTTTTAATTCATAAGACATGGTGATGAATAAGAAGCACTGCCTTGTCTAACACTCATTTCTGGACAGTGGGAGCTGGGGGACTGGGTTCCTGAGAGACAGCGGCACAGGGATGGCATTCAGTCCTGGCTCCTGCTCCCTCGCTGTGTGGCCTTACGTAAGTCACTGCAGTTCTCTGAGCCCATTTCTGCTATGGAATGTAGATGGGAGCGGTGCCAACCTGCAGCTGTATGGTGAGGATGAGATGTAATGGTGAGTGCAGATCTGTCTGCGTGGGCGTTTTTCAGTTGGTGGTGGGACTCGGGGTCCACAGCCTTGCTGAACTGGGGTCGTCTTGTTTGCTGTTGAGGGCTTGACGAAGAGCCACCGTGCCCTGCTCAGGGTTAAATTAGATGGCAGGGGAGCCTCCAGGAAACAGCCAAGCCAATAGGATATACGAGGGGTGTTCTCTTTCCCAAATTTGGAACCTCCCGGCTCATGAATAGCTGATAAGTGACTGTCCTCTGGTCCACCACCCAGCCCCCTGCCTGCATCCCCTTGGACCACAGCAGCCAATACTCAACTGCCAGCACCTGCATCTCCAGCTGAGGACTTCCACCTCAGGCCCTTGCTCTCTGCCTGTGCGAGGCAGGCCAGAGATGCCTGAGGAGTAATGAGTGACCTTCAGGGCCAGCCCTCAAACAGAGACTGATGGGAGCCAGCGGATCAATACTATATCTCCTTTGTCCCCTGGGTTGGCTACTCCTGAGGAGTGGGTTCTACACTGGGCCCCAGAATTCTCCTGGGGGAGTAAGCTGCCTACAGTGGTAACCGTGACAACACACCCTCTGTGAGTGTGCCTTCCCTTCCTTGCCCCACATCCCTCCCGGTTTGTGTTACTACCTGGGATCACCGCTCAGACAAGGCATCTGCACTGTAACGCTTGTCTATGGCTCTGCTTCTGAGGCAGCCTGAGGGGCATGTCTTCATCTCTGAATCACCCAAACCGCGACCCCCTATGGCCTGTACCAGCTGTCTTCCTCTTCTCAGCACATTGTACTCCATCCTTCTGGTTGCTCAAACTCAAACTCTTGGCAACGTCTTTGATGCCTTTCCGTCTTGACTACTCCCCACATCTGTTCCATCACCGGCTGGCTCTAACTACAAAACCCATTAACAGACTTCATATATCCCAACTGTGTTTCTGAAAAATGATTATAAAGGAAAAATCCTGAGAAGAAGAAAAGAAACATTGCATACAGAAGAATATAGATAAAAACAGCAGACTTGTCAGAAGGCATGCGAATCAGAAAATAATAGAGGAATGTTTATTTTTCACTGTGTGATTTCACTTACTAGAATTTTTTATTGAGGTAGAGTTGATTCCCAATATTATATTAGTTTTCAGGTATACAACATGATTCAATATTTTTATAGATTATACTCCATTTAAAATTATTGTAAAATATTGTCTATATTCTTTGAGCTGTACAATATATCCTTGTAGTTTGTTTATTTATGGAGAGAGCCTTGATGTACAATATTATATAATTTACAGGTTTACAGCATAGTGATTCACAATTTTAAAAGGATATACTCCATTTATAGTTATTAGAACATATAGGTTATATTCAATGTGATGTGCAGTATGGTTTTGTAGCTTTTTTATTTTATACATAGCAGTTTGCACCTCTTAACCCTCTACCCCTGTCTTGCCCTCCCCCTTCCTTCTCCCCACTGGTAACTACTAGTTTGTTCTCTTTATCTGTGAGTCTATTTCCTTTTAGTTATATTCCCTAGTTTGCTTTCTTTTTTAGATTCCACATATAAATGAGATCATACAGAATTTGTCCTTCTCTATCTGATTTATTTCACTTAGCATAATGCCCTCCAAGTTCACCCATGTTGCTGCAAATGGCAAAATTTCATTCTTCTTCATGACTGAGTAGTATTCCATTGTGTGTGTGTGTGTGTGTGTGTGTGTGTGTGTGTGTGTGTGTGTGTGTGTATCACATCTTCTTTATTCATTCATCTGTTGATTGACACTTTCACATCTTGGCAATTGTAAATAATGCTGCCATGAACATTGGGGTGCATGCATTGTTTTGAATTAGTATTTTGGGTGGGGTTTTTTGGATATAGATCCAGCAGTGGAATTGCTGGGTCATATGGTAGTTCTATTTTTAATTTTTTGAGAAACTGCCATATTGTTTTCCACAGTGGCTACACCAATTTACATTCCCACCAACAGTGTACAAGACTTCCCTTTTCTCCACATCCTCACCAATATTTGTTTCCTGTGTTCTTTTTGATCATGGCCATTCTGACAGGTGTGAAGGGACAGCTCATTGTGGTTTTGATTTGCATTTCCCTGATGATTAGTGATATTGAGCATCTTTTCATGTGCCTGTTGGCCATTTGCATTTCCTCTTTGGAAAAATGTCTATTCAGTTTTTCTGTCAATTTTTAAATTGAGTTGTTTGCTCTTTTGATGTCAATTTGTATGATCTGTTTACATATGTTGAATATTAACCCCTTATCAGTCATATTGTTTGCAAATATTTTCTCCCGTTTAATGTATTGTCTTTTTGTTTGGTTTCTGGTTTCCTTTATTGTGCAAAAGCTTTTAAGTTTAATTAGATCATATTTGTTTATTTTTGGTTTTGTTTCCTTTGCCTAGCAGTCCAAACCAAAATATATCACTATGATTTGTGCCAGACAGTGTTCTGCCTATGTTTTCTTCTAAGAGTTTTATGGTGTCCAGTCTTACACTTAGATCTTTAATCCATTTTGTATTTATTTTTGTATATGGTGTGAGAAAATCTTCTAATTTCATTCTTTTACATATAGTTGTCCAGTTTTCCCGCACCACTTATTGGAGACACTTTTTTTCACCACTGTATATTCTTTCATCTTTTCTCATATATTAATTGACCATAAATGTGTGGGTTTATTTCTGAGTTCCCTGTTCGGTTCCATTGATTTCTGTGTGTTTTTGTGCTGGTACCATACTGTTTTGATGACTGTAGATTTGTAGGATAGTCTAAAGCCAGGGAGCATGATGCCTCCAGCTCTGTTCTTTCTCAAGTTTGCTTTAGCTATTAGGGGTCTTTTGAGTTTCCATGGAAATTTTAGAATTATTTCTTCTACTTCTGTGAAAATGCCATTGGTAATTTGATAAGATTGCATTGAATCTGTATATTACCTTGGATAGTATGGTTATTTTCAAGAATGTCAATTCTCTCAATCCAAGAACATGGTTTATCTTTCCATCTGTTTGTGTCATCTTCGATTTCTTTCATCTATGTCTTAAAGTTTTCCGAGTACAACTCTTTTGCCTCCTTAGAAAAGTTTATTCCTAGGTATTTTATTCTTTTTGATGTGCTGGTAAATGGGATTGCTTCCTTAATTTCTCTTTCTGATAGTTTGTTGATAGTGTATAGAAATGCAACAGATTTCTGTGTATTAATTTTGTATCTTGCAACTTTACTGAAATCATTGATGAGCTGCAGTAATTTTTGGTGGTGTCTTTAAGATTTTCTATGCATAGTATCATATCATCTGTAAACAGTACAGTTTTACTTGTTCCTTTCCAATTGGGTTCCTTTTATTTCTTTTTCTTGTCTAATTGCTGTGGACAGGACTTTGACTACTATGTTGAATAAAAGTAGTAAGAGTGGGCATCCTTGTCTTGGTCCTGGTCTTAGAGAAAGTGCTTTCAGCTTTTCACCATTGAGTATGTTAGCTGTGGGCTTGACATATATGGGCTTTATTATGTTGAGGTATGTTCCCTCTTATACCCACTTTCTAGAGAGTTTTTATCATAAATGGGTGTTGAATTTTGTCAAAAGCCTTTTATGCTTCTGTTGAGATGATTCTGATTTTTATTCTTTGATTTGTTAATGTGTGTATCACATTGATTGATTTGCAGGTATTGAAAAATCCTTACATCCCTGGAATAAATTCCACTTGATCATGGTGTATAATCTTTTTAATGTATTGTTGGTTTGGTTGCTAATATTTGTTGAGGATTTTTATAGCTAGGTTCATTAGTGATATTGACCTGTCCTTTAATTTTTTTGTGATATCTTTGTCTGATTTTGGTAACAGGGTGATGCTGACCTTGTAGAATGAGTTTTGGAAGACTTCCTCCTGCAATTTTTTGGAATAGTTTCAGAAGGATAAGTGTTAACTCTTCTCCATATGTTTGGTGGAATTCATCTATGAAGCCATCTGGACCTAGACGTTTGTTTGCTGGGAGTTTTAAAATTACTAATTCATTTTCTTTAATGGTAATTTGTTCATATTTTATTTCCTCCTGGTTCAGTTTTGTATTTCTAGGAATTTGTCCATTTTTCTAGATTATCCATTTAACTGGCAAATGGTTGTTCATAGTAATCTCTTATGATCCTTTGTATGTCTGTGGTACTGGTTTTAACTTCTTCCTCATTTCTGATTTTATTGATTTGGCTCCTCATTTTTCCTTGCTATATCTGACTAGAGGCTTAATAATTTTGCTTATATTTTCAAAGAACCAGCTCTTAGCTTCATCAATATTTTCTAATTTAAGTCTCTCATTTATTTCTGCTCTGATCTTTATGATTTCTTTCCTCCTAATAATTTTGTGTTTTGTTTGTTCATCTTTTTCTAGTTCCTTTAGGTGCATAGTTAGGTTGTTTATTTGAGATTTTTCTTGCTTTCTGAGGTAAGCTTGTATCCCTATAAACTTCCCTCTTAGAATTGCTTTTGCTACAATCCCATAGATTTTGTCTGATACAACTATTGTCGCTCTGACTTTCTTTTCATTTCTGTTTTTATGAATACCTTTTTCCATACCCTCATTTTCAGTCTTTGTGTGTCTTCAGATTTAGAGTGTGTCTCTTGTAAGCAGCGTTTACAGGACTATTGTTTTTGTATAATTTCAGCCATTTCATATCTTTTAATTCAGCATTGAGTCCGTTTACA
This sequence comes from Camelus ferus, assembly GCF_009834535.1. Taxonomy (NCBI): domain Eukaryota; kingdom Metazoa; phylum Chordata; class Mammalia; order Artiodactyla; family Camelidae; genus Camelus; species Camelus ferus. The sequence continues at coordinate 4,304,120 of NC_045699.1, forward strand.
TTTAAAATAATTATTGAAAGCTGTGTACTTATTGCCCTATTGTTAATTGATTTGGGGTTGTTTCTGTAATTCATTTTGTTTCTGTCTTTTTTGTTGTTGTTGTTGTTCTCTTCCCTTGTGATTTGATGACTCTCTCTACTGCTATGGTTGAATTCCTTTCTGTGTGTGTGTGTAGATACGTGTCCCAATTATAAATTTTAGGTTTGTGGTTACTGTGAGTTTTATATATTGATATATATAACCTTTACCAATGCTATTTTTACTTTCATAATTTTTATGTTTCTACTTTTAGCCTTTTCTTTTTTGCTTAGAGAAGTCTCTTTAACATTTCTTGTAAAGCTGGTTTGGTGGTGCTGAACTTTTCTAGCTTTTACTTGTCTGTAAATTTTTGATCTCTCCATCAAATCTGAACAAAAGTCTTGCTGGGTAGAGTATTCTTGTTTGTAGATTTTCCCCTTTCATCACTTTAAATATATCATACCACTCCTTTCTGGCTTGCAGAGTATCTGTTGAAAAGTCAGCTGATAGCTTTATGGGCATTCCCTTGTAACATAATTTGTACTTTTTCCTTGCTGCTTTTAATATTCTTCCTTTAATTTCTGTCATTTTATTTACAGTATGTCTTGGTATGTTCCTCTTTGAGTTGATCCTATTTGGCACTTTCTGTGCTTCCTCGACCTAGATGTCTGTTTCCTTTCCCAGGTTAAGGAGTTTTTCAGCTATTATGTCTTCAGATATTTTCTGTGCCCTTTTGTCTCTCTCCTCCCCCTGGAACCCTTATAACATGTGTCTTAGTGCACATGATGTTGTCCCAGTGGCCTCTTAAACTGTTGTCATCTCATTTTATTCTTTTTTCTTTTTCCTGTTCAATGGCAGTGGTTTCCTTCTGTCTTCCAGCTCGCTGACCAGTTCTTCTGTAACATCTAATCTACTGTTGATTCTTTGCAGTATATTTTAAATTTCAGTTATTGTATTCTTCATCCATGCTTGGTTCTTTATATTTTCTAATTCTTTGTTTAAAATGTCTAATCTCTCATTCTGTCCGTCCATTCTTCTCCTGAGTTCTTTGATCATCTTTTTGATCATCACCTTGAACTCTTTATCAGGTAGGTTGGCTACTTCCACTTCACTTAGTTCTTCTCCTGGGTTTTTTGCATCTTGTCCTTTCATTTGGAACAAGTTCCTCTGCCACCTCATTGTGCCTAGTTTAATTCTTTTAATTTCTTTTTTTAATTATTTATTTATTTAACATTTTTTATTGATTTATAATCATTTTACAATGTTGTGTCAAATTCCAGTGTTCAGTTAATTCTTTTAATTTCAATGTGTCTGGTAAGCTGGTTATGTTGATTGACCTTGAAGAAGTGGCCTGTGTGTCCCCTCGGTGCACTGTCCTCTGGTCACCAGAGCTATATACTCTAGGGGTGCCTCCTACGTGGGCTGTTTCCTGCTGTTGTGGTGGGCTGACTACTGTGCCTAGCTGGCCCCTAGCTCCGGTTGCTTCCAGGCCCTGCATTATGCAGAGGCTACTGGCCACTGGTGGCTGGCTGCTGTACCTGGGGTCCTGGGGCTGGTGCTGGCTCGGTGGTGGACAGAGCTGTGCTCTGGAGGGCTCAATGGTGGGCAGAGCCAGTGTTCCGAGATCTACTTCTGACTTGATGGTGGGTGCGACCAGTTTCTGACATGGTTGGTTGCATGTTCTTGGATGTCTCAAACCTGGTGCTGGCCCGTTCGTGAGTGGAGCTGTGTCTTAAGTTGGCTGACTGAGGAGGCCAGCATATCTTAGAGCTGCTGCTGGTCTGCTGGTGGGTGGGACCAGGCCTTGGGGAGTCCAGGGGCTGTTATCAGCCTGCTGGTGGCTGGGGTGGGGCTCAGAGTTTCCTACAGCTAGTGCCAACTGACCAATGGGTGGAGCCATGTCCTGTTATCTCTGGCTGCAGGCTCGTGGTATCTTTGAGCTGGTGTTGGCCTGCTTCTGCTTGGGGCCATTTCCTGACACAGCTGGCCGTGGGGCTCAGGGTGTCCTGAAGCTTCTGTTGTCTGCTGGTAGAGGGAGCTGGATCCCAAGGTGGGTGGCTGAGGGGACTATGGTGTCTCAGTACTGGTGTTGGCCTGCCTGTGGGTGGGGTCAGGAAGCAGGTAGTGTCAGGGCTGGTACCATCCTACTGGTATGTGGCCTGTATCCTGTCACAGTAGGCCCCAGTGCTGCAGTGGTCCTGGGGCTGGTATCCACCCACTGGTGGGTGAAGATGGTTCTGGGGCTAGTGCTGGCTCATTGATGAGTGGAGATGGGCCCAGGTATTTCTAGTTGTAGGGCCCTGAGGGTCCAGGAGCTGATGTTGGCTCACTGGTGGACAAGGCCAGTGCTTGACACAGCTGGCTAAAATTAAAAGCACAACATTATTTGCATCGGCACCAAAAACTGAACTGTTTAGGTAAAAATCTAACAAAATATATATATGATATTTCTGTATGAGGATTATACTATATTGATATATGAAAAAAAACTATAAAGTTCTAATAAAAGAATCAAAGAAGTTTTAAATAAATGGAAAGATTTTCCATTTTCAAAGGTAGGAAGACTGAATGTCAAGATGTCAGTTCTTCCCAATTTGATCTAAAAATCCAATGCAATCTCCCTCAAAATCCCAGCAAGTCATTTTGTGGATATTGATAAAGTGATTATAAAGTTTATATGGAAAGGCAAGAGACCCAGAATAAGCAACCCAATGATGAAGTAGGGAAAAATTGAAAGGACTGACACTGTTTGATTTAAAGAAATATAATAAAACCATCATAATCAAGACAGTGTAGTATTGGTGAATAAAACAGAAAAATAGATCAGTGGAACAAAAGACAGCCTGGAAAAGACAGCCTAGACTGACTACAAATAAAGTCAATGGGTATTCAATAAATGAGCAAAAGCAATTCAATGGAGAAAGGATAGTTTTCAACAACTGGTGCTGAAACAACCAGACATCCACATAATTTAAAAATTAACCTAGACATAGACCTTATACCTTTCACAAACATTACTTCAAAATAGAACACAGACTTCAATATGAAATGGAAAATGATAAAACTTCTAGAAGGTAAAGTAGGAGAAAAATCTAGGTGACTGTGGATTTGGTGAAGATTGTTTAGATACAACAGCAGATGCATGGTCTAATGAAAGAAAAAAAGAAGTTGGATTCCATTAAAGTTAAAAACCTTTGCTGAGTGAAATATGCTGTTCAGAGAATGGGAAGACAAGCCACAGACTCAGAGAAATTATTTTAAAATACATATCTGATAAAAGGCTTGTATCTAAAATACACAAAGAGCCCTTAAAACTCAAAAATAAGAAAACAAACAACTCAATTAAAAATGGGCAAAAGATCTGAAAAGGTAACTCACCAGATAAGACATATAGATGGCAAATGAGTATATGAAAAGATGGTCAACATCATATGTAATTACAGAATTGCTAATTAAAACAATGAGATTCCATTACACACCTATTTGAATGGTTAAATTCCAAAACACTTCCAACACCAAATGCTGGTGAGCATGTGAAGCAACAAGAATTCTCATTCTGTGCTAGTAGGAATGCAAAATGGCATAGCCACTTTGGAAGTCAGTTTGGCATTCCTTAGAAAGCTAGACATTTTCCTACCATACAATCCAGAAATTGTGCTCATTGATATTTCCCCCCAGCTGTATTGGGACATTATTGATGCATAACATGTGGAAGTTATTTAAGCTATTCAATGTGATGATTTAATACATGTATATATTGCAAAATGACTACCACAATAAGGTGAGTTAACAAATTCATTCCTCACATAATTATCACTTTTGTGGTGATAAAATTTAAAAGCTACTCTCTTAACAACTTTAAAGTATATAATATAGCATTGTTAATTATAGTCACCATACTGTACATTACATTACCAGAACTTACTCATCTTATAACTGGAAGTTTGTACCCATTGCACAGCATTTCCCTATTTCCCCCATCCTTTGGCTGTTGGCAACCAACATTTTGTCTGACTTATTTTACTTTCTCAAGGTCCATCCATGTTATTTCAAAAAGCAGGATTTCCTTCCTTTTTTGTGTCTAAATTGTATATAAATTATATATAAATACCACAATTTCTTTATCTGTTCATCCACTGATGGACACTTAGGTTTCCATGTCTTGTCTATTGTAAATAATGTCCCAAATACCATGGAGTGTAGACATCTCCTCAAGACAGTGTTTTCATTTCCTTCAGATATATACACAGAAGTGGGATTGTTGGATCATACGGTAGTTCTAGTTTTTATTTTTTGTGGAACTTCCCGTATTTTTCTCCATGGCAGTTGTACCAATTTGCATTCCCACCAAAACTGCACAAAGGTTTCATTTTCTCCATTGTCTATTTGTCTATTTTTATTCCAATAACATACTGTTTTGATTACTATCGCCTTGTAGTAAAGTTTGAAATCAGAAATTATGATACCTCAAACTATGTTCTTCTTTCTCTAGATTGCTTTAAGCATTCTGAGTCTTTTGTGTTCCACACAAATTTTAGGACTATTTTTTTCTATTTCTGCAAAAAGGGTCCTTGAAATTTTGTCAGGGATTACATCTATAGATGCCTTTGGATAGTATGGAAATTTTAAACAATATTAAATATTAATTCTTCTAATCCATGGACACTGGATATCTTTCCATTTATTTGTGCTTTCTTCAATTTCCTTCATCAGTGTGTTGTAATTTTTAGTTTACAGATTTTATGCCTCTTTGGTTAAATGTATTCCTAAATATTTTTTTTTTAATTGGGGCTATTGTTCGATTTTTTCTTTATTTTTCTGGATAGTTCATTGTTATTGAATCAAAACACAAAAGCTTTTTGTATGTTGATTTCTTATCCTACAAATTTACTTAATTTATAACTTGTAAGAGTTTTTGGTAGAGTATTTAAGGTTTACCTTATATATAATATTTGAAACAGTGTCAGTTTTATTTCTTCCTTTCCAATTTGAATGCCTTTTATTTCTTTTTCTTGCCCAATTGCTATGACTAGGACTTCCAGTACTACGTTGAATAAGAGTAGGTAGAGTGGGCATCCATGTCTTACTCCTGATCTTAGCAGAAAAACTCTTAATCCTTCACTGTTGAGTATGATGTTTTCTGTGGGCTTGTCAGACATGGCCTTTATTATGTTGAGGTACATTCTCTACCCAATTTGTTGAGAGCTTTTATCATAGAAAATGTTGTATTTTGTCAGTTGGTTTTTCTGCATCTATTGAGGTGATAATATAATTTGTATCTTTCATTCTATTAATGTGTTATATCACATTTATTGATTTACATATGTTGAACCATCCTTGCATCCTGAGGATAAATTGCACTGGATGATGATATATAATCCTTTTACTCTACTACTGAATTCAGTTTGCTAGTATTTTATTGAGTCTTTTTGTTTGTTTGTTTGTTTGCATCTTTGTTAATCACTGATTTTGGCCTGTATTATTCATTACTTGTAGTGTGCTTATCTGACTTTAGTATCAGGGTAATTTTGTCCTGGTAAAATGAATTTGGGGTGTTCTTTCTTTTTCAATTTTTTGAAGAGTTTGAGAGGGATTAATGTTAATTCTGCTTTAAATGTTTCATAGAATTTACCAGTGAAACCATCTGTTCCTGAGATTTTTTGATTACTGTTTCAATCTCCTCACTCATTATTGGTCTGTTAAATTTTTCTGTTTCTTCATGATTCAGTCTTTTTAGGTTCTATGTTTCTAGAAATGTATACATTTGTTCTAAGTTATCCTTTTTTTTGGTGTGTAATTTTCATAGTAGTCTCTTATGGACGTTTGTGTAATGTCTCCTCTTTCATTTCTTTCTTTCTTTTTTTTTTTTACTGGAAGAATTAGGGATTGAACCCAGGACCTCATGCATGCTAAGCATGTGCTCTACCACTGAACTATTACCCTCTCCCTCCTCTTTCATTTCTAATTTTACTTAGTCCTATCTTTTTTTCTTAGTCTAGCTAAGGGTTTGTCAATTTTATGTATATTATCAAAAAGTCAACTCAGTTTTGTTGACATTTTCTACTGTTTTCTGGTCTTTGTTTTATTTATTTATGCTCTGATTTTTGTTATCAACTGTTAACTTTGGGAATGATTTGTTCTTTTTCTTATTACTTGAGATGTAAAGTTAGGTTGTTTAATTGTGATCTTTCTTTTCTTTTCTTTTTTTCTTAGCATAAGCATTGGTTAAAGGATGAGATAGATTTGTGGACCAAATTAAACACACGCTTTTGGCTTCTATTGTTTGTTTTATGAGGGGGAGGCAATTAGGTTTCTTCATTGATTTCTGCTTGGAGGAGGTACTGGAGATTGAACCCCTAACCTCTTGAGTGCTGAGCATGCGCTCTACCACTTGAGCTGCACCCTTCCCCCTTTTCTTCTTTCTTAATGCTGCCATTTATCACTATAAATTTCCCTCTTAGGCATGCTTTTTGCTGCATCCCTTAAGTTTTGATATGTTGTGTTTCCATTTTTGTTTTAAGATTTTAAAATTTCTCTTTTGATTTCTTTTTTGATCCAGTGGTTTTGCAAGAGTATGTTGTTTAACTTCCCCACATTTTTGAATTCCCACTTTTCCTCCTGTTATTGATTTCAGTTTTCTACAATTGTGGTCAAAAAATGATAATTGATACAATGTCAATCTTACATTTGCTAAGGCTTTTTTTGTGACTTAACATATGATCTGTCCTGGAGAATGTTCTGTGTGCACTTGAGAAGAATGTATATTCTGTGTTGGGTGTAATATTCCATGTATGTGTTAGGTCCATTTGGTCTAAGGTATAGTTCAAGTCCAGTGTGTCCTTATTGCTTTTGTCTGGGTGACCTTATGCATTGTTGAAAGTGAGGTAGTGAAGTCCCTTACTATTGTTGTACTTTTGTCTGTTTCTTTTTTCAGATCTGTTAAGTATTTGCTTAATATATTTAAGTATTCTGATTTGGGGTACATATATATTTATGATTATTGTATCTGCTTAATGAATTAACCCCTTTATCATTATATAATGACCTTCTTTGTCTCTTGTTATGGTTTTTGACTTAAAGTATATTTTATCAAAGTCTCCTGCTCTCTTTTGTTTTCCATTTGCCTGGAATATTTCTTTTCCATCTCTCTACTTTGAGCCTATGAGATCCTTAAAGGTGAAGGGAGTCTCAGGTAGAAAGTATATAGCTGGACCTTGTTTTTAAATCAATTTAGCCACTCTGTGCCTTTTGATTAGAAAAATTAATTAAGTTACAATTAAAGTAATTATCAACAGGTGAGAGTTTACTGATTTTATCTTACTATTTTCTGGACATTTTGTAGTTCTCTTGTTTTTATCCTTTTCTAATGCTGTCTTTCTTTGTGGGTTGGTTTTCCAAGTTGATATTTTTTCTCTATCGTTTATATATCTATTTCAGGTTTTTTCTTTGTAGTTACCATGACACATAAAACATCTTATAGGTATAAAAGTCTGTTTTACACTGATAACAACTGAACTTTGATCACATACTAAAAGTGTACCTTTTTACCCACCCCATAATATGTTTTAATGTTATAATTTACCTTTTTATTTGTATATCCATTAACAAATTCTTGTATGTATAAATATTTTTAATAATTTCATTTTTAAAATCTTTACACTAAAGTGATTAACATGTCACCACTTTATAATACTAGAACGTTCTGAATTTGACTATCTTCCTACTTTTACCAGCATGTTTTATATTTTCATATGTTTTCTTGTTACTAATCAGCTCTCCTTCATTTTATCTTGAAGAACTCCTTTAAGCATTTCTTGTAAGGTGGGTCTAGAGCTGATGAACTCTATCAGCTTTTGTTTGTTTGTTTTAGAAACTTTATCTCTCCTTCATTCCTGAAAGACAGCTTTGCTGGGTAAAATATTCTTGGTTGGAACCTTTCCTATTCAACACTTGGAATATATCACTTCATTCTCTCAGCAAGGTTTCTAATGAGAAATATGCTGTTCATCTTATGGGATTTTTTTTTTTTTATGTGTGAACATTTTTTTCTTTTGCTACTTTTGAAATTTTCTGTTTGAGTTTAGACAGTTTTATGATAATGTGTCTTAAAGAATATCATTTTGAAATGTTGAAATTTGGGGATTACCAACTAGCTTTATGAACTGGGATGTCTAAGTATGTCCCCAGATTTGAGAACTTCTCTGTCATTATTTCCTTAAATAAATTTTGTTTTTTCCCCTTTGTTTCTACTCTTTCTGAGACTTCAATAATGTGCTGTTTCTTTTAATGTTATAATTCATTAAATTTTTCTTTCCTTTCTTTTTCATTGTTTTTGTTTTTGCTCCTCTGACAGGATGACTTCAAATGACCTGTCTTCTAGTTCACTAAATCTTTCTTCTGCTTGATTAATTTAGTTGTTGAAGTTCTCCTTTGACCTCTTCAGTTCAGTCATTGTAGTCTGCAATTCTAGGATTTTTGTTTTATAGAAATGATTTCTATTTCTTTTTTGATCTCTCATTTTGTTCATGTACTGTTTTCCTAACTTCATTTACTTGTCTATCTTTGTTTTCTTGTAGCTCACTGAATTACTTTAGGGGTATTATTTTTAATTCTTTGTTAGACAGTTATCTCTATATCTTTAGGTTCAGTTATTAGAATTTTATTAATTTCCTTTGGTTGTATTCTTTTTCTTTAATTATTTATGATCCTTGTGGTCTTGTAGTGGTGTCTGCAAATTTTGAGGGCACAGGCACTTCTTCCAGTCACTACAGACTAGCTTCACCACTAAAAGTCCTTTGCCAGCCAACATGTCAAGATATTCTTGGTGGGAAGTCTGGTGGTATCCATTGGCAGGCTTGCTGCTGGAGCTCTTGGGTGACTTGGTGTTGAGGTGAGTCAAAATCATTGCATCTCTGCAGAATTGCCAAAGAAATACTGAAGAAAAAGAATGAAGCTGGAGGAATAAGCTTCCCAGACTTCAGACAATACTACAGAGCTACAGGAATCAAAATAGCATGATATTGGTGCAGAAACAGACATATGGATCAATGAAACAGAATAGAGAGTCCAGAAATAAACCCACAAACTTTTGGTCAATTAACCTTTGATAAAGGAGGCAAGAATATACAATGGAGTAAAGACTGTCTCTTCAGCAAATGGTGTTGGGAAAATGGGACAACTGTATATAAATCAATGAAGTTAGAATACTCTCTCATACCATACACAAAAATAAACTCAAAATGGCTTAAAGACTTAAACATAAGACTAGACATTATAAACCTTTTAGAAGAAAACATAGACAAAACATCTGACATAAATCTCAGCAATGTTCTCCTAGGGCAGTCTACACAGGCAATAGAAATAAAAGCAAAAACTAACAAATAGGGCCTAATTAAACTTATAAGCTTTTGCAAAGCAAAGAAAACCATAAACAAAATGAGAAAAAAACCTATGGAATGGGAGAAAATATGTGCAAATGATGAGACTGACAAGGGCTTAATTTCCAGAATACATAAACATCCCATACAACTTAGCAGAGGGAAATATATACAGGATCTTGTGATAGCTCACAGAGAAAAAAATGACAATGAATATATATATGTTCATGTATAACTGAAAAATTGTGCTCTACACTGGAATTTGACACAACATTGTAAAATGATTATAACTCAATAAAAATGTTTAAGAACAAACAAACAAACAACTCAATCCAAAACAGGGCAAAAGACCTAAACAAGCAATTCTCCAATGAATACATACAAATGGCCAATAAGCACATGAAATGATGCTCAACATTGATAATTATTAGAGAAATGCTAATCAAAACTACAATGAGGTATCACCTCACACCAGTCAGACTCACCATCAACAGAAAGTCTACAAATAATGAATGCTGTAGAGGGCGTGAAAAAAGGGAACCCTCCTACATTGTTGGTGGGAATGTAAATTGATGTAGTCACTATGGAGAACAGTATTGAGCTTCCTTTAAAAACTAAAACTAGACTTACCATATGATCAGCAATCCCACTCCTGGGCATTTATCTAGAGAAAATTCTAATTAGAAAAGATACACATACCCCAATGCCTACAGAAACACTGTTTACAATAGCCAAGACATAGAAGCAAACTAAATGTCCCCTGACAGATGACTGGGTAAAGAAGACTGATATATAGATATAGATATAGACATAGATATAGATATAGATATAGATATAGATATAGATATATTTCACGATGGAATACTATTCAGCCATAAAAAGAATGAAATAATGCCATTTGCAGCAACATGGATGGATCTAAAAATTATCATATTAAATGAAATAAGTCATACAAAGAAAGACAGAGAAAGACAAATATATGATATCACTTATATGTTGAATCTAAAAAATTATGGCACAAGTGAACTCAGTTTACAAACCAGAAATAGACTCATAGACATGGAAAATAAAATTATGGTTACCAAAGGTGGAAGGGGTGGGAGGAAGGGATAAATTAGAAGTTTGGGATTAACACACACATTATTATATATAAAATAGATACATAACAAGGACCTACTGTATAGCACAGGGAACTATTTTCAATGTCTTATAATAACCTATAATTGAAAAAAATCTGAAAAAAGAATATATATGTATGTATAACTGAATCACTCTGCTGTATACTTAAAACTAGCACAATATTATAATTCAACTATACTTCAATAAAAGTGAACAAACAAATGAAAAACCAGTCTGGCATCAAGATAGACATATAGAACAATGGAATCAAATTGGGAGCCCAGAAATAAACACATACATCTTAAGTTAAATTGATTTTTGATAAGCATGCCAAGACCACTCAAGGGTGAAAGAATAATCTCTTCAGTAATTGTTCCTGGCAACTGAATTTCCACATGCAAAAGAATGAAATTTTATCCCTATCTCACTCTCTCTATAAAAATTAACTCAAAATGGGTCAATGACCAAAGCATAAGAGTAAAAATAATAAAACGTTTAGAAGAAAACTGGGGTGAATCCTCATGACAATTGATTCTTAAGCATGACACTAAAAGCAGAAGCAACAAAAGGAAACATAGGTACATTGGATTTCATCAAAGTTAGACATTTTGTGCATCAAAAGACCTAAATAAGGAAATGTAGAGGATAAAACTTGCCAATTATATATCTAACTGAAAGGTCTAGTTTTCAGAATGAGGAAGGAATTCTTACAACTCAACAACAAAAAAGACAATTTTTTTTAATGGGCAAAAGACTTGACTAGACATTTCCGAAAGAAGATACACAAATTTCCAACAAGCACATCAACATGTGTTCCACATAATTACGGTCACGTAAATTGAAGTCACAATGAAACACCTCAACGTAGCCTCTAGAATGGCGAAAAATAAATAAACAATTAAAAATACTGACAATCGTAAGTGCTGTTGAGGCTGGCACTCATATTGCTTGTGGGAGTGAAAATCTCTGTGGTCACCTGGAAACAATTTTCCAATTTCTCCTGAATTTAAACATATACTTAACATGACTCAACTATTTCATTTCTAGGTAGTAGACCCGAGATAAATTCAAACAATATCCACCCAAAGATTTGTACTTTAATGTTCATGTTATCTTTATTTACACTGGTTCCAAAACTGGGAATAATGCAAATGTTCGTTAATTAGTGAATGGGTAAATTGTGGTACCTCCATCCAATGGAACACTACTCGGCAACCAAGAGGAAGAATTAACTAGACAGACAGCAGCATGGCTGACTCTCAAAGCATTATGCTGAGTGAAAGAAGCCATCCTCAAAAGCCTGCATGTGACTCTTCTTATGTGAGAGTCTGCCAAAGGCAAAGCTATACTGACAGAGAAAAGATCAGTGGTTGCCAGGAAATGGGAGTGGGTTGACTGAAAATGGGCCTAAGGGAACATTTCAGGGTGATGGAAATGTTCTGTATTACGATTGTGGCAGTGTTATATGATTGAGTGTATTTGTCTAAACTTATCGAGCTATACATTTAAAATGGTTATATTTTATTGATGTAAATTATATCTCAATAAAGCTAATTTTAAAAATCATATTCATGATCTATCCCCTTATTGCCATCTCACTGCCCTCCGGGCTCTTGTTTGGACAACTGAATTTTCCTCCTGGCTGGAGCCCCCTACCGTCCATTTTCCACACACAGCCAGCAGGTCCTTCCTTGACACTTGAGAGTAGCCAGATGGATCTTTGTAAACAGACATCAAATCTCATAATCTCTCCATTTAAATCCCTGCAGCAGCTTCCTATTTTACTTAGAAGAAAACCTACCCCTTTCTGTGGCCTCTGGGTTCTCTGCTGGCCTCTGCCCCTTTCCCTCTACTCTCAGACTTGCCCACGGTCCTCCAGACACACTGGCCGAGGCTGCTCTGGCTTCAGGCTTTCCTGACATGCCTTCCTGTGGCCACCATTTTGACTGTGGCCTCTGCTGCACTCACCTCATAACAACTCAGCTCATGCCACTTCCAAAACCCTGCAGTTGGCATTTCCCAAACTTTACCACTCTGTGAAATTTCGTCCCCATCTTCACTTTACCAGCATACTATGCTATCTATACTATACTGTCTATACTATCATTTTGTAATTTTTTATTTAAACTTACTCTATTTTAATTTCAGCCGATGTACTTCAAAAAGAAAACTAGGGTGCAGGGGCTGGAGGGAACTGGGTGTTACTCTAAAAAGGCCATACGAAGGGCCCCTGCGGTGGAGACATCCTGTGTCTTGACTCCATCAATTTCAACACCAAGTTCAACATCATGGTTGTGATATTTTACTATATGGTTTTGCAACGTTATTAGTGGGAGAAACTGGGTGAAGTGTACTTTGAATCTCTGTATTATTTTACACAACTGCATATAAATCTACCACAATCTCAAAATAAAAAGTTTAAATTAAAAATACGTAGAATGAAAATTAATCGAAAAATAATACAAGAGACAAAAGGAGATAAATGGATTTTATGTGTTCTAAGATCCTTATGCTGCTCAGCAATTCATAAAAATATACATTTAAGTTAGATTTTAATAAAATAGGGTTACATGCTGTGGTCTCTGGTTACTACAGAAAGAACAGTAAGCAAAGGTATTTTATAGCCAAGAAGCTAATAGAGTGGGAAAATGAGAAAATAAAATCCAGAATAAAGCAAGAAACAAGGGAAAAAAGGAACACAGGACAGGTGAAACAAATGAAAAATGAGTGAATGGTAGCTTTGAAATACATCAATAATTATCAAATGTAAATGGACTCAACATCCTAAGTAAAAGATAAAGATTGCTAGACTGGATTTTAAAAATCAACATGTTGCTTACAAGAAATATGCCTTGATTATAAGGTTATAAACTAAAAGGACATAAAAATATATCTTTCAAACTATACAAAAATAAGCCAATATCTGGCAAAAATCACATTAAGTAATAATATTAAAAATAAAGGAAGACATCTCATAATGATGCAATTTAATTTGAATGTTCTACATTTGCATACACCTTATAATACGGCCTGAAAATATATAAAATTAAAATTAACAAAATTAAAAAGAAAAAGAAATAAAAGGAACACTTACGCATTTTTCCCCACTTTGGTGGGATATAAATTGGTGCAGCCACCATGGAAAAAAACAGTATGGAGATTCCTCAGAAATTAAAAGTAGAATTACCATGTAATCCAGCAATTCCACTCCTGGCTATTTATCAGAAGACAACAAAATTACTAATTAGAAAAAATATATACCGCTATGTTCATTGCAGCATTATTTATAATAGCCAAGATGTGGAAGCCACAAGTGTTCATAAACAGCTGAATGGATAAAGAAGATGAGATACACATACACAATGCAATATTATTCAGCCATAAAAAATAATGAAATCTTGCCATTTGCAACAACATGTTTGGAGCTAGAGGGCATTATGCTAAGTGAAATAAGTCAGACAGAGAAAGACAAAAACCATATGATTTCACTTATGTGTGGAATCTAAAAACACACAGCAAATGAACAAACACAACAAAACATAAACAAAGTTATAGATACAGAGAACAAACATGTATTTCCCAGAGGGAAGGGAGGGAGGAGGAGGAAGGAAATAGGTGACGGAGATTAAGAGGTACAAACTTCCAGCTGCAAAAAAGAAAAAAGAGATTAAGTCTACAATCACGGTAGGAAATTTTAACACATCTCTCTTGGTAACTGATGGGAAAAGCAAAATATATCTGTTGGTATATAAAAGATTTGAACAACATGAGTAAAATAGTGTCACTTGTAAGCTCAAGTGTATCTTGAGCTGAGATCTAATCTATATTTTGTGACTCATTTGACAATGCTTTTCAGCATAACCTTGTGATAACAGAATGAATGCAAGTAATAGGAGTGGAAAGTTAGGGCGATTTTAGGGACTGAAACAACTCAAGGCATTTGCAGAAGCTCTCTCATAGCAAAAGTTATGTTCTTGTTTCAGTCCCTGTTCTATTTAAATCATATATAACTAATACCAGTGAGGATAGAATTAGACTCAAAATTCTTTTAATAGTTTGAAACATTGGTTGAATGCCTTGAAACTGATTCTGTGAGACGAAAACTGAATTGGTAAAGGTAAAGTATTATATGTTTCATTTTGGTGTGAAAATAGTTTAACATTTAAAAAATTGAGAAATAACATACATATATACAAAAATGCCCAATTCAATGAATTTTTGCTTATGTGTATACACATCTAACCAGGTCATAGGCTATTTCCAGCACCCTGGAAAGCTCCTCATGCCTCTTCCCAGTCAACGCCCTCCCCACAGAGGAAAAAGCAATGTTCTGCCTTCTATTATCATTGGTAAGTGTTGCCTGTTCTTGAACATTATATGCATGGAATCATTTATACATGCATACATGTATATGTATATGTGTGTGTGTGTGTGTGTAAATGTACATGTGTTCATCTGTCTACCTATCATCTGTTTGTCTATCAACAGATGAATGGATAAGGAAGATATGATATATATACACACATACAATGAAATATTTACTGAGTCATGAAAAGAATAAAATATTGCCACTTGCAGCAACATGGATGGACCAAGAGATTATCAAACTCAATCAGACAAAGACAAATATTATATATCATGGATACGTAGAACCTAAAAAAATAACACAAATGAATTTATTCACAAAACAGACACAGACTTATAGATATAGAAAACGAACTTATGGCTACCAAAGGAGGGGGGATATATTAGGAGTATGGGATTAACAGATGCATACTATTGTATATAAAATAGTTAAATAATAAGGATTTACTGTACAGCACAGGGAACTATATTGAATATCTTGTAGTAATCTATAATGGAATAGACTCTGAAAAGAATATATATATTTATATCTGAATCACTTTGCTATACACCTGAGAATAACACAACATTGTAAATCAACCATACTTCAATTTTAAAAGAATTGAATTATAATTTAAAGCATAAATAATATTCATTGCAAACATACTGATACAAATAAATTGTTGAATAAATAAACAAATGGGGAAAGTAGACAAATCTCTCAGGGAGAATTTCATACAATTTTTTAGATATCCTGCTCTTAAAGAGATGGAACATAATTCCTCTTTTCTTAATTCTGGGTTACTCATGGTGACTTTCTTCTAAAGAATGTAGTATGTCAAGGGAGGCCAAAAGAGTAGTTACAATGGAAAAATATGATGAAAATATGGGCTATCTCAAGGCAGGTGACCAATGATAGCATCAAGAGTGATAAATCCTATTGATAGTATGTAACCTTGATATAATGTGATGAGAATGATACTTTACATCTATGGTCTTCCTCTGAAAAACGTATTACCCCATTATAATCATAAGAGAAACATCAGGTGAATCCCAGTTCAGGAGATTTCTGCAAAGCTCCTGGCCAATAATCCTCAAAACCATCAAGGCTTTCAAAAACACAAAGACAGTCTGAAAACCGTCACAACTGATAGAAGCCTAAGCAAACAAGACTACTAAATGTAACATGGCATTCTGGGTGGGACCTTGAAAATTTTTTTTAAATAGGGGAAAATTAGGAAATTTGAATAAAGTTAATAAGATATCAATATTGATTGTGACAGGGTAAGCCATTAATAGGGAAAACTGAGTGTAGGGAATATGGAAACACCGCAGTTTCTTTGTGGTAATTCTGTAAATCTAAAATTGTTCTAAAATCATAAGTTTACTTAAAAATTAACTGGGCATACTTGTGTGGATCTATTTCTGGGTTCTCTGTTCTGTTCCATTATCTGTATGTCTGCTCCTCCTCCTTGGGCTTTGTCAATTCTGCTGATCTTTTCAAAGAATCAACTTTTGGTTTCGCTGATTTTCTCTACTGCTTTTCTGTTCTCTATTTTGTTAATCTCCCCTCTAATCATTATCATTTCCCTTTTCCTGCTAGGTGTGGGTTAGTTTGTTCTTTTTGCTAGTTCCTTAAGGTGGAAATTTTGATTGATTTGAGGGTCTCTTCTTTTTTTAAGAACTGTTGTGCTGTTATATGAGTTTTGATAACTACATAAT
Organism: Camelus ferus; assembly: GCF_009834535.1. Classification (NCBI taxonomy): domain Eukaryota; kingdom Metazoa; phylum Chordata; class Mammalia; order Artiodactyla; family Camelidae; genus Camelus; species Camelus ferus. The sequence continues at coordinate 4,320,700 of NC_045699.1, forward strand.
ATGTTATAATGACTGGGGTGATAGTGTATCACTAAGTCCCTCATCTGTCCTTGGGGTGATAGTAAGATCTCTTTGTTCTCCATCTGTACATTCAGGAGATCATGGTATCCCTTGGATCCTCATTGCATTTTTGGTTGAAAGTAGTATCATTTGGTTCGCTATCTGTGCATTAGGATTACGCTAGATCTCACGATTAAGTTTAGGGAACTATGACATTCTACTCCCCAAACCGCATTACTGTCTTGAAGCAATTTTATAAGTGGGAGAGACATTTCCCACAGAGTGCCCTTAATATTAAAATCTATGATGTCAGTCCTAATGGCCCAAACACCTGACTCAGGTTTATTTACATGACTCAGTAAATTCATCTTGTTCTGGAGATCACCTGTGGGACATTGGTTGACAACCTACAGATTTTTATAAGCAGCCAGAAGTCAGAGGTCTACAAAATACGTCATAATGGTGGAGTCACGGTTCAGCATGGGGATCAAATCTCAGAAGTGTTCTGCTGCACAGCACCCAGAAGAACCTGAGGACAATGACTGTGGATTTTCAGTTGAAGATGTTCTTCTGAGGAAGCAGAGTGAGCGTCCTGCTGTGTGAACTTGTGCTTGTTGCCTGTCTTTGCAGAGCCCTACCCTGCTGCCCACCTGTTTGGGGTTTCCAGAACAGGTACAATTTCATTCTGGATGGACACATCTGATGACCACCCCAACCCTTGGCTTTGAAGTCACATTCTGAGGAACCATCTCTGGCAGGACCTGGAGCTCCTCCAGTTCCAGCAGCCCCTCACACACACCACTGTGTGGGGCTACCTGTTTGCAGGTCCAGCTTCCCCTTGGACTGGGAGCTGGGGACTCCATGACAACCACAGCCCAGCCAGGGGCCAAGGGAGTTCTTTACCCAATAGTGTAAGAGCCAGCTCACTGGGAGCCAGGCCAGCCAGACCTCAATGGAGGATGCATGGGGGCTGGACAGTGACTGCTTAGCAGCTGCCTCTTCCAGTTGACACCTCGTCTGAGTCAGGGAGACTCGCCAGTCAGATCCTGAACTGCCCCTTCCTGACTGTGTGAGCTAGAGGCAGTGATGCCCTCACTCTGACCTCAGTCCTCCCACCTGCAAAATGGGGTCATAATGATGTAAGACAATGCACTGAAAGCGTTTTGTGCACCAGAAGGGCTCAGTGACCATCAGCCCTCATCGAAGCCTGCTGGGAGGACTGCAGGGGCAGGCTAGAGATGGCTCCACTCTCTCTAGGGACCAGGCCTTGCAGGTGTTGGGCTACAGGGAACCTAGGTGGGGGTGTGGAGTGGGACAGACCTCTGCCCCTGGCTGTGTGGCTGCTCTGTGCCTCGGCGGTCTCGGCTGTTCTGTGTTTACTTCACAGACCCTTGCTGGGGGGGGGGGGGGAAGCAGTCCTGGCAGGAAGCTTTCCCCCCAGTTCTGCACACCACAGCAACCATAATGGTGGCAGTCGTGGCCAGCCAGCCTCACACAGTGCTGTCCGGGTTCCAGGCCCCACTTTGAAGCTCCTTAACACACGTTATTTCACTTAATTGGCACAAACCCTACGAGGCAGAAGCAGAGATGTTTTCATTTTCGGTTGAGGATGTAGGCTCAGGGAGATAAAGGTCCTAGCCTGGGGTCCCATAGCCACCACTTTTCGAGCCCCTGGGGCCAGCAGAAGCACTGTTCCCACCTCGGTCACTCAGTCAGCAACAGATGTGAAGATTCAGAGGAGGAAAACCAGGCTGGGGGAGGTCAGGGGACCTCCCCACATGGGGCCAGAGAGAGCAGATGGGAGTTACTGGCTGGGACTAAAACCGGAAGCCCACTCTACCGATGGCAGAACAGGGCCAGCCCTCCACTCAGATTGCCGGAGGCCCCATGTGATCAATCCCAGAGCAGCAGCAGTCGCCATAAGGTGACAGCAGCTCCTGCCCTGGCCATGTGCTGACCCAGCACCATTCTGAAGCCTCTCTCAGAACCCGCACAGCCTCCAGGGACAAATCCCCAGGCCCAAGTTCACACCCTGACATGCCCACTCACTGTGTGACCTTGGTCGCCCACTTCACACCTCTGTGCCTCGGTTTTCTCATCTGTAAATGGGGCCAACACAGCTCAGGTAAAACCACCATCCACACTATGGGCATCTGTTAGTCATCATGAACTGATTTCATGGGGCTGCGACAAGCCCACAATCACCCAGTGGGCAGATGGTAGACCAGAAATCTCGCCCAGGTCAGTCTGGGGTGATCACAACTCCCTTTGATGAGGGCAGGATTCACCGTGTTCAAAGTACTTTATATAGATTATATTATGTAACCCTTACAGCGGACTGAATTGTGTTCCCCAAGTCCGTTTGTTGAAGCCCTAACACCCCAAGTGTGGTGGTGTTAGAGGTGGGGCCTTTGGGACGTAATTGGATTTAGCTGAGATCATGGGGGTGGGGCCCTCAAACTGGACAATCACCAGCAGATGTTCTGTTCCCCGCCCCCCGCCCAGGTACCCCTTCCCCGCCCCACCCCTGCGTGTCCCCTCTGCCATGGGGAGCGGCTGGCGGTTGTGTCTGAGTAATTTGGGCCCCTGTTTAAGGAAAGGAAGCAATAATAGGGGCCGTAATTGCCCAAATTACTGCTGCCCCTTCGAGCATGACATCTGCTGATGACGGCGGATGGAAACCTGACCCAGGCAGCGGGTGCAGCGTGGCTCGGGGAGCGGAGAGTCCCCAGCGCTGTCCCAGCTGGGCGGGAGGAGCACCTGGCCTGGACCCCGTGGTCTCCACGAGAGGGGAGAGCCCACCTCATCTCAGGGGGGTGGGGACTCACCCCGCAACCACACAATAAGTCAATAAATGCTTGCTGAGCGCCTGCTGTGTGAAGGGCCCAGGTCAGGGCGAGGGCCAGGCCAGCACGGGCAGTCCTCGTGTCCCTGGTCCCCAGAGCGACGTGGAGGGCCAGCTTGTGCAGCTGTGAGCCCGGGTGGGGCACACCCGCTCCTCCCTGAGAGTCGGTGTCTGCTTGCCTTTGCTGTATCCTTTTTGAGAACGTGTGAGGGGATAGGAGAGGTGGAGGCCCAGGGTCAGAGGGCACTGGGGGACCCTGTGGGGGTGGTGGGATGAGAGGTGGGTTTGGGGGTCCGGGGGTCAGAGGGAGCTTGGCAGCCTCTCCAGGGGAGGGTCTCCCAGGCACAGGCTGACTGGAAGGTGAGCAGGCCTCAGCTGGGGAGAGGGTCCAGCAGAGGGGAGAGGAAGGAGGGGTTGGCAAAGGGCAGCTGGACAGGGGGATGAGGCTGGAGAGGAGGAAGCGGTCTGATCATGAAAGGTAAATGCGTCACGCTATCAACGTGGTTTTTGTTTCTGTCTATTTTTAGCAGGGTCTTGATGTGACTCAGTGAGCATTATAAAAACTTCAAAGGCTGCTCTGCACTGAGTCGTGGGAGCAGGAAAGCTGGGGCCTGAACTGAGCGATGGTGGCGCCAGTTGGGCAGGTGCTCGGACCTCAGGGCTGTCCCATCCCTCGCTCTTGCCCCAACTTTTGCTTTGCAAGTTTTCCACCTTGACGGGGGTCCCCAGGACCCCATTAGTTCAGCCAGACTCTTGGTGTTCTCCGAGAAGCTGACTTGCAAGGTCTTTATCTGGGAGCTAATTCCAGGAAGCACCAGTAGACGGGAAGTAGAGCTGGGAGGGGACAGTGACAACCATGAGTGCAGTGTCACCATTAACCACTGTGGGCAGCTACACTTCAGTCCCGGGAGGGCTCCAGCACCACTGTGGATGGAGCCCCACCAGGTGAGGATGCAGTGAACCCCCGCCAGGCACCCTCCCACCTGCCCTTCCTGCCCGCACAGGTGGGGGACACAAACCAGAGGACGGAGGCTGCTTTGGGGACAGCCTCGATGGGTAGGGTGTCTGTCATTTGGTATATTTTGCATATTGAACTATGTATTGAGTTATCTATTAAAAACTGATAGCCCCTCTTTACCGTTTGCTTTGATTTCTCCCAAAGGTCAGAGGTGCCTGAGGGACCTAGAATCCAGGTCAGAGGTGCCTCGTGTACCTGGCATTCAGGTGAGCAGCTCGGCTGTCACCAAGGTCCCTCAGCCAGGACTTCTCTGGAGGACACAGGGCATGAACACAGCTGAGATGTCTGAAGGTTCCCCTCTGAAGTTTCTGATGGTCGGTGGGCCCAGAAGCCCCTGGTAGTGAGATTTTATGGGTCTATAATCTTTAAAATGCTGGGGAGAAACTGCCCCTGGCTGCGCACAGAGTCATCAAGCAAAGACCCATGGACATTTGTTATTACAAAGAGCAGGGCTCTCAGCGTCCAGCAGTAGTCCTTTCCAAGAAAGAACAAGGTGATGGCTTTGGGGTTCCCCAGGGGAACCAACTCCCATGGCTTAAGGAAAAAGGAGCGGGCTGGTCCAGGGCTGAGAGGCAAGGAGGAAGGTGGCTTTAGGCTTCGACATCCAGGGAAGGTCACCATCCACTTCCCGGCTCCATCTCGTGGGTGGTCTCCACGCACAGGCAGGATCCCCACTGTCCCCCAGTCCCCTCCTGTGTTTGGAAAAGCTCAGACTTATTGAAAAGATGGGTGTCCTGGGTGCGAGGAGGGAGAAACAAAGGCAGCTTTGGGGCAAGAAGAGAAGAAGTTCAGGGTCTAGGAGATGTGGTGGCGAGGATGCCCCACCCAGATGCCAGTGTCTGGGGCTGCCCCTCTGTTTCTGGTTTTTCTGTTGGGGACTTGTAGTTTCTCTCCCTGCTCCCTGCTCACCTCCTCCCCAGCTTCTGCAGCCATGCAGACCAGTGTCACTTGGGTGTTGTGGCAACCCTAGGGCCTTGGAATGATCTTGAATGTTTGTTTTCAGCTGGAGCCCCTGCGCCCTGGCAGGCTTTGGCGGGTAATGTCTCAGGTGCTCTTAGAGGTTCCACTTGTACCTGTCATGATCTTATGAGGCCCCCTCCCAACCTGACCCAACAGCTGGCCTCACGAGTTAACCCCCGCGGGGATGTGTACGTGTGTTGGCACCTGCCTTCGGGACCATGGACCCTCTGGCACCACAGCACCTCTGGGAGCCTCAGAAAGGATAGCCGATTTCTACTCGTATCCCTCTCACTCTGCACGTCTCAGAGACAAATGGCATTCCCCATCTCTTCCTGGCACTGGGGAGGGCAGACTGCACATTTCACCGGGGTCCAGATACAGAAGGGGCCAGGGCACAGTGGCATGCTGCTCCCTGAGGGGTCTGTCTTGCCCAGATTCCAGCGAATAATCCGTTACAGTTCTGAAAAAAGTACCAAATAGTGCAACTGGTACAAATATTATTGAGAAATAATCTATTTCGAAGCCAAGTGATAGTTTTAGAGTTTGAATTGTGATTCAGTGTCTGAGATAATTTTTTCTTGTCCAGCATACGTAATTATTATTGTGGGAATTAGGCTGCAGGCGCTAGGCGCCCAGCTCGCTTACCTAGATGGCCAGGCCAAGGGGGCAAAAACCATGGATTTCTCAGGGGCCAACTGAGGATCAGTGTCCCCCCCATGGGGACCGGAGGGGCCTGGGTACCCCTGCTCCTGGGGAGCTCAATGCTGAGGCTGGCCCAGGAGGTGGGGCTTAGTGTCAGGTTTAGGTTGGTAAGAAAAAGCTAAAGAACATGCTGTTTATTCCTCTGTGAGTGGCTCTTTTTTTTTTTAATTGAAGTATAGTCAGTTACAATGTGTTGATTGCTGACGGTATAATGTTCCAGGCATGCATACACATACATATATTTGTTTTCATATTCTTTCACATTAAAGGTTATTACAAGATATTGAATATACTTCCTGTCTCTGAGTGGCTCTTAACAAATCTCTCCGATCTGCTTTTCCAGAAACCTCTGAGTTCCACGTGGGACTTTGGCACCCGGAGAGGCATATCAGGGCTATTGATCAAATACTAAATCACTTATGATTTCCTTTTCCAGCGGGCTTCTTTATTCAGCCATTTAGCAGGCATTGCGTGTCTGCTGACCAAGCGGCAGGCACAGAGATTGCAAAGAATTCTGTCCTAGAGTCAAGCACAGACGTGTTTGAATCCAAAATCCTGCTCTTTTGCTACCTTGAGCAGATCTGTTCATGTCTTGTGCCTCAATGTACCCCTCTAGAAAATGGGGATATTGATGCTGGGGTTGCAGGGCTGCCGTGGAGACATGAGGAACCCACTGGCCTTGCACGGACCTCAGGCTCTCCCTGCAGGGGGCGGGACACTCCTCTGTGGGTCCACTTACCACCACCCCCTGTGGCCTAGTGCGTGTTACCTGACCCTTATGTTCGGGGCCTGGAGTGGGTTGGGGCTTGCCTGGAGCTACAGGATCACAGTCTGATGGACAAGGGGGATTCCAAGACATCAGAATGGAGGGCGGGCTGAGCAGGCCTGGGGTGCTGGCTGGAGAGAGGGCTGCAAGACTGAACGCTGAGTACTCGACCCCAGAGACTCGTGGCCTGGGCTTCAATGGGCAAGTCTCTGGCCCCAGCTCTGCTTCCCTCTCCTGGCGGTGTGCCCTCTGCTGGCCCGGCGTTCTCCTTTGTGAATGGGGATGCAGATCGAGGAGGGAAACGGAAGGGAAATGTCCTGAGCACTGACTAGCTGATGGCCTGGTCTCAGGGCCCCACTGTCCCCACTCCTGAAGCTCCTCAAACTATAACAGTCACAGGCAGGGGCTCAAGTCACAGGCAGGGCCCCCCAGGCCTCTGAGCCTCCATATGGGGGGCAATGGTGCTGCTGGGCTGGGAGCCCCGAGGACAGCCTGGTGGTGAAAAACTGGGTGTTCCTCAGACCCAAGCTCAGGCAGTCTCCCACCCCACTCGCCACATGCCCCCCGGAGACGCAGCTCTGAGCAGGCTGGCAAGTTCCCAGTCACGGGCGGTCGTCATAATTCCTTCAAAGGAGGGGCTGGGGCTGACTCGGTTGGAAAGGGGGCCCGGAGCCGCGCCCAGGCCTCCGACCCCCGTGCTCCCTCTCAGGCTTGGAACCTGCTAAAAGCAGCCGCTTCCCCAGGCCACTTGCTAAAAGCCCCAGGTCCTTCCGGCCGCGCGGCAGCTGGGGCCTCAAGAAGAGCATAAAAATGTCTGGATGACACTTTTCACCTTTATTATATACAGAGGCCCCTCATCTCCTGCCTTTCAAGAGGGCCTCTCCGATGGGCTGCCGCGGGGGCGGCCACTCAGGGGCCGTTTATCTGCAGGGAGGAATGTCTGTGAGACCCGCGGTGGGATGGAGCCTTCTCGGCCCATCCATCACCACCTGCCCGGGAGCCCCTCGCTGCGCTGGGTAGTGGGGGGCCTTTGGGGGTGGGGGGCTGAGGCCTGCCCAGGCCTGTGCCTAGCCCCAGCAGAGGGGTTCACACAGCCTGACACCAGGGCCTCCCAGCCTGCCTGGGCCCGAGTTAGGCCAGGCCGGCCTCCGGGAGGAGGGGCATTAGAAACGAGGCAGAGGCCGAGCGAGTGAGGTCTGGGGCTTTGCCTGCTCAGCCAAGCTGGGGAAGGGCCAGGGGAGATGGAGGGTCAGAGCAGGGCCAGGCTGGAGAGCAGTGAGGGAAATCTGGGGGTGTGGCATCGAGCACGCAGGGCTCTGAGTGCTGGGTGGAGCCCAGGTCCACGGGGCAAGACACATTCACACAGTGAGCGTCTCTTCAGTGTCCCAGCCTGGAACCCAGCTCCATCTTATACAAAAATATAGGGTGTCTTTTCCACGTTCTGATGTATTCTGAATTTTCCACCACTGCAATGCCTGTGTGACAAAAGGGACAATCACACTGCATTTTCTAAAGCATTCCTATTGGTAGAAAACTGTAAGCCAGAGTGTGACCAGTGCTGAGGGCACCCCCAGCCCTGCCCAGGCAAGCCCAGCCTGCCCTTCACACAGACGTGTGTTCATACACAAGCAGCTAGCCCCAGATTTCACGTAGGAGAACACGGTGTTGGCAGTCAGCACAGCCGATCCCAGTCCTCGCTCTGATTCGTACTTGCTACACCGTGTACCATCCGGGTGCCTCCTCGTGTTGTGTGGTGTAGCCAGGCCTCCCACACGTTTGTGTGTTGAAACATACACTTTAAAAACATTAGGTTAATTTCCTTTACGTCTCCTTCCACCGCAGTTGAAGTATCATACGGAGGCTTGAAATGATGTGCATGGGGAGGCTGTGTTGTTGACCGATTCCACCCCAGGATGTAGGTGCTCCAACAGGGGCAGAGGGAGTGGAACCCTCAGCCGATGATAATTTGGCCCTTGGATGGCAATGCATGCTGAGCGCTCGTTCATGTACGAAACAACATTTTGGGGCACCTGCTCTGTGTCAAGCCCTGCTCCAGGTAGAAGACACACGTGTGAGCAAAACAAGCCCAAATCCCATGCCGAAGCTGATGTTCCAAGAGGAATGTCTAGGGAGAAAACATGATTTTGGAGAGAGAGAGAGAAGGGCAATGAAGAAAGCGATACAGGTTTGGGCTGGCATACAGGGGCCTCTAGCTCAGGTGGTCCGGGAGGGCTTCTTGGGGCAGTATTGTTTGTCAGAGGTGTGTCACATTTACAGAGCCAGGCCTCACACAGCGTTCGGGGTTGGGGGAGGGGTAGCAGCTCTTCTCCCTTTCTGGGTGCTCAGCTCAGGGCTCTGTAGTGTTTCATGGGCACAAGGTGGCTGCCAGCACTCCAGACAACCCATGCACACAGGATCACAGCCAAAGGCAAAGATGTGGAGCGTATGTAGGGGAGGCTGGGGGCGGCATGTGGAAAAGTCCCTGTCATCTTCTCAGGGAGGATAAATCCTCGCAACACCCCTTCCCTGGGGAGCTCTCTCTACATCTCATTGGCCAGAAAATCCCACCCTCTTCTGCCCTGCTTTGTTACAAAGTAAGATGAGGATCTGACTCTTCCTCCCTTACAGTGAAGAATGGAGGGAGAGAGGTGGGGCTAGATGTGGGGGTCAGCCAGCCTTGTCCCATAGCAGGACATCTCAGAACCTGCTTCTCTCCCTCCCTCCCTCCCTCCCTCCCTCCCTTTCTCTGTCTTTGTCTCTGTCTCTCTTTCTCTTCCTCACAGGGGTCTTATTGAGTCATCCTTTTCACTGTTCCTGGAACCTCCCTAGGCTGGTATTGCCCCAGGGTCTTTGCACATGCCCTTCCCCCAAACACCCTTCCTCACGTGTCTGTCCGCGTAGCTCCCTCCCTCACCTCCTCAGGCCTTTGTTCAAAGCCCCTTTCTCAGCAAGCCCCCTCCCCACCCAACCCCAGCGGTCCCCCAGGTGACCCGGGACACAGACCACCACACGCCTCCCGACATGCTGGTCCAGCTCGTGCTCCCAGCCTCCACACAGGGCCTGGCACGTGGTAGGTGCTCAAGAATTCATTCATTCCTTTATCCATTCATTCAAGAAACACTGATTAGCGATGACAGGGGAGGTGGAGGTCATTAAAATCCCTCAAGAGCCCCGCGTCTGGTGCGGAAGACAGCCTTGTAAACAGACCATCACAGCCGTGTGGTAAGTGCTGGGCGGGGGTAGGGGGCGGGGGGCAGAGGGGCTGCCACGTGAGCCCAGGGAGCTGAAATGGACTCAGCGCCGGCTCCACACACAGCAGGGGGACACCCAGGTGCCAGGCCCGGAGGCGGACTCGGCATGGGCACCCTTCTGGGTCTTCGGTGTCCAGTTATGGGGCTGCGGTGGGCTACACTCTGGCGGGAGCAGGGTGGGTGTGCCTTCTCCTCTGTCTCTCCCTGTGTGCAGAGACACGCAAGGTGGCACTCGCCTTGTCCAGGGTGCCAGGGTGCCAGGGTGCCAGCGCAGGGCAGATGGGCCCTGGCGCGTGTCTGTGGATGGCCACTCAGGTGCGCCAGGTGCATTCCCAGCCTCCCCTCCTCTCCAGCTCCCTAAGCCCTCTGTTTACACAAGACGCAGCAAGCAATACAAATCACCTGCCTCCGCTAATGGACGGCCTGCCTGCCAAGGCGGCCCCTGACAGCTGCGAGATGCTTTCGGGAAAAGCTTTTGATAGGAGGGTGCGATCTCCTGCTCAGAGCCTCTCACCCCCAGCCTGGCTGCCGGAGGTTCACACAAAGGATGCTTCGAGAACAAAACGCTGCAGGAGGACCTGGTTCTGGAGGCCCCAGGGTTGTCCTCTTCCTGTGGACATGGGCATCCAGCAGCCCCTCTCACCCAGAAATGCTCCAGCTCTGATGTTCTGAGAAGACAGGGAAGCCCCGTGTACCCAGCCAGGCGAGGTTCAGACTCAGAGCGGGCAGCACCTGGCCCGGGGGCCCTGGGCGGGTGGCCGCACACAGCACAGGGGTTCAGGGGGCACAGATGCGGGGCTTCCTAATGGGGATGGAAGGCGGCACTTCTTTCCCATCCTCTGGAAACCTCTAGGATCAAGCCCCCATCTGCTGGTTTCTAGGCTCCGGGCTGGGTGGAAGGCAGCAGGTCTGGTGGAATTGATGCCATTATTCGGCTCCTACTGTCTTCAGTTTCCTAGTTATGCTTCCATGTGCGGATTTTATGGTGGGGGCAAAATGCCTCCTTGCAAGTAAATTATTTTGAGGAAAAGAGACAACATTCGTGGAAAGGAAATTAGTCTTGCCACAGTCAAGGTGACCTGAGTCCTGGCTGAGGCTGAAGGGGGCACGTGAGACATCGGCTAGTGGGCCTGGGGCCCTGGTTTGTCCAAAGACCCAGCAGAAGGCCCAGCCCCTCACCGTTGTGCTGGCCGAGAGCTGCTGGCCCCAAGATCCCTCCCTCTCTCTCCCCTGCCCCGAACGACGTCTCCAGTGGGCTGAAAGGAACAGTCCCCTCCCATGTCTAATCAGCACTGTCCTGTGGGAGCCCCGGCCACATGGCCCCCCGGCCACATGGCCCCCCAGCCAGATGGTGGGATGCCCAGCAAGCACTGATGTTCAGGGACAGCTCCCACCTCCTCCATCACCTGCACAACCAGTTCTCCGCATGAGAGGCCCTGTCTTCTAACCTGAGAGGAGCTTCCTGCCCCAGCCAAGGTTCCACCTCTGTCTGTGAGCTAAGATGTGCATTTTTCTCCAGGAAGCTGTGGAGCTAACACACGTATACCCGTCCCTCCCAGCAGGCCCCACGGCATTGCCCACTCACCTGCAAATTCTGTCTCTATGCCTTCCACGTAGCCTGTTGGCCACCCTGGGATTTGGGCTTCCTCTGATTTCTGTGGGCGCTTGTTTGATGTAAAGATGTGAACACAGCCATCTCCAGTGAAGCCACTCACCCACCTTCTACACCTTGGATCTCCCTCCCTCCAGCCCTGACACAGGTCACCTGATGAAATGGCGTTGCTAGAAGCACTCACATGCACACAGCTTTTTGCTTTTTAAATAATTTCCATAGGAAAAACATTCCCAAGGGGGGCTTTGCCAAAAGGATATGAGCAATCGGGGGGGGGGGCTGTTTCCAATGCTTTTAATGTCTCAATTGCAGACAGTTAAACATGCTGAACCCACTTATCATCTTGGGTTCTGATGAACAATTTTCCCCTTTATTTATGAACCACAAGCAGGCTGGTCTCTCTGTTGCAAAACTCCAAGCAGTCATTAATTATTCCCAAAGATTGTAGGGTTTTGAAGGAGGTTTGGAGCCAAATGGTGGAGGAATCCGAACTCCACCATGAAATCTGTTGGCCCCTCACCCGCCTGATGGAAACTTAGGGCCAGAATGAAAAAGGCAGAAATGGCTTTGAGACCCTGCCTGGTGCCAACTCAGATAATTACTTTTTAATATAACACCTGTATTGAGATGTAATTCACATGTCATAAAGTTCACCCCCTTTAAGTGTACAATTCAGTGACTTTTAGTATTTGAAGTCCTGGAACCATCACCATTAATCCCAGATTTTCATCACCCCAAGAGGAAACCCCATATGCCTTAGCAGTTGCTCCTAATTCATGCCCCACCCCACCACCCTCGGCCCCCTGGCAACCAGTGATCTCCTTTCTGCCTCTATGACTTCCTCTATTTTGGACATTTCATACAAATGGATCATGTGATTTGGGATCTTTCATGACTAGCTCCTTTCACTCCATGTAATGTCCTCAAAGTTTATCCACATTTCAAAGCTTCATTCCTTTTTATGACCAAATAATTTTCCATTGTGTGGATGGGGCACATTTGCTCACCCACTCGTCTGCTTGATGGACATTTGGGTTAATACCATTTTGGGTTGTCAGGAATAACGCTGCTTGAACACTCCTGTACAAGCCTTTGCATGGCTGCATGTTTTAAGTTCCTCTGGGCATATATGTAGGAGGGAACCTCTGGGTCATGTGATAACTGTGTTTAATACTTTGAGGAACCACCAAGCTGTTTGCCAAAGCAGTGCACAATTTTCCATTCCAACCAGCAAAGCATGAGGGTCCCAAGTTCTCCACATTCTCGCCAACACTTACTACTATCTGTCCTTTTGCGTTTAGCTGTCCTCGTGTGTATGATGTAGTGTTGCCCTATGGATGTGGTTTGCGTTTCTCTCATGAGAAATGATATTTTGGCTTTTTATTTTAGTTGTAAGAGCTTTTTGTTGTGTGTATTGAGTGTAGGACCCCTGCCAGATACATGATTTTCAAACATTTTCTCCCATTCTGTGGCTGTATTTTTACCTTCTTGATGGAGTCACTTGAAGCACAAAAGTTTTCAATTTTGATGCCGTTCCATTCAGCTTTTCCTCTTTTGTTGCCTGTGATTCTTGTGTAGGATCTAAGGAACCGTTGTCAAATCCAAGGTCACAAAGATTGTCCCATTTTCTTCTAAGAGCTTTATCATTTTGACTCCTTAACACTTGGGTCTTCAATCCACTTTGAGCTAATCTCTTCACAGATGGATCTGCACACTGTTCTTTGGAACAATTAGCGTTTCACACCGACTCCATGGAGGTAGCACTTCATGAAGAACGCCTGTGAGGCCAGGTTTACGTTCCTCCATCATTCACAGCACTTCTGGGTTTTGGAAGATGCCTCACCGTGAGGAATGTGACATCGTAGCCATTATCCCCATCTCTCCGCACCACAGCCCCGTGATTTCCCTTCACGTGGGTGGTGGGAGGCTCTTGAATAAGGAGTGAGGCCACCTGCCCAGAGGAGCAGAGAGACGAGAACCCACGTTTTTGCTACAATCCCTCCTGCCCCTACTCCTAGCAAAAACGTTCTGCTACAGAGCGAGGAGACGTCCTTGCCCACCAGAGTCTTTTTTCTCAGAAACTCCTATCTACTGGTGGCTTGGGGTTGTTTGGGGTACAGGCAGTGACGGAGGGCTGGATTTCCTGTGTCCTCTGTTTTCTTAAACCAACAATCATCTGCTGAATAAAGGAAGAGGGGAAAGGAAAGAGAGAGGTTTAGGGAGGAAGGCAAGGGGAAGTTACTTCCCTAAAGCGGGGGTTGAGCCACCCCCGGCCCCGAGTGTGATCACACAGGACATGAGTTTAACCATACAACAGGCTTATCTCCGGGGAGAGCCTGGTTATCACGACCGCAGGGACAAGCAGACAGCTCAGTGGGTGCACGGGATGGCCGAGCCCCAGGAGCCCTGTCCGGGCTCTAGCTGGCGTCCCTGGCAGCCACGTGCCCCGTGGGGCTCTGTCCCTATCTGTCACACACCGGCTGTATGGGACCCTCGGGCCTGACAGGCTAAGACTCTAAGTGCTGTTGGAGCAAAAGCAGCAAAACAACCTGGGGGCCTGTCGGGGACGCCTGGTAGCTGGGGTGAGTGATGGTCCCGGGGAATTGACCGGCTGTTTGGGTGTCCCATAAACATGGACTTCAAGTGGCCGGGTGACGCCCATCCATCACGCCGGGAGGCCGCGGCCTGGCGGCTCTCTGCAGTGGTCCGAGCTGACTCCACTTTGGCCCCTTCCGGGTGGTGTGCAAGCTGGGCCTGACCGCTGATGCCTCATTGATGGATGGGTCCCTCCCCTGCGGAGGTGCCACATCCAGCGGGCCTGAGGGACACCACGGGCTTTAGCACGAAGAGCCCGGGCCTGGGCAGAGGCAGAGCTGTCCTGCTGGGCAGCAGTCCTGAACCTGAGAGCAGGTTGTGAAGCCACAGGCCTCTGGGTCCACAGAGGAAGCCTTTAGCTCAGCTGCCTGTACATGGTTGTTCCCAGGGTTCTGCCAACAACCCGCTCGCTCCCCTACAGCTAAAGCCATGCAGCCCTCCCAGGTTCCCTCTTGGCCACAGATGGACACGTGCCCCATCCTGGTGGGAAACAGCCAGCAGAGGTCCTCCTTTGGGGGACAATATGGAGTAGTGGGGACTGTGGCAACCAGCACACAGGCTGGCCGGACCACTCAGGGGTCTGTATCTAGAAGAGCCATGTCTTCTGATTCCTCCAGGGACCCCCTGAATGACCCAAACACGGCCATTCCCTGCAACCTGTGGGTCTGACTACAGGCAACCAGCTACTTTCTCCTCTTTGCATTTTATGACACCTCCATCAGGGTGGAGGGCTGGAGAGAGAAATAACAAACTTACCTGGAACTCTGTTGGGTGTGGCATGTGACTCGCTCGGCTAGTGTTATGCCCACCCATCCCCTGCCACAGCCTAGAGGCTGGGGTCCCCAGGGCCAGTGACTCGCTGGCCATCAGCACACGGTGTGACTGTTGTGCTCAGCCCCGAGATGTGGGCTTGTCTGTTACCGCACAGAGCCCAGCCCGTCCTGACTCACGGACCTCTGAGACTACCCTTAGGGCTAAACCAGTGCCCTTCCTTGTAAGCAGAATTTCCCTCCTCCCAATGCCATGGCTGTTTCAGTAGCACGAGAAACCCTCTTCCTGGACCCCATAACCTTTTCCAAACTGTCTGGATCACAGACAGGGGTAAAAATGCTTGTTGAATGATAACGCTGCCTTCACTCAATGTCACCCCCAGGGCTACGGTCAGCCCCATTCCACCTATGGCCCTAAGGCCAAATCCCAGACCCCCCACCTGGACGTGCCGGGTCCCTGCCGACTTCCCCAACTTCACAGCCACCCTGTCCCTCACCCACTGCACCCCCAGGGCCTAAGCACAGGCTACCCCTCCCTCTGGAACATTCTTTCTCAATGGCTTCTTCTCCCATTTCACACCTCATTCCAAACATCCCCTCACCAAGGGTGTGCCCCCATCCCATTTCAAGTGGCCTCTTACCCACATCATTCTTTTTTATTTTTTTAAATTTGGAAACCATTTAACATTTACAGAAAAGCTGGAGGAATGAGAACGGGACAGAGACCACTGGCACCTCACCTACTGCTAATCTTTTGTTGTCACAGTGTTACTGGCTCTCTTTCTGTCTCTGTCACACACACAGTTCGAGGATCCGGCCCAGGTCCGGGTGTTGCTCCCAGCCATCACGTCTCTTCGGCCCCTTTAGTCTGAAGCAGGGCCCGTGCCTTTTTTGTCTTTTATCGCAATGGCCTTTTGGACGAATACAGTTTCTCATGGGTCTGTGAGTTTCCTCCTGATTAGGGCCAGGCTGTGTCTCTCCAGCTGGGGGTGAGGGCCGTGCGGGATGCGTCCTTCTGCGGGGACCGCGTGGAGGCCCGCGGCCCGCTTGCCCTCCGCAGTGACGGTCAGCAGGGTCGCCCGCGAGGTGCTGCCTGTTTTCTCCATTCTGTAGCGTTTTACCTCCTTGCATCGAATCCACAGTCTGTTGGGGGGCTCCATCTCCTCGCTCAAGTTTCCCACTGAACTTAGCAGCCGTGGTTGACTCCTCCCAAAGGAGGAGGCTTTTTAACAAGGGCTGCAAAACATTAATTTCAAACCAAGCCTCCCTCCACATTTGCCAGCTGTTGACAGGACCCTCCGCTTTCTCCTGTTTAAAAAAAAAAAAAAAAAAAAAAAAGGGCCTCTCTTCTCCCCCGCTTATTTATCTATTATAAATAACTTAACTATTTTGCTGCTCAGATTGTTTCAGATTTAGCCAGTGGAGGCCCCCTGCAAGCTGGCTCCTGTAACCTTTGACATGCCACCATCATTTTTTCTTTCTTTCTTTTTTTTTTTTTGAGTACTTTCTTTACCATGTCACACATGGTCCAGGCTTATATTGCATCAACCCTGCCCCAGCTTTGGAACGGGCTGTGTTCTGAGGAGCTGGATTCCTTTTCCTGGGCCACGGCATTAGGACCAAGATCTGGGTGCTGAGTGTGCTCAGAGCTCCCAGTGGCCAGCTTCCAAGTTCTCTCATCAGACAGAGCCAGATACGTGTGATGGACAATGTATTCAAAACCTGACACATACGTACACGCACCACGTTGTGTCCCCTCATAGTCCCCATCGAGGTTTTCATGGGATGCTCTGAAACCAACTGGTTTCCTAATCTGTCTGCCTGTTTATCTGTCCCCCTGAGGCTTCCCCAAGTCCCAAAGAAGCAGGGATCAGCCTGCCTTGTCCTTCACAGTGGGCCCAGAGTGGAGGAGGCCTTTAAAGAGTCTCTAATGAGCGGGTGTACCTCTGTGGCCCCAGAGATTTGCCTGAGGTTCCTGGGTTTGGAGTGAGGGTCCAAGGAACAAGCCATCTGGCTGGGCTGGGTGGTCTCAGCCACTGGCAGTGAGATAAGCTTGCTTGGCAGAAGCTATGTGTATCCACCTCCCCCCACCCTCACCCTAGGGGGTGGGGGCCGGCACCTGAGTCCTCACGGCGGCCCTGCCCTTTGGGGAACCATAGCCTCATTTTCCAGATTAGAAAAGCAAGGCTCAGAGAGGCTGTGGCAGGTCTGTGGAAAGAGGCTGCAGAGCAGATCCTGTCCAAGGGCTTTGGTTCTGATGCTTGTGGGCAACCAGGTCTCCCACATGCAGTGGGGCAGCTGCACCCTGGCACCATCTGAAATTTTCACTTCTCAGGTTGACACCTGAACGATGTTTTAATCCTCATTCAATGTCCCAGACCCTAGGGGCTGCTGTGGGAGCCTCCTCCATCAGACTCACCTTGTCCCAGTCCTAAGGGTTAAAGATCCCCTGAGGCTGTCCTCTGCACCCCTCCCTGTCTCCTGGCCCCGTTGGGTCTGACTCCTGCCGGCCTGGGCTCTGATCCTCACTCTGCCACTGTTTGCTGTGTGACCTTCAACACAATCCCCCCAGCCTCAGTTTCCTCGTCTGTAACTGGGGCTAAGTGCCCCACTTTAGTGGGGTCATTGGGGAGTGTGGTCCCACCCCCCAGAGTCCTGCAAATGAGCCCCATGGAGGTCCCGAGTTCGTCCCCTAAACTTTACTGGCTGTGTGACCAGCAGACACGAGAAAGGGGAGGGTAGCTCATTTTTCAAACAAAACGGTATCAGATGTGTGATTTGGTTAAAAAAATATATTTCTGGCAATGGCTTGAGCTTTGCTCAAGAACGAACGGGGAAGGGGGACGAGGGGGAGGGTCCAGACCCATTCCAGTGGCTTAAAAAACCCCAGATAAGTGTGTGGTGATTAAGCGCAACCATTAGCTCTAATGGGCAATAATTGTCGATGAGAAATAATTTTCTGGGGCACAACTGCCCCTGGTGCCCCCTCGCCCCAGCCCAGCGGGGGGACGGCCAAGGGGCTGATTAACTCCTGGGCTGGAGGAAATGTCGGAGGCACAAAAAGTTTCCAGATTCGAGGGTAATTGGGAGAAGTTATTTCACTTTCCACATCAGGCTGATGAGGGGCCACCCACCTGCCGCTGACGGAGGGGCTGAGCGGAGCTGCTTCCTGCCCCGGGACGCAGGGTGTGGGGGCGTCCTAGGCCAAGGGGCTGGGGGGGCAGTTCGCCCCTGCCTCGGGGCCCACTGTGCAACCTGGTCATGTCATGAGCCTACAGACATTGGTCCCTCCCTGTCCCAGCAGGGCTGAGGATAATAGCTGCATGAAGGTTGGCTGTGGGTCCGAGAGGAGATGGAGGATGGAGGATGGAGGATGGAGGCAAGAGCCCCTAGCACTGTCAGAGGTGAGTGCCACTCAGACAAGGACCCTGGGCTTGGCCCCTCCCTCCTGACTTGCCTCCCAACCATCAACAGGGTCTTGTCCTTCCCATCCTACAATTCACGGACAGACAAACCCACAAGTTGGCAGCCCAGTGGTCCCAAGTCTCCCCTTCCCCCAGAGTGAGCCAACCCAAGGCCCCTCTGGTCTTAGGGCATCTTTGTGGGATTCAGGGAAAGACATCCCTCCTTGCTGGTGGACGCAGCCTCCCCACTCCCGAGTACTCTGTGCATCCAGCAGAACTGGCTGGACTCCACGGAGCCTTGTGTGCAGTGCCCAACGTGCCCAGCAGGCCTCCGTAGCCATGCTCACCTCTCCATCCTCCACTCCTCTCCCCTCTCACTCAGCCTGACCCTAGAAGCAGACCTGGTCACTTCACACGGTTAAACCCAAAGGCCCCGCCCACCTGCCCACTCTGTTTCCAAGGCCTGGCCTCCCTCTCCGCCAGGGCCCCTACTCCCCTCTTCCCCCATCCAAAGCACAATCCCTTGATCCCACCTCTCGCTTCCTTTCTCCCTCTCTCTCCCCTTCTCTCTCTGTCTCTGTCTCTCTCTGATCCAGGCAAGGGAGATGGACATGGTTCCTGCCCTGGTGAAGCTGATGGTCTAACAGGGACCCTGGCAAGAGCCAACCAACCCATGAACCAGCTCATGTCAAAGAGGAATCAGCGCTGAGAATTCCATGAAATATACTCAAGGATGGGGAGACAACTAAGGTAGATGGTCAGAGAAGGTCTCAGTGAATGAATGAGAGGAAGAGAGCTAAGATCTGACTAGAGGGCCTTAAAGCACGCACCCAAGGCTGTCAGAAGGGGGCTCTGTTTAATAGGGAACTTTCCCTCCCAGCTCGACCAGATGTGGGACTGCTCTCCCCTTCTCAGGAAGCCTACCACCAGGGCTGGGACGTTGCAGAGGGGAGTCCTGCCCTGAGAGGGACCAGCAGGGATGATCTTGGGGGTGCTGGCTCCGCCTGAGCTGAGGTCCCTGGGCCGACCCCAGAACACCCCACAGCAGCACCCCCTGGATGTCCCTCTCTGCCATCTGCAGGCCAGGGCTCAGCTCTGAAGTCGCAGGTATGAGCTGGGCCCTCAGGACATCTCCACTGTTGACCAGCTGTGTGACCTCGGGCCTTTCCTACCCACAGTGTTGTCCACTGAGAATGAGACTCAGGGTGCCACCACCCTAACAGGATGGGTAGGGTGGGGCACTTACACAGGGCTGGCTGGTACAGAGAAGTCTCCAGCAACCATAGGTGCTGGCCTGTTTCAGGAGCAGTGAAATGTCTGCAGACAGACTCCAGACTTCTCTGGGGGGGACGGTGGTGGTATTGCCACACAGAGCCTTCTTTTTGCACAATGTCCCCAGAAGTCATGGTGACAAGTGACAGTTGTGCATACTCGTGCCTGGTGCTGTTATGAGCAGCTAGATATAGCTGTTTATTCTGTCCCCAACACCTCTAGGAGGCAAGGACTCAAGTCCCCATTCTGTAGGTAAGGATCAGAGACCAACATGGAATAACTAGCCAGTGTCTCATCTGAGCCCTGGCTTCTTGTATGTATCATGCTCACTGCGGCCGAGGAGGCATCTCTCACTCCGTCAACATGCCCTTTCCACAGATGAGCAGACTGAGGCTCAGGTGTCACCCCCGGGGCGCTACAGGCGTGCCGAGCCCTGCAGGTGCGGCTCGTGGTGACCCGGCCCTGCACACACCTGCATGGCGGGCGCCTGCGCCTCGGCGGGAGCTGGCTGGGAGGCCAGGGGCTCTCAGCAGCTCGTCGGCGGAACATTTGCATGTAATTTGGGAGCGGGTCACATGTGGGAGTCATCAGGCAGAGGAAAGGCTCAATCAGGGCCTAATCACTGTCTGTTTGGAGGGGTCTGGGCCCAAGTGAAAAATGAAAACGGGCCTATTTTGCTTGAGTGACAACCATCAGCGGTCACCTTTGACCTCCACACTCAGGCGCGGGGTCTGCCTGAGCTTTAAAAACCAATCACCAGGGGGAGGCCCCTCCCCCAGTCCCTTTGCTCCGTGGACCTTGGCTGGTAGAATTCATTCGTTCATCTCTCCTGCTTTCATTCTTTCAACAACCCAGCATTGGGCAGCACAGCCCAGTAGTTAGGACCCTCTGGAGTGCACCTGGGGTTTGAGTCCTGACTATGGCTGTTACCAGCCAGGTGACCTTGGCCAGGTGACTGTTGGACATCAGTGTTCCCATCCGTGGAATGGGCCCACGTGGCACTATGAGAAGAGCGTTCAGTAAAGGCTGGTGAGTGTGGTGGGGTCTTGGAGCATGACCAGGCTGTGGGCTGCAGTACTAGGGACAGGGGCAGGGGCATTGGGCCCCAAGGGAAGGGGGCTCCTGAGTGTGAGGTGCGGGGAGTCCCCATCCTATAGAGGAGGGGGCTGGGGCTTGGCCAGGCGGACAGGAAGAAGGGCCATGCAGGCTGGGGAGGCAGAGCTAAGAGACTTCCAGGAGCAAACAGGCCTCAAGGAGGCCGTCCATGGGCAGGGATGTTCAGCTGAGTCCCCACTAGGCGGGGGTGCAGTTCCCTACTGGGTCCACCCCTGCAGCAAGGGACTGCATCCACCAGGCATCCTCCAAAAGTGGTCTCCCAGGAGTCCAGGGGCTTGTGAAGGGGCCACCAGGCCTCAGGTTCTCCCCTGACCACCTCCAGGGCTTGTCCGGGGGCAGACTCCACCGAGCGAAGAAATGACTGACGGCCTGAATGAATGAACAGGCGAACAAACAAGCAGCAGAACGCGCTTCCTGCCCTCACAGCCGGAAATCTGGGGTGACCCGTCTCTTCCCAGGTGCCAGGACCTGGCCAGCGCGGCCAGGGGACCCGGCCACCAGGACCAGCTCAGGCGGGCGGTGCCGTCCACCATCCCACAGCCAGAAAGGGGCGGACCGGGCCCGACCCTGCTGGCGCCCTGCTGTGTGAGGCTGGAGTTCCAGGTCGGGGCCCTTTCAGGCTTGAGGAATGGCTCTGGGGCTGCAGCGCGGGCGGGGCGCCCACTACATTAGCGCCTGCCTTGCTCCCTGATGGTGTTTATCGGGATGTGGAACGGGCCTCCAGGAAACCGTCTGGCAGCCCAGGCTTCGGCAAATGGATTGCCAATTAATCAACATCTATTTATGAGAACGTTTAAACCATTATTAATGTAGTGTAAATACGGAACCGCTGGCGGCCCAGGGTGGGCGGGAGGGGGCCATCTGCCTAGGAGGAGGCTGCCTTCGCATTCCTGGGGCCTGTTCCCACCCCACCCTCCTGGGCAGGGCCCCCACCCCCGGGAGCCGCGGCTGCAGGTGACGGCTTCCTCCTGGCGGCGGCCAGTTGGGTTTCTGAGGTCTGCGAAGATTTCCCCACGTTGAAGGGCTTTCAACATGTTCTCACTTGAGACGCTGAGCAGCAACGTGAGGGTTGAGTCCCGTCACTCAGTCACTCGGCAGAGGTCTGGCAGCAGCCCCGGGTCCCCTGGGCGGGGTGTGTGTCCCCCCTCCCAGGCAGCACCCTTCCTCCCTTCCTCGCCTCTCCTCTCGCTGCTCTGGACCCACCATCCCGGGAGGCAGCAGCAGGAGGTGGGAGGGCAGGGAGAGAGGGGATCAGGTGCGTTCCCAGCCCCTCCCTCATTGCAGGCCCGGCTCCCAGGCCTGGGGCTAACCGCTGCCCCACCTTGCCCTCCAGATCCCCACCTTCCTCCTGTACCACGTCCCTACCTTCACTTCCCTTCAGAGGCAGCACCCAGCCCTGTCGGCCTCCTCTCACGTTCACACGATCTGGGCCTCCAGTGCACATAGGGCCAACCTGAACCAGCCACTCCCAGGACTGGGTGTTGGACCAGACACCATGGGCCGGCCAGGCTGGTGGACAGAAGGAACCCCCAGGGCTTCCAGGTTCATCAGGGTAGGAACCTGATCCCCTCCTGAGCACCCATGATCCTTCCTGCTCAGATCACTTCAGTTGGATTTCTTTGCCATATGTACTCATTTTACCAGTGAGCGACTGTGGCCACAGTGACAGGAAGCCAGGACAGGACCCCCTCCCGGCCCTCGACCCCGGCCTGTGTGGCTGTGTCCTCAAAGAGAACTGAAGCACAGTTGACCCTAACCTACATGGCCACATACATCTGCGATTTGTGCTTTTTTACTAATTTTTCCTAGAGTTTCCCAATTTCTATATTTTGTGACAACTTCCTGCCTTCTCTCTCTCAGTGCTTTGCGTCAAAATAACTGTACATCTGAGAACTGGTTGTCAAGAAGAGCTGTTAGCCTGAGAGCTTCCTCTGCAAAAATAAGAAGGAAAAAAAGGCTTGGCTTTGGTGCTGGACGCTACCAAATGCCATGGTGATTCCGAGGATGTTCCCTGCTCTGGTTAATTGAGGTGCCAGCTAACCAGGCACCTGATGGGATGTCGAGACCGGATGGCATGATGCTGAAGGCCGAGACAGGGCTTCCGAGGCATGGCCTTCATCCTCTAAGCAATGGGGTGCCGCCCCTGCTGTACCCATCCTGAGGGTCACGGGGGCATCTAAAGCCCCCTCCCAGGGCCGCTGCCTTGAGCCACTGCGCCAGGCTCATGGCTGGTGTGTTGGAGGAGTATTGGCCAGACAGACCCTGTGCTCCTCGAGGGTGGGGCAGCGTCTTCACCACCTTCACATCTCGGTGCCTCAGGGAGATGCTAACAAGTGTTTGCTGACCGACTGACCGACCAAAGATTTGGGAATTTCCACTCAGAGTCATTTTCCCAGGCTCCTCTCCTTTGTCCCTGGCCATCTGCTCAGCTGGCCCCGACCCTTGCACTCCACCAGCCCCCCAGAGCAGGCCCAGGGCTTGAAGCCTGAGGGGATCAAGGGACCAGGACTGGCTGCTCCTTATGGAGAACCTGGACACCCACAGAGTCCGTCTGTCCCCTCCGCTAGGACAGGAACATGGGGCCTTCGAGCAGGGTTTGCCCATGGTCACTCAGCACCCCAGAAGCCTGGGCTTCTGACGCCCTGAGGCCCCCACACCGGCCTGCTCCAGACCCCGGGCCCCGGCCCAGCCGCACAGGCACGCTGGGAGGGGAGAGAACAAAGAGGCAGCATGCGCCCCTGTTTTCTGGCCCCGCTCCCCCGCCCCCCATTAGCCGAGCAAGGATTGTTTATATTACAGCAGAAATTATTCCAGCCCTAATCAGAGGCCCTGCGAGGTTTCGGCATTCGAGGTATTTCTTTACCCAAGGACACTCTCCAATCCTATAATTTCCATTTCCCCAGACGCCCCTGATTGAAAGCAAACATTTTATATTTGGAAAGGAAAAGGGCCATGTGCTATTCATAGCCCAGCTAGGCTGTCCGAGCTAGGCCCTGGGCGGGGGCAGGGGGGGCTTAGTGGGACGGACAGATCGGAGAGGGCAGCAGGGGTGTGGGCTGGGTCCCTGGGGGTGAAGGGGTGGGCAGACCCTAGAGCACCATGCCATGGGGAGACTGAGGGCAGGTGGGGGTGCGGGGCGAGCCCCTTCCTGCTCCTCCTCCTCGTCACCACCTCGCCAGGTAGCTCCCACTGCAGTTTCCAGGTGAGGGCGTCAATGCCTCCCCCATCTCGGGATGGGGGTGAATGTAGTACTAATGGCAAAGGGGCCTGTGGGGTCCAGCATTTGCCTGGAGGCACTTTGAGAAGCACATGGTGGTGGAGAATCTAGTCTCAACCTTGGGCCTGTCCGTGGTCCCAGGACCCTCTCCCTTGTCTCTTCCAGGCGCAGTACACCCCTCCCAGGTTACTTACCCACCCCGGCTCCAGAACCTCCCAGGGGCCAAGATGTGCTCCAAGGCCACGGCCAGCACCAGGCCTGGCCTCTGCCCTCACCCCCCTCCCTTGACATGGGGTCGCCCCTCTTGTCTCAGAGGTCCAGGCAAGGACCATGTGTCCTCTATTGGGAGGCCAGAGCCTGCACAGCAAGCTACACTTAGCTGATGGGTATCCAGCCCTTTCCACATGCCAGAAGGTTGTTAAGCCTTTTCTAAGATGCTTCTGTAAATCCTCTGAAGTAGATCTTATTGTTATTCCATTTTATGGATGAGGAAATCAAGGCTTGGAGAGCTTAAGTGAAGCCTAAGTGAAGCTTAATTGAAGCTTAAGTGAAGTTGCCATGGTCTCGTTTCTGGTTTTTTGCATCTCAGTGTCTCAGTGCTTGCCTCTTAGGGCCAGTGAGATGAACTGAGGTAACATGTCCAGGACACAGCCCACCTGGTACCTGCTAAGTGATACGCATTTGATTCTCATTTGAATGAACACCTCCCAAGGCAGCAGGGATGTGTACACAAACATTGTTTTGTTTTGTATACATCTGTGCTATTGAAAAATAATTTTTTCTTAAAATTTAATTTGTACTTTTATCAAAGTAACGCATGCTTAATTTTGTTAGCTGCTTTATTGAAATATAACTGACATACAATAAAAGGCACATGTAAACAGTGTAAAAGTTGATCACTTTTGGAGGCAGCTTCATTGAGATACAATTCACATACCGTACAATTCATCTGTTTAAAGTGTACCATTCAATGGCTTTTGGCATATTGAATTATTATTTTCAGTTGTAGTGAAATGTATACGACAGAAAAATTTCATTTTTAACCATTTTAAGCACACAGTTCAGCGGCATTACTTATATTCGCGATGTTGTGCAACCAATCAGAAACTCTGTCTCTGTCAAACAGTAACTCCCCATTCCCCAGGCCCCCAAGCCCCTGGCACCCTCTAATCTACTTCCTGTCTCTATGAATTTTCCTGTTCTAGTTATTTCGTATAAGTATGATCATACAATATTGTCCTTCTGTATATGGTTTATTTCATTTATCATAATGTTTTCAAGGTTCATCCCTGCTGTAGTATGTGTCAGAATGTCCTTCTTTTAAGGGTGAATAATATTTCCTTGCCTGTGTGATTTCTTCATCCATTCATCTGCTGGTGGAAACTTGGGTTGTTCAGATTTTGGCTACTGCGATTAGCGCTGCTATGAACATTGGCATAAAATATCTGTTCATGTCCTTGCTTTCAATTCTTTTAGGTATATGCTGAGGAGTGAAATTTCTCGGTCATATGGTAATTTCTCTGTTTAATTTTTTGAGGAGCTGCCAAACTTTTTCACAGTGGCTGCCCTATTTTATACTACCACCAGGAATGTTGGAGGGTTCCAATTTCTCCACATCCTCACCGACACTGGTCATTTTCCATTTGTTGATTATAAGCCTCCTCATAAGTGTAAACCGGTGTCTCATTCTGGTTTTGATTTGCATTTCCCTAGTGATTCATGAAGCATCTTTTCATATGCTTGTTGGTCACTTGTATGTCTCCACTGGAGGAATGTCTATTCAAATCCTTTGCCTAAATTGTGTTGCTTGTTGTTTTGTTGTTGAGTTGTAGGGGTTCTTTGTATATTCTGGATGTTAAACCCTTGTCAGACATATGATTTGCAAATACTTTCTTCCATTCTGCAGGTTGTCTTTTTGCTTTCTTAATATGTTTTGACATACACACATACATTATCTATCTATCTATCTATCTATCTATCTATCTATCTATCTATCTATCTATCTATCTCCATGGAACTCTTACTACAATCAAAATGCTGAACACGTACATTGCCCTCAAAATTTTGTCATACATAGTTTTTTTCCACTCAGCATAATTATGTGGAAATGTATTCACTTTGTTGCATGTATCAACATTTCATTCCTTTTTTATTGCTAAGTAGTATTCCATGGAATGAATATATATATATATACCATGGTTTGTTTAGCCAGTCACTCATTGAAGGACATCTGATCTGGGTTGGCTCCAATTTTGAACCTTTTTTTTTTTTTTGGTTATTAAAGCTGCTCTGAACATTCATATGCAAGGTTTGGTGTGGACTTATGTTTTCACTTCTCTTGGGTAAGTACCTAGGAGTGGAATTGCTAGGTCATATATTAATTCTATATTTAATTCTTTGAGGAAACACCAAGCTGTTTGCCAAAGCAGCCGTACAATTTACAGTCCTACCAGAGTGTATGAGCGTTCCAGTTTCTCCACATCCTTGCTAACACTTGCTACTGTTGGCTATAGCCATTCTAGTGAGTGTGAAGTAGTAGCTCATGGTTTGCACTGGCATTTCCCTGATGGCTAATGATAATGAGCATTCTTTTATATCCTTATTGGCTATGCATATGTCTGCCTTGGAGAAATGTCTATTCAGATCTTTTGCTCAGTTTTAATTTTTTTTTTTTTTTTATTGTTGAGTAGTAATAGCACTTTATGTATTCTGGATACAATTCCCTTATAAGATATAAGATTTGCAAGTATTTTACCTCACTTTGGTTGTCTTTTTACTTTCTTGACAGCTCCCTTTGAAGCACAAAAAGTCTTAATTTTGATGATATCCAGTCTATCTTTTTCTTTTGTTGTTTACACTTTTGGTGTCATTTCTAAGAAACCATTTGCTAATCCAAGGTTGTGAAGATTTACACCAATGTTTTCTTCTAAGACATACGATTTTAGCCCTTACGTTTAGAACTTTGATCCATTTTGAGTTAATTTTTGTATATGGTGTGAGGTAGGGATTCAGTTTTATTCTTTGGCATGTGGATATGCATTTGTTGAAACACCATTTGTTAAAAAGGCTATTCTTTATCCATTGAATCATGTTGACATTCTTATAGAAAATCAATTGACTATAAACATGAGGATTTACTTCTGAGCTCTCAATTCTATTCCCTCAATTGACATGTCTTTCCTATGTCAGCACCACACTGTCTTGATTACTATAGTCTTGTAGTAAGTTTCAAAATGAGGAAAGGTGGGTTCTCCAGCTTTGGTCTTTTTCAAGGTTATTGTGGTTATTCTGGTTCCCTTAAATTTCTATAAGAATTTTAGGATCAGCTTGACAGTTTTCTGAAAAGAAATCAACTAGGATTTTGATAGGGATTGTGTTGAATCTGTGACTCATTTGGGGGTAGTATTGGCATTGTAACAATATTAAGTCTTTCAATCCATAAACATGGTTTAGGTGAAACACATGTCTTTCCATTCATTTAGGTGTTCTTTAATTTCTTTCAATAATAGCTTTCAGTTTTCAGAGTAAAAGTTTTATACTACTTTTGTTAAACTTATTCATAAGTATTTTATTCTTTGATGTTATTGTAAACAGAATTGTTTTGAAATATTTGATTTTTATATTTTTCTAGTATTCTGCAAACTTGATGGAATTGTTTATTGTTTCTAATGGATTTTAGTGGATTCTTTAGGATTTTATCATACAAGGCCATGCCATCTGCAAATAGAGATCATTTTACTTCTTTCTTTCTACTCTATATGACTCTTATTTCATTTTCTTGCCCAATTACCCGAGCTAGAACCTCCAGTACAAGTTGAATAAAAGTGGTTAGTACAGATATCATTGTTTTGTTCCTGATCTTAGGGGGAGAGCATTTGGTTTTCACCATTATCTATGAATTTAGCTGTGGGTTTTTGCAGTTGTGGTTTTTAATATATTGAGGTAGTTTCCTTTTGTTCCTAGTTTGTCTAATATTTTTATGATGAAAGGGTGTTAAATTTTGTCAAATTACGTTTTTTCATCAACTGAAATGATAATGTGTTTTTTTCTCCTTTTAATTGTTGTGGTGTATTACATCAACTGATTTTCAGATGTTAAAACCAATCTGGCATTCCTGGGATAAATCCCACTTGGCCATGGTATATAATTCTTTTTATACATTGGTGGATTCTATTCAATAGTATTTTGTTGGGAGTTTTATGTCGATATTCATGAGAAAATATGAATGAATTGTATATAGTTTTCTTTTCTTGTGATGATTCTGTCTGATTTTGATATAATAACAATATTGACCTCATAGAATCAGTTGGGATGTGTCCCATCTACTTTTATTTTTGGAAGAGTTTGTGAAGAATTCATATTAGCTCTTTTTCAAATGTTTGGTAGAATTTACCAGTGAAGCCGTTTGGTCTTGGACTTATTTGCGGAAGTTTTTTGGTTACTAAGTCAATCTCTTTACTTGAGTAGGTCTATTCAGATTTTCTATTTCTTCTTTTTCTTTTTTATTGAGGTACAGTTGATATATAACATTATATTTGTTTTGATGTCATTTGATATTTGATAATGATTTGATATTTGTATATATTGTGAAATGATCACTGCACAGTGTATTTCTTCTTGAGTCAATTTTAGTTGTTCTTCTTTCTAAAATTTTGTCCATTTCATCTAAGTTATCTAATTTGTGGCATACAGTTATTCATAATATTCTCCTATAATTATTTTTCTTTCTGGAAGGTCAGTAGTTATGTACCCTCTTTCATTTCTGATTTTATTTCTTTTTTTCCTTATCAGTCTAGTTTAAGTTCCGTCTATTTGATGGAACTTTTCTGGAAACCAACATTTGATTTAGTTTGAACTTCTCTATTGTTTCTCTGTTCTCTATTTCATTGATTTCCACTGTGGTACTTATTTTATTCCTGCTGCATGCTTTGAGTTCAGTTTGCACTTTTTGTTCGAGGTTCTTAATGTGGAAAGTTGTTGATTTGAGCTCTTTCTTCTTCTTTCATGTAAGTTACACCTATAAATTGTCCTCTAAGCACAACTAGCTGCATCCCAGAAATTTTCATATGTCATTTTTAATTTTTATTAATCTAAAAGTATTTTCTAATTTCCTTTGTGATTTCTTCTTTGATCCATTTGCATTTAGTAATATGTTGTTTAACTTCCACATGTTTGTGAATGTCCCAGATTTCTTTCTTTCCAATTTCACTCCATTGTGATTGGAGGTCATACTTTGTATGATGTCAATCCTTTTCATTTAATTGAGGTTTGTTTTGTGGCCTGCCATATGATCTGGCCTGCAGAATGCTTCAAGTGTACTTGAGAAAAATTTGTATTCTGCTCCTGTTAGTCTGCAGTGTTCTACAGATATCAGTTAGGTCTAATTGATATATATTGTTGTTCTAGTCTTCTCTCTCCTTGTTGATCTTCTGCCTGGTTGTTCTATCTATTATTGGAATGTGCAGTATTGAAGTCTCTGATGATTATTGTTGAATTATCTATGTCTATCTACCCTCAGTTCTATCAGCCTTTGCTTCACATATTTCAGGGCTTTGTTGTTAGATGCATATATAGTTACAATTGTTATAACTTCCTGATGGAGTGACACTCTTACCACTATAAAATGTCCCTCTTTGTCTCTAGTAAAAAATGCTAAAGCTATTTTGCCTGATATTAGCATAGCCACTCCAATTTTCTTATAGTTGCTGTATGTACGATATATCTCATGCCATCATTTTAGTTTCAACCTATTTGTATCTCTGAATCTAACGTGTGTCTCCTAGAGCCAGCACGTAGTTGGATGGTGTTTTTGTTTTATTTACTATGACAATCTCTGTGTTTTGATTGGATTGTTTCATCCATTCATAGTTAATGAAATTATTGGTATAGCTGGACTTACATCTGCCATTTTACTTTTTGTTTACTCTGTATCATCCTTCTTTACTTCTTTCTCGTGCATGAAGTGAGTGTTTTCTAGTGTAACATTTTAATTCCTTTAATAATTCTTCCTCTATTTTTTTTAGTCATTTCTATAGTAGTTGCTCTAGGACCTACCATACATAACTTACAAGAATCTACTTTAGATTTCTACTAAATTGATTCTAGTGTGATAAAGAAATGTTATTCCTAGATAGCTCTAACCCCGCTTCCCCTTTGTGTACTATTATTGTTATACATATTACACTTATATATGTTACAAAACTGGCAGTACATTATTATAATTGCTACTTTATATATAAAGGAAAGCTGAGAACAGAAAGGAGAACAAGTTTGTATTTATTAAGTTATTATTTACCATTTCTGTTTCTCTTTATTGACTCCTGTAGGTTCAAGATACAATCTGGTGTCATTTTTAAACTCCAATATAACTCAGGTCCTTTCTACCTCATTTGTGCCATTATGATCAAATGTATATTTTCATTTCAACAATACATTTATATACATATGGTTCCATACAATTGCTTTTTGAATCAGTTAAGAGAAGAAAGAAAAACATGCATTTATTCTGGGTTTTTATATAATTACATAATTACTTTTACCAGGTTTTTTTTTTTTCATGTGGATTGTAATTTTCATGAGTTTATTTGCTTTCAGCCTGAAGAACTTCTTTTAAGATTTCTTATAAGTCAGGCTGCTAGCAATAGATTCTCTCAGTTTTTGTTTACCCAAGGATGTTGTTATTTCACTTTTGTTTTTGAAAGATAGTTTTGCTGGATATAAGATTCATTTTCTCTTGTTGCTGTCAAGATGTTTTTCTTTGTCTTTCTGCATTTTTACTATGATGTAACTGGGTGTGGATTTCTTTGCAATTACCCTATTTGGAATTTGTTGAGCTTCATGGTTGTGTGGATTAATGTGTTTCATCAATTGGGATGATTATTTCTTCTAATATTATTTCAGCTTCTTTCTCCTCTCTTCTTAGTATTTTCATTACATGTAGGTTCATGTGCTTAAAGGCATCCCAGATTTTCCTGGGGCTCTGATCAATTTTCTTCATTCTATTTTCTATTTCCTCTCTGTTCTTTGAATTTCATAATCCCTACTAATCTACTTTTAAGTTGGTTAAGCCTCTCTAATAATTTTTAAGTTTTATTTATTATACTTATCAACCCCAGAATTTTCATTTGGTTCTTTTTTTTTAAACAGTTTCTATGTCTATTGATATTCTCTATCTGTTGTAACATTGTCTTCATATTTTCCTTAGCTTCTTGAAGCATGGTTTCCTTTAGTTCTTTGAACATATTTACAATGGCAACTTTGAAGTCTTTGTCTGTTAAATATGACATATGGGCTCTCTTAAAAGCACTCTCTCCTTTCTTTTTATTTCTGTGTAAAGATATTTCTGTTTCTTTGCATGTCACAATTTTTTGTTGAAAACTGGGCATTTTAGGTAACGTATTGTTCCAAGTGTGGATTGCCTTTCCCCCTCTGAGGGGCTTATTTATGTTTTTTTGTTGTTTATTTTGTGATGACTGTTTTAGTGAAGTCTACCTCCCCCACGGTGTGAAACCATTTTGTTACTCCTCTCAGGGCAGAGCCTTGAGCATGTACACAGCCACCCTGGGATGCCAGTGGTTTCAGCAGGGCTCTCTTTGACTGTCTCTTTCCCTGATTTCTCTATTAGTCTGTCTTCTTCATTTGATATTACTCTCTATCCTTTCAGCACCACTGATTACCAACAGATTGCTTTACACTTTTGGCAATGCACTGGGCATGTATTTCTCAGCAGGCTGATCCAATTAAATGTGGACAGGGGTAGATACTGAGACCAGTCTTTGAGGTTTGTTTTGTCCCCAGGGGAAGTCTTCTCAGCTGTATCTTTCCCTGGTTCTCTTTGGTGAACTAGATGGCCGATGGTTTAGCTTGCTGCTCTTAATTAATAAAAGCTATTGTGTTTGAGGGCAACTTTAGTCTTAAACTTCTCCATGCACTTTTCCAACTAATGTCAGTTCCTTTGTGGAGAGTTTGGAGCTCATATGAGCTGCCTCTCCTCCCAGACATAGTATCAGATCCACTATTCTGGGCTCTGAATAGGGCAGTAGACTTGCTTTTCATGACTTACCTTTCTTGGTCTGGAAAATCTTTCCTAAACTGGAGTAGGGATGATTAGGTCCTATTATTCTTGGCCTCCTGTACCTAGGATAGGACCTCTGTCCTATGGGTGCAGGGCTGGTGGAGGAAGGGACCTTCTGACCTCTTAGCCACACTCACCAGAAATTCTTCAAATTGGAATTTCAGGCAATGAGAAATTCTTGTGGCCTGCCCTTCTCTGTGAGGTATAGTAAGGCTTGGTAGGGACCTGAAGGGAGAGGGAGCACCATCTTCTTGGCTCCACCCAGAGTGAGGCATCCAGGAAGCTGAGAGTGGGGAGGGACAGAAGAAATGTCTCTCTTATTTCCCAGGTGTCTTAAATGCCACAGATTCTTGCTATTCTTACCAAGTCTTAGTATGCTTTCTTAAATGAATATTCTTTATTATATGCCCTTAGGACAATTTTCAAAGACTTTAAATAATTATGTTTTAAAAATATGTATTGCCAGCTTTGCTTTTTGTCTCTGCTGAATGAATCTATGGAGCTCCTCATGCTGACATCCCACTATAACTTTTTAATGAACCATCAAATTGTCTTCCAAAGTGTTTGTACCATGTTATCTTCCCGCTGGTCCCAGTTTCTCTGCACTCTCAGTCAGTCTTTGGTCAATGTTTTTAATTTTTGCGTTAGTTTTGGGTGTACAAAAAATGATTCAGTTATATATCTATATCTACATATTCCTTTCCATATGGATTATTACAAGCTACTGAATATTGTTCCCTGTGTTATACAGTATGGCATTGTTTATCCATTTTATATATAATAGTACATATCTGTCAATCCCATATTCCTAATTTATTCCTCCTACCCTTTCCCTTTTGGTAGCCAGAAATTTCTTGTCTATGTATGTGATTCTGTTTTGTAAATAAGTTTATTTGTATCTTTTTTTTTTGATTCCACATATAAGTGATATCATATGGTATTTGTCTTTCTCTCTCTGACTTACTACATTAGTATGATAACTCTAGGTCCATCTCTGTTGCTGCAAATGGTATATTTCATTCTTTTTTATGACTGAGTAATATGACATTATGTATATATATAACTTCTTCTTTATCCATTCATCTGTTGATGGACACAGGTTGCTTCCATGTCTTGGCTATTGTAAATAGTGCTGCTATGAATACTGGGGTGCGTGTATCTTTCGAGTTAGAGTTTTCTCTGGATACGTGCCCAGGAGTGGGATTGCTGGATCACACGGTAAGTCTATTTTTAGTTATTTAAGGAACCTCCATACTGTTCTCCATAGTGGTTGTACCAATTTACATTCCCACCAACAGTGTAGGAATGTTCCCTTTTCTCCACACCCTCTCCACCATTTGTTACTTGTAGACTTTTTGATGATAGCCATTCTGACTGGTGTGAGGTGATACCTCATTGTAGTTTTGATTTGCATTTCTCTAATATTTAGCGATGTTGAGCGTCTTTTCATGTGCTTGTTGGCCATCTGGATGTCTTTGGAGAATTACTTGTTTAGGTCTTCTGCCTATCTTTTTGATTGGGCTGTTTGTTTGTTTGTTTTGATAATGAGCTGTATGAGCTGTTTGTATATTTTGTAAATTAGACCCTTGTTAGTCACGTCATTTGCAAACATTTTCTCCCATCCCATAGATTGCTTTTTCATTTTGTTTATGGTTTCCTTTGCCGTGCAAAAGCTTATAAATTTGATTAGGTCTCATTTGTTTATTTTGCTTTTATTTCTTTTGACTTGGGAGATTGACCTAAGAAAACACTGCTACAATTAATGTCAGAGAATGTTTTGCCTATGTTCTCTTCTAGGATCTTTATGGTGTCATGTCTTGTAAGTCATTAAGCTATTTTGAGTTTATTTTTGTGTATGGTGTGAAGGAGTGTTCATTGATTTACGTGTGACTGTCCAACTTCCAACACCACTTGTTGAAAAGACTGTCTTTTCTCTGTTGTATATTCTTGCCTCCTTTATTGAAGATTAATTGACTGTAGTTGTGTGGGTTTATTTCTGGGCTCTCTGTTCTGTTGATCTATGTTTCTGTTTTTGTGTCAATACCATGCTGGTTTTTTTAAATTGAAGCACAATCAATTACATTGTGTCTATCTCTGGTGTACAGCACAATATTGCAGTCATGCATATACATACATATATTCATGGCACTGTTTTGATTACTGTAGCTCTGTAGTATTGTCTGAAGTCTGGGAGGGTTATGCCTCCAGCTTTGTTCTTTTTCCTTAGGATTGCTTTGGCAATTCTGGGTCTTTTATGGTTCCTTATAAATTTTAGGATTATTTGTTCTAGTTCTGTGAAAAATGTCATGGGTAATTTGATGGGGATCACATTAAATCTGTATGTTTCTTTGGGAAGTATGGCCATTTTAACAATATTAATTATTTAAGTTCAAGAACATTGGACATCTTTCCATTTCTTTGAATCATCTTCAGTTTCTTTTATCACTGTTTTATAGTTCTCAGCATATAAGTCTTTGACCTCCTTGGTCAGGTTTATCCCTAAGTATATTATTTGGTATTTACTATTTATTGCTTTGATACTTCCTTAATAATTATAGACATAATTTTTTTATGGGATATAGGCTTTGCAAAGGTTTCTCCCAGTATATGGCTTGTCTTTTTATTTTCTTAAAAGTGTCTGTTGCAAAGCAGATGTTTTTACTTTTTATGATGTCCAAGTTATCAATTTCTTCTTTATGGGTGGTGCTTTTGGTTTTGTAGCTAATAAATCTTTGCCTAGCCCAAATCAAGTTTTTCTCTTGTGCTTTGTTCTAGAAGTTTTTTAGTTTTGAGTTCTACATTTCATATATGATACATTTTGAGTTTAATTTTAGACATAAGTTTTGGATTACAGTTCAGTTTTTTTGTCTTTTGATATCCAATTATTTTAGCACCATTTGTTAAAAAGACTCTCCTTTCTTCACTGAATTGCCTTTGACCATTGTTAAAAATCAGCTAATTGTACTTCTATATTTGGGAGAAATTGATTTCTAGATTCTATTCTGTTCCATCAATGTATTTTACAATCTTTTTGCCAATACCACACTGTTTTGATTACTGTAGTTTTATGATATACTATAATCAGCTAGTGTTAGTCTTCTAACTTTTTCTTTTTAAAAGAAGTTTGGTTTTCAGTCTTTTTTATATTTTCCATGAGTCTACTTAACTTTTTAAACATAGAGAATATAATAACTGTTTGATATTCTTGTTTGCTAATTCTACTATGTGTGTCACTTCTACGTCAGTTTGATTCATTTTCCTCCTCATTGTAGGTTGCATATTCTTGCCTCTTTTCATGCCTGGTAATTTTTTATTGGATGCCAGGCATTGTAGATTTTACCTTGTTGGTTGCTGAATAATTTTGTATTCCTACAAATATTATTGGGCTTCATTCTGGAACACAGTTAAGTTACTTGAAAATACTTGATGATTTGAGGTCTTGCTTTTAAGATTTATTAGGTGGGACCGGAGTAGTGCTCAGTCTGGGGAAAATGACTCCCTATTAATGAGGTAAGACTTTTCTGTATGTTCTATCCAATGCCCTGTTAATCATGAGGTTTCCTAATCTGCTTGGTGGGAACAGGCACCGTTCCTGGTCCTGTGTGAATGCTGGGCGTTGGTACCTAGAGTCTTCTGGTAGTTCTTTCTCCATCCTTGACTAGTTTCTTCGCATGCTTGTGCTGATTCGTACTTTGCTGCAAACCTGAGGGGGACCCTCTGCAGTTTTTTTGGAATTATCTCTCTGTGCAAGTCTCCATTCACTAGTACTCTTTCCTACAGTTCTAGCTATCTGTTCTCCCCAGACTCTCAGCTTTGTCTCTCAACTAAGCGGGACCACCAGACTCCATCTGGTTTCCCTCTCCCTGCATTGTGGCCTGGAAACTCTCAAAGGAGTAATTGCAGGGCTGACCCCCACTGTTTCCTGGCCCTTATAGATTACAGTCCATTGTCTGATGCCCAATGTCTTGAAAAATCATTGCTTCAAATACCATGTTTATTTTTTGTTGTTGTTTCAAGCAAGAGGGTAAATCTGGATTCTATTTTTCTATATTGACCAGAAGCAGAAATATTTTCATAATTTAATTTTATAGGTTTGTTTTCATAAAGAATGATTGCATTGGGGGGTGGGTATGAAGGGTGGACTGGAAAGCTAGGGTTTGAGGGGGTTGGATCAGACTCAGAGATAGGTGTGGAGGCTGGCAAGAAGAGAAAGACCAGGAGGTACCAGTCAGGCATATTGGGGTTTTGACCCATGAGACCTGGTCCAGTTCCCTGCTTTTGCTGCCACTGCCCCAGTCTTATAACCCAGGGTAGTTGGAGACTTGGCAAGAAGGACTTTGCATATGGGCTCTGGCTGTCGCTTCTGTGGGGTAGAAGACCTGGCCCCTTTGGTGTTCAAACAAAGCTCTGTGTTGGGCAGATCTTCTCCCAGGTTTCTTTCAATCTGCTGACCTGTAGGTAGGCAGGAATACCTTGAGGTCTAGCATATAGCATGGCCCTGGTCAGGTATTCAGCGCTACTTAAGGCTCAGCTATCACCTGAGGCTGCCAACACTATCTTTATGGCTGGTAGTGATTCTTAAAACTGGAAATTCTAGACTCATGGTCCTTCATGTGCTTTGAGATGGCCCAGGAAAGCCCTTGTCTCCTGATGAGCTTTTAGCTGTGTTTTGGCTTCCCAGGAAAAACCCCAGTGCATTCCTTTGGCCCTAAGAGTCCATTCTAGGAATTTGTACTCCATCAAGATAGATTTATTGACATGTGCCAGACATGTGTACAAGGAGTTTCACTGTGCTGGCACTATGAGAACAAAAGATTGGAAACAATCTCTGTCTTCCATAGCAGGCTGGGTAAATAATTTTCTATGTACACAAGTGTGTCATCTGCAAATAAAGATATTTTTTGTTTCTTTCTTTCCAGTCTGTGTGTATTTTATTTCTATTTTCTTGCCTTACTCTACTGGCTATAGCCTCAAGTACAATGAAGGAATGAGAGCAGATATCCCTACCTTATTCTCCATACAAGAAGCAAAGCATGCAATCTTTCACTATTATATGAAATGATAACTTGATTTCTTGTAGATACTCTGTCAGGTTAAGGAAGTGTCCCTCTGTTACTAGAATCTGCTAAGAGTTGTTTATTTTTCCTCCAAATCATAGGATTTAGGTAGATGTTGAATTTTTTTAAGTCTTTCTCTGCATCTATGGAGGTGATCATATACATTTTCCCTCATTCTGTTATTGTGGTGAATTATATTGATTTTGAATGGTAAACCAACCTTGCATTCCTGGCATTAACACATGCACGTATGCATGTGCAAAAACACACAAACATACACGCACTTTTTTTCCCTGGAATTGATTTGCTAATATTTGTTAAGGACTTTTTAACCATATTTTAAAATAATATTGGTCTATAATTTTCTTTTCTTGTAATGTGTTTTTATTAGTTTTGTTATTAAGGTTATACTACCTCATAGAATAGTTGGGAAGTTTTTCCTCCTCCTTTATTTGAGGATATTCTTATTACCTTATTGTTATAAATTTCTACTTTAACTCTGCAGTGGCTAGAAAACATACTCTGTATTTCAATCTTTTTTTAATTGATTAAGACTTGTTTTGCTAAATTTCCATTGTACACAAAAAAATCACATTCTCCAGTACTGTATTCTATGAATGTCAATTAGATTAATATTGTTTATGATGTTGTTCAGATCTTCTATATCCTTATTAAATTGTCTATTTTTAATCAGTTACTCAGAAAGGAAGGTTAAATACACAACTATATATGTTGTTATGTCTATTTCTCTCTTTAGTTATCTCAGTTTTTACTACTCTGCAATTTACTTCTCTGTTATTAGGTGCATTAATGTTTAGAATCACTATATTTTCCTGAAGAACTCACTCTTACCATTAAAATTTTTCTTCTCTAATAAGAGTTATGTGTTTTATATTTTCCCACATATTTATCATTTCTGACACTCTTCATTCCTTCATGTAAATATGCTTCCATTAGATATCATTCCTTTTCAGTCCAAAGAACTTTCTTCAAATTTTCTGGTATTTCAAATCTCTGGTGATATATTCTCTCAGCTTTTGTTTGTATAAAAATACATTTATTTTTTCCTTTATTTTAAGGAGTGTTTTTGCTAGCTATAGAATTCTAGATTGAAAGGGTTTTTTTTTTCTTTCAGAATTTTGTTAACATCATTCTGTTGTCTTTTGACTTGCCTTGTTTCTGATGATAACTCAGTAGTACTTAATGTTTGTTGTCCTATATATAATTGTGTCTTTTTGTCTGACTGAGTTTAAGATTTTTCTCTTTAACTTTGCATTTCAACTATTTGAATAAGATGAGCCCTTGTGGGTTTTTTTTTCCCCTGCTTATTCCACTTGAGTTCCTTTATGTTTCTTTCATCTGTACAGTTTTTCACCAATTTCAGAAATTTTCTGCCACTATTTCTTCAAAATTTTTCCCGCTCCAATTTCTCTCTCTTCTCCCTTTGGGACTTCAATTGTACATTTGTTAGACTGACATTTTTGCACACAATCCTAAGACTCTCTATTTATTTTCTGTTTTTATTTTGCCTCTGTATGTTTCAGTTGGATAGTTTCTATTGCCTTGTCTTCAAGTTTACTGATCTCTTCTCCTTCAGTGTCCAAACTGCTATCAAAACTATCTAGAGAATTTCACTTTGCAAACATTTTTTCTATCTGCTCTAGAATTTCCACTTGATTTTTCTGTATAGTTTTATTTTTTCTGATGAAATTCCATTTTTACTTCTCTCCATTCTCTACTTTAAATTCTTAACCAGAGTATAATAAATAATATAGTATCTATAACAATCATTTAAAGTTCTTGTCTGCTAATTCAACATATGTTTTCTGTGTCTGTTTACATTGATATATTTTTGCTCCCCATTGTGTGTCCCTTTTCCTTCTTCTTTGCATGCCTAATCATTTTTATTGCATTTCAAACACTGTGAATGTTATGCTGTTGAGATCCTACATGTTTTTCTTTAAAAACTGTTGACTGGTTTTCTGACAGGCAGTCAATTTACTGGTAAATAAACTTGATCCTAGGAGGTTTGTTTTCAGGTGTTTTATGATGGGTTTAGAGTAGCCCTTCACACTGGCTGGGCAGAACTCCAGTGTCCCTAAGCACCGTACAACTTGCAGAATCTGCAAACAGCTCTCAACTACCCCATAGTTGTTCTCTGTCCTATCTTTGTGCACTTATAGGATGGACCAGTAGGTGGACAAGGGGATGGATTGGTGAATGGATGCATGGGTGGGTGAGTGGATGGATGAATAATTTAAAGTGAGGTCAGGGTAGGGCTGAGAAGAAAACAAAATGGGACAGTGGACCAGAATAACAGATGGTCAGAGCCCTCTGAACAGAGAAGAAACTGGCAATGCAATTGTTGGTGAGGGGTGTCCTGGGCAGAGGGGCAGAGTAAACATCTGCAAAGGCCCTGAGACAGGAGCAAGAAACCACAAGAAGTGGCTGGAGCATGGGGATGAGGGGAAGGACAGGAGGTGATGGAACTGATGAGGCCCAAAACCGGGTGTGGCTTGACATGTCCAATGTGTAAAAATATGAAATAGGTGCCAAACTTGGAAAATTTGAGTATTTCACATCAAAAGCTAGATACCCCGTTCTCCTAAAATTTGGCATTGCTGGCCCCACCAGGCTCATTGTCTGGAACAGAGACGCTGCCTTACCCCTCACTGGGCAAGAATCTCTCTCCCACCCCTGCTGGGACACAGTCGGCCCCTTTAGTAAGGGTGGGATCTACACACCCAAGCCCCTCACTGCACCTGCCCCTTGCCCTCCCTTGTCCCCACAGCACAGAGGCCTCTTGTTGCTCCTACACCCCTGACCTCGGGTCCATCTCCAGCTTGTCCTCTGAAAGGGCCTCTGCTCCCGCCTTCTTGCTGGCTGCCTCTCTTTCTTCTCACCTCAGCTTAGTTGTGCCAGGCTTGTGGGCTCCTCATCCCATGAGGCACCTCGGATAGACTGGCATAAAGGAGGAGAACCCCAGGAGGAGTGGGGGCTCCATCCTGCCCTGCAGTTGCCCTCTCCCCAGTCCAGGAAAAGCCTGGCCTCCCATCCTTGGTGAGATGCAGCCCCCTGAGTCCCCCATCTGCCCCCACAGGAGTTTCTGAAGCCATCACTACATCCCTTCATTTCATCCTCATGGCAACTTTGGTGCCCCTGTCTTAGAGAGAGGGGCTGAGGCCCTGTGAAGGGCTGCAGTGAGGCCCACGTAGCTGGAACACAGTGACTGGAGAGGGTGGACGGATCGGCAGGCCTCAGGGAGGAGAGCCCTCGCTCTGAACCACATGGGGTCTGAATGGTTTGGACGAGGGAAGGACACAGTCTGACTAGGAGGAGAATGGAGTGTGCGGGTCAGATGGAGTGGAGCTGAGGAGAAGGGTCAGATTTCCGATTCCCTTTGGGGTCAGCTGAGGCACATGAGGAAGAGTCCCAGGTGTGATGCCTGTGTACCCCTCATCCAGTTCCCACCAAAGGGTGTAGCGAAGACAGTCCAATTGGCCTGCTCTGACCCCTCTCAGACTCACACCCAAGCCCTCAGCGGGCCCTGCCCACCTCTCTCCAAGCCCCAGGGGTTCTCAGCCGTTGGGCTGCACACCAGACCCCCAGGGGTGCTGTCCCCTGACGCGGGTGCTCAGTTGCATCACCCCATGCCGAAGCGATGGCCTCGAACATCCTGCATCCCCAGCGGCCCATGAGCAAGTCATTAAGACCAAGCAGAGCTTTATAAACGTGGCTTAAAGTTAAGTACATAAGAAAATCTCTGTAATTTCCCGCCGGGCAATGGGGATGTTGTCTGGTTCCTACAGGCCATAATTTTTGGGGAGAGAAACGTTTTTTTCCCCCACAAATGATGGGAAGTCGGTGGTTACGGTTACGGCTGGCTGTTGACGTTGGGAAGCTGTTCTGATGCCCAGAATCCCACCTACCTCAGCTAAATGGTATCTTTATGAAATTAGCAGAACACGGCTGCACCGAGGGGAGGCAAAAAAAAAAAAAAAATGAACTTTCAAATTTTAAGTATAATTGGAAAACTGACCTTTGGAAAATATTTTCCCACCTCAGCCCCACGCTGGGGAAGAATGGGCGCTTTATGCTGAGGGTGAGCAGCGACCTTGAGGAATTA